>NC_091438.1:118045118-118727527 GCF_964237555.1 Oryctolagus cuniculus
GCTTGAATTCAAAGTTGTTTCCTGCAAAAAGGATTATTTTTACTTTTTCCAGCTGCCTGAAAGTCCTATAATCTAGGACCACTTTGGAATAAATTTTTAGCTTAATGTTTTTCAGACCATAATGTCACTGTGAATTTGAGCCACAAAGCCTTATGAGGGGAAATCGGGTTATAAATTCTTAGAAAAACGTGTTCTCCCCACATCCAGTACCAAAGTCAAAATAGATAGGCTTCCTTGTTTTCCTTTCCTGCAGGTAAATGTATTTTAGTTCGCCCTCCACTAATGATGTTGTTCTGTAGCTTCCAACCTCAGATGACAAGCACTTGTGATTCTCCCTGCTACCACTTGGGCTGTGTCCCATTTCTTACAAAGATGCACACACAGGCCACAGGGTTCTGCAGATGCCCGTGGGCTGAAAGCTGGCATCCGTGTCTGTGGACTTCACAGGACTCCTGCTTCCTCATTGTTTTAAACATCTGAGATTTTTGTTGTCAACTCAGCTGTATATGTTAAAGGATTATTTTTTTAATGTTCTTATCCGGTGATATCAGTTATTTTCAGTTGGAGTGCTATTCAGGGAAACCAGACCGAAGCCCCCTTGATTTTTTAGGGCATTCCATTCTGCCTTCTTCACTCTCCACCGAAACCACTCTCTTTAAGGCACCAACCCCTCCCTGTGTCCAACTCAGAAGGAAATGTCTCTTGACCCGGCCAGCAGCATTGGCCACGGTTGCTGCCTCCTGCAAACTGTTTGTTCCTTTGCGTCTAGGACGCTGCAGCCTCTTGTTTGCTGTCTGTCTGCAAGTTCTCTGTCAGCCCCTTCACTCCACCAGCTTTCATCCAGGGCTGCACTTTCTCTAAGAAATCCCCTCCATTTTCCTGGATTCAACGTCAGCTTCATGCCGAGTCCCACCAACACCCCCCTTTATATTTCTGGGCCAGACTTCTTTTCTGAGCACCGCAGATCTGAAGAGCAACCCTCACTCTCGGTTGTCATTGAGTTCTGAGACTTAGTGTGCTGGAAGAGGAGCTTGTTTTCGCTTCCCCAGCCTTCATTCTTAGCAGATAACATCCCCAGAGGCCTGGGTGCTCAGGCTGCAGACATAGGATCCAGCCACCATTTGTCCCTCCTTCTCATTCCCCAAATCCAAGCCATAAGTCAGTCCTTTGGTTTCATCTCAGGTGTGTCTCCTGTTGACTTCTGTCTTTCTTCTGTTGCCATCCAGCTTCACACCACCCTGTCCTCTCATCATTGCACCGTCTTCCAAGTGGTTGTCTCACGCTTCCACGCTCCCATTCTCCATGGAACTGCAAGCGCGATCTGAAAACATAAAACACTTTTTTTTTTTGCTTCAGACATTCCTGTTACTTGTCTTCTAACGACAGGCTACAGTGTCTGCATGTTCCAGCCTGTCCCCCTCTCTACAGTCCCCCATGCCATTCTCCCCTGGCACTGTGTCCCAGCCAGGAGAGCTTCCTTGAATTTTTCAAATGCAGTATTCTCGTTGTGCCTTTCCCAAACAGGTCCTTTAGCCTTTGCTGCCTGTCTGGGCTGTTCTTTCTTTAAATGTTTGTTTATTCATTTTTATTTAAATATTTATTCAGTTTTGTTTATTTGAAAGACAGGGATTTTCCATCTGCTGATTCACTCCCCAAATGCCTACAATGGCCCGGGCTGGGCCAGGCTGAAGCCAGGAGCCAGGAACTCCAGATGGGCCTCCCTCCAGGATAACAGGGGCCCAAGTACTTGAGCCATCACTTGTTTGCTTTCCCAGGTACTTTAGCAGGGAGGCGGAGGTGGAACTTGATCCCAGGCACACCCAGACAGGTTAGGGGCATCCCAGGCAGCAGCTTAACCTGCTCCACAATACCCACCTCTGGGCTGTTCCTCAGTGACTCAGGCTGTCTTATTCTTAGGTTCCAGGTTAGAGATGATCTCTTCAGAGAGGTTTTCCTGGCCGCCACCTGCCTTCTGTTCTTCCTTTGAGGACCTTTTGTTTTCTCTTTGGTGGGACTTAGCACAGTTTGCGTTTATCTTATATATGTGGTGGTTCACTTGGTGTCATTGGCACTGCTAGAATGCGAGTTCCTTGAAAGCAGGTGCCACATCTCTCCTTAGTCACCGTCCGGTATCCAGCCCCTAGGACAGGGACTACTCAGGAAAGGGAAGAAGAAAGAATGAGCTGAAGGGCACTAATTAGTGATGCACCTGGTACTAAGACTGCACTCTCTTGGTTCCTGATTTACTGCTCATTAGGTGAATAATTAATTCTCAATTTATAAAATATAACTTTATTAGAAAATGTAATTCAAATTGTCCTATACTTTGGAAAGCTGAAACAGCTCATCGCAGGTACCCAGAAGTACACGAATGCTCCACATCGAGGACATTCCTTCAAAGTACACGTCACAGCTGCCTGTAATTGCATATGGCAATGTCAGATATTCATGTTAAGAAACACTAGGGAAAACCTTTCGAAGTATTTTTCAAATTTTACTGTTTTTTCTCTTGCTTCTCATTCAGGATGTAAGGAGGGGCTAATAAGAAAGCTGGCCTACTGCAGTCTCAATCTCTGTTTTCTTTTCTCACAGGAGCCACACGGATGGGTTGTGGATTTGGTCAATAAGGTATACAACTTTGTTGTTACGGCCATGTAGTGTATTTTCTGTTTTCTAAGGAAATTTCCCAGCACTTGATATTTTAAGTCAATGGTAGTTACAGAGAATAGTCAGATTTTTTTTTCCTTGCAAAAGGGCACTAACAGTGGCCAGTTTTCCCCTGGAACCTAAATTTTTGTTGTTCCTTCCTTTTTTGTGTGAACAGTTTATTAGTGGAGATGATCATCGGCATTTGGAGTTAGCCCATGTCCTGCAGTATACCACAGGAGTGCTAGAATGATCTTTGTGGTTATTGTCTCCAGACTGATATTGTGGAACAAAGTGATAAAGTTAGGAGGGTAGCCCTCGATCTTGCTTACATAATTAAAATGCAGCATTTTAAAATCGATCTGTGCCTTTTTCTTCTCAGTTTGGGGAATTAGGAGGATTTGCAGCAATCCAAGCCAAGCTCCATTCAGAAGACATAGAACTTGGGGTAAGTTAAATCACGCACATGCCCAGCGTGGAAGCACACTTTCATTGGGTTGGTACACAACCAAGGCACTTGGGCTGCACACATTAAGCTTACTGTTAAATTAATCTTACAGGAGCAGACTCTATGGCTCTGTAGCCAAGGAAAAGTTTACTGCTAATCATAACCAAATTTGCATGTAGGATATTTGGGGTTTTGAGCCCTCTATTTTCCCTTTGCCCATGATAATTCTCCCTTAATCTATGGTGGTTCCATGAAGTGATCTTACTATTAAATACATACTTGGGGCATAGTGGGTAAAGCCACTGCTTGTGAAGTTGGCATGCCATATGGGCACTAGTTCGAGTCCTGGCTGCTTCACTCCAATCCAGCTCCCTGCTAATGGCCTGGAAAAAACAACGGAAAATGCCAAGTATCTGGGCCCCTGCCACCCATGTGGGAGACCCAGATGAAGCTCCTGGCTTCCAGCTCCAGCCTGGCCCAGCCCCAGCTGTTGTAGTCATCTGAGGAATGAACCAGAAGATGGAAGGTCAATCTGTCTCTCTCTCTCCCTCCCTCCCTCTCCTTCTCTCCATGTAACTTTGTCTTTCAAATAAAATAAATCTTTAAAAAAAGGATATTATGTGTGGCAGGTATATGATACATAATAAATTTATTGATTCAGTTCAGAATTTATTTCAGGGCCCAATGCTGAGCCAGGCTGGAGCCAGGAACTCCATCTGGGTCTCCCACATGGGTTCCAAATACTTGGGCCATCCTCCACTTCTTTTTCCAGGCACAGTAAGAGGGAGCTGGGTCAGAAGTAGAACTAGGGCCGGCCCAGTGGCGCAGTGGGTTAAAGCCCTGGCCTGAAATGCCGGCATCCCATATGGGCGCTGGTTTGTGTCCTGGCTGCGCCTCTTCTGATCCAGCCTTCTGGTATGGCCTGGGAAAGCAGTAGAAGATGGCCCAAGTCCTTGGACCCCTGCACCCGCATGGGAGACTCAGAAGAAGCTCCTGACTCCTGGCTTCAGATCAGCTCAGCTCCGGCCATTGCGGCCGTCTGGGGAGTAAACCAGTGAATAGAAGACCTCTCTCTCTGTCTGTCTGTCTCTACCTCTCTCTGTGACTCTGTCTTTCAAATAAATAAAATAAATCTTTAAAAAAAAAAAAAAAAAAAAAAAAGGAGAACTGCAGGACTCAAGCCAGCTCTCTGATATGGTGTGGGATGCTGAAGAAGTTGCAAGCCATAGCTTAACCATCATGCAACAGTGCCAGCCTCTAATTTCTTTCTTTTTTTTTAGCACTAGAACACTTGTTAATTCCCTACAGAGTCAGCATTTGCCACATAAAGAAAGGAGAGAGGGAAGGAAGGAGAGAAAGAAAGAAAAGGCAACTGTGTTGTTCTGCACTTTGATGTGGAATTATATTGTTTAGGCTGAATTGAGAAGGAAATTCCAAAGGTTGAGACTAATCATTTTCTTAGATGTTTGTTTATTTATGTATTCATTTATTTATTTTCATCTATTTGAGAGGCAGAGCAACACATGCAGATATCTTCCATCTGCTAATTCACTCCCAGATGTCCATAACAGCCAGGGCTGGGCTAAGCCTGGAACTCTGTCCTGATCTTCCATGTGATTGTCAAGTATTTGAGCCATCACCTGATGTCTCTCATGTGTGCACATTAGCAGGGAGCTGGATCAGAAGCAGGGTAGCTGGAACCAACACTTTGATATGGGATGTGAACATCCCAAGCAGTGCCGTAACCTGCTGCAACTACAACACCCAACCCGAGACTCTAATCTTAGCAAGCAGGTATAATTAAAATTTTATGAGTGCCTGATTTCTGACCAGTTAAGAAGGAGGCTGTGTCCCAGAATAAATTTAGGCCATTTAATAAGACTAAGTGCGAGTCACGTGTTTTTGAATTTGAAAAATACTAGAGGGAAGTCCTACTTCACAGTCCTACCAGTTGAAAGTATCTGTACGAAGTAAGAAATGGAAGTTGCCTGTCCTTCTGCCACCCCCTCACGCATGTGTGGCTTCTCAGTAATGGTTACCCACTGAGCATGTAGCCTTTCTGAGGACTTTCTAAATCATTTGCCTAAGTCTCTGTGTGTTTTCCCCCTCACCTATCTACCTCTCCGCCCCCCCATACTGAATCATACTCAAACCTATACCTCGTGGTGTGTTTTGTTAACATTATACCATAGACGTCTCTTTCACATTAGTGCTCTCAAATATTTTTTAATGCCTCCAACATGTTTCATTCCCTCCACACTCTTCCTCTTCCCTTCCCTTCCCTTTATTTGAAAGGCAGGAAATAGGGAGGGAGAGACCGAAAGAGATCTTCTATCCACTGGTTCACTGCCCAGATGGCCACAACAGCTGTGGCCTGGCCAGGCTAAAACCAGGAGCCTGGAGTTCTATCCAGGTCTCCCACCTGGGTAGCAGGGGCCGTTACTTGAACCATCATCAGCTAGTTTCCCATGCAAATTAGTAGGGAGCTGGATCAGCAGCAGAGCAGCTGGAACTTGAACTGGTACTCCTATGTGAGATGCCAGCATCACAGGTAGTGGCCTAATCTGCTGTGCCACATGGTCGGCCCCTCCAGCATATTTCTTTAAGGGGCATACCATGAGCGGTATTATTAATGGGCATTGGGTTAATTGTAAGTTTTTCCTGCTACAAGAACTTAGTGTTCCTTAACTGTGTTATAAAGACTATATTTAAAAATTATAATTCACAGTGCTCTTATCTTTTTCCAAAAAGCTTGTACCAGTCTGTGTTCCCAAATTGTTATAAATATCTTCAATCTTGAATTTTTCCAGGGTGATGGACTAAGCAGTGGTATCATTTAATGTGTGATTTTTTTTTAAAGATTTATTTATGATTTGAAAGTCAGAGTTACAGAGAGGCAGAGAGAAAGAGAGGTCTTCCATCTGCTGGTTCACTCCTCAGATGACCACAATGGCTGGAGTTGCACCAATCTGAAGCCAGGAGCCAGGAGCTTCTTCCTGGTTTCCCATGTGGGTGCGGGGGTCCAAGGACTTGGGCTATCTTCTACTGCTTTCCCAGGCCATAGCAGAGAGCTGGATTGGAAGTGGAGCAGCCAGAACTCGAACCAGCGCCCATATGGGATGCCAGTCAACATGCTGCTACACCACAGCACTGGCCCCCTGTGTAATATTTTGATTTCAGTCAACTTGAACATTTTGCCATGATTCTTGCTGTTTACATTTCTCCTGTGAACTGGCTAGTTATTTAGATCTCTTTTGGGTTATTGGTTAATTTTTAGTATGATTAATTTTATATTCTTATGAATATACCTACTTTGTGTGTTTGTAAATTTTTTCAAGCATTTTGCTTATCTCCATTTTTATGTATAGCATCTTTTGCATAGAGAAGTTTCAAAATTTTATGTAGTCACGTTTTTCCTTTATGCCTTGAAAAGTTTTTTTTAAGATTTATTTATTTATTTGAAAGGCCGAGTTACAGAGAGAGAGATCTTCCAATCCACTGGTTTACTCCCCAGATGGCCACAGTGGCCAGGGCTGAGCCAGGGAATGCCTCTGGATCTCCCATGTGGTTGGCAGGGACCCAAAGACTTGGGCCATCTTCAGCTGCTTTTCGCAGGCCATTAGCAGAGAGCTAGATGGGAAGTGGAGCACTCAGGACTCAAACCTGTGCTCACAGGGGAAACTTTGCAGGTGGAATGGCTTTACCCACTATACTACAATGCCCGACCCCTTTAAAAAGTTTTTTAAACTTGCTTTTTAAGTTGCTTGGAAAATATTTTCCCACCTGAAGAGTATTGCACTGTAGTTAGGTAGATAGATAGGTAGGTATGTAGATAATTACTATGATAGTTTATTTTTTAAACTTAGCTGTTTCATTAATTTGGGACTTGCTTTTATATATTGTGGAAGGCAGGAATCCACTTCTATTGTCTTCCAAATGGGTAACCAGTTAGGTATCTGAATAGGTAATCTCTGTTGAAGAACCCCCTTGTCCGTACTATTTGTGTTTGCTGGCTTTACCATGGATCAGAGTCCCATTGTGTATGTGGATGCACTCTGGACTTCTATTCCTGCTGCTCATCCATTTATTCTTTGGTCCATTTCTATACTATGGTAGTGCCAGTAATGCCTAGTGTCATTCTTTTCTAAAATATTATGATTCTCATGATTTTGCTTTTCTGGATATAGTCAACATGTCAGATTCTCTTCTGAGATCATGTTGGATTTGTGCTCAATTTATAGGTCCTTCTGAGCAGAATTAACATTTTTACAACATTGGGCTTTTCATTTGGGAAATAGTGTCTCCCCACTTATGGGGACATTCATTTATATATTTCAGGAAAGTTTTTGGATTTTCATCAGACAGCCCTTTGTTTTTGATAAAGACATGTTTTACTGTCACCCCAGCTTTCTTTCCTTTTCAAAAAATTATCTTTGTATGAACCTTTAGAATGATTTCATCCAGTCCTCCAAAGTTTTATTGACATTTTCTGATTTACATTGTATTCAATTTTTTTTTTTTTTTTTTTTTTTGACAGGCAGAGTGGACAGTGAGAGAGAGAGAGAGAGAGACAGAGAGAAAGGTCTTCCTTTTGCCGTTGGTTCACCCTCCAGTGGTTGCCGCGGCCGGTGCATTGCGCTGATCCGAAGCCAGGAGCCAGGTGCTTCTCCTGGTCTCCCATGCGGGTGCAGAGCCCAAGGACTTGGGCCACCCTCCACTGCACTCCTGAGCCACAGCAGAGAGCTGGCCTGAAAGAGGGGCAACCGGGACAGAATCCGGCGCCCCAACTGGGACTAGAACCTGGTGTGCTGGCACCGCAGGTGGAAGATTAGCCGATTGAGCCGCGGCGCCGGCCTTACATTGTATTAAATTTCTGTAATAATTCAGATTGACATCTTCCTGTGACTTCCTCTATTCCAGAGTTAGTCTTTTTTTTTTTTAAAAAAAAAAAGATTTATTTTATTTATTTGAAAGACAGAGTTACATAGGGAGAAAGAGATGTTCCATCCACTGGTTCACTCCCCAAGTGGCTGCAGCAGCTAGGACTGGGCTAGACTGAAACCAGGAGCCAGGAGCTTCTTCTGGATCTCCAACGTGGGAGGCAGGGTCCCAAGCACTTGAGCCATCTTCCATTGCTTTTCTCAGGCCTTTAGCAGGGAGCTGGATCAGAAGTGGAGCCACTGGGACACAAACCAGTGGCCAGGTGGAATGCTGGTGTCACAGGTGGCAGCTTTATTGGCTGTGCCACAGTGCTGGCCTCTAGTCATTGATTCTTGACTTGATCAAATCACTCTGACTCTTTCTGGTACGTGAAAAAAAACTTGTTTAATTTTGAAAGGAGAAGGCCCTCTCCCATTGATTTCTAACCTGCGGTGTCTTTTTCCAGGCCGTCTCAGCCCTGGTGCAGCCCTTAGGAGTGTGCGCAGAGTACCTGAATCCCTCTGTGGTGCAGGTAGGATTGGCCATTGCACAGTTCTTTAGACACTGATCCGAGACATGCGGACTCTGAAGGGTTTCTTCCTGTCAGGTTGTTCACAATTGTCCATAATTCAAAGTAACAACTTTTTTTCAGAATAGCTGTCCATTTAGCAAGAAAGATTATCAGAAAATAAAAAAAAAAGCACTAAATAATTTCAAGTATGAGTAGAGGAGATATCGTAACATTGGAGAAGGTTGTTACCTTTTCAACTTATCAAATATAATTCCAAGTTGGTTCTGACTTCCTGTCTGTACAGTAAGTAGCAGCTATCACGGGATGTTGAAGGGTTCAGTTCCGTTTTGTATTAAATTAGATCAGGGCTGAGCAGTCTGGGAGGCTCACTCAGTGGCTGAGTCGCCCACTTCTGAGTAACACTTAGCAGCACATCCTGTCTGACTGCTGCCCCACAGAATTCTAAGTTAGAAAGCCATAGAACAGTCCAAGGTAAGAGCATTCCATTTTCTAAGCTAAAGGGATTTTATGTTTCCTTGTTTCCATTTTAGTTAATAGGTTTTGCTGAACAAAATGTCATATTGAAATACCTCCATTTATTGTCTTTATAAATAAGTCTGAAACCTGTAACGTTGGCAGAGATATTTTTAAAATACCACAAATGGTTTGGAAAATGTGGTGTCCTTTAAGAGTAGAGTTTTGGATGCACTATTCCTTCTCCGTTCTGGAGAGTATGTTGTGTGCGTCATCCGTAGGCCTCACTCACACCAGCCAGCCAGAACAGCTCAGAAGTTCGCATATTTTGCAGAGTTCATACTTACATTCACTTTTTAAAAATCAAATGCAAAATATTTTCTGTGTTATAAAACTAATACTCATGCTTAATGTTGTAAAAGTCCATGTGTCTTAAGTTGCTCTTCAAAATTACTCTCCTAAGGTAGAAAATGATAGGGACTATGCTCATATTAGTGTAAAAAAAGCTGAGGCACAGAATGAGTTAAAGGTGTACTTGGTATGGTGTTAGCTGGTTAATGGTGGCTCTGAGACTGAATGTACATCTTAGCACACTCTCCTCTGTGAATTGTAAAAGAAGAAATGTCTCCTATGTGCTCTGGGGCACACTCTTTCCGCAGCCCATGCTAGACCCAGTCATTCTAACCACGATCCAGGATGTGCGGAGTGTGGAGGAGAAGGACCTCAAGGACAAGGTAAATGCTGTGTCCAGCCCAGTGAGCTGGTGCAGGGAGCGCTCAGGAACAGAGCCAGGGTGTGGCAGGGCTCTTTGGGTTACATACAATCACATCTAATGCACTTGACATTTCCTAACCACAAAATGCCGTTTCTGGAACGCCAGTGGCTGGTGCTACCTCAGTCCCTAGAATGAATGCAGTGATCGATTCTCAGTGATCGAGACCATTCAGAGTTTCACTCACGTGATTCTGATGGTGTTACAATCGTTGTGGAATAGAAGGAGCTTTAAAATATTGTGATATTAGAAGTTTATCCAAATTGTTGAAAGCAATTTGGACGTTAAAATTTAATGTCCTTGAATTTCTCACGGGACCGTTCCCTTTCCCTTGCTACTTACCTAGGAACTAAATGTTGTTTAGAAACAAAGTGTACTCAGTTGGGCCACTTAGGGATCAGATACCACCACCCTGTTGTCATCCTGTTTTCTGTGTGTTTTATAAAAATTGAGATCAAAAATATTTTTACAGTTTGTCTTTTGTTTTGTTTTTATTAAATAAAAGAGATTGGTTAGCATCCCTGAGCTCTTGTCTGCCATTAAGTTACTCTGCATGCGCTTCCAACCGGACCTGGTGACGGCCGTGGATGAGCTGCGGCTGGACATCCTGCTGCGCATGCTGAAGTCGCCACACTTCAGTGCTAAGATGAATTCCCTCAAGGAGGTTAGTTCTGCATCAGGCTCTGGGAGACCTGGACACTCCAAGTTCTGCTCAGACTCGTGCTTATGAAAATGTTGGGAAATAATTTCTTTTAATGATAAAATGAGAGTGATTATGTATGAAATGTTGTTTATAATTGTATGTTAGTAGAACCATCTTATATGTATTCCTTTTCAAATTTCATTTGCTGAAATATTTTAACTCCTTAGCATTTTTGTGAAATTTCATAGAATGTAATCCTTCAAAATTTGAGATTTACATTTTACCCTAAGGGTACAGTTTATTATTTATTTATTTCAGATAAATTTATTTATTTCAGATAAATAAATAAATGGGTTTATTTAAACCAAATCTTCTAAGTGGGATTAGGACAAAGACAAAATGACTCAGCTGTGTTGATCTAAGCAAAATGGCAGAAATGATTGTAGCGCCCTAAAGTTTTATCAAACCCATGCAAGCATCGCAATTGGTTTTGGTGAATGAAAAGTGAAGCCAGTATAGTTCAGACATAATTATGGTTATTTTTCCTTAAGTTTTGTATTAGTTAGGAATTGGCTATTGCCCAGGAGTGAAGGATCAAATAGCCAGATCATGAAAGGACAGGGAGTCTGATGTGCAACTGGAGCAACGAGAACCTGAGACTTGACTGTGGGCAGACCTCTGCGCGAGTCTTGTCCCCGCTTCTCCAAGCACATTGGCCTCATTCCCTCTCTGTCTGCAGTGTGGCATCTTCTTTCCAGTAGAGTTTGTGGCCATGGATAGCTCTCAAGTTTCTCATCTTGTAGTTCCGTTATTAGTGAAGGACTGACACTTTTCTTTGTGGTCCCGAGTATGAAATGTGGAGGAAGTATGGGGCAGGTCTTAGCCTAGCACTTAAGGTACCTGCATCCCACATCCGAGTGCTGGGTTCAATTCCCTGCTCTGCCTCCTGACTCCAGCTTCCCACCAGTACAGAACTTGGAGGCAGTGGTGATGGCTCAGTGATTGGGTTTCTGCCTCCTACGAGGGAGACTGGGATTTCATTCCCCGCTCCTAGCTGCAGCCCCAGCCCAGCCCTGGCCTTTGCAGGTGTCTTTGGGCGGTGAACCAATGGATGAGGAAGCTTTCTCTTGCTCATGTTCTCTCCCTCTCCCTCACCCTTCCCCCCTACCCCCACCCCCATACCCCCTCTCTGTCTTCATCTCTGTTTCTGTCTCTCAAACTAAAGTTTTTTGGAAGGAAATTCCCTGAGTGGAGTTTGGGTCTGGGTTAGCTGCTGTCCCTGAGCCCATGGCCAGTGCTCCAGGGAGTGTGAGCTGTAATACCCACACCCTGTTCTTGTTAAAGAGACATCACAAGTAGTAGTCTGTTAACTGTTAATAACTGGCCTTCAGTACGTTTTGACTAATCATCAGACCACATTGTAAACACTAAAAATAACAGGCTGTATATGTAGATTTTAATTATGTATATTATGTTCAGTGATAATAATCCTGTCTTTTTAGGTAACCAAACTAATAGAAGATAGTACTTTATCCAAATCTGTGAAGAATGCTATAGATACAGACAGATTATTAGATTGGCTCGTTGAAAACTCAGTTCTGTCAATTGCACTGGAAGGTAGGTTGCTTTCAAAACTTGAAAATTACTTCACACATGATTTAAATAACACTTTTATGTAAAAAAAAAAAAAAGGTACAAAACTGTTGCTTTGACTGTAGTAGTAACCATGTAGCACATCTCTGTTACCTTAGCTTACTAGGATTGTGTTTAGGGGTCAGTGCTCACTGCCTCTGGCGGCTTCTCTGCTTGCTTCCACCAGGCAACATAGACCAAGCCCAATACTGTGATCGTATAAAGGGAATCATTGAACTCTTGGGCAGCAAATTGTCTTTAGATGAACTCACTAAAATTTGGAAGATACAGGTAAGTTGATCAGAATTATCTTTGCCTTTTCCTGACATTTTTGGACTACGGGAAAGGAAGGAAGATGCTGAGTAAGCACAGAAATGCAACATCTGTCTTGCTTTAACCATGTAGCTAAGCCTAATCCAGTTTACAATTTTTGGTTTTTATCAAGATTGCATATATAAAAAGGATTCCAGTACTCACCAGAAGTTTCTAACTGCTGAGATAGTCTAGTCTTCCAACTTCCTAGATTAAAATACAGCACGTCTTCCCAAAGATTATTCAGCAGTAAGTGGCAGAGCTAAGAGGAATGTTAGTCCAGTGTTGTTCTTGTTACGTGATTTGTTCCTGTCTTCCATTCTGTCTCCCACTGAGGATGGTGGTGCCGCCTCCCACGCCTGCAGGCATCTCTCCCGCCGGCCCTCTGAACAGGTGTGGCAGGACGCAGCCCTCCCTTCTGTTGCTTTTCCCTTCTCTTTGGTCACAGCCCACTCGATTGGTTTTTGTCTTTCTTTTCTGACATTCCTTCTTAAGTTGCCTTTATTAACTTAGTCTCTTCGACTTTGCTTTTATATACTAGTGTTTTTTCCAGTTGTAGTCCTTAGTCCCTTTCTTGTTCTAAAAGCTTCTATTGTAGTCAGTTTCATCCACTTCTGTGACTGACTATAATTGTGTTCTGCTGACTCTCTATATTTTATCTCTTAATACAGACCTCTTCTCGGAGCCCCAGTGCAAAATAACTAAAAATTTCTTTCTTCCTTCCTCCCTTCCTTCCTTCCTTTGTCCCTTCCTTCCTTCCTTCTTTTCTGAGACTTACTTATTTGAGAGTCAGAACTACAGAGAGATACAGAAATGCTCTGTCCAGTGGTTCACTCACCAGATGGCCTCAATGGCCAGCACTGGGCCAGGCTGGAGCCAGGAGCTTCCTCCTAGTCTCCCACGTGGGTGGCAGAGGCCCAAACATTTAGGCCATCTTTCTCTGCTTTTCCCAGGCCATCAGCCAGGAGATGGATCAGAAGTAGAACAGCCGGGACACAAGTTGGCACCCATATGGGATGCCAGTGTCACAGGAGGCAGCTCTACCCACTACTCCACAACACTGACCCCAAAGAATTTCACTAGAACACCTTTACGTGTGGATCTTGTTGGCATCTCAAATTCATTAGGTCCAGACCTAGTGCCCAATTCTGTTTCTGTATGGTGGTGTCCTTCATCTAGGTACTACTCCAGATAAAAGGCTGGAGCTCACCTGGACTATATCCAGTTAGTCACTTAATCAGAGGCTGTTCAGGAAACGATACCATGCTCAGTATTTACAATGGGGAATGGACTGTAGGTGATTATTTATAAAGGTGTTGCTGAGATTTAAGAGCCAAAACAGAGAAGAGGAACAAAAAGGAAGCAGGGGTGTAAAGTCCAAGCAAAGGAAACTGCTTTTGAAAGTGCTTTCACTGTGTGTGCTGGGACAGAGACGTGCTTCCAAAATCCTTCGCTACTTCAGCCAGCACAGACATCCACCTTCTACACTAAACCAGAAACACTTCTTACTTCCTCCTGCCTTCTTGTCTCCCAGCACTGCATCTCATTGGCAGAATGTAGTAGTAAGATGGCAGGCAGAGGAGTTTGGGAAATGTAATTGCAGACTCTCAGCCCAGCATTACAGAGCAGAGGAGGGGAAGTTAGGTGCAGGAGTGAAAGAAAACAGCCCTGGGTCCCATAGATTTTGCCTCTCATGCCTTGGCCTTGGTGGACTTCCCTTGTGTAATTTTACTTGTGAGTATGAGTTTGGAATCCATGTAAGTTTGAACATTGAAAGACTATGATGCATATTGATTGCACAAGGATACTAAAAAAGTTGGTGGAAGAATGGTATTAAAAGGTGTTAATTTTGGGGCAGAATATTTTAGATCTCTGTTTCCATGAACTTTTCAAAGACTCTGCATATACCTGCAGCATTCAGCCAGCAGTTCTATGTGCACAATAGAGACTAAGAAAATTCTTAAGGAACTGAATCCAAAAATGCCCCCCTGGCTTTGAGGTTGCTCATATTAGGACCAGTGAGGCATGACAGTGCCGTGATTGAAGTTATAAAGTGATTTTCAGCCATAAAGTTGACAGTAGTCTGCAGCTCTGAAACAGGCTTTCTGCCCGTGGGATGATAAATATTAATTGAAGTCACAAAATATGAGTAAAATTAAAAATGAGGCAGGTAATACTCTGAGGCCTTTGAGTTCATTTATAAGATTTCAGTCGGTCTGAATTTTTTAGCAAGTTGAAAATATTTTGTTCTCTTCTTGAAGTGAATACATCAGATTAAGAGCTTGATTTTCATTTTTTTTTTTTCACAATGCCCTTTTAAAGATTTAATGCCAGCAAGAGTTTAAATAAAGTCCGCCGATAACCGTTAATGATGGCTCCAGGTAGTCTTGCCAGTGTTACCGTACAAGTAATGCTGATTAGACTGGAGTCGATTTATCTTTGTTATATCTTTGCTTTTGCTTCTATAAATTGACAGGGAGAAGACTTAGTTTTGCTAAGTCCCAAGACTTAACCTTTTTCCCCTGTCTGCTTTTGTAGTCTGGACAATCGTCTACCGTAATTGAGAACATTCATACAATCATTGCTGCGGCAGCTGTGAAGTTTAATTCCGATCAGCTTAATCATTTATTTGTTCTTATTCAAAAGGTATGCATTCAACTTTGTTTACTTTTTTTTTTTTTTTGAAGATTTATTTATTACTTATTTGAAAGGCAGAGTTAGGCCGGCGCTGCGGCTCACTAGGCTAATCCTCTGCCTTGCGGCGCTGGCACACCAGGTTCTAGTCCCGGTCGGGGCACCAGATTCTGTCCCGGTTGCCCCTCTTCCAGGCCAGGCCAGCTCTCTGCTGTGGCCAGGGAGTGCAGTGGAGGATGGCCCAGGTGCTTGGGCCCTGCACCCCATGGGAGACCAGGAGAAGTACCTGGCTCCTGCCATTGGATCAGCGCGGTGCACCGGCCGCGGCGGCCATTGGAGGGTGAACCAACGGCACAAGGAAGACCTTTCTCTCTGTCTCTCTCTCTCACTGTCCACTCTGTCCAAAAAAAAAAAAGGCAGAGTTATGGAGAGGCAGAGGCAGAGAGAAAGGGAGAGGGAGAGAGAGGTCTTCCATCTGCTGGTTTATCCCCTAAATGGCTGCAACAGCTGGAGCTGGCAGCTTCTTCCAGGCTTCCCTCATGGGTGCAGGGGCCCAAGCACTTGGGCCGTCTTCTGCTACTTTCCCAGGCCATAGCAGAGGCTGGATTGGAAGTGCCCATATGGGATACCGGCACTGCAGGCAGTGGCTTTACCCACTACACCACAGCGCTGGCCCCCAAACTTGCCTGTTTTAAAATTTCCCTAGACGAAGATCTCTTGAAATCCCCACCTCTGAAGTAGCATTATTTAAATGTAGTTATCTTGATCAAGATTTTGTAGCTCGAGTTGAAAGTTTGTGCTTATTTTGCCAATTTGATTGTGAAGCAATTCCTGTGTCCTGTCTTTTCCGTCCTGCAGAGCTGGGAGACAGAGAGCGACAGGGTAAGGCAGAAGCTGTTGAGCCTGATTGGACGAATAGGCCGGGAAGCTCGCTTTGAGACCACTTCTGGAAAGGCAGGAGCATCAAATGGATTTTTCTAGCTACAGATGTTTAAAGCGGTTTAATTTGCATTTAGGCTGGCTCATCACATGTGGTATTATTGTAGGTGTTAGATGTGCTCTGGGAACTGGCTCATCTTCCCACCCTGCCCAGTAGCCTTATTCAGCAAGCCCTGGAGGAGCACCTGACAATCCTGAGCGATGCATACGCAGTGAAAGAAGCAATCAAGCGGAGCTACATCATTAAGTGCATAGAAGATATTAAACGGGTTGGTTTTATCTTTGGTCTGATTTTGTTGTCAGAGAAATAGTATTTCCTAGTGATTAGAACCAAGCAATTTTCCCACCTTTAAAGTAAGTTACACTAAGGTGTCCCAACTGGGAGCTGTGACCGTAGAGTCTAAGATGGGTGAAGTGTAGGTGTTGCTGTTACCATGCCACTTACGTTTCTCTCACAATGAATTTTCAGCCTGGAGAATGGTCAGGTTTGGAAAAAAACAAGAAGGATGGATTCAAGGTAAGAATTTGCAGATGGAACCAACTAAAAGGTATACCCATTCAGTAATTCTTTTTAGTAAACTGTATCACAGTTCTAAAATAGTAGCGTGTGTTTCAGTGTTCCTTAAAGTGGTGTTCATGTACCAACTTGGTGTGTAAATATTCACAACAATACATATTATTTAAAGCTTGGATAGTTACTGACTCTGAAAAGGAAAAAAATCCAGGGTCACATTCAAAATGGATCCTCATTATGTAATTTCCCTACATTTTCAACTTAGTTTTTCTTTTTAGGAATCAAACTTAAAGTATACACAGCTTGAGTAAGTTCAGTGGATTCTAAATAATTATCATGCCATTGTTCTGTGCTGGGGAGAAATGGAGGAACATCCATAGGGCGAGAGAGAAGGAGGGGAGAAGGAGATTCGGTGTTGGTGCTTGGTAGTTTTTCAGGGGCTCGGTTCAGATGAGTGCCTAACATGGTTCCTTGGGCAGACTATCACTAAGTCAGTGTCAGTGCTGGCGTCTGGGCTGTGACCTGAGGAGGCGGGACTGGGAGGGCCTGGCTCTGTAGAAGCCTTGGCCTTCAGGGTTCCTGTGGACTCGGGAGCTCCTCGGGGTGGTGCTGGCAGATTCAGCAGGCATGACTGTAGCTCTGCTGTTGCTGCAGGCCTTTGGGGAGGATCGCAATGCGCAGCCCAGTGGAACGGGCTGCCGTGGCTGCAGCAGCCATTGCCATGGGGGCCTGCAGGGTAGCGCAGACCAAATGTATAGTCTAGTGTGGGAGGGACTTCATTTTACTATTGACACAGAAAAGTTTTCCGTGAAAACTTAGTAGTGGCTTAGTAATTTGATTGGCAAAACATATTCCTTGGCTTTAATTGGTAGGTATTTCTTTAAAGGATCTTGAATACTGTGAAGTGATTTTCATTTGTAAATTCAGAGACCCTGGCTCAATTAAGAGGCTTTGGTGGCTCAGTGGGCTTTTGTTCTCTTAAGTTGTGTTTGGCTGTGAGGTCCAGTTGGGGGCATTGAAGAACTCTGCCTTTCTTGTTTCTGACGCTGGAGTTTGGTGAAGGGAATTTGCTGCAAACGCTCTAGTTTTCGGGCTTGTAAAAGGCATTCACAGACTGGAGCTGGTAATGCCCAGGCTATGAGGAACTTGTCCCTCAGTTCACCAGGACTGCTGTCTTCCTACCTGGATGCAATTCGAATTTTTCCAGTTTTCTCAGCTCAGTGACTCAGTTAAGTGGCAACCTCTGTCCTTATGAGTGAAATTCACCCTAAGTTATCAGCGAAGTTTCGCTCCTTCAGTGGTAAAGAAAGAAGAAAAGGGTATCTCTAGGAGAATGGTCTTTTCTTCACAGCAACACATACATTGCCATTTAGATTGAAAAGGTCAAAGCGAAAGAGAAAAGTCAAACTGGCTTCTGAAAGCAGAAGTTTCCTCCTGACCATTGTTCTTCCTTATAGTCAGTTTCGTCACTGCGTCTCTGTTGCTTCTCTTCGTAGTCACTTCATTCACATCTGTTGTTTTATAACACAACTCAGAAAGTAACAGGAGAACCTTTGGAGTCATTTGGTGAGACTTGAAAGGAATATTCTTCCCCACTGCTCCCAGTAAGGAAATTCTGGTGTACCATTATTTCACTCTACACGATGCCTTGCTCTGTTACGCGGCACTGTCAGCTTACGGAGTGCTTTGGATACTCTCTGGAAGTACACGTTGCTGAAGGGGGGCAGTGGGAAGATGAAAGCCCCCTGGACGTGGCTCCAGGCAGGGCCGACTTACTCACTGCCACTAAAGGTGTTTTTCTATGCTATGCCCTTTCCTGCCAGGCAGCAAGGTGGGCTGACTGGGGATTATGTCTCCCTGCCAGGCTACACAGAAACTAAGCAAAGGGTAAGACAAGATCACCCACTCTTACTCCCCTCCCACCCTCAGCTGCCTCTCTTCCCCCAGCTGACCTCCCTCCCCTGCTTTGACACTCTTACAGTTCCCAAGCTCCACTGTTGTGTTCAGAGACTCTGACTTGATTTCTTACCTTTATTTCTGTAGATTTGCCAGGGTACCCTTAGTTCCCTTGGGTCCTGTTTCCTTTGCTTCCTTTATATCTCCTGCTGTCCACCCCAGCCCTTTCCCTCGTATTTCACGGTTTTTCCCCTCAGTTAAAAAGTTTAAATGTCCTCACTCTGCCCCCCCCCAGAAAAATACTAAACCAAACCAAACCAAACCAAAAAAATAAAAAAATAAAAATCACTGCTACTCAATTAATAGTGTGTTTGCACAGGCCTTAAAGTATTGTTTTCAGGCCTCCTAGCATAGTGCTTGGCAGGCTTTCAGTAAATGTTGCCTCCCTTCCTCTTACTTCCTGCCCTTCGCCCTGTTGAACACTAAAAGCCTCATATATGTGGAATATCCCTTGTTTGAAATGCTTGGAACCAGAAGTGTTTTAGATTTTGGAGATTTTTGGATTTTGGAATATATACATCGATTTTTCTGGCTGAGCACCCCAGTCCAAAAATCTGAAATGCAAAGTACTCTAAAATCTGAAACCTTTTGAGCATCATGTTGACAGTCAAGAAGTTTCATATTTTGGAACATTTCAGATATTGGATTTTCAGATTAGGGGAGTTTGACCCATATATACAGTTGTACCTGCCAAAATGTGTAACAGAAAGTAAAAAGTAGCAAGATCTCTTCAGCATGAATGTCTTACAGTGATGTGGTTAGCACTAGGAGGAACACTTTAAAATTATTTCCTACACACAACATTTTTTTGCTTTGGTTCTTGAAAAACAAGGCAGATGAGGAAATAGAGATGTTCAGCTTGAGAAAACTCAAAAATTAAGAATGTGAAAGCTTTCTTCAGATACTTAGGAACTGTTATACCGAAGTTTGAGTCCGTTTTTTACCTCTCCTAAGAAGTTATGCAGAGACATATTTCAGTATGAGAAAGCAGTGAACTTTCCAGAACAGTCTGAAAACAGGATGCACTGCCCCCAAGGCGGCGAGTTCCTTGTCACCAGGGACACCAAGAGACTTACGAAGTCACTTAGTAGCAGATGAGTAAGGAGAAATGAGTAGAGGTTTGCTAGCTAAGCCGTGGACCTCCAGGGTTTCATCTAACAACAGAATGATTGGGCATCTTGTTAACCCTGCTTAGGAAACCTCAACTCCATGACATCATCAAGTATGTTCCTTTTAATTGTTCATCAGTCTTTGCCCTTTTTGTGATTGGAAAATTTAATTTAAAATTCTCTTTTAACTTGGCAACTTAATGTAATAAGTAAAATAGGATAAATAGTATCTTAACCTGTTTGCTAAGCATTAGAAAGACTATATCAGAAATAATCCTTAAATTCCAATTTTATATGCTTTTAATTCTATTGTATAGTGAGTTACCTTCAAAGGACAATTTTAGTGTTAAATAAAACACTCTAACCATACTTGACTTAATTGGTCATAAGGATGGTTTTTAATATATCTGCTTATTGCTAAAGGGTTCATATTAATATCCTAAGTCTTTGTAATCCTTTTGGAAGATACCAGTTTTAATCATTGTCATTTTGAAACTTTTATATTTTGCCAGAAATATTCTGTGTAGTCTCACACGTAGTTGACCTTTGGTATATACCTTATTTCTGTGATTCTCAGATGCCATGATTGCACCCTGCATCACAGATTTAACAGGTTTGCAGAGAACACTGTACATTTACTTTACCAACCCTGTGTTTAGATTCACAGTCAAGAGGTGGAGTGTGCACCCCCTTTCGGCTGAGTTAGATGCAGCTTCCCTGTGGCACCCTGTTCTTCATGATCCGTGGCAGTGCTTAGGGCCTCTCGCTAATGTTCACGGTGGCCTGTATAATTTTGAGACATGTTGCAGACTATGGGGTTTTGTGTAAAACTGAGGCTACTCTTTCCTTAACCAAGTAGAGTAACTATAGTTGAGGTGCAGCCTAGTGCAGAGAGACCTTAATTGCTGAGTGATGCAGCCCTTCACAGGGCATGAGTCTCACACGGCTTCTCCTGACTTAAAAATGCCCTAGTCTGAAACCATTGACAACTTCACTTTTAATTGCTTTGATGGACATGATAGGCTAGTGATTACTGCATTAAGTATGATCTTTTGGATAATATTTAACAAATTAGTGATCCAAATTTAAGTTGAAAAAAATCTCTGTTTGGTGTAATAACTAACATGACAGGTAGATGAGCAGATCCCCTTTGTAGAAGGCTAAGTCTTTACATGCTTTTCTAAGGACAGCTGTATCGAAACTTAACCTCTGCCTAGTGGCTGATATGTTTCTTTGACATAATTGTAAAAAGAGTCAGTTTCAGAAACATTAAAAAAATCATAAAACCTGTATCTTGGAATCCGGAAATACAGCATTTGCTGATTGATTGACAAGGAAACAGTATTGTTTTGGCAGTAGCTTACGTATTCAGTAGTAAGAAATTTTATGGTAAAAGACATCAGAAGTCTTTTTTTCCTCCCCACAGGGATCTTTGTCCTATGCAGACTCACTAAGACAAAAACTTCAAACAAAAACCTTAAACAAAAACCTCAGCCTTTAAAAAGGCTAAAGACTTAAGCTTTTATTCAGTTTTTTGGTCAGAGATTTAGTAATTGACCAATTAATATTTCTTAATCTGGCATTCTTACCAAATTTTATAATGAACTTCCGTAGTTCAAAAGATGCTAATTATTAAAAAGCAGTTTCCTTGTTAAGGAAGGAGTATTACATGAACCTGACTTTTCAGATTTGTACCATGAAGATCTGGATTGTCGTGTACCACTTTCAGAAATAATATGTTTGAAAGTGTTTTGAAAAATGTAAAGGATGGTATAAGTGTAAAGTGTCTGTAATAATGAATTAAAAATAGAGTTAACCTTTTATGAAATTGTTTTGACTAGGAAATACAAATATCATGAAAATAATCTTAATATTTACTGTCAGTATCTTGATCATATCATTGGTATCTTAATCTTATGAATATGGAAAGCTATATTCTACTTCCATTTTACTTACCAGTCAGATCAGTATGATCCAAGTTAAGCTTTTGCCGTGACTTTATTTTATTGTGTCAACATGTCTTAGCAGCCTGTGCTACTTAATCTGTCCTCTGAAGTTGCTAATTCCCTGTTGTCTGTTTTTTGGCTGATGTACCCCTGTACATTTACTGTCACTTCACATCCACTCCTGTTTGCAGTTCTTGGCCTTAGGAAATTGCATGCAGAATAAGAAGTTGAAGACTGAATTTTGAATGCATGGAGATAAGCTATAAATGAGCATTATGATGAAGAAAATAATAGAATGTGGACAATAAAATCTAATTGAAAATTTCTTATAGCTAATAAATGATTCTGCCGTTTATTTCTTAATATAATTAATTTAACTTCTTTTTAACTCTAGTCATCTCAGCTTAATAATCCCCAGTTTGTATGGGTGGTACCAGCTTTGCGTCAACTCCATGAAATCACCCGCTCATTCATAAAACAAACCTATCAAAAGCAAGACAAGGTGAGACAATAGCTGGTTAATAAATTCATGCAGTTACTTGTGTAACCTCTTTAAATAACAAAACATGGGTGAAGTTACTGAGTTTATAGTTGCTGTCTTTAATCTTTATGGTTATTAGTGTAATTCATTTATATCATGTCATAATCCTGAGTTTGAACATTCTGTTGTCATTTCTGTGAACTTTTTGTTATATCCCTAACCCAAATTCTTAAGCCAAATTTGTTAAAATAATTAGGCCAATTTTTGAAAGTTTGGATGATATTTTAGAGATTTGTTTGAAAAGATTCAAGAGAGTGGGCTGGCGCCGTGGCTCAATAGGCTAATCCTCCGCCTGTGGCGCCGGCACACCGGGTTCTAGTCCTGGTCGGGGCACCGGATTCTGTCCCGGTTGCCCCCCTTCCAGGCCAGCTCTCTGCTGTTTCCCGGGAGTGCAGTGGAGGATGGCCCAAGTGCATGGGCCCTGCACCCCATGGGAGACCAGGAGAAGCACCTGGCTCCTGGCTTCGGATCACCGCGGTGTGCCGGCCGCAGCGTGCCGGCCGCAGCGGCTGTTGGAGGGTGAACCGACGGCAAAGGAAGACCTTTCTCTCTGTCTCTCTCTCTCTCACTGTCCACTCTGCCTGTCAAAAAAATAAAAAAGATTCAAGAGAGTGTTTTATATTGCAAAAAGATTAGTTTACTTAAGGAACTAGAGCTTTCTCAGAGTAATAGACTTGGGAAGAAAGATAAGAAAGGTATATAAGAACAATTTGTTATAAAGACCTTTTTAAAAGAAGGAATCTCCCTTAGATGCAAACAATTTGTTAATAAGAGTATTAGTTCCCTAGTAAATCTTCCTACCAGATTGATTCTATTTACCTCTGCGTGTAGGAAACAGTACTGAAATCTTTATAGTTGTTCACCTGGGATTACGCCTTGAAACAGAAGCTTGTATTGAACCAACAAAATAATTACACATTCTCATATGACTTTTCTTTTTCTTGCTTTTTTCCAAGAGCATTATTCAAGATTTGAAGAAAAATTTTGAAATAGTGAAATTGGTAACGGGAAGTTTGCTAGCTTGTCACCGACTCGCAGCTGCTGTGGCCGGGCCTGGGGGCTTAACTGGCTCAACGCTGGTGGATGGCCGGTACACTTACCGGGAGGTATCAGCCATTGTCTTTTTGTTTCATGAGTTAGAGCATTCATTTGACTTTTCATACTTGGACCTTAAAAGTAATCCGTCATGCTGTGTGGAGTTCTAAAGAGGTTGTGTGAAGCAGCTTTGTGGTGAGAGAACAGCTTTGGGTCTTGATTATAGTCATTTCTAATTAAAGTTCAGGAAAAAATGACATTTGTGAGTTGCTCTTTCAGTGAATCACCTAAGAATTGTATATGATGCATTTGGGGGGTGAACCAATGGAAGGAAGACCTTTTTCTCTCTCTGTCTCTCTCACTGTCTAACTCTGCCTGTCAAAAAAAAAAAAAAAAAAAAAAGTATATGATGAAGTGAAAAACATCTTTGTCTTTGATCTGAAATAATAGTTGTCAATTCTGTGGATAATAGTTTTCATTTTTCAAACAGATTGATTTCAAGTATTGTTTTAAAAAAAACTAGAAAAAAATCTTACCAGTTGTGAGTTTATGGTGCTTTACTTTGAGACTGCTGAAATTATATTTCATTGACATCTAAAGTCAACTGAATTCGTAGTATTCTTGGGATGGAATCTATTACAGATTTTTCACTTTTATTTTACACTAAGTTAAGGTTTGTTTTAATTGTTTTGTTTTGCTGTTAAGCTTTTAAGTGTGAATTTCTAGGGTTAACTAATGAGCACTGTTTCTTTTTGCAGTATTTAGAGGCACATCTAAAATTTCTGGCATTTTTCTTGCAAGAAGCTACTCTTTATCTCGGTTGGAATCGTGCCAAGGAAATCTGGGAGTGTCTTGTGACCGGCCAGGATGTCTGTGAATTAGATAGAGAGGTAGGATGGTATTGTGAATAAATGACAGAAATATTTAAATATTTTCCTTTTTTTCTATCTTTTTTTTTTTTAATGTATCTCACACCTTCAATTCTAAATGCTTTTCAGTTTATATATAAGGATAGATGGAATAGGCTAGGAACAGTAAATGCTGAAAAAATATTTTATATAGTGTAAACCCATTATATAAACAAGTATATAAATTCTTTGGTCATTTTAATAACATTCTAGATGAAGTACCAAATTCAACCAAGTGAGTACAGATAGAGAAGTGTAGGTGTATATTTTAGTTTTATTCTTTTCTATAAGGCTAATTTTAAGTCAACTATCATGATGTAGCACTTTAGAAACACTAAAAAAAGAATCAGTACTTGGATGTATTTTAAACTATGTTTAAGCAGCCAAAAACAGATTAAACCAGGAACGGAACTGCTTTGATATTCTGTTAACAGTAGATCTTGATTTCCTCATCTCATTGTACAGAACCGTATTTGCTTCTCTGTACGATTGTTGAAAGGACTGAGTTTTTGACAAGTGCCTGGCACAGAGCAAGGCTTACTCAGTGTTGATGGGAAAACCCAAACATAAAATTAAATGAAAAGCGTGAGGCTATTTTTAATTATCTAGGAGAGGACCCTTATAGTTTCAGAGTTCCAGGTGTTTCAGTTTGGAGTGGTATTTTGGCAGTGTAAATTTTGGAAGTATTAAAAATAATTTAATATACTACTCTACCAGTTTGGAATGCATATTTGCCTGCCGAGGCTTTTGGCTGTGGGCTGATGGCTGTCTTGATCCTCAGGTGTGTTTTGAGTGGTTCACCAAGGGGCAGCATGATCTTGAGAGTGATGTTCAGCAGCAGCTCTTCAAGGAGAAAATTCTGAAGTTGGAGTCATATGAAATCACCATGAATGGTATGACAATCAGCTTCCTAAGAAATTTTGTTCTTTCCTTTTCTTGTAATCTTACTGCTCAGAAGCAACAACACAGTTTGGACTACTCTTCTGGAATTTTCTTTGTACATATTTAGGTATATATAGACAAACAGAGGTAAATTCCTTTTTTTGTTTTTAATTTATTTATTTACTTGAGAGGCAGAATTAACAGACAGAAAGGGAGAGACAGAGAGAGAGAGAGAGAGAGAGAGGTCTCCCATCTGCAAGTTTGCTCTGCAAATGGCTGCAGTGGCCAAAGCTGGGCCAATCTAAAGTTTCTTCTGGATCTTCCACATGGGTACAGGGGCTCAAGCACTTGGGCCATCTTTTACTGCTTTTCCAAACCATTAGCAAGGAGCTGGATCAGAAGTGGAGCAGCCAGGACTTGAATTGGTGTCCATATGGGATGCCAGCTCCGTAGGCAGATGCTTAACCTACTGCACCACAGCACTGGCCCCAGTAAATTCCTTTTTACATAATGGTTTCTTTTAATTAATTTTTAAATTATATGGCCTGATAGCTAAAAGAGCCAAATTGCCTTTTTAAAATTCTGTCTTAGAAAAGAATTCAGTAAGGTAAAAATGTATCACAATGTAGAAATCATTCTTTTAGGTCTTTCTTTTAATTGAATTTTTTATTGAGATGTAATTCACGTGCCATGCATTTCACTTTTTTAAAGTGTGCAATCTTTGGCTTTTAGCATATTCACAGAGTTGTGCAATCTTCACTATTTTCTAATCTCAAAACATTTCTGTCACCCCAGTAAGTAACCCTTTACTCTTTAGCAGTCGTTTTCTCTTAGCTCTGGTCTATTTTTTGCGTTTGTGGATGAGCTTAATCTGGACAGTTGGTATAAGGGAAATCATACAGTATCTGATCTTTTAGATCTGGCCTCTTTCATTGTGTGCTAAAGCATGTTTTCAAGGTTCACCCATGTTGTACCATGTATCAGTTCTTCATTCCAGCTTATGGTTATTATGCTGTATGGGTTTTTTATGTGTTGTTTATCTCTTCACCAACTGAGGAACATTTGGGTTTTTACCACCTTACTGTAAATGCTGCTGTAAACATCCATGAACAAGTTTTTGTATAAATTTTCATGTATAGGCTTGTCATCTTGGGGAGATATAAATCATCTGTGAGGAACTGTCAGATGTTTTTTGCAAAGCAGTGGCACCATGTTGTAATCTCACCAGCAATCTATAAGGATTCCAGTTTCTCCACATTCTTGCCAATACTTATTTCCACCTTTTTCTTTTTTCAAGTTTAGACATTCTAGTGGGTCTGAAGTTAATTGCATTTCTCTGACAACTAATGATATGGAACATCTATTCATATGTGCTTATTGACCATTTGTATTCTGTGGACAAATTTCTGTTCGAATCTTTTGGCCATTTTTAAGTTGGGTTATTCATCTCTTTATTGCTGAATTGTAAGCATCCTTTCTATATTCTGAACACCAGCTCCTTGTGAGATACATGAATTGTAGGTATTTTCTCTCATTCTATGGATTGTCTTTTTTTTCTTGATAGTATTTTTATGAAGCACAAAGTTTTACATTTTGGAAGTGTGCATTTGGCCTAGTGGTTGAGACACTGGCTGGGACACTGATGTCTCCTATTGGAGTCCCTGGGTTCACTGTCTAGCTCCCGCTTCTGGCTTCAGCTTCGGACTGCAGATTCATGCTGGTGCAACCCTGGGAGGCAGTGGTGGTGCCTCAAGTGACTGGTATCCTGCCACCCACATCAGAGACCCTGATGGAATTTCCAGCTCCTGGCTTTTCACCCAGTCCTGGCCAGTGTAAGCATTGAGGAGTCAGCCAGTGGGTGAGAGTCCTGCCTCTCTCTCTTACAAACAAACAAACAAATATTTTCAAGTTTTAAATTTTGGTTAAGTTCAATTTTCTTTAATTAAGTTATATTTTCTTTTGTTGCTGATGCCTTTATACTTGCATCCAAGAAACCCACTGCCAAGAACTCTGTGGTTTTAGTTCTTGATTCACTCAGAATCTTTTCATTACTTATCTGCGTTACTTTGAGTGCACGAATTTATGTGGAATTCTATAATTTCAGGTTTTAACTTATTTAAGACTTTTTTTGAAAACGTGAATCTCTGTGATCATCGTTTAAAAAGACAAGGAGCTCAGTTGGTAAGTACATGCATTAGCTTCTCATTACTGTAACAGAATACCTGAGGCAGGTTAACTCTGTAAAGAAAAAAGGCTTATTTAGGCTTACAATTCTGGAGGTTCATAGTCTTACTGTCAGATGGCCCCAATGGTTCCATCTCTAGTGAGAGCATTCTACCTGGTACAGGACATCACCTGACAAGAGACAAATAGTGCACGCCTCTGTCTCTTCAATCTACAGTTTCTCTTTCTTTTTATAAACCCACTCTATAAACCCATCGGGGTTCCACTCTATCACCTGGTTTAACCTTAATCACTTCCCAGAGGCTCTGCCTCTGAACACCATCATTGGATTAATTTTGTTCCCCTTAGTACCCTTAGGACTTTAGAGTTTAAACTGGCTGCATGAGTTTAAACACCAAATCATCTTTAAACCATTATTCTCAAAACTAGATAATTTGAATAATCTCATACAGCTTATTTAGTATTTAGCAAAGCATGTTATAATTGAGAGAAAGCATGGAATTTTTTAAAGAACACGATGCCCTGACTGCTGACTGCTGTGCTAGTAACAGCTCTCTCAGACTGAAGTGGAGGCTTCCTTTCCTGTACTGCCACGTCCCACCAACTGCTTGCAGAACTCAACTCACTTCTCAAATCTCTGTCCATTTCTTGCTGATGTGAGGGCAGCCAGTGCCCTCCTGTGGCTTGGTGATTGCCATGTAGGGGCAGTTCCTGTAAGCTTCGATGGCCTCAGATCCAGCAGTTCGTGTGCACCTGCAAAAGTAACAAAATCTACAATTCTGCAGTCACAATGGTACATATTTGGGGAGAAAAATTTATGAATAGACAGTAAAATAATAAGTCTATAAAATACAGATAGCTTATGGGTATATTTACCTACACCCTTAAAAAAGAAAGACAAAAACTACTAGCTCTTTTTCTAAGTCCTTTCATTCAGGACCTGACTTCCTGGAATAATAAGTTTTTATAAGATTTTGTAAGCCTGAGTCCTGCACTTCTAACTGAGCTTTGGGAAAACCAGGTTGAGCCCTAAGATTTAGTCACCACTTCTAGCTTGATGCCATGTCCTTTTCAAGAAAATCTTACAAAGGTGGTGCTCCTCTACTGTTGTGCTGTTTCTGTTTCAGTAGCCAGTCTGCATGGATGACCAGCATGGGGTTAGGGATAGCAAGAAAAACTCCCTACACCTATCCAAGGTTGCCCAGTGCTTTCAGTTCCGTATCAGTACAATTGTATTTTGATGTACTACTAGGTTTTTATTTTTTTTAAAGATTTATTTATTTATTTGAAAGTCAGAGTCACACAGAGGGAAAGGAGAGGCAGAGAGAGAGAGAGAGTTCTTCCATCTGCTGGTTCACTCCCCAGTTGGCCGCATTCGCTGGAGCTGTGCTGATCTGAAGCCAGGGGCTTCTTCCCAGTCTTCACATGTGGGTGCAGGGGCCCATCTTCTGGGCCATCTTCTGCTGCTTTCCCAGGCCATAGCAGAGAGCTGGATTGGAAGTGGAGCAGCCAGGACTCAAACCGATGCCCATGTGGGATGCCAGCCCTGCAGGCGGCAGCTTTACCCAGTACACCACAGCACTGGCCCCAGAACTGGGTTTTTATAGCTTTTACTGATACTGAACTGAAGAGGTGTGAACTGCAGATATAATAGAGGATAGTTGTCTATAATTTTATGATCCTGCTGACCTATGTAATTTGTATATAATTTATTTCTTTTGAACAGTATGTAGAAAAACTGGAATTGATAGGAATGGATTTCATTTGGAAGATAGCCATGGAATCACCTGATGAAGAAATTGCTAATGAAGCCATTCAGTTAATCATAAGCTATAGTTACATTAATCTCAATCCGAGGTTGAAGAAGGTGGGTATCTAAGTAAAGACATCACTTCTGTATCAAAGGCATACATTTTTTTTAAGTTGTGAACCTGTACCATTCTCCAATGTTTTGTTCTAAATAATGATTAAAGGTAAATGCCATGGACTGATTTTAATTTGCATATACCTCTGACTTTCAGGATTCAGTATCTTTACATAAGAAATTTATTGCTGATTGCTATACAAGATTAGAAGTAAGTAGCAAATTTTATTTAACCATCTTTAGAATAAGTGCTTTGTATTTTTCCTTTTAAATGTTTACATTTTTAGATAACATATAATTTTGATGTCCGAGGTTGAATTCTGTTGAATTTTCTGCAGTGTACCCCATTGTGGCATAGGGAATAGATGCCAGGATGCCCTCAATCAGTTTTTTTAAGAGGACACCTTATAGGAAATCTTTTTTTTTTTTTTTTTTTTTTTTTTTTTTTTTTTTTTTTTTTTGACAGGCAGAGTGGACAGTGAGAGAGAGACAGAGAGAACTTATAGGAAATCTTTCCTTCTTCCTCCCACCCCCTCTTCTCCTCTCCTTCTCCACCGCATCTGCCCCTTGAGGGTATAGGAACTGTTTGCAGAGGACAGGTCTATACAGTCCATATTTGTAGTGGAACTCCTTTTTCTTTCCATTTTGTACGTGCATTTTCTGCTTTTCCTGCCCTTCTCCAAGTTTTTACCATAATTGCTATTAAAGGCCATGGCCAAATGTTCAGTAGTAAGTGGCATTGGCTGTCCTGTCCCTCGGCAGCCTGCTGTGTAATGTCATCTCCAGCATGCCTCCAGTGCCATGTCACATTCACTTCACTTGAAATCTGTGTTTGTTTAGGTTTTATATCTAATAAAGAATATTCCAAAAGCGTAAAATGCTGCTGCCCCTAAATATCAGTATATAAACTTTATGGTGATAAGTATATGCTAGAATCTATGTGGTATTTCTCAAATCATGACTTCCATCCAAAAATGTCATCCTAAAAACATGCACATATTCAAGCACCTCTGTATGAGGCACCATGTAAGTATTAACATGTGTAGAGTGGTAGTTCTCAGCTGGGGCTCATTTGCCTCCCAGGGCCCATCTGGTACCTTCACAGTTAGAAACGTCTACCAGCCTTGGTGGATCGAGGCCACAGATCCTGCTAAACATCCTGCAAGGCACTGGAGGCTCTCCACAGCAGTTACGCAGCCCAAATGTCAGAGTCCAGGGGAGAGACCCTGATAGAGATGGTTATTCTGTTTCTAGGCAGCAAGCTCAGCACTTGGCGGCCCCACTCTAACACATGCTGTGACTAGAGCCACAAAAATGCTTACGGCAACTGCCATGCCAACTGTAGCAACGTCCGTTCAGTCTCCATATAGGTAAGTGATTACAGAAACAAAAGCAAATATACAACATATGCATATCTATCAGTTCGAGGAAATAATTGGTATCTTTTCCCTTTGGAGATCTCTTGATTCATGATTTCCTCCTTTTAAATCAATACCTTTAGGAGCAGTCGTATCATGGAAAATTGTACGTTCCTCAGTATGTATCCCCAAGTCTGGGTCTCTTCTGAAGTCCTGTAGGTCCTCACCAGAACCATGAAAGTGTGCCCTCCCTACTCTCTTACCTCATGGACAGGTTCTTGTTACTGCATTTATTTGATTCATTTGACTTTTATTCTGTGTAGCCAGAGGAACTAGTTCTCTAGGATAGAATGAAAGTATATTTGTGCTCTGAAGAATAATTTTGAATGTTTCCTTTTTTAGAACTTTTCTCCTTGAATAGTCAAATCCAAGGCACTGCTAGGGTAAAGAAAATGAAGTAAAAGGGGAGGGCTGGTCAAATTATGCATTATAATATAGTCAGTTAAAATATTATTTACCAAACTTACTTTTCCAAATAATTTTGGTGAGAGCATTAGGCCCAAATGTTTGTGTTAAAACTGTGGACTGCCATCTCACTCACGTTGCTGTTTGCATTTTCACATGCTCCCAGTGAAATCTGAGTTTAGCAGTGCTGAGGTTCTTTCATAGTTAGGACATTAGGTTGCAGTAACTACAGGGCTTGGTGGAATTTGATGAGCCAGTCACTGCAGGGAAGCAGTCCCTAGTTTCTGATGCCCAGGAAGTCTTGCTGGGGTATCATGTAATCTTTCTCTTCTCCTGGGATTACAGTCCCATTTACTTTATTCACAGTGGGGGATATTTTCTTTTCAAAGCCTCCTCTAAAAAGGGAGTTAAGGCAGTATCCTTGTCCATATCCCCCCCCCCCCTTTTAATTTTATTTAAAGGACAGAGAGAGAAAAAGATCTTCTGTCCTCTGGTTCACTCCCCAATGCCCACAACAGCCAAGACTGGGCCAGGATGAAGTCAAGGACCTAGTATTCAGTTCAGGTCTCACATGTGAGAGGCAGGGACCCAGTTGCTTGAGCCATTACCTGCTACCTCTTGGAGTCCGCAGGAGCAGAGCTAAGAATGAAATCCATGCACTCTGCATAAGTGGCATCCTAACTGCTGCTCCAAAATTCTACCCTTTACTTTATTTTAGGTGAGTTGAGTACTGTATAGCTGTGCTTTATTAACATACAGGAAGTCAATAAAACTCAGCCTGTGCAGATTTAATCTTTAAATGCCAGAAGTGATTATAGGTTCGACTTGAGATAAGAATATTGTCATGACTTTCTTATCCCAACATTCTTGGAAGTATATTCCATATAGACTTACATTAAGACTGTAGATTAAGAATGCCTAATGACGTGTTGGTAAAATAAATCCATCTCTGTGACTCAGTCCCTTAACTGTGTGTTTATCAGAAAAGTCAGAACAGAAGTGCATTATAAGCTGTTGGACTGGGGTCTCCTGGCTGTTACTTCTTTAGATGAGTGTGCTTTTTGTGTTTTCCTTCTTTAATATGTGATTTTTTTATTCCAAATTATTTAATATTTGGGTGAATACAGTGAGAAACCATATAATTTTATAAAACTTTTTATTACAAACTCTAAATAGAGATTATTAGAGTGTATAACTTTTTTTTAAGAGTCCTTAGCTTTCATCTGAATATTTTTTAAGACTTTTTTATTTGAAAGAGTTACATAGAAGAAAAGACAGAGAGATTTACATCTGCTGGTTTACTCCCCAAATGGCCACAATGGCCAAGGCTGGGCCAGGCCAAAGCCTGGAGCTTCATCTGGATAGCAAGGACCTGGATCAGAAGTGGAGCAGCTGGGACTCGAACAGCGCCCATACGGGATGCCAGCACTGCGGGTGGCTTAACCTGCTACCCCATAGTGCTGGCCCCTTAAATGTATAATTTCAAAGTGAATTTGAACCAGAACATTGTAGTTGACTCTTTTCCCTAGGTTTTTTTTTTTTTTTGATTATTATTCTTTGCTTGTTTGTTTTTTTGAAGACTTATTTACTTATTTTAAAGGCAGAGTGACAGGGAGAAACAGATATTCCATCCACTGGTTTACTTCTCAAATGGCTGCAACAGCCAGGGCTGGGCTAGGCCAAAGCCAAAAGCTCCATCTTGGTCTCCCACCTGGGATGCAGGGGCCCAAGTACATAGGCCATCTTCTGCTTTGCAGGCACATTTTACAGGAAGAAAAGCAGACAAACTGAAACTGGCACTCCCATAATAAGATTCCAGCATGACAGGTGGCAGCTTAACTTGACCCTTTGCTTAGTTTCAGAATAACTTGTCAGTATCCATAATTGTTCCAGCTCATGAGGAAGGGGTGTTATTTTCTCATTTGTACAGTGTTTTTGTAGTACTGATTTTATTCATTATCGTGGTATAATTAAAACAATTCACTCACAGCATTTAGGTATTTCCTAAAGCTTTTTCTTTTGAATTTCAAGTTCTTATGCATAGGCTGGAAAAGGACTAATTTAGAACTCTGTTAAAAATTTATTTTATTTATTTGAAAGGCAAAATGACAAAGAGAGAGAGAATCTTCCACCCACTGGTTCACTCCCCAAATGGCCACAACAGCTAGGGGTGGGCCAGGCTGAAGCCAGGAGCCCAGAACTCCATCTAGGTCTCTCATGTGGATAGCAGAGGCCCAAGTACTTGGGCCTCTTTCACTGCCTTCCCAGGCACGTTCACACGGGACGGGGTCAGAAACAGAGCAGCTGGGACTCAAAGCAGCAATCTTAGATGGGATGCCTGCCTAACAAGCAGAGGCTTTTAACCCATTGTGCCACAGGCTGGCCACTCAACTATTGTTTTTCCAGTGAAATTTCCAGTGTTGTGAATCAGCATAACCAGCCCGTGATTAGAAAATGACAGTACTTCTTTTCAGTTTTAGAAATATACATATTTGAAAGTCCTTGACTTTGTAGAGTAACACATTTTTAGATTCAGGGCACTTGGATTTTTGTTTCTTAGTGTTAATACGGGCAGCTCTCTTTAATAAAGTATGTACCTGTGGCTGTATAACAAGCTGCTGAGTGTTGGGTCCTGTTATTTCCAGTGATAAGGAAGATTCCATAAGTCTTCCATCAAAAGAGACCTCAGATCTCATTTTCAAGCAGCAACTTTGAATTGTGGTACGCTTACTGGTTTGTATTTGTGTTCTAATTTTTAGATAGTTCAGAACTTTGTCAGCTTTTTTGTTTACAGCATTTTTAACGTTTTAGTGATGAGTCAAAACTTACCAGCTGTTCATTTGTGGTGGGTTGACCTTAAGAATAGCTGTATAAAAAGGAAAAAGAAGAAAGGGAAGGAACCAGGGTGAGGGCAGGCTTGTCCTTCCTTACTCCGTCTGTGCTACAGCTGTGAGGTGGTTGAGCCACCTCTCCACTGTGTGAAAGGAGAGTTTGATCTTTGCAGATTTTACCCTCTGGCCACTGAGTGCTGACTGGAGTAGTGGTCTTGGTGAAACAGAGAATAGAGTTCATATCAACAATTGGTTTCAAATACATTTAAAAACATTTTTTTAACCCATAGATCCACTAAACTTGTAATAATTGAGAGATTGCTGCTTCTGGCAGAACGCTATGTGATCACTATAGAGGTAAGCCTCTCCTCGTCCAGGCGCTTCGTGCATCATGTTACCAGACTAAATGCTGGGGATGGATTTTGTCATGTTTCACACTGGCACTACCCATCTGACATATTTGACTTTATCACATCTTTTTCAAGGACTTTTACTCTGTCCCACGAACTATTCTACCTCATGGTGCCTCGTTTCATGGACATCTTTTAACTCTTAATGTTACCTATGAGTCTACCAAAGATACCTTCACTGTAGAGGTAGGTGTACATTAAGCTCTACAGCTGTCTTATTTTCTCTTGTTGTTTGCATAAGAACAGTGTTGACTGAGATCACTGTTTGGTAACACAATGATAAAGGCCTGAAATGAAAGGAATTGATGGGACTGCAAGCAGATGTGTGAAAAGTGCAAGGGTGCAATACAGGGTCTGCTGATGGTTAAGTGCTATAAAAGACAACTAAGAATAAGACAGGATAAGTTGGTAGAGGGTGATGGGTGTGCCCAGAATATTGTGGATGAAGATGGATAGGGAGAATCTGTCTGAGGTGGTGACATGTAAGCAAAGACTTGAATACAAGTGACAGAGTAAATGATGTTTGCTTAGAAGGACATTCCAAGCTAAGGAAGCAGCAGGGCTGCGCACAAGCTGGTGGCTGGTGTGAGGAATGCCTGTGAGAAAGGGAAGGAGGGGATGGTACTGCTGTGGAGAAAGGAATTGAGATTTTGTTCCATGCATTATCACGGTTCTTAATTACAGCCAAAGGCAAGCCTCTCAAGATTAGGGATTCGTATCTGGTTCTCTGCTGAGTTTCCAACTTCTACATCAGTACGCTCGGTGGATCAGTAAATGCTCGCTAGCAGTTGTTTAAATGAATGCATGAATGAATTCTCCCACTACTGTGTGTAACTCTGCTTTACAGGCTCACAGTAACGAAACCATAGGGAGTGTCCGGTGGAAGATTGCCAAGCAGTTGTGCTCTCCTGTGGATAATATACAGATATTTACAAATGATAGCCTGGTAGGTTCAGATCCACAGCTTTTAGCACTTCAGCCTGACGCAGGTACTTTCTTCTTCCTTTCCCTCTCGATAATTAAGAAACCACTTTTTGCAGCTGACGGTGAATAAAGACCAGAAGTTGCTCCACCAGCTGGGCTTTTCTGATGAGCAGGTCCTGACGGTGAAGACCTCGGGCAGCGGCACGCCCTCCGGGAGCTCAGCAGATTCCTCCTCCAGCTCCAGCAGCAGCAGCAGTGGCGTTTTCAGTTCATCATACGCCATGGAGCAGGTACTGTACTGAGTGATACATTTCTCTCTCTTTTTTTTTTTTTTTTTTTTTTTAAGATTTATTTATTTGTTTGGAAGTCGGAGTTACACACAGAGAGAAGGAGAGGCAGAAAGAGAGAGAGGTCTTCCATCTGCTGGTTCACTCCCCAATTGGCCACAATGGCCAGAGCTACACCAATCCAAAGCCAGGAGCCAGGAGCTTCTTCCAGGTCTCCCATGCAGATGGAGGGACCCGAGGACTTGGGCCACCTTGTACTGCTTTCCCAGGCCATAGCAGAGAGCTGGATCGGAAGTGGAGCATCCAGGACTCGAACCGGCAGCGCTCATATGGGATGCTGCCACTGCAGGCAGCAGCTTAACCCGCTATGCCACAGTGGTGACCCCAAGTGATACATTTCAATGCAAATAAAAGGAGTTGACAATATATTTTTGCTGGCAGCCCATGTAAATATAGATGATAATGTCCTTGGGTCTCAGATAGGATCTAGGTCTTCAGAACTGTGTAATTGGAGAATGCCAGGATCCACTGGTGGTGGGAGTGCGGGGAGGGGCGATGGATTTCTCCACCTTTAGAACCACAGAACCTTCCAAATCACTAATTTTGCCTGGCTGTTCACTGTCCCTCATACAACTCTTCATTGAATCAGTCATTTCCTTTAGCATTCAAACATGTTACATTATCTCTGCCGTCTTTAAAAAGTACTTCCTGGTTGTACCTTCAGTTACTGTGCCACGCTCTCCTTCCCAAATCAGAGCTCCATGAAAGAATTGTCCTACTTGACTTCTCTCGGAAAGAGTCGACTCTTCTCAGCTTGTTCTGGCACTCTTAACTCTCCATACTCATTTTCCTTTTTTTAAAAAAAAATATATTTTATTTATTTTAAGTCAAAATGACAGAGATGTTTCAGCTGCTGGTTCAACTTCTCAGATGGCCATAACAGCCGGGCTTGGACAGGCCAATGCCAGGAACCTGGGCTCCATTCAGCTCTCCCACATCTGTGGCAGATGCCCAAGTACTTAGGCCATCATCCACTGCTTTCCCAGGTGCGCTAGCATGGAGTTGGATTGAAACAAAGAGCAGCCAGGACTTGAACTGGAACTCCAATCTGGAATGCTGGTGTTGTAAGCAGCGGCTTCATGGACCATGCTACAACACCGCTCCAGTCCCTCCTCCTTTGAAATATTCTTCGTTTGGCTTTCCAGCCTCGCCTGTCTTTCCCCTGACCTTCTGCCTGTCCCTTGCTTGTTCTTCGACTCCCTGCTCTCCATACAGAGCAGTTCTCTGGCCCAGTCCTTGAACCTGTCTTCCATCTACATTCATTCCCTTAATGAGCATATGCAGTCTCAGAGCTTTACATGTGGAATATATGTTGATAATGCCCAATTTTGTCTTTCTTCTGAAGTCCAGGTAAACAAGTCTATCTCCCTACTCAACATCTTCTGCTGGGTACCCCAATCCTGTTATATCCAGAGTTGAGCTCTGATATCCTGTCTTACCATGTCACTCCCGCCCCAAACCGCTTCAGCCCATAGTCTTGCTCTCCCTCAGATAGTAGCATCTCCACAGTTCTAAATTGCCCGTCCCCAGACCCTGGCTTCTCTTCTTTCCCTCACACACATGCCAGTCTGCAAATCCTTGACTGCCTTTAAAATGCATCCTGAACCTGGCTGCTTGCATGGCTTTACCAGTCTGGGCCACTTTCTTCCTCGCCTGGAAGGAGGCACGGTAGTGCCTTCATGTGTCTCACAGCTTCTGCCCTTAGACCAGTTCTGTGCTTGCTTTACAGGGCACCCTGTGGGCACTCCTCAGCTTCTTCCACTGGGTCCCATATCACTCAGAGTAAGAGCCACAGTCTTAACCAGGACTTCATGTCCTACCTCTGCTCGCAGAACCCTCTGACCCTCTTCCCACTCATAGCACTGTAGCTACACTGGCCTCCTTCTGGTCCTCAGCACCTTAGGGCCTGTGCACCTGCTCTTCTGTGAGCCTTTTTGACAGTCTTTTTTTTTTTTTTTTTTTTTTTTTTTGTCTTGTTGATTTATCTCCCTCTGAAACGTAAATGCCAGGAGAGCTGGCGTTTGTCAGTTTTGTTCACTGCTAAAGCAGTGCCTACCGTGTGATACATTCTCTCTGTTTGTTTTGTACCTTTTCTGTGTGGGGGCTGAGCTGGGCTCCAGAGCGCAAAGCTGAGCAAGCCTGTTGTGCCAGGCTGCTGTTGTGGTACAGCACGTTAAGCTGCTGCTTGCGATGCTGCCATCCCATCTCGAAGTGCTGGTTTGAGTACCTGATACTCTGCACTTCTGATCCAGCTTCATGCTTATGCATCCTGGGAAGCAGCAAACGATGGCCCAGATCCTTAGGGTCCTGCCACCCACAGGGGAGATCCACATGGGGTTCCTGGCTCCCTGTTTCAGCCTGGCCCAGACCCTGGCTGTTGTGGCCATTACAGGAGTGAAGTAGGGGATGAAAGATACTCCCTTTCTCTCTCTCTCTCTCTCTTCCTCTCTTCCTCACTGGCTCTCCATCTCTCCATCACTGTGTTTTAGAGAAATCAAAAAAAAGAATACTTTTTGCTCTTTGGCTTTTGCAGTCTAGAGAGCAAGTAATAGAAAGTAAAGATTTGAAAAGCCATATAGGGCTTTTTTAAATGTTTATTAAATGTATTCCTTTAATTTAATCCCAAATATAAGATGTTTGTGTGACTGTGTCTTTCTAACCTTGCTGTAAATACTAAAGAACTCTTCAGGTTCAGTAAAGTTTGTGGAAAAATGAAATTAAAATAAAAGTTTATTTGGCCCCCGAAAATTTTGGAATCCATGCAGTTTTTTTCCTAATATGTATTCTCTACAGACTTCATGAAGATCCCTGTTTATAACAAGAATTTAAGGAAGAAATCCCACTCGAAGTGTCAACGTTTACAACAAAACAATATACCTAGCATCTTCAAATGTCACATTTTTAAACTGTTTCATATTTATCCCAAATTAAAGTATTTCCACATGTACATGCATTCTATAATGACATCTAGTTTCCTTTCTCCTATTAACCAATTTAGAACTTTAATCACCTGTGAATTTCTTCTTTGTAGTTTATCAGTTTTGTCTTTTCTGACCTTCATGAAAAGCAAAGTAACTTACCTTTTCTCAGATTATATATTTTTTATGGCTTTGTATGAATGTGTGAATTAACACACGCACACGCACACACACACGCGCGCGCGCACGCGCTGCCTTAGTTTTGCTTTCCTGCAGACTGGCAGTGATTAACCTGGTGTGCCTGCTGTCCCTTGTATTGCCTACCCAAACCTTTTGTGTTAAAATCTCTGCAGCTGCTTTGCCCCTTGGCCAGCAGGTGGCGAGGAGAAGGGAGAGCCGGTGACGCTGGATGGATGGTCATGGTCTCTGGCTCTGGTGGATCCCCACATGGCGGTCTTCAGTGCAGATGAGCACTGCCCGCTCCAGCTTGCTCGTGGCCCTAGTGTTGGTCAGCGTGGTTAGAGTAGGAGAACGTTCTTTTGCAAATGGTGCTCCTGTTGTGCTCTTCCCCCAGGAGAAGTCTCTCCCTGGTGTCGTGATGGCTCTCGTGTGTAACGTCTTTGACATGCTTTACCAGCTTGCCAACCTAGAAGAGCCAAGGTATGTACAGATGCTTGGGAGGCTTGAGAGAGAGTTACTTGCTAAGGTCAGGAAACCAGAGAACTAATTACTTGAAAAGTATTGTACTTGACATTTTATCCTGAATGACTTTGTTACTGAAACTGTGGCTTATGTGAAAAAAAATTTGTATTTGAAAAATTTTAGGATAACTCTACGAGTACGAAAGCTTCTGCTGTTGATACCCACTGACCCAGCCATTCAGGAAGCCCTTGATCAGCTCGATTCTTTAGGAAGAAAGGTAAGAGTAACGTGAATAGTTATTTAACTATCATGGAGATTTCATACCGTGATTCAGTGAAAGAGCAGCCTGCATTCACATGAAACCAAAGGATACTCCTCTTCCAACACTTCTTCTTTTCAAAGACGCCTTTGCTGCAAGTGGAAATGAGAGTCTCAAGTTGACTTTGAAATATTCAGATAGTCAAGAATGACAGCAGATTGAGAGCTGGACGAGCCTTAGATACCCTCCCGGGTCATGGGTTAGGAAACAATGAGATAAAGTCACTTGTCCAGGATCCTACTCTAGTTCTGACTTAGTTGAGATGTTTTTCTTCTGTCATGATACTTCTCTGAGTAATTGTTGTGTGTCTGAGCTGCTTATATAAATGGATTATCGTTTAATTTTTTTACAGTTGATATTTACAATTCATTTTAATTTTTAGAATGCTATTTCAAGATTTTTATATATGTACAAATTGTCTTTGTCTATATTATTTAATTATGTATCAAATATGTTTAGAACAAAGTTGTTAGAATAAGTTTTGTATTTTATATCTTAGTGGATGAAATGCACATCAGCTTGGTCATTTATGGCTGATGTATTAATTGGAGGGAGACCGGAACTAATACTAGCTAAAAAAAATTTTTTTGAGACTGTGATACTTCAACAATCTTACAATTTCATTACTAATATTCACAAGTATGAGTTTTAAAATGAAAATTTAAATAAACTTGCCAGTGTTGCTTAGAATGAATTCTCGGAAGTTTCATGTATATTTGAATATTGTTGAACACTTAGAATTGTTGTGATGAGGTTTGATGTCTTAATAGAGTGTGGGTTTATGAAGTTAATTTTTTGAAAGTTAGATTGGTACAGCTTATATACAGAGGAAAAGGAACATTTTTATTAAGAGGAAAAGAATATTCGCATTAATACTAAGATCTGTTTCTTCTAAATTTATGCTTATAAGACATGTGTTTGTTTTCCTTCTTTAAACTTAGAAAACACTGCTGTCTGAATCAAGTTCTCAGTCTTCCAAGTCTCCGTCCCTCTCTTCAAAGCAGCAGCATCAGCCAAGTGCCAGCTCCATTTTAGAAAGTCTGTTTCGATCTTTTGCCCCAGGAATGTCCACCTTCAGAGTGCTCTACAACTTAGAAGTAAGAAACCTGACTTTTTTTATTTCATTTTGACAGATCCATTGTGGTTTGTAGATTCATGCTTTCGGATATCAGAAATAGATTAATAGGTTTTGTTGTTTTGGATTGCTGTTACAAAATTAGTTTTAAAAAATAGAAGTTGAAACTAACAGTTTTGCCTTTGAAAAGGCTTTTTTTCCATCTACTTTTGTCTGTTTGTTGTTACACTTGGAAAAGAACACCTTAGTGTCACACAGGTTTCATTGCCTTCCTCTGAAAGTCAGGTCTGTGTAATATGAATTATTAATCCTCAGCCTCCTTGACTAAATGCATCTTCAGTTGTTAAAAAGCTCTTGTAGCTTGTGACCATTAATGAAACTTTATGAAGAATTCATCAGCAGGCATGTTACTATTCAAGGTCAAAAAAAAACTGCTGGATGTGTTAGAGCGAAAGATTATTATGATGGCTGTCTTAGTTCATTTGGACTGCTGTAATGAATTAGCATAGCCTGGTTGACTTAAGCGGCCAGCACTCGCGGCCCTCAGTGCTGAAGCCTGGGGAGTGCCTGATGAGCGTCTGGTGATGTGCCACGTCCTGCGTCATACACAGCTGTCTTCTCTTGCACCTCACTTGGCTGGCGGAGACAGTGGAGCTCTCTGGGGTCTCGCTTTTTTATTTTTCAAGGATTTATTTTATTTATTTGAAAGGCAGATATACAGAGAGAGGGAGAGATCTCTCTGCTGGTTCACTCCCCAAATGACCACAATGGCCAGTGCTGGGCCAGACCTAAGCCAGGAGCAAGGAACTTCTGGTTCTTCCACGTGGGTGCAGGGACCCAAGCGCTTGGCCATCTTCTGCTGCTTTCCCAGCCGCCATTAGCAGGGAGCTGGATCGGCAGTGGAGCAGCCATATGGGATGCCAGTGCCACGGGTGGCAGCCTTACTTGCTCTCTGGGTTGTCTTACAAGGGCATAGGTTCATTCGTGAGTGTTCCTTCTCTTAGTGCCTTCACTGTGGGCAGTAGGATTTCACACTGTCGCACTTAGCTGCCTCCCCAAAACCTGCTTTGAAACTAGCAGATGTAGTTCAGTAGACATTGACCAGTTGTTTACTGTGTATGAGTCATTGTGATAGTTAAGCATTCAGAGTTGGGAGAAATAGGATATCTCCTCCAGGATCTTACAGTAAGACATATAGGGGGCTGTATATGCTAAGTCTAGACAGCCCATCACAAACCCAGGGCAGTGTAAAAGGCAATCAAATAAAACCAGTCCTACTCTTGGAAAGTGACGAATGAGTCCTTGTGCCACTTCAGATCTATAAGAAATAAAGCCTTGGCTGATTCTGATTTGTTCTAGGAAGTAATATCCAGGCAGTTATTTCTCAAAGAATGCATTTCCAAGCCTACACAACAAGAATTATCATGCCTTGTACCTTGAGTAGATATCCTACATCTTGATTATCATGTATGTTACATAGGTTTTGAGTCATAACAAAGATTATAATTGGTAAGAGGGTGCCAGTGTTTCTCCAAAGTCTTACTTCATCTGGTGATCTTATTTGGAGAATATAGTTGCATTCATTAGTTTTTATGCTCCACTTGGCTTGCATGTTCAACGTGTGATAACACTTCATATTTGCCTTAAAGTACTGTCTTGAAAAAAGAAAATTCAGAAGGAAAAAATACTTAGTAAATATTTTAAAACAAAGCATGTCCCCATTTAATGTAGACACTTAAAAATATATCAGAGTTTCAGAACACAAGATTATCTAGAAATTTTGGCCCATTTAAGCTTACAAAATGTTCATCTTGCAACAGCTGCCAAATTTATCACTTGCTTTTGAATGATTACCTTAAAAATATAAGATAGAATTCTTAACATCCACATTTGAGAGCATCTAGGAAAGCAGAATTGTCCAATGATGATCCTGGCTCATCATCAAATACTTACCATTGCATTATCCAGTATAATTTTAGGACTTCTGAGTGTGAATTCCTTTGATAAGTTGTGTTTTGCTTTAAATACACATAATATTTGGAAAACCTAAGCCTTCCAAAAGCAGCTATTATAGCTGTCATCCGAAAGGTTAATTTCCCTGTATTTTGCTCCTTGACTTAGGCTTGCCTGCTAGAAAACTTCAGAATGGATATTGCAAGCACCTGTCCCCTAAGGAAGCTGTCTGCACTAGCTGTTGGCCCCCCCACCATGGAGGGCAAGCAGGTAGATGCAGAGCTGGGTGTGCTCAGGCAGGGTTAGAGGGGCACACACAGGCTCCTTCCCCACCGCTGGCCTCCCCTGAGGCTGGTGAGCTTGCTTCCCAAGGAGCAACCTAGCAAGGAAGCGTCTCGACCAGAAACCCACTGAGTGGGCTCACAACACCCATGGCCTCCTAGAAGCAGACATTTTAGAATAGAAGATCTTGAACTAGATCAAATGTAAATCTGAGGCAATAGGAGATTTTTAAATATGTAAATTGTGACAACTAAATAAATCAGCTGTTGGCTGAGCATTTATTTTTGCTGGTGCTTGTTCTAAGTGCCGTAGGTCTGCCTTACTTAGTCCAAGTAGACCTCTGGTAGGAGTGATTGTTACCCTGACTTAACTGATGAGAACACTGAGGCAAAAGGGACAACCATGTGACCAGGACCTCTCAGCGAGTGGGTGATAAAACCGGAGTGACATAGATTCGTCATCTTGTACTAGCTCTAGTGGGATTACTCGAGGGACATGATCCTCCACCCACCAGAGCACTCGGTGACACCCGAAGGACCTGGATAGCGGAGAGACACACATCTGGGTTGGAATTCTGACCATATGACCTTGAGGTCACATAACCTCTTGGACCTCAGTCCCTCACCTATAAAGTTAATTGCGATGTCTAGTATGTTGTGGATGCTCAGTAAGTCGAAGTCAGTCATTATTAGGGAGCTCACCTAGCATGTTTAGTATTGGGGCACTTTTATAAAGCTTGGGTTTACATACTTATTGTTGGAACTTACCCAGCATATCACTTAAAATCATCTATTTTTATGTAAACCTCTATGCCTGAGACTTTCACATTTGCCATTTTCATAAAAACCACATAGTAGTTTTCCTTGGAACACAATGATTATGGATGGTATTGTGACACAGAGGGCACACACCTGGAATGCTGGCGTCTCATGTGAGTGCCTGGTTGAGTCCTGGCTGCTCCACTTCTCATCCAGCTCCCTGCTAATGCAATTGGGAAAGCAATGGAAGATGACACAAATCCTTGGGCCCCTGCCAGCCAGGTGGGAGACCCCAGATGGAGTTCCAGGCTCCTGGCCATCTGGGAAGCAAACCAATGGTTGGAAGATCTCTTTCTCCCTCGCTTTCAAATAAATAAATAAATCTTTAAATGGGGGGAAAAAGCAAAAAAATGTTTCTTCATAACCAAATAGAATGTGGAAAATGTGACCAATTTAAGTGTGAACTGGCAGTTTCTGGACTCAGTATGCACCATGTAAAGAGATTCTGACTTGAGTTGTCAGCATCTTACTTAGTGAAGTATAATTTCTGCTGAAAGCGTGGAAATGATTAATTGTGCTTGTCTGTTTCCTAGGTTTTAAGCTCCAAACTCATGCCAACAGCGGATGATGACATGGCGAGAAGTTGTGCAAAATCCTTCTGTGAAAACTTCCTCAAAGCAGGAGGCTTGAGGTTAGAGTTTGAATGCAGTGTTATTCAAGGTGCAGGCAATGGTTTATAGGTATTTTAGTTCTTTTCTCCTGTAAGAAATGGGGAGGTTGACAAGCTGTCGTGTGAAGCATTGTGCGAGCCCCAACAGGAAGGAAGCAGTGATGTTCCTGTCCTCTAGATCAGTGGGATTCATTTTGTGAGTGTCGGTTATTTGAACAGTGTACAGAAGCACATCTCTTTCTCCTCTGCTAGTGGGGGAGGTTGTCAAGAAGAACCGAGGTGGGAGTATTAAAACAGAGCCACGTCAAAGTCCTGGTGGGAGGGGAGCCAGAGCACCATGGAGCGTTGATGATGTTTATATGGCGTGAGTTAAGCTGAGAACTGAGACCTGAGCAAAGATTGTCCCGGTGAGTAAGAGCAGAAGAGAAAGGGCACTGTGAGCCAAGGTGCAGGGCGGCCTGGGTGAAAACCTGACACTGTGGCTCCTATCTGCCCGGGAGGCCCAAGAAGAGATTGAGAGAGAACTCTGCCTCATAACGTTGAGGACCTGGATGTTATCTTGCAGTCCGTGGGAAAACAGGTCCCCCTCTAAGCCAGCAGCCACCTAAAACAATCACCCTGGCAGCAGTGGAGAAGGTGAGTGGAAACGAGGCAGGGATGACAGCTAAGTGCTCTGGTGGTGCTCCCCAGAAGAGAGACAGGGCAGGAGTAGAGTGGCATCTGTAAGATGTAAGCTGGTCTTCGTGACTAGTTAGGTATAAGATAGGGACATTTATTAAGTAGCCTATAAAATAGCTTAAGAGAATGGGTGAGTGGTCAGGCTTACACACACACACACACACACACACACACATATAGACATATGTATATTCTTTTTTTTAAAAAAAATTATTTATTGTAAAGAGTTACAAAGAGAGGTAGAACCAGAGAGATAGGTCTTCCATCCGCTAGTTCACTCCCCAAATGACCACAATGGCCAGAGCTGAGCTGATCCAAAGCCAGGAGCCAGGAGCTTCTTCTGGGTCTCCCACACCGGTACAGGGGCCCAAGGACTTGCGCTTTCCCAGGCCATAGCAGAGAGCCAGATTGGAAGTGAAACAGCCAGGACTCAAACCGGCACCCATATGGGATGCTGGTGCTGCAGGCTGGGGTTTTAACCCACTGCGCCACAGTGCCAGCCCCCATATATATATATTCTTAATAGACACATAAGCATACATATTTATGGATTACAGTATGATATTTCAATACATATACCCTAATGTGTAATGATCAGATTATAGTGATTAGTGTATCCGTCATCTCAGACTCGTATCATGTCTTTGTACTGGGAACATTCAGAATGAATGGTGAGTCTATAGGCAGTTTGGAAAGTAAACATTTGGAGGATAGAGGCCACAGAAGCAGGAAAAGCAAATTCGATTATATCCCTTTGAGTCATGTGCAGTGGGTGGCTGGGATGTGGGGCTCAAGGGAAGGATGGAGGATGGGATGGAGATTTGGGAGTGGCGTTGCTGTGTTAAGCCAGCAGGCACGCCCCAGCTGGCAGGGATGAGAACCAAGTGGAAGGAAGGAAGGAGGACAATGAGTAGAAAGCTCTGCTTTCAGGTCTGTGAGAGACAGGAGGTAACGGTCCATCAAAGGGAAGAATACCTGCAGGAGAAGTTTGCTTTTCTGTTTTCAGAGTGTTTTCTTATTTGTTTTCTTTTGTTTGTTTTTGTTTTTGTTTGAAAGAGAGACAAAGATCTTCCATTTGCTAGTTCAGTTTCCAAGTGTGTGGAACAGTTGGGCGCAGGCCAGGCTGAAGCTGGGAGCCTGGAACTCAATCCAGGTCTGCCACGAGGGTGGCAGGGACCCAACTACTTGAATTATTATCTGCTGCCTCCCAGAGTGTGTGTTAGCAGGAAGTAGAGCCCGGAGCAGAGCCCAGACTTGAACCCTGGCCCTCCCAGATAGCATGTGGGAGTGCTGAGTGGTTTCCTAACTGCTGTGCTAAATGCCCAACCCTGCTTTTCTGTTTTGATTTTAGTTTGTAGAAGACCTGTTCTGTTTATTGGCTAACTTAAATGGGCCACTGATGGAGAAAAGAATAAAGATCAAAGAACAAGGGGAATTTGGCAGAGCTCAGTTCTACTGTTGAGAGATTTGCTCTAGGAAGAAGCAGCATGCTATTTCTCTGGGCAGGGAAGCAGTGGGGATGAACTTGAAGCTGGAGTGAAGGAAGGATAGTTGCAGACTTTCCTGTCTGGAGGTCTGGTGGGGAAGGGAAGCTGGGTAAGGACCCTGAGGAGATAGAGGAAAGGAGAAACAGGAAAGGCAGGGTTAAATAAGTTCCCAAACTGTCAGGGAAGGCCTGGTGCCCATATGTAGTTTTATTCTTTGCTTCACACCGTAGACGTATTCCTGGGAAAGACTGATTTTAAGTTCCTGAGCTATTGACAGGGCTATGATAATAAAGGTATTTTATTTTGGCTCATTTGTTTATGTCAGTTAATTCCCCACCAGCCATTGTTTTAAGCACTGGAAGCAGAACAGTAAGTACGTTAGATCAAAATCCAAATCCTCATCAAGCTTACAGTCTGGAGGGGGAAACAGATAATAAGCAAGTAAAAGAATAGGTCAGATGATGATTAGAGCTGTGAAGAAAAATAAAGCAGGAAGCAGGGATGGAGAGGGTTGTGGGTTTCAGTAGGGTGATCAAGAAGAGCTCCAGTGATGTGTGGTATCTTCCAAAGACCTGAAGGAGATGTGAGAGCGAGCCTCATGGAGATACTGGGCAGGGGCAGGGCAGCAGCCAGTGTGCACCCTGCTAGTGAACGCCCCTGGTATCCGTGGAGTCCAGAGGGCAGTGTGGTTGGGGCCCAGTGCTTGAGCTGTGGAGGTCCCAGAGGTTGGGTTGTGTAGGATCTTGCAGGCTGCTGTGAAGACCCTGCTCTTTTCTGTGCAGGAACTAAGAAGCCACTGAAGGAGTTTGCACAGAGGATCAATGTGGTCTGCCGTAGGTTTTAAGAGGGTCACTCCTGTTGATCATTTGAGAATAGGCTTGGAGGGTGGAGGCCAAGGGCAGAAACAGGAAGAATAGTTAGGAAGCTTTTGCAATACCAGAGGGTGTAGTGGATGTGGGAAACAGCATGATTAAATTATGGCTATGTTTCTGAATTGAGAGTTCTGCTGGTATCAAGATAGCCAAGTTCAATGTGAACCCAAACCAGTTAGTAAGATGGTTTTATCTGAACACTGAGGGTTATAGGTATCATAGGAAATCATTGTTAAAGAAATGTGCAGAGTCTGTTTATATGTAAGAATCTTTTTTATTTTTTAAGTTTTCATCCATTTGAAAGGCAATGAGAGACAGGAAGAGAAAGAGATCTTCCATCTGCTCATTTATTACCCAATAGCCACAACGTCTAGGGCTGGCAAGGCCGAAGGCAGGAGCCTAAAACTCCATTCAGGTCTCCCACGTGAGGGCAGAGACCCAAATATTTGGGCCATGTTCTGCTGCTTTCTCAGGCACATTAGCAGGGAGCTGGATTGGCAGCAGAGCAGCTGAGACTCAAACCAGTGCTCCCCTATAGGGTATGGTATGCCAGTGTCAGCATAGACAGCATCTCACCTGGTGTGCCACAGTGCTGACTTCATGTATGACAATCCTTAAGAAACTGGTAACATTTATGAGCAATTGTGTTACTTGCAGAAAACATCTACCAAAAAAATAGAAGTTTTGAGGGCCAGCATTGTGTCTGTTGTGTCACAGTGGTTTAAGCTGCCACGTGAGATGCTCACATCCCACATAAGAGTGCTGGTTTGAGTCCAGGCTACTCCAGGCTCTGATCAAACTTCCTGCTAATGCATTCTGGGAGGTAGCAAATGATGGCCCAAGTGCTTGGGCCCCTGCCTCCCACATTTGAGACCTGGGTGGAGATCAAGGCTTGTGCCTTTGGCATGGCCCATCCCTGACTGTTGTGGGCATTTAGAAAGTGAACCAGCAGATGGAAGATTAATCTCTGTCAGCCTCTCTCTGTCTCCCTCTCTCACTATGCCTTTCAAGGAAATAAAAATAAATTTTTAAATTTTAAAAATAGAAGTCTAATATCCTGCCTTTTCACTTTTCTTGGAAGTTTGGTTGTCAATGTCATGCAGAGGGACTCCATTCCATCAGAAGTAGACTATGAAACAAGACAGGGCGTTTATTCCATCTGTCTGCAGCTTGCAAGGTATGTTGATGCATGGTGTTGGTCTCACAAGGCAATACCTGAGTTTATTTTCCTTCCCAAATCATATTATTCTAAATGTTGTAAAGTGAAGTAATCTGTACAAGTCTGGCTTTTTTTTCTTTTAAGATTTTTGTTGGTTGGACAAACAATGCCCACGATGCTAGATGAAGACCTCGCTAAAGACGGCATCGAAGCACTTTCTTCCCGCCCGTTCCGCAATGTCAGCCGGCAGACCAGCAGACAGATGTCCTTGTGCGGCACCCCAGAGAAATCATCCTACCGACAGCTGTCAGTGTCCGACAGGTCTTCCATCAGGGTGGAGGAAATCATCCCCGCTGCTCGAGTGGCAATACAGGTGAGTGCCCGTGCTTCCAGAAACTGGGAAGCACCTCTTATTTGGAAGACCCTATTTGGGGGAAAGGAGCTATAAAAATATAAAAATGATTAAGATGTGAATAACCTGTGGCTATCATGGAAGATTTTAGATTGGAAGCAGCATTTGCAGTAGACATTGGCAGCTAAATAGGGATTCGAGACCTAGAGATAAGTATTTAGGATTGGAGAGAGATTTATTCGTGCAAAGGGGAGGGCATGGGCAAAGTTATCAGAGTTTGGGGCTGACATTGTGTCACAGAGGGTTAAACCCCTACTTTCAACAACAGCATCCCATACCAACATGCTGGTTTGATTCCCTGCTGCTCCACTTCCAGTCCAGCTACCTGCTGATGTGCCTGGGAAGGCAACAGAAGATGGCCCAAGTGTTTTGGCCCCTGCATCCACATGGGAGACCTGGATGGAGTTCCTGGCTCCAGCCTAGCCCAAACCTGACTGTTGCAGCCACTTGAGGAGTGAAACAGCAGATGGAGGATTTCTCTGCCTCTCCTTCTGTCTGTGTTACTCTGCCTTTCAAATCAATAAATATTAAAAAAACAAAAACAGAATATGGGAAGGGGAAAGAGTGAAAACAGGACTGGTGATGGGTAACTTGAAGGCAGAGCACCAAGAGCAGAGTCTGTAAAAGAAAACAGAGCAGTATGGCGGCATGGAAAAGGCTGGCCTGGATGGTGTAGGAGGGAAAGTCTCCCAGAGCAGAGCAGGAAGAAGGTTATAGAAGTCATGGGATGTGTTCTGTTCTCCTGACACTCTCTCCGTGCTTCATTAGACAATGGAAGTGAGCGACTTCACCTCCACTGTGGCTTGTTTCATGAGACTGTCATGGGCTGCGGCTGCTGGGCGGCTTGACCTCGTCGGGAGTAGCCAGCCAATTAAAGAAAGTAATTCTCTGTTTCCTGCTGGAATTCGAAACAGACTCAGCAGCTCAGGTACCAATTTAAAATAGGACAGTAATTAGAACACTGGGTAAGAGGTTGCCATCAGAGTCGCGGTGGTTTGTCAGCGTCACAAAAGGCAAAGCACATTTTCTTTTGAGCTGAGTGAAAATTCTTCAAGCCATACGCCTAGTATTTGTGCACATTGCTTCATTTATTGTGTAAATCATACATCATTTAAGAAAACACCCGTTCCTAAATACATAAAGTGGGGAAAAGTGAATCAAATCCATTTTAGCTGAACCAAGTATAAAGGTGTCAGGAGGCCAATAATTGTGACTGCAGTGCAAATCCATCCAGAATTGTGACCTGGGAGACAGTCCTTTCCTTGGTGTTTTGAAAAATTTGACATACACACAGCAAAATGCAGGAATGCTAAGTGTCCTGGATTTTTACGTGTACAACCATATCTAGACCAAGTTGCAAAATTTATGCTATCCCAGGAAGCCCCCTCGTGCCCCTGAAATTGCACTCTTCTTTTTTGTCAGCCGGCATTAACTTTGGCTTGTGAACACGTTTTGGGGTACTTGCAAATGTGCGTTGAGGGCAAAGCTGTCAGGGTGTTTTGAATGCAGTGATTCAGTCTCGTTTCTCAGACCACAGTGCTTTCTTGAAATCCTGCATGGGATGATGGAGACACCAGGGGTCGGGTTAGGCAGTGTCTTACAGGCTACTGTAAAGACTCTGCCTTTTTCTGCACGGGAAGTCGGAAGCCACTGAAGGATTCTGTGCGGAGCGGTACTGTGGCCTGGATTATATCCAGTTGATCTTTTGAGAACAGACTTGGGTGGCGGGTTCTGGACTGTATTTACAGGACGTTAGATTACACACTGTTCCTGCAGGGCCCTCAGCAGACATCTCCTTGCCCTTTTTCAGGCAGCAATTGCAGCTCTGGGAGTGAAGGGGAGCCTGCAGCCCTGCATGCTGGCATCTGCGTGCGGCAGCAGTCCGTGTCCACCAAAGATGCGCTGATTGCTGGCGAAGCCCTGTCCCTGCTGGTTACGTGCCTGCAGCTCCGGAGCCAGCAGCTGGGTATGCAGGAGGCTCGCGGCGGGGAGGGGGGTCCCGTGGGGCCAGGCCAAGTTCCTTCTGGGAATTATTTATAGTTCTTATGGGTAAGGTCCTGTTAATAGAAAAGCAGAAGGGTTGGCATGTGGAGTAGGTGGGACGGGTGCCGGTATTCATGTTTTCTTCTGGAGGAGCATTGACTGAGCACTTGGATAGACAGTTGCCCTGCAGGTGATACGGGCACTGTCTAGTCGCAGAGTTAAAACAACCCAAAAGCAATTCATCTTCGTGGCTGGCTTCGACAAGCTGGGGCTGTTCTCATCATTCTTCAGCATTGCAGCAAACCCAGGCTCTGTCCCTGATGATCTCTTCTCTGTCTACTTCATTCCCCTGGTGCTCTCATCCAGGGTCACAGCCCTGAATGCTATCTGGATGCTGACAGCACCTCTGTGTGGGTGTGGCCTGGACCCCTCCTCTGACCTGTCCACCTCGATACCATACAGATATCCCAGGTTTACCTTCTGCAGAGTGGAGCCCCTGATCTTGCCCATAGTACCCAAGAGATTTCCCAAGTTAGTTATTTTGGCCAAAACCCATAGCATCCTTGATTCTTTTTTTTCACACCCTGCTTCTAGCCCGTCAGCCCATTCTTCCTCAAACTGCACGTGGCCTGCAGCTCTCAGGACCCCCTTCATGTTAACATCCCTTTAAGTTCTGCCGTGTTTCTTACTTGGATTGCAGCCACACTGTCCTACTCATCTCCCTGCTTCTACCCATGCAGCGCATTATTTACACGGTAACCACAGTGAGCCTCCTAAACTAGAAGTCCTCTTTCCAAACCTTCTGGTGGCTCCTCAGTTCACTCAGAGTAAAAGCCAATACTTTTATTAAGGTCCGTACATCCTACCTCCTCGACACATATGCCTTGCCCTTCTCCCCCTCCCTCGCTCGCTCTGTGTCAGCCACCCGAGCCTCCTTTCTCAGGGCCCTGGTGTTGACTGTTCCATCTTTCTGGCATGTCCTTTCCCCTCTTTCCAAATGGTTCTCTCTCCCTCATCTCCTGTAAGTCTTCGTTTACATGTCATCTTAGTGAGATGTTCCCTGACCACTTAAAAAAAAAAAAATACAGCCCTTCCTTTGCCCCAGCAGTATCCAAACCCCTTTACCTTATTATTTCTTTTAATAATATGCAATGTAACTTACTTTCATAGATTTTTGTCATCACCCTCTCCTCCACTAGATTGCAAGCTGCGTGAGGTCAGAGCCTTTTGTCCGTTTGTGCCCTGCTGACTCTCCAGCCCCTAAGCACTGCCTGGTGTGTAGGACAGAGTTTTCACAACCCCACTTTGGGAAATTGTGCCCACATGTGGGAGCTGACCTCTAAGCTGTTACTGCTGATTTCAGATGCCCTCTATGTAGAAATGGTGATTGTTATGCATTGAGTGTAACACCCCACCCAATCACATAAATCAGATGTAAAGATAATCGAGATAAACAGAGAGAGGAAATAAGACATTTGTGGGACTTTCAAATAGTCTCTAAGATTATTTCCTGTGAGCAAGAATGCTTTTGAAGGTTTGTGCATGGGAAGGGCAGGTTGTTGCAAGATGGCTTTTGAACATCTCATGCTCTGAATTGGGTTTGGCTTGGAAATAGTTTCAGAGCAAGAGGACGGAAGTGTCAGTTCTCTCCAAGCTTTTCTCTTTTATTATTTGTAAGTTTATTTTAGGGTACATATTGCCTTTTATAAGTGTTTCTGGTTTATTAAGGGAATACATGTTTATTCTGTTGCTGGTATGTGCAGGGCATTGTGGGAACAAAGCTAAGACCAGATGTGGGTCCTGCTCTTGAGCACCTGAGAATTGAGTCAATGAGCAGACATGGAAGCAGATGTGGAAGGTCCTGAATTCTGATCCACATAAAAGAGATGAATTTCTGTTTAAGTTGAGCTTAAGAAATTACTCACAATTCTTAAAATGCGTTACCTAACTTAGTTCTTTTTTATCCCCATTCTCCTAATTTCTACTATTCAGCATCTTTCTATACCTTGCCCTGTGTTGCTGATTTTATCATCGATATTTTGCTGGGATCACCAAGTGCTGAAGTAAGGATTTTTTTTCATTACTCATGAAACCCCTTTTGTCATATTCTATTTGGGGCTATCCTGGGTACGGGTGACATTGTGGCGAGTACAGGAGAAATGACATTTAGTCCTGCCAGGGACTCACAAAGACCACACTGAAAGACAAGGGAGCATTCTGCCACCCCTTCCATATCCCACCAAAAGTTAGGAGGCCAGAGTTAGGATTCGTGTGTGTTTGTAACAGATCTAATGTTATGGCTAGTGTGCAGCAACTGCAGCTCGCAAAGGCAGCTGGTGTTAAGTGTCAACATACTGGGAAAATTCAGGAAGAACAACTTCAAACCATAAACTTCCTTTAGATTTGAAAACTCTAACTTTGTGATGTGACCTTGAAAAGTAACTTTTCAAGAGGTTTTTCTTGTTTTCATTTACATTAGCTTATTAAGGAGAATAATTTAAGAAATCAGCTTACAAACCACACTTATTTTTAATTAGCTCTAGTTTATTCAATGGAAATGTTACCATTAAAACATGAAGCACTTGTGCCTTGCAGTATGGTCCAGTGCCCTGGGTAAGTAGTGTGGTCTTGGGAGGAGAATCACTTTGGAGCAGTCTCAGTGCAGGCTGGTATCTGTCATTTCAGATTCGCCGGGTTGCCTGTGATCAGCTGTACACTCTGAGCCAGACGGACACTTCTGTTCACCCAGACGTGCAGAAGCCAAATCAGTTTCTCCTGGGTGTCATTCTCACAGCTCAGCTGCCTCTCTGGTCCCCAACCAGTATAATGAGAGGCGTCAACCAGAGGTGCGTCATGATGATGAAAAACTCACAGTAAACAAAGAGTAAATACTGTGTGTTCTGCTCCCCTAAAGTCCTCAGTACCTAATTGAGGTAATGTAGTTTCTCCTTCCTTCCTTCTGACATCTCCTTGAAAGTGGGGTTTGTGTTTTTCTCTCTATTCGGAACAGGAGATTTGAGGAAACACTACCAGGCTTTCTTCTCCATCATCCCCAGTTTTACTGAGCCAGGTCCCTGTGCAGAGGTCACACTGCTTCTGTCCCCCTGTGTGTCACTTTCTTGGCCCCGATGCTTTATAGCTCCATTCCAAGAGGTCGCTGGGGTGTCCTCCCAGCATGCTTTCTTGGCTTCAGACATGCCTGAACTCCTGGTCCAGGCTCATTGCGTGACTCAGGCAAGTCCCTTCTGCCTGCCACACCTTGTCTCTGCAGGCTCATCTGCATGCCACGTGTTCTTAAACCTAGGCCCAGGGGAGGAGGTGCGGGTTGCACATCAGCCTCAAGCTACGTGGCTTTCTCCAGCTCAGCCTCACAGACAGCCCCTGCCATGGGGCCGATAGGTGCCGTGGAGATCTATGTTTATGATTTTAAAAAAAAAAAAAAAGATTTACTTTATTTATTTGTAAGACAGAGTTACAGAGAGAGGTAGAGACAGAAAGGTCTTCCATCCTCTGGTTCACAACCCAGATGGCCGCAATGGCCAGAGCTGCACTGATCCGAAGCCAGGAGCCAGGAGCTTCTTCTGTGTCTCGCACGTGGGTGCAGGGGTCCAAGGACTTGGACCATCTTCTACTGCTTTCTCAGGCCATAGCAGAGAGCTGGATCAGAAGTGGAGCAGCCAGGACTAGAATCAGCACCCATATGGGATGCCTTGCTTCAGGCCAGGGCTTTAACCTGCTGTGCCACAGTACTGGCCCCCTGAGTGTATGCTTTTTAAGTCAGAGTCCTAGAGGAGGGACTCTAACATATAAGTGTCCAAGCCTGGACTCAGTTTTTTTCTGTGACAAAACATACAAAACAAAAGTTTTACTATTTCAACGATTTTTAAGGGTTCAAGTCAGGGGCATTAAGTACATATACATTGTTATGCAACCAACACCACCGTCCATATCCGGAACTTTTTCGTTATCTCAGAATGAACTTTGTACTCACTGAACAGTAGGTGCCCCGTCCTCCCTCCTTCTAGTCCGGAGCAGCCAGCATTCTACTGTTGTCTTCATGAATTTGACTAGGTACTTCATATAGGTGCACTCTTGTGTATGTTTTCCCTTGTATGTCTGTTTTATTTCTTAGCATAATGTCCTCAAGGTTTACCTGAGTTGTAGCATGTATCAAAATGTCTTCCTTTTAAAGGCTGAATAATGTCTATGTGAAGACCGTATTTTCTTATACATTCATCTACACTTGGATGTTTGGGTTGTTTCCATGTTTTAGCCATGGTGAATAATGCTGCGACCCCTTTTCAGTCCTGTAGGCTGTCTTCTTGAGGCCCAGGCTGCTAGGCCTAGGCCATCTGGTAACTCTGAGGACCCACCTGTGTTTCCCAGTGGCCATCCCATTGTACTTTCCTACCAGCTGTGTAGATGTGCTGGGACTCCTCCCCATCCCAGCAAGCTCTTGGATTGCTGTTTGTTGTTTTATTGTTGGTAGTAGTGGTCCTAGTAAGTGCAGAATGTATCTCTTTGTGGTTTTGATTTGCATTTCCCTGCTGATAAGTGATGTTGAGCATCTCATTATGTGCACCTGTTCTTTGGAGAAGTATCTATTTAAGGCCTTTGCCCATTTTACATTGGATTACTTTGTTGAGTTTTTTTTTTAATGTGTCCTAGATCTTAATCCCTTATTAGATACATGATGAGCAGATATTTCCTACCTTGTTACACAAGTTTTTTGCTTTTGGTAAAGTACAGGGTATTCCAGTTTTACTTTTTTCATCAGTGCTTTTGGTGTCACATCCAAAACATATGCCGAATCCTGAGTCATAAAGCTTTTCCCCCTCTGTTTTCTTCTAAAGATCTTACAGTTCTAGCTCATTTATTTGGGAATTTGATCTAGTTTAATTGAAGTTTTGTATATGGTGTTAGGTAAGAGTCCAGCTTTATCCTTTTCCAGGTGATACCTAGTTTTCCCAGCACCATTTTTTGAAAAGATTGTCCTTTCCTCATTGAAAAGTTTTAGCATGCTTGCTGAAAATTGCCTGATTGTATATACAAAGATTAATTTTGAGTTCTTTATTTCGATTGCTTCTGTTCTTTCCGTGTCCTGTTGGCCTGGACACCTGTCTTCACGCTAGTCCACACTCGTGATCACAGTGGCATCTCAGTGACTGCAGCCAGGAGGCATAAGTCCTCCGACTCTGTTCTTCAAGATTGTTGTGACTGTTTAGGTCCCTTTGCAGTCCCTTGTGAATTTTGGGATGGGTTTTTCTCTTTCTACAAATGTCACTGAGATTTTGATAAGGGATTTATTAACTCTGTGCATGAGTTTGGGTAGTATTAACACCTAAACAAGATTTAGCTGGCGCCGCGGCTCACTAGGCTAATCCTCCGCCTAGCGGCGCCGGCACACCGGGTTCTAGTCCCGGTTGGGGCGCCGGATTCTGTCCCGGTTGCCCCTCTTCCAGGCCAGCTCTCTGCTGTGGCCAGGGAGTGCAGTGGAGGATGGCCCAGGTGCTTGGGCCCTGCACCCCATGGGAGACCAGGAAAAGCACCTGGCTCCTGGCTCCTGCCATCGGATCAGCGCGGTGCGCCGGCCGCAGCGCGCGGGCCGCGGCGGCCATTGGAGGGTGAACCAGCGGCAAAGGAAGACCTTTCTCTCTGTCTCTCTCTCTCACTGTCCACTCTGCCTGTCAAAAAAAAAAAAAAAATTTAAAAAAAAAATTTTAAAAAGATTTAGTCTCCCAAATATGAACTCAGGCTATCTTTCCATTTGTTTATGTCATCTTTAATTTCTTTCAGCAGTGTTTATGTTTATAGTTTTTGCTGTGTAAGTATTTCATTTTCTTAGTTAAGTTGATTTGTAAGCCTTTTGTTCTTTTTTGATGCTATTATAAATGGTATTGTTTTCTTGATTTCTTTTTCAGACTATTTGTTACTATTGTTAAGAAATGCAACTGAATTTTTTTTGTTTTTTTTGTTTTTGTTTTTTTTTTTTTTTTTTTTTTTTGAGAGAGAGAGAGAGAGAGAGATACACCTGGCGAATTTGGGTGTATGTGTTGGGGGGCAGCCAGGATGCTGGAGCTCTCTTGTCTGCTTGAACAGCTTCCCATTAGGGACTGAAACTGAGAACTGGGTCTCCCACATGAGTGGTAGGAACCCAGTTACCAATTAGCATTGCCTCCCAGGGTCCCCATCAGTATTAAACTGTAGTCAAGAGTCAGAACTGAACTCATGCACTTGAATGTGGGATGTGGGTGCCTGAACTACTAGACTAAATGCCTGCCCCACAACTGATTTTTGAGTGTTAGTTTTGTGTCCTGCAACTTTTCCGAATATGTTTATTAGTTCTGACAGGTTTATGTGTGTGTATGATCTTTAGGATTTTCTACATATAAAATGATGTTATCTGGGGCCAGTGCTGTGGCTTAGCAGATAAAGCCACCACCTGCAGTGTTGGCATCCATATTTGAGTACTGGCTTCTCCACTTCCAATCCAGCTCTCTGCTATGGTCTGGGAGCACAGTGGAGGATGGCTGAAGTCCTTGGGCCCCTACACCTGCATGTGACACCCAGAAGAACCTCTTGGCTCCTGGCTTTGGATTGGCCCAGCTCCAGCTGTTGCAGCCATTTAGGAAGTGAACCGGTGAATGGAAGATTCTCTCTCTCTCTGCCTCTGTCTCTGTCTCTGCAACTCTGCCTTTCAAATAAATAAATAAATCTTTTTTTAAAAAGATCATGTTAGAAGCAAACAATTTCATCTATTCCTTTCCAATTTGAATGCCTTTATTTCTTTTTCTTGAGGAATTGCTCCAGTGGAATTTTTGACATTATATTGACTAGGAGTGTAAAAGCAGCCACCTTGTTCCTCTTTCCAGTTTGAGTGTTTTTCTCATGAAAGAGTGTTAAGTTTTATCAAATGCTTTATCTACATCAAGCGAGGTGATTGTGTGTTTTTTCCTTCTTCTGTTAATGTGTTATTACATTGCTTTTCATGTGGGCTCATCCTTGCATTCTAGGAATGGATCCCCCTTGTTCATGGTCTATGCTTTAAATGTTCTGTTGTGTTTTGCTAGTATTTTGTTGAGGATTTTTGCATCAGCATTTTTAAGGGATGTTAGTCTGTTAGCTTTCCTGCAGTGTTTTTGTCTAGCTTTGGTGACATGGTAATGCAGGCCTCATACAAGGAGTTAAGAAGTGTTACTTGCTCTTCAGTTTTTCTAAAAGAATTTGAGGGTTGTCATTAACTCTTCATTACATGCTTGGTGGAGTTCACCAGGAAGCCATCTGATCCAGGGCGTTGCTTTGTTGAGTGGTTTTTATTACTGATCTATCTCCCTCCTAGTCATAGGTCTACTCAGCATTTTTTTATTTCTTCCTGCTTTCGTCTTGGCAGGTTTTGCTTTTTGAGGAATTTGTTTCATCTGGATTATTCAGTTTGTTGCTGTCTTAGAAACCTTTTTATTTCTGTAGTAATGTCCATGCTTCCTTTTTTTTTCTTAGTCTACTCTGACGTTTGTCAGTTTTGTTGATCTTTTTCAAGAACGAACTTTTGGTTTCACAAATTTTTGTGTTGTTTTTCTACTCTTTATTTTACTTATTTCCTCTCTAATCTTTATTATTTCCTTGCTTCTGCTAGCTTGGGATTTAGTGTGTCTTTTTCCTAGTTTCTTAAGGTGAGAAATTAGATGGTTGATTTGATGTCTTCCTTGGTTTTGAATGTATCCAATAACTTTTGGTATGTTGCATTTTTATTTTTATTTATGTCAAGATATTACTGATTTCCTTTGTGATTTCCTTGAACCATCCTTGACTTTTTTAGTAACTATTTTCTAGATGTATAATCTACAGAATTTCCTTAATAAATGTTTTTTGTAAGTCTTCATTACAGGATTAATTGTGTATGTCAGTATTTGTTATGTACTCATGCTTTTTTTTTTACACTTGATCTTAGCCAAAAGGCTGAGAAGCAGTCTTTCGGTTTTTTGTTTGTTTGTTTGTTTTTAAAGATTTATTTATTTACTTGAAAGGTAGAGTTACAGAGAAGAAAAGGCAGAGAGAAAGAGAGAGAGGTCTTTCATCTACTGGTTTACTACCCAGATGGCCGCAACGGACGGAGCTGGGCCAGGAGCTTGCTCCGGGTCTCCCACGTAGGTACAGGGGCCCACAGACTTCTGCCATCTTCTATTGCTTTTCCAGGCCATAGCAGAGATCTGTATTGGAAGTAGAGCAGCTGGGACTTAAGCCGGCACCCACATGGGATCCCTGCACTGCAGGCAGCGGCTTTACCTGCAACGCCACAGCACTGGCCCATCTCATGCTCTTTCTAATATTTCTATATAGAAGATCCCTGCCCACATATCTAAGTCTCAAGACAATAGTATTTTGAAGCATTTAATTTTCAAAGAAAATGGTCTGGCTTTTGGTTTCTGAGCTAAGATCTTTGTGGATGATTTACAAGTGTTTAAAAGGTAGTGGCTGCTGTTCTTCTGATCCAGCTCCCTGCTAATGTGCCTGGGAAAGCAGCAGAAGATAGCCCAAGGTACTTGGGCACCTATACCCACATGAGAGACCTGGGAGAAGCTCCTGGCTCCTATCTTCAGCCTGGCCCAGCTCCAGCCATTGTGGCCATTTGGGGAGTAAACCAGCAAATGGAAGATCCTTCTTGCTGTGTAACTAACTTTCAAATCAATCAATAAATCTTTTTTAAAAAGTAACTGAAACTTTTGTTATTAGTCTGCCATCAAGATTTAAACTGAATGAGGTGTTAACTATGTATTCTAAATTCCAGAGAATGGTTTTCCCCCAGTAGACATGCACATTAAAAGCCATAGGAGGCCGGCGCCGCAGCTCAATAGGCTAATCCTCCACCTGCAGCACCGGCACACCGGGTTCTAGTCCCGGTCGGGTCGCCAGGTTCTGTCCCGGTGGCCCCTCTTCCAGGCCAGCTCTCTGCTGTGGCCTGGGAGTACAGTGGAGGATGGCCCAAGTCCTTGGGCCCTGCACCCGCATGGGAGACCAGGGGAAGCACCTGGCTCCTGGCTTCAGATCAGCGCAGTGCGCTGGCCGCGGTGGCCATTGGAGGGTGAACCAACGGCAAAGGAAGATCTTTCTCTCTGTTTCTCTCTCTCTCACTGTCCACTCTGCCTGTCAAAAAAAAAATTTTTTTTAAAGCCATGGGAATTTCTTTATTTGCCCTTGTACATTTTTTTACTTTAGAATTCTAATGTTTCCTAGCTAAAATATTACTAAACAGGTGGTTCTTTTATCTGAAAGACCACTGGTTCCGAATTTTAATGTTTAAGCCACTTTTAAGAAGATAAAGCTGTTGGGCATCCTTGTAGAGAGGGTCAGTTTATTTAACATAACTGAATTTTAAGAATTTTGATGTGATATTAGATTGCCCTAAGCTTGGGAAAGAAGCAGAAAGTCTAAGATGAAATTTTAAACATGTACCATCAAAGAATCTCTTTAAAATACATTGAATATAGAGCTGTTTAATTTCACATGAAATTGAATCTTTGTGTATTTGTGTAATTTCAAAAATTATGTCTAGTTCCCATGTGTGGTATGTTTGCCCTTAATAGTAATGATGATAACAGCACTTACCATGAGCCCACTGAGTGCCACACAGAGTGATAAATTCTTTACATATGTTTGTCATTTAATCTTCAGAATAGCCAAATGAGTTTGACAGTTTCATCTCCATCTTTTTTAACCATAATTCTTGGTTCATTATATATTCTCATCATTAGTCCATGTGTGGGCCTTTTATTTATGTTGTGTATATGCATGTGTTTTTATTTTAGAAATTAGAAAACTGGGCCGGCACCGTGGCTCACTTGGTTAATCCTCCACCTGTGGCGCCAGCATCCCATATGGGCTCCGGGTTCTAGTCCCGGTTGCTCCTCTTCTAGTCCAGCTCTCTACTGTGGCCCGGGTGGGCAGTGGAGGATGGCCCAAGTGCTTGGGCCCTGCACCCGCATGGGAGACCAGGAGGAAGCACCTGGCTCCTGGCTTCAGATTGGCACAGTGCCGGCCATAGCAGTCATTTGGGGAGTGAACCAACGAAAGGAAGACCTTTCTCTCTGTCTCTCTCTCTCTCTCTCTCACTGTCTATAACTCTACCTGTCAAATTAAAAAAAAAAAAAAGATTAGAAAACTAAGAGATGAAAGTGAAGTAAGTTGTCCGTGGACACCCAGCTATAAGGAGTGGAGCCAGGATTAGAACCAATGTCTGTTTCTAAAACCTGTATTGAAAACTATTATAATTGCAGAAAAAGCTTCCTTGATGATTCTACATAAAACAACTTTCCTGTCTCTTTGTCCTCTTACTCTGCTACATATTTCTTTGTAGTACTTGTCACCACTTGGCATGTACGTCTATTTGTTATTTGCTGTCTGTCTCCCTTTTTCTTTTGTTCACCGTTTTCCTGAAATAGTTGCAGGTATTTAATAGGCACTTAGTAAGTGTTGGTTGCTATTTGAATGAATGAATATGATCAGTGCATTATGTATGTGATCTGTTCATGTTACTTAAAAATGTGATAGATTTAGTAGGTTTCCCTCTATCTTTATACTGTTACTCCTATCTGTTTTACTAAAATTACTGATGTAATTTGTGCTGAAATACAGAATTTAAATTAATATAAAGTAGTTTTATCTTACGCTTAGGAAGAGTGTCAATTGTGTAACTGGAATCTATCTGTTTTTTAGATTATTATCTCAGTGTATGGAGTATTTTGATTTAAGGTGCCAGTTATTAGATGATCTGACAAGTAAGTAAACCCCTAACTTTGATTAGGGAGGGTGGGAGAAAGCCAGATGGGCATTTGTAATTTGACTTAAATATCTCAATTGTAAATGAGGTTATAATTATTGCTTTAAATTGCATTTTAGGAGAAGGTATGGCTCTGCAGTTAAGTCACTACTTGGGATACTTGCATCTGATATGGGAGTGCCTGACTCAGGTTCTAGCTACTCTCTATTCTAGCCCAGCTTCCTGCTAATGTACGCCCTGGGGACAGCAGGTGATAGATAGCTCAAGTACTTGGATCCTGCCACCCACATGGGAGACCCAGATTGAATTCTGGGCTCCTGGCTTCAGCCTGACCCACCCCTGGCTGTTGGGGACATTTAGGAGGTGAACCAGCTAATGAAAGCTCTCTCTCCTTTTGTTCCTCTTCTCTCCACCCACTCCCTCCCCTCCCCTTTTTTTGGCCTTTCAAATAAAGAAAAACTGAAAAATATTTGTTAAGTTGAATTTTGTTTTCTTGAAAATTATCACATATAAATTTGTGTAGCATTGAGCTCTTATTCTGTTACATACTCAACTACTTATGTGTTGAGGATTTGTTGTTTTGTCTTTGTCTTTTAAAAAAATTTATTTCTTTTTATTTGAAAGTCAGAGAGACAGACATAAGACAGTCAAAGATTTCCCATCTGCTGGTTCACTCCCCAAAAGCCTGCAGCAGCCAGAACTGGGTCAGGCCAGACCCGTGAGTCCAGAACTGAATTCACTGCTCCCCCTCGGCAGTGCAGACCCAAGTACTTGAGCCATTGTCTGATGCCTCCATTAGCAAGAAGCTGGATGCAGAAATGTGCTAGGATTCAAACCTAGACACTCTGATATGGAATGCCAACAACACCAACCACTTGCCCTGATTTGTTGATTTTTAAAAAGTGTCAAAGGCTCATATTTAATTACAGAACTGTTAGTAAGGGTCTTTCTCTCCAGTATAATCTATTCTGGCAATTTTAAAGGTTGATCATTGAAAGAAAGGGAGTCTCTATTGAGGCATGTTGGTAGTGATAGTGATAGTTAATTATACGGTTGTAGTGTCACTGTTAGAAATTCTGTTGTTGGTGTGTTAAGATTTTTATCATCTGCACTTACCCTTAAATCATACAAAAGTATCTTGGAATGCTCAGTGTAAATTTTAGCTGTTCACCTCAAGGGTTTGTTTATTCTCACAATCTAGCTTAACATTAGGTTTTTCAGCCAGGCTTCAGTGATGGCTGGGTGGCAGCCATCAAGGTTTTATTCTAGTGTGCTTTTTGAGGACTGGAATCAAGAATTGCTAAACATATACAACTTTGGAACAAATGAATGTTTATTAGGGTAGACTCTCTGTCTTGGTGTCCGATAATTGAGGGATCCAGAATTTCTTATAGGATCTTTGGGGTTAGAGGATTTAATTCTAGGGAATTTGTCTTGAAACTCATAATATTTGCCAATTTGATAATATTTTCCAGAAGCCTGCACTAAGGTAGTTAGCACCATTGTATAAAAACAGAAATGGGTCACACAGTAAGCAGTAGAGACAGAGTTTCTGGGTGCAGCCAATCCAGCTCACTGTGGCCCTGACGTATGCGCCTTTACTTCACGAGGAGCCCCTGCTGGCTTCTCTTTGTAGTGCAGTGGGAGTAGATCGTAGTCACTTCCTCTGCTCTCTAATCCCTACTTCCAATATGGAATTTTGCTTTAATCCTTGTTGAAAGGGGAAAATGAGATACTTAATGCAAAAGGACCCGGAGTTTGGCTCCTTGTATAGAAACCTGGACTCCGGCTGCTGTGTTGCTGCCCTTTTTCTCCTTTGCAGAGCTCCTCCCTCCCTTGGCTTAGGTAATACTTGCTTCCTTCTCCAGAAAGCTCTGCTCCCTGGGACGGCTGCGTCACTCGGCGCTTGTGCAGAGTGAGGAGTGTCCTGTGTCTTCTGTGCACAGGGGAGCGAGCAGCTTTGTTGCTTTATGCATGAAGGTGTCTCCAGAGCCTCCGTGAAAGACCAGAGAGCTGGAGTCTCCTGTTGGTTCATGACGGGTTTTCTAGATGCATAATGGATGGGAATAATCAGAAGTTAACTTTAGCTCACGACTGTGACTCTGTGACATCAGGTCCTTCTTTCTTTGTAAAGAATATGGTGTTTTCCCTTTCAGCTTCAGAAATGGAGCAGCTAAGAATCAGCCCAGCTACCATGCTTGAAGATGAGATTACTTGGCTGGATAACTTCGAGCCTAATCGCACAGCTGAGTGTGAGACCAGTGAAGCAGACAACATCTTACTGGCAGGACATTTACGGCTCATTAAGACCCTTCTTTCACTCTGTGGGGCAGAAAAGGAAATGCTTGGTAATTATTGCTCCGTCTTACCGTGTGGCAGCAAACCTCAGTTCTCAGTCATTGCCACAGTGTTGTGTGTAATTGGAAAAATAATATAGGTGCTAAATGTTCCATGGAAAATTGACCCTTCAGGCGGTAGAAAATAGTCTGGAGTTTTAATGGATAATCAACTTAAGGTGTATCTCACCTGTATCATTTAACTGCATAGGGAATGTTGTGGTGTTCCAGATGGTTGAATAGCATGAATTCTTAATACCAAGTAACAGTTACAATTCGAAGTAGGTGTTTCTCTTTTTACTGTTATGTACTTTGTAGTATCTAATTTACTGTATGTCTTACTGCTGTTAAGGGTGACTTTCACCTGGGAAGATTGCCCCCAGCCGCTGCCACCATCCCCCTTGACAGGGTCCAGAGGAGATTCTCCTGGAGTACACATGTAATTTACAGAAATATCAGCTATTCAGAAAACAATTCAAAAATTAAATATCACTTTTGTAATACAAACTCTGCTGTACAAAATCTTGGCTACCAGGGAATACATGGAAAAGAGTGATTCTCAACCCAGGAGAGGCAGGCATATCATTTTTTCCTGAAAAAAGCAGGGTTTCCAGACTCTCAAAAACCCTTGTGTGGGCTTGCCTGTGCCCAGAGTACAAATTAATCATTTATTCAGACGGTTCTGCCTCGTGGTATTCTTGGCACTTGTTTCTAAAATGAAGCTTGACCCCTTTCACTGTGTCCTAGGCTCGTGAAGGCAGGCACCCTCATGGATCTGTGCTTATATCCTGTCCCCTGGCCCCTCCACCACACAGAGCCCTGCCACGTAGTCAGCGCTGAAAAATTAATCATAAACTTGAGCCAAATGCTCTGCTGTTGGGCGGCAGGGGGTGCCTTTGCCTGTGTGGTAGGAAAGTGAAGACAGGATCCCTGAATTAAAATGTATGATCACCCTCAACGTGAATTTATGCTCTGTTCCAGGTTCATCACTCATTAAGCCATTATTAGATGACTTCCTTTTCCGAGCTTCTAGAATTATTTTAAATAGTCATTCTCCAGCCGGCAGTGCCGCCATCAGTCAACAGGACTTTCATCCAAAGTATGGAAAATGCACGTTGTGTTCAGTTTTGGTAAAAATTCTCATTCGAAACTTTAGTCCAAAAAGATTTTCTTAACTTGGAGTTTGCCTTCCATGTTGTGAGTCTGTGTATCTGATGAGGGATTATATGCTGTGAGGGAAAACGCACGTGAGTGGGCTTAGGACGAAGCCTACCCGGAGCACAGAAAGCACCAAGCAGGGGTGCTGGTGCCGCTGCCGTCATCCAGACGGGAGGGTGTGTAGTCAGCGGCTGACATGTTCCGGGAGGGACAAAGGCTGTGACATCCTGTGTCCAAAATGAAAGGAAAGTCTTGGGGGTTTGCACTTGTGGTTGAACCTTCTGAGTCTTGACCACATTCTGATAACTGCAACTACTAGTGATTTATGACAGTCAAAACTTCAGAACAAATTTTGTGTTAATTTTTATGGGTAGAAATTGGAAAGATCCCTTTGTAATGTTAGCCGTGAGTGATGTTTATTTATACCCTTGGAGATAGGAGCAGGAGGCAACTGCAAACTACCATCCCATTTGCTTTCAGTCTCACTTTGTTCTTTTCTCATGAAAAGCAGAATTAATTGAGTAATCCTGAAGAAACTGAGAGTTTGGTATTTACACTGAAAAAAATCCTGTACAATTTCAGTGGTTATTGAAATGGGTGAGGCTAAGCAATATTTTGTGGAATCTTAAGAATTACCTTTTCATGCATAAATATTTCTCTACCTAGAGATTTCTTGTTAGCAGAATCTGCTCTCGTTTAATGAGCCCTTCCTTAGAACTTTCAGGACATCCCTCCGTCCCCAGTCTTGCCCCAATCTTCGGGGTAGGCAGTTGTATGCCAGGTCCGTGGGAGACTTTCATTAAAGCAACAGAAATACACGAGTATTTTGATTTTTCAGCAAACATAAAGTAAATTTTATTTTTATTAAAATTAATACCTCCATCTATAGGAAGTATTTTTGTTTTATTTTTAATCATCTGTGGTACCTTGAATAGAAAAAAAAAGGGTTCTGTTTCATTCTTTTCTGAGGTTCTGAATGACATTCATTTATCCTAGTGACTTAACCTTTTCTTGCCAAAACCTTAAAGCCAGAAAGAGACTTAAAGTATTCAGAACTCTCTTTGGCAGTAACACCACTCTTACGTCACAGTAGCAAAAACATCCTTAATGTTTAGCCTGTGTATCTGGTACTTCCCCATTCATTTCCTTCCTGAGCTTTGCAACATTAAGTCCCAGCAAGAAGCAAAGACACCATCTCCATGGTCGTTGTCAGCAGTGCTTGGCGTGGTGTCGCTCCAAGAGTCCCCTGGCCCCTCGGAACGCCTGCTGCACTCCTACGTGCTCCTCTCAGGGTTGGATGTCCTCTTTTCTGTGTAGCCTTCCTAACCTGTACCCCCCTTGGTGATACAAGGTTGGCTTAGGTTACAGTGAGAAATTGCTGTCCACCCTGAAGTGATTTCAACTGAAAGGGGGGCAGTAAAGGAAGCCTTTGGTTTCCTGCACAGTGCGTGCTAATTATCTTTTATGTCACTTTAAACAAATTGATTGGCAAAGTACATGCTTCTGTTTCCATCTTATTCAGCAAAGAGGGAAATTGATTGTGTCCTTGAAGAATTTTGATCTTCAGGAACATAAAATATACATGCGTGTCTTCTGAATTGCATAGCTTTCTTTTTCTGCCAAGTAGATTTTCAGATTTTAGGGTAATAGCCACAAAAATCTTTTGCCTACCTACTTTAATTGAAAGATAGTTATTTCCAGGCAGTGTTTATTATAAAGTTTCAGACTCTTTCCCTTCCATTCTTGCTACTGTATTTCTTAGGTAAGAATGCTGTGCAACAAGCCATGAAAGAATTCTTCGACTTTGTCATTGGGCCATATTTATCCTCCCTGCTCTTCCGACTTCAAGATTGCTAGACTGGCTAGACTTGACTTAGCAGTGTTTGAGGAATTGCAGCTTTTACACTTGTGTTTCAAATGTTGACTGAATTAGTGAGGTATTGAAGTTGATTATTCATTGCTGAAATAGACCTGTATCTGTTGTCCTTAGGTGTAGTACAGTGAATAGCCGATTGGCAGCCTATGAAGTCCTTGTAATGTTGGCTGATAGTTCACCTTCAAATCTTCAAATTATTACGAAAGAACTACTGTCTATGCATCATCAACCTGACCCTGCCCTTACCAAAGAGTTTGATGTAAGTTTTCTAGAATTTGATGCACGTAATATTTTTAGAATGACCTCTTAAACATGTAGTTTTAAGACTGTGTTAATGGTTTCCTAACCACAAAAAATGTATTTTTTTTGCTTACAATGTTCAGGTATTCAAATCAACTATAAACTACAGCATCACACCAACATACCAGAGTACACTGCAAGACGTACATACCCTTTTAGTTAAAGAGGAAGAACATTTTGGTTTTTTTCTTTTTTTCCCTTTTTTTTTTTAAGATTTATTTATTTGCAGGAGTTACAGAAAAAGAGAAAGAGGGAGAGATAGAGAGATCTTCCATCTGCTATTCACTTCCCAGATGGCCACAATGGCCAGAACTGAGGCAGGCTGGAGCCAGAAGCTTCTTCCAGGTCTCCCATGTGGATGCAAGGGCCCATGTACTCGGGCCATCTTCCTCTGCTTTCCCACACACATAAGCAGGGAGCTGGATTGTAAGTGGAGCAACCAGGTCTCGAACTGGTGTCCATATGGGATCCTGGCACCACAGGCAGCAGCTTTGCTCACAGTGCCACAGCACCAGCCCCAGGAGGAGTATTTTCAAGGTGTTTAATAGTTATCTTCAATGAAAAGTAGCATCACAACCTATGTTTGAGTCACTTTATGCTAAGCATAGTGCAGGTACTAGAGATAGAGTCAAGTAAACATTTTCTGTGTCATAGCACAATTTTTGTTCAGTTAGATTCTACAAAAACTTAATTGAGTTTACTGTGCACACAAGGGGGGTTAGGTTTCTGGAGCTCAAAAATGAAAATATGATCCCAGCCCCCAAGAAGATTGGTGCATACTAGAAGAGACCCATAAGCAGATCCTTTCAGTGCAACGTAAGATAAAATGTATCCTGAATGTTCTACCAACACAGAAGCACTTCCCCACCAGCTGCTGGTGTCGTAGGAGGCTTCTTAAAGAAGATGAACCCTGAAACTTAGTGTTAAAGACAGGTGAGCCAGTTGAAGCCAGGTGAGAAGGTCATTCCATTCCAGCAGTGAGAACAACATGAACCAACCAATGGGGCCATACACAGCTCAGTGTCTGCAAGAGGGAACTAAATTGAGGGTGCACAGGAATCCCAGACCAGGAGGGAGAGAACATTTTAAAAGCTGCCTTTGCATTCTCTGCTAACATCCTGGAAAGTCAGACTTACCCTATATGTACCTGACCTGTATATTATGAAATATATAAGTTAAACAGGAAAAGAGGTAGGAGAAGATGTCCTCGGTAAAGGAAATAAAAACTTTAAAAACTTAGAAATGTGAGAGCACATAAACTGGGAACTGTTTTGATAGCAAAACACTTGGTTTATACTGCTTTAGTCTGTAATACTTTAGCTTTGTATTCCCCTATTTCATAATCAGATTAAAATGAATATTTTTGTGTTTTTCTAATAAATCAGGGGCTATACCAGCCTAATGAATAAAATATTTCTCAGAGAAATACTTTTTTACCACTACTGGGAACCAATTTTTCTTATTGTGTGATACCCTCTTTTTTTTTTTTAATCTGTACTTTGGACTGTACAAATAAATCCGAGTTGATAGATCCTGGCAAGGCTCCTGCTGTGAGTGTCAATGGAAAGTGTGTAATATTTAGTGACTACAGGTTCTTGGTGGCTGGTTGGTGTTAGGTGACTGCAGGCACTTGATGTGTGTGGGGAACGCGATGCTGGTCATACATGAGAGCCAAGCTCCTGTTGCAGCATTTCAAAGTGTCTGGTTACAGCACCCTTTCTGCTTGGAGAAGTGCCATCCAGGGTGCCTTTTCTGAATTGTTTCTACCTAGAAAAGCACTGTACTAGGTTTTCATTATTTCAAAACCTCTGTAAGTGAAATGGTAGTAGAGTGCTTACCTGTGTAACTGCATGCTTGTTAAGAGAATGTTACCTTCTTTAAAAAGAAAGGAATGAATATGAACCTTCCTTGACCTTCCACACTGGTTAGGCGTCTTCATGGTGAACACTTCCCAGACCCTTGCTCCTTTTTTCAGCATCCTACCTCAGGTTGTAAGTGTATGTGTGTGTCCTTGAGTCATGCTTGTGTACCCTTCCAGGCAGTAAGATCCTTGAGATCAGAGACTGTGTATGTTTCTGCTCTCTGACATATCCTAGGTGCAGTGCCTGGCACGTGGTAGGCCCTTCCTTAATTTTTGTTAAATGATAACCAAATGACTGAGTGCATGACTACATAAATGGATAAACGCACACACACTTGTCGATGCCAGGTACTTTATGAACAGAATAGAAACATCGAGGTAGTACTGTTTTATTTGGCGTCTGCAGGAGTGCCTTTATAAACCTGGGTTTTGTAACGTGAGTTTTGCAGTGCTGGATGGGTGAGTCTGAGAGTCCGTCTTTCTCTCAGACACCTCACATAGCCGTGGTGGAAATGTGCCTGCAGCAGGTGCTCATCTCTTCCTGCACTGTTTCTGTTGCTCTCCCCCCAGTACCTTCCCCCAGTGGACAGCAGGTCCAGCTCAGGCTTCGTGGGGCTAAGGAACGGCGGCGCGACTTGTTACATGAATGCGGTCTTCCAGCAGCTGTACATGCAGCCCGGGCTCCCCGAGGTGACTTCCTTCCTCTGTCCTGTGGGGTTTCCTATAAGTAGACATCACTGGGATTCTTTCTCCGTAGCCTCTGAAACCTGTGTAGACATAGTGTTGATAAACACACATTTCTGTAAATCTGTGGTTGTAATATGCTGCCTGTATGATGGATGGACTTAGCTTCATGTGAGTTTTGAACTCCAGATTCATATTTGAACTCCAAATTCTATTCAGTAGAAGTAACATTTAAGAACTGTATCATCTCTCTGTTACTACAGAAATACAGTAGTAGCTGGCTTATGATCAGCAGGCAGTGGTTCTGAGAGTAGTCCATGTGTATCAATTACAGTTACTTCTCATAGAGATCCTGGTGTTACAGCTCCCAGTCTTTCATACTCAAACGGAGGTTCAAAGGGATGATTTGTTTCTAATTATATCAGCTAGGAAGTATTGCAGCTAAAAAGAGGCAGAGCTATACCCATATCCAGACACAGATAGCATTCTAAAATAGCAGTGTGGGTGCTCATATGTACACATGTCAAGGTTCCTTGTGAAGCAGTTACATAATTCTGACTTACTCTGTTTTTCATTTTAGTCCTTGCTTTCAGTGGATGATGACACGGACAATCCCGATGATAGTGTATTTTACCAAGTGCAGTCTCTCTTTGGGCATTTGATGGAAAGCAAGCTGCAGTATTATGTACCTGAGAACTTTTGGAAGGTAACTCTTTTTAGATGTCAAGCTATTAAATATTTGGAGTTTAGCTACTTTCTTTCCATTGTGATAGTAATTTCTTGTCTTTACTAAATATCTTTTTTTAAAAAAAGATTTTATTTATTTATTTGAGAGGTAGAGTAACAGACAGAGGGAGAGAGACAAATAGAGAGGTCTTCCATAGGCTGGGTCACTCCCCAGCCAGCCGCAACGGCTGGAGCTGGGCCGATCTGAAGCCAGGAGCCAGGAGCTTCGTCTGGTCTCCCACGTAGGCCATCTTCTACTGCTTTTCCAGACTATAGCAGAGAGCTGGATTGGAAGTGAAGCAGCCGGAACTGGAAGTGGTGCCCGTATGGGATGCCGGCGCCACAGGCAGAGAATTAACCTGCACCACGGTGCCAGCCCCATTTCTTGTCTTTATTAGCTCTGGACTAATCCTGATGCCAGGAACCTGAATTGGATATACCATTCTTAAAATTGGTGCTTGGTTTTAGATGATTACAGTATTGAAAATAGTCATTCATAACTCCTAAGAATTTGCAAATCTTAAATTACTTTGAATATTCCTCATTCTTTAGTTCTTTGAAATATTTGTTTAGGGGCCGGCGCCGTGGCTCACTTGGTTAATCCTCCACTTGCGGCGCTGGCATCCCATATGGGCGCTGGTTCTAGTCCTGCTGCCCCTCTTCCGATCCAGCTCTCTGCTGTGGCCCGGGAGGGCAGTGGAGGATGGCCCAAGTGCTTGGGCCCCAGCACTTGTGTGGGAGACCAGGAAGAATCTCCTGGATCCTGGCTTCAGATTGGCGTTGCTCCGGCCATTGCAGCCATAGGGGAGTGAACCAACAGAAGAAGACTTTTCTCTCTGTCTCTCCCTCTCACTGTCTGTAACTCAATCTCTCAAATAAATAAATAAAATCTTTTTTTTTAAAAAGAAATATTTGTTTAAATAATTTTTTGAGGGGTGGATGTTGTGGCATAGCAGGTTAAGCCATTGCTTGGGATGCCCACATCCTTTGTTGGAGTGCCTGGATCGAGTCCTGGCTACTCTGTTTCTGACCCCGCTTCCTGCTAGTGCATCCTAGGAGACGGTGGATGATGGCTCAAGTGCTTGGGCTCCTGCCACCCACATAGGAAACCTGCATAGAGTTCCAGGCTCCAGACTTTGGCCTGGTCCAGCCTTGGCTATTGTTTTCTCTCCTCCCACCTTATCCTGTCCCCTTCCCCTCCCTCCTTCTCTCCCTATGTGTGTGTCTATACCTTTTGAGTAGATTAAAATAAATAAACATTTTAAAAAGCCAATAAATAATTGCTCTGAACCTGTGCCAGTCATTTTATGACTGTGTTTCACAGAATGGAAGATTCCCTTGCGTTTTCCCCTATTGGTTGATTAGTGTCAGTGAGCGAAGCTGTTGCACGGTCTTAGATCTCACCACATACCCACCTCTGGGTTCAAAGACTTGCTGTGATTACAAGGGCCAGGGGGATGCCTTGGTGGCTAAATGGTCTCGTCCTGCTTCAGTGAAAGCATCCACATCCTGTTAACGAACTTGGTTTAGAAATATTTCAGGGCTCTTTCATCTATTTTATATTCTTTTTCTACTATATTCAGAAATTTCTACTTTTCCTTTAAAATCTATTTAATTCTTGTTACATAGATTTTCAAGATGTGGAACAAAGAACTTTATGTGAGAGAACAGCAGGATGCATATGAATTCTTTACTAGTCTCATCGATCAGATGGACGAGTATCTGAAGGTAAAGAAAATTACTTTCCCTCTGACTCCCTCAAACTCTTATTACAGTATGAGAACAGTCTCTCAGGATTTAGGATCACTATGAAACTAACCACACAGAAATTGATCATCTTTAACATCACTATGAGAATTATTTCTTCTGGGTTTAAACATTAAAACATGCACAGATTCCTAGAATTACATAATTCTTCTGAATTCATCTAACACGATGAGGTATGTAATTTTTAATCCATACTACAAAATAATAGCCAGTTGTGCTTGCATGTTGCTGCCATGCCTTCCTGTATTCCCCAGTCAGGCGACGGCCCCAGGAACTTAGACAGTTCCCTGGCAGAGAGGACAAAGGGACAGGATGAGAACGTGATTTCACTGCCGTTTAAACGGAGCTTTCTCCCTGCACCCAGACAGACCTTCTGAATGGTGTTGACTTCCGGACAGCAAACAGCGGAAGTGGCCTTTGGGCAATAGACACAATTTGCTTATTTCCTTTTTTGCCATAACTTGTAAGTTTGTAGCATTTATCCTAAGAACAAAGAAGAGATTGTAGGGAGTTTCTGCTCACTGGGCAGCTGTGGCACAGAGAGCAGATCAGTGTCCTTGTGTCAGCGCCTCTGCCTGTGTGCATTTCTGTGACAGTGGTCTAATAATGGGATGTTAATTAGTTTCCATTGGTTCCAGCGTCACTTCTTTTCATTTTGATGATGAAATTGAAATCTCTGTTATAACTGAAGTTTTAGGGACATCACTTAGAACTTTAACTTTTTATTCCAACAGAAAATGGGGAGAGACCAAATTTTTAAGAATACTTTTCAGGGCATCTATTCTGATCAGAAGATTTGTAAAGACTGTCCTCACAGGTTAGTGGTGATATCGCTGACATATCAGTGGTCATCGTTTTTAAATGATCTTTCTCATATGCTGTGAATCTGTGGAATGACTTACAGATACCTCTCTCATCTATAAATGTCTAATTTATTCAGTTTCTTTGGTTCCCATTTCAAAATTTTTGTGTGTGGCCTTAACGTACTTGTTGAAATCTGTAAGTTTAAGCAGTTCTAAGTTGTCGGCAATTTGGGGTCCTTGTGTGTGTTTTCTGAAAGACTGAGGGAAGGTCGTGTGACGTCCACTAGGGGTGAGGGTGGTCTTGTGTTCATGCTCTGGGAGAGTTTCAGGTTCCATTGCTGACTGGGCTTCCTGCCGTCTCCTCCTCAGGTACGAGCGTGAGGAGGCGTTCATGGCCCTCAATCTCGGGGTGACTTCCTGTCAGAGCCTGGAGATTTCCCTGGACCAGTTCGTCAGAGGAGAAGTCCTGGAAGGCAGCAACGCGTACTACTGCGAGAAGTGCAAAGAGAAGGTGCCGTGTCTCCCTTGTACAGCAAGGTTACCTTGTTCACAAGCCGTCTGTTGTTCACAAAGTTAGCGTTCGCTCCTGTGGTAACTTCCACTGGATTATGTCCTTACTCGTTTTCACATGGGTGGGAGCGACCTTAGTGTTGATTCCATGGCTGTTTTCTTCTCTCCCTGGAGATAATTGGTTTTTACTTTTCTTTAGAGAATAACAGTGAAAAGGACCTGCATCAAGTCTTTACCTAGTGTCTTGGTGATTCACTTAATGAGATTTGGATTTGACTGGGAGAGTGGACGCTCCATTAAATATGATGAACAAATAAGGGTAACTGGATTTTTTTTAAGTTTTATTTTTCTGAAATTTCTCTCTAACCAGTAATACCTCACTCCCTTCTTCACTTTTTCTTCCTTTGGTTTTCACATTTCATCTTCCATGTGAGAGGTGGGTCTCAGTATCATGAGAAGCCCCCAGCTCCTGGTCTTAAGTATGTGCTCCAGCAAGATGGGCAGATCTGTGAACAGGAACCCTGGTTTCTAGATGGCATCCCTAAGACTCAGCCCAGACTCAGCCTTTCTGAGGTCTTGGGCCTGAATCAGAGAGCTGGGTAGTACTAACTTAAATTAGGAAACCACATCCTCTTGCCTGTAACTGACGGAGTTGTGGCCTGCTGATCAACGTCAGTGTGGTCTTCTGTCTTTACGTAGTTTCCCTGGATGCTGAACATGGAGCCTTACACAGTTTCGGGAATGGCTCGCCTGGATTCATCTTCTGAAGTTGGTGAAAATGGGCGAAGTGTGGATCAGGGAGGGGGAGGATCCCCAAGAAAAAAAGTTGCCCTTACAGAAAACTACGAGCTGGTGGGTGTCATCGTACACAGTGGGCAGGCACACGCAGGCCACTACTATTCCTTCATTAAAGACAGGCGGTAAGTGCCCAGTCCCTTGATCAACATGTGTCATCCCTTCCCTACTCTATCACCTGTGTTTAACTGCAGTGCAAGCAAGCAGGCACTCTGTGTCGTTTTGATAAGTAAGGCCCCTTTAACTATTCTTACCCCTTCAATTTGAAAAGTTGTTTTAGAAATTGAAATAACTTGGCCGGCACTGCGGCTCACTTGGCTAATCCTCCACCTGCGGCGCCGGCAATCCGGGTTCTAGTCCCTATTGGGGTGCCGGATTCTGTCCCAGTTGCTCTTCTTCTAGTCCAGCTCTCTGCTGTGGCCTGGGAAGGCAGTGGAGGATGGCCCAGGTCCTTGGGCCCTGCACCCGCATGGGAGATCAGGAGGAGGCACCTGGCTCCTGGCTTCGGATCGGCGCCGGCCGCCGTAGCAGCCACGGAAAAAGGAAGACCTTTCTCTCTGTCTCTCTCTCTCTCTCTCTCACTGTCTAACTCTGCCTGTTAAAAGAAATTGAAATAACTTGCTGCATTTGTCTTGGGTCTTTTCAGATGGTAGTTGCCTGCTTTATCTGTAGACAGCATGCAGGGAGACATGCAGAGGATGTTTGTTTTAACCTTATTGTGTCTGATCTCTGGGCTCTAGGGGGTGTGGAAAAGGAAAGTGGTATAAATTTAATGACACAGTGATAGAAGAATTTGACCTAAATGATGAGACCCTGGAGTATGAATGCTTTGGAGGAGAATATAGACCAAAAGTTTATGATCAAAGTAAGTATTTATAATGTAGGCTTTTCATTATTCTAATTTTTAAAATTTTTTAATTTGTAGTTTTTGCTCATAGTAGAAGTACTATTGTTTTTACTAAAGTACAACAGATTTCAGGGCAGGCGTTGTGGCACAGTAAGTTAAGCCACCTCCATTCCATATCAAAGTGCCTGGCTCAAATCCCAGATACTCCCCTCTTCCCATCCAGCTTCCTACTGATGCACCTGATGGCCCAGGTGGTTGAGTTCCTGCCACCCACCTGGAAGTCCTGGCTGAAGATCCTGGCTCTTGGCTTCTGCCTGCCCCAGCCCATGGTGTTGCGGGCATTTGAGGAGTGAATTATCCACCTGTTTTGCTCCCCAAAGGCCTGTAATGCCCATCATGGAGGCTGGGCTGGAGCTGGGAACTCAACGCTGGCAGGACCCAATTATTTGAGCCGTCAACCAGTGCCTCTCCAGCTCTAATAAGCAGGAAGCTGGAGTCAGGCATCCTACCCAGGCACTGCAATATGAGACTGCACATCTGCAGGCCAGTGCCTGACCTGTCACCTATACTTTCAAAAACATATTTATGGGTCTGGCGCTGTGGCACAGTAGGTTAATCCTTTGCCTGCAGTGCTGGCCTCCCATATGGGCGCCGGTTCTAGTACCAGCTGCTCCTCTTCTGATCCAGCTCTCTGCTGTGGCCTGGGATAGCAGTAGGAGGTGGCTCAAGTCCTTGGGCCCCTGCACCCACATGGGAGACCCAGAAGAAGCTCCTGGCTCCTGGCTTTGGATCAGCACAGCTCTTGCCGTTGGCAGCCATTTGGGTAGTGAAGCAGTAGATGGAAGACCTTTCTGTCTCTCCCTCTCTCTGTAACTCTACCTCTTAAATAAATAGAATCTTAAAAAAAAAATTATTATGCAGTGTGGCAAAGCAGACTTTCCCTGTACAACCCATACCTTCAGAAAAAAAAAAGTACAAGGAAAAGTCTGTCACAAAACCTCATTAGCGGTGGCTGTTTCAAAAAAGAAAAAAAAAATCTGCAGAGACCTTAGCCATTGCTGATGGCCAGCTTTGAAACATTCTGGGGGCATTTCTAAGTGTGTAGCTGTGGCAGGTTCACTGTATTCGACTTTTACACTATGCTGTTGTGGTCATGCATCTAGTGATGGTAACCTTTAAGGGGTGAACAGGGTGTCATTGCCAGAGCTGACCTGTATTTGGCCGTCTTTGCAGAAATTTAACTGAGGGCAATTACAAGCCCAACCTGTGCCACAGAACATGTTTTTAAATGTTACTCGCTTTTTACTTAAGTCATGTTCTTTCCTTTCTTCATTACCATACACCTCCCTCTACTCCCTGCCTCCCCTGCTTCAGTCTTAGGAACCGAAGTGTCCTGCTACTTTTCTAAACAGTTCTCAAATACTGCATATACTCTGCGTGTAAGGAATGTAGTCAGTACTAACTCGCTGCATGGATGGGCCTTTGTTTTAGATTGTCAAGACAAGACCTTTTATTCATAAGAATTTTCTTACTGTCTTGTTATAAAGCAAATCCCTATACTGATGTCCGTCGAAGATACTGGAATGCCTATATGCTCTTCTACCAAAGGGTATCTGATCAGAACTCCCCGGTGTTGCCAAAGAAAAGTCGAGTCAGCGTTGTGCGGCAGGAAGCTGAGGATCTCTCTCTGTAAGTTCCTCTTCTGTTTCATTTACTGTGTGATTTTGATACAAGATGTGGTGACCTTCGAAAATACACTGTTGGGGATTTCAAGTTAAGCAGCTAAGCTAGAGTGAAATTCTAAAAATGAATTCTAGAGAGAAAGAAGGAAATTAGCAGACGGTCACTGGGGCTCCCTGGTTGCTGTTTCCCTGGCAAGAAGTTCTGTTGCATTTAGAAGCAGTCATATGAAGTAGTCCTTGCCGTCAAAAATGGAGGGATGGTTTTTATGTCAGTAGCACTTCTTGAATATACTTTGTGTCCACAGTACAGTACTGTGCCAGCCCTGTCAGAAAGTCAGCCCTTTGATCCGTGTGGTCAGGAGAGAACGCTGTGTGAGTGTGGCAAGCTTAAATAGCCACTTCTACCAGGTGACTTTCTGATTGTGTCTCAGGTCAGCCCCGTCCTCACCAGAAATCTCACCTCAGTCGTCTCCTCGACCCCATCGACCTAACAATGACCGGCTGTCTATTTTAACCAAGCTGGTTAAAAAAGGCGAGAAGAAAGGACTGTTTGTGGAGAAAATGCCTGTTCGAATATACCAGGTAAGAAACATGGGAGAAAAGCTGAACAGGTATCAAAATTCATCTCCCAGGCCCAGGAGCGCCGCCGCCGGCCTGCTTGTGCGCTCCTTGCTCTGTCACTCCCACTTCACATTCCCAGTCTTGTCCCATGATTCGTTTACACCAGGTGATGGAGGTGGCTGTGGGCTGGTGCTACAGAGTAGTAAGAACCAAAATGAGAAAACACCCTCAGGATGGGCCAGCACTGTCAGTGCTACTGTGAGATAGTGGGGTGTCACTGAGGGGAACAGTGCACAGTAGAGTGACCCGTCCTAAAATCCAGAAGGAAAAGCAAGAAGGCTCATAATGTGGGTAAGCCTCATACGACAGTGGTGACTGTTATTTATTGACTGTACACTGTACTGTGTGCTTTCAACAAATCTCAAACTCTTTATTATTTTTTTTTAAATTTATTTGAAAGAGAGGTAGAGACAGAGACAAAGGTCTTCCATTCATTGGTTCACTCCTCAAATGGCTGCAATGGCTGGAGCTGAACCAATCCAAAGCCAGGAGTCCAAAGCCAGGAACCAGGAGCTGCTTCTGGGTCTCCCATGTGGGTGCAGGAGCCCAAGGATTTGGGCCATTTTCCACTGCTTTCTAAGGCACATTAGCAGAGAGCTGCATTGGAAATGGGGCAGCCAAGGCCCCAACCATGCCATATGGCCTGGCAGCACTGCGGGCCAGGGCTTTAACCTGCTATGATGCGGTGCTGGCCCCAGCAAATCTCTAATTCTTAAGAGTCTTAATTCTTTAAAAAAAAAAAAAAGAGTCTAATTCTTAAATATCAGGTTTTATTCCCATTTTTCAGATAGAGAAACTGAGTCCCAGAAAAAGAGGAAAGACCTACCAGTGTCACAGAGCTAGGATTTAAATTCAGAGCTGCCTGACTACCCAGTCTAGATTTTAAATACTAAGTAAACCAGAGTGAAGGAGGCAGCAGGGAAGCATGCTCTGTTTGTCCTTTCCTTCCCAGAATATCAGCCTAGAATTCACCTGCCCTCATATGGTGACTGTTCTTCACCTTTTTACAGCATCTTACATTGGAAAGGAGATTTTTTTTTCTAACTCCTTTTTTAAAACTTCAGATCTTAAGAGAATTATAAATGACAGTTCACTATTTACCTCTAGAAAAATCCTTTCTGTATTGAATATTTACTGTTTCTTGAAAATAATCACTGATTTCCTTTTGTAGATGGTGAGAGATGAAAACCTCAAGTTTATGAAGAACAGGGATGTGTACAGTAGTGATTATTTCAGCTTTGTCTTATCTCTAGCTTCATTGAATGCTGTAAGTAGCTGGTTGGATTGTACTAAAGAAATAAGAAGCAATTGTAGTTCAGTGTCTTTGAGCTGAAGCCTTGGGTGACTCTCCTCATTCTTAATATGCAGGTTACATTGTTTAAAATCCCACAAACTGTTACTTCCTGGGTGATTCCGAGATGCGGGCAGTGTTCAGCTTGTCTCATGGTCACCCTGAGTGTGTGAGGGCTCCCGCTTACCAGCTTTTCTGAGTGCACGAGAGGCTGAGTGGCTGTGAGTTCACGTCAGTGGCTCCTGGGCTTCCTGGAGATGAGCGTGTCCTAGTTTAGTCAGATAGTACCACACTCGAGATTGACCTGAAGTACTTCTAAGGAGAAGAACTTCAAGTACCGTAATCACACTTCGCCCACAAGGGAATAAAATGTTCTCAGTCTCTTGCTTATTTAATGTCCTGTCGTGTACATGACCTATTTTGAGAGAACTTCATGAAAGAGATGAAGTGGATGTCTTAATCTTTTTATAAGTTTAAATGGGACATTTTCTCTAATGAACTGGATGAATTTTTCGTATAAACGTTTAACTTTTTTTCCTGCATACTACTTTTCATTTTGTGACACTGTGCAGTCATCTATAAAATTTCTGTGAAAAATATCCTCTTTTTTCTCCTTCTCTCTTAGACTAAATTAAAGCATCCATATTATCCTTGGATGGCAAAAGTGAGCTTACAACTTGCCATTCAGTTCCTTTTTCAAACTTACCTACGGACAAAGAAAAAACTCAGGTAAGAAGTGGTACTTTGATGCTCTGTTGACAGAAAGCACTGGTCAGTTCTCTTGAAGCTGAATTTGTATATTCAACCTTTCAAATATTATGGAGGTAACTACCTAATAGATGCTTAGGCTGTGTTCTCTAGCTTTAAGGAATCTCTAGTCCAATGGAAAGGATAGTTGAAACAGAAGTAATGGTGGTACAAGGCACAAACTCTGTACCTCTTCTGGAATTGGGAAAAACCAGATACAGAGATTAGATAGGCTCTAAAGCATTGATGTTTTCAGGATCTTAAAAGGCAAAAATAGGGGGACACAGATTGTTGTAGGCAGATGGGAAGAGCCTGAGTGAGAGCCAAGAGTTGCCTAAGGAACTGTAAATGCCCAGCTGTGTCGTGTTCATTCTTGGAAAGCACTCATGGGAGCCGAGGCAGAGTGGTTGAGTTTGGAACTCATGGAGTAGCACCCTGAGTGCCACACAGACTGGGCTTTGTTAGTGGGACATCATAGAAGGTTTGAAGAGGGAAGTGCATTCAGAGCGATGCACTGAGAACTCGGCGTTGACTGCTTCTTCCTCATTGTTGTTTTTATCTCCAGCAACTGGTAAGTGCCTGGCACATGACAGGTTCTGCGCAGAAGTTCTGTGACTGAATGGGAGGATGAAGAGAGCTGAGCAGTGGTTTGTGGAGTATACCTAGAATAAGGCGGGACACTGGGGCAGGGAGACCTGTTAGTAAGACAATGAAGTGCTTGGTTTTTGTCTTTCTCACTGACATTAGTGAGTCTGTTTCCAAGTATAGAGAGGTTTTTGGACAGATGTTTGTATTCAAACTGTTAAGAAAACAAATATATTGCCAAATTCATTTTTATGTGTGATAATCACAGCTATACTAAGTGATCTCAGTATTTATTACTTAATGAAAAATGAAGAAATAATACATTCCTTTCTTTTAACGCATGCCATAGGATTAACTTAAGAAATTTAGTTGGTTACTTTTACTGTGAAATTTCCTCGTGCTGTTTCCATTGTAGACATAGGAAGACAAAGTATTGGTGCAAGGCAATGGGTAGTGCAGTTGTGATAACCTTTATCCTGTACAAATATTTTTCTGCCATGGAGTAAGGATGTTAATGGTTGTAGATACCAAGTATAAAAACCTTGATGTAAGCTGTTGTGAAAGTAGGCATTTTGTAAATGTAAATTAATTGAGCAAAACAAAATGCTATGGGTCAGATCTTTTTTCCAGTTGGAATTGTTTGATAAGATGCAGAAGATACAAATAAAGTCTGACTTAAGCTTCTTCACAAGTTTTTGTCAGGACAGGGGAGGAAGAGTTGCACCATGGGTAACCAAAGAATACAAAGCCTCGCTTCTGGGGGTGTATCAAGCCGTGTTAGTAGCTCCTTCAGTATCTGCTCTATCTCTCCACACCACCCACTGCAGACATACACACACACGCACATAGCTGCGGAGATCAGAGTAACTCTATAGGGTTATTTGTTGGGGCCTAACATTTCTGTCTTTGCTTTTTCTTAAGGGCTGACACTGAAGAATGGATTGCTACTATTGAAGCATTGCTTTCAAAAAGTTTTGATGCTTGTCAGTGGCTAGTTGAATATTTTATTAGTTCTGAAGGGCGTGAATTGATAAAGTAAGTTTTACAATCTTTTAATTAAAAGAAGTTCATGACTGTCACTCAGAGCTGAAGTTTCTCATAAACATTTTTATTTCAACTTGAAATTGTTTTTCTGATTGGAATCCCAGACGAGTGCTGGCTTGCAGCTGCGGCTGCTCCACTGCCAGTCCAGCTCCCTGCTTTGCACCTGGGAAAGCAGCGGAGAGTGGCCCAGGTGCTTGGGCCCCTGCCACCCATACAGGAGACCCGGAAGAGGCTCTCAGCTTCAGTCTGACCTAGATCTAGCCTGTTGCAGCCACTTAAGGAGTGAACCATTAGATGGAAGATTTCTCTCCCTCTCTCTGTGTAACTCTGCCTTTCAAATAAATAAGTAAATCTTTTAAAAAAAATTTTTTTTAATTCTCCAAAACCTAAAATTTTTTGGCCACCCACCTGACACTCCGAGTGTTTCTGATTTCAGGTTTTCAGATGAGGGGTGCTCAGCTGGTAAAGTCTGTGCAAGAGCCTGAAATCAGAAATGCGTTGGCCCCAATCATCTTTCAGGAGCGACCCATTCTGTGTGTGTCTGCAGCTTGAAACCTTCGGAGGTTCCTTTGCCCAGCCACCCCCTTTTCCATATGCTGTTGATTTGGGGAGCTGACAGGCTATTTCCCTATGTAACATCGCATATTCTGGATCTATGTACTTTCTCTTGGTGCCTTCCCATGGGACATGATGGGAAATGTACAGCACTCCCTTGGGGGCACTCTTTCCAGAAGAGCCAGGCCTGAGTCAGACCTCCGGAACGGAGCATTACAGGAACACTTGCGATCTTCTAAACTTCTTCATAGTTACCACTTAGAACCTTAGTGGATTTTCAGGAGAGTCTGCCCGTCTGATTGCGTTTGCAGCTACATGGAATGAGCAGGCCTGGAGACTTCAGAAAGCTCCACTGGCCCGGGATACTTGAGCTGACATCTTTGAGTAATTATATTTCTCGAGGAACCTATATTGGGAAGGTTGAGATTACAGAAATCAATCCCTTTTTTTATATGATGTTTCTGTTTTAGAATTTTCTTGTTGGAGTGCAGTGTGAGAGAAGTACGAGTTGCTGTGGCCACAATTCTGGAAAAAACCCTAGACAGTGCCTTGTTTTATCAGGATAAGGTTGGTCTCATTTTTAAAATGTTAATAATGCATTCAGATTTCACCAAATGTTTTGAATTATACATAATCAGAATAGCTAGGATTGGAGTCTGGAAGTTTTGCCACCTCTCAACTTCTGTGAACTGACTTTCTAATATGTGCCAGGAAAGAAAGCATTCTGTCCCTTTCTCCCTATATTCCAGAAGTCAGGGTGGGCTGGAATCTAGGTCTGCTTTGGCCCACTTCAAGATTTTCTCACTAGAACACACCCCTTGTAGAATCCTCTCTCAAGAAATTGTATTAGATATCTCTGAACCGAGACTAGCCTGAGTCTCAAAACCCTAATCTAAAACAAAAGCATTTCGAGCCACATCTGGCTTTTTGTCTCTTCACTCATAAGCTGTTGTCCTGATCTAAACCTGTAGTTAGCAACCAGGGGCTCTTTATCCAGGGGCATTGCACAGCAGAGTTTCTTCCTAAGTCTCCATTATTCCCTAATCTGTGTCTTGTTCTTCTGAATTTCTTCTTCCTAACCCTGTCTCCTGGCTCACAATTCCACGTATACATGTGCTAAAACCAGACGATGGTGTTTATTATGTCCTCAGTCCCCTAAGATTTACAATAAGTCATTGCAAATCTGATTGATCAATCTGTTGTTAAGTCCGAGAAAATATAGCAGTTACTTCCCAAGTTTGCTGTTTCAAACAGCTGATACTACATGGAAAACTTTGAAAAATGTTTTTAGAACAAATTGGTTCCTTAGAAACATTGTCAAGAGGCCAAACTAAATCCGAGTTCTAGGAATTGCTGTCACATTCAGTTGTTGGCTTTGGTGTGCAACCTTGAGTGAGTCCTTTGAAGAAGGTGTTGATCAGAACAGTGCCCGGTCTCCAAACAGTTCGCTCATCAGCTGCCTGACCCAGGGTGCACTATTAGGCCAGACAAGCCCAGGAGCATTGCTCAATCCTGGATGAACAAAGAGGTCAAATATGCCCTTTAGGAAGATCCTGGAAGAGGACTGTCTCTGAATTCCAGGAATTAGGGAGTGGTTTTTGATCAGCTTAAGTTGCGTCATTTTCAGACCTGAAGGCAGCATATCTAAAATAGGTGATTGCAAGCTGCTTAGGCCAGTTTGAATGTCATCACTCCAAGATAGCCCTGTGCAGGTTTTCTGAGAGGCATCTCCCTCTCCTCCTTCCTCCCTGCCCCAAACTGAACATAGATAAAGGCAGAATTCCTGGGCCACAGCAGGTCGTCCCTGCCGCACCCATCCACTGCAGGCCACTAAGACTGGGGGACCTGATCTTCATTCTCACATTGCAGATGGATTTCTGGGGACTTGTCCAAAAACAGCTGGGGTGGGAGGGAAAGAAGGAGCAATGTCCTAACCCAGATGGTTTCTAAACAAATAAAATGTTTTTCAAAGCTTTCCATGAGGCGTCAGCGGGCTTCCAAGTAAGTTGCCAGTCAAGTCGGTATCACCGTTGTCATCTGTCAGGCTGTCGCTCTGCACCACTCCCTCGGCTTGGTTTCCAGCCCCTACGCCTGTGTCTGTGTTTTTATTCTTTGCATCTGTGATTATGTGAAGAGGTAGCACAGTGGAGGGGGATTCAGGAGTGCAGCTCCCCTGAACACCTGGCCTATTTTAAGAGACAGAGAGAATCTGGGTCTGGAGGAAATGTGACCAGTAGACATTAGGCCCATGTCCTGGACTCTGATGAGCAGGAAAAGAAACCAGACTTTCCTTTCCGTTATTGCTTCAATACCAATCTTTCCCTGAAGGCAAAACTGATAACTCTGTTTTTGCTCCCCAAAGCATAAGTAATCCATCTTAATCTGAGACTGAATTGTATGGGACTTTTTTTGTTCTTATGGTGGTTTACTTCAGATTAATACTGTAGCAATGTCTGTCTTACATTGTTTTTCTGTATGTAATTTTCATCTCTCCCTGAACCAGTTGAAAAGCCTTCATCAGCTGCTGGAGGTACTGCTCGCTCTGTTGGATAAAGATGTCCCGGAAAACTGTAAAAACTGTGCTCAGTACTTCTTCCTTTTCAACAGTTTTGTACAAAAGGTAAATTACCATGTTTCTGGTATCTTTTCCTGACAACAGCAGTTCTATAAAAAAAATTTTATCCACAGAAAAATTTTAGACAAGGTCAAGTGAATTCTGTGATTTACGTGATTTTGTGAGTGTTCTTAAAAGTCATATTTGTGGATTGTACAACTGCTACTTGTAAAAGCTCGGAGAAGAGATAGGTTCAGTTACCCATGGATCGTAGAATCTGCATTAGACCCCTGTGTATTTAGTAGCCATTGCAAAGCTCGATGAAGCCTGAGAATTTTCTCAATGAGATTTTAGTTACAGTACTTTCTGTATGGAAGTTACAGCATTTTAAAATGTATTGACTCCTTCAGTTACATTTATGTCATTTAGCTCTTTTAAAACACGTTTTTCTCTGGACGGGAGTATAATTCTTATTCTCCATCTCTCGTGACAGCAAGGTATTCGGGCGGGAGATCTCCTCCTGAGGCACTCAGCTCTGCGACACATGATCAGCTTCCTCCTCGGGGCCAGCCGGCAGAACAACCAGGTAACGACCAAGGCTGCTTCCCGGCGGCCGGTCTGTAGAGCCTACTGCCTGCAGCGCCAGTCCCCGTGTGAGTGCCAGGGCAGGGCAGGCGGGCTCCGTCTCGGGGGCTCCGAAAGCCTGCAAGGCACGTGCTGTTGGGGTCCTTTCCCTCCTCTCTGGGGCTGTGAGCAAGGCTGTTTGGTTGGCGGCTGGCATGTCAAGTCACATGCTAACCACATGGCCAGAGGGGAGTAGTGGACTGGCAGATGGAAGATCTCTGTTTCTCTTTCTCTCTCTGTCACTCTGCCTTTCAAATAGTTTTACTTCCATTCTCAGGCAAGAAATTAAAGCCCAGAGATGCTAAGTAACTTGTTCCAAGTCACAAAATAAGGAAGACATGGGTAAAGCAGCGATTTCAAAGCCAGAGCTTTTCCCCTGTGTCTAATTGTGTAGGCGGAGTGGTCCTTTCTCGGGTAAGGGAGACAGACTTGCTGCTTGGGCCTCACTCAGCACCCGGTCGTGTCTCCCTGCTGCTCTTCCTCAAGTACTGATGCCATCGCAGGCTCTGGGTATTGATAGTGTGTGGAGACTTTATGCTGGCCCTTTTTCCGTGAAACCTCTTTCATAGCAAGGGCACCACTGACACCGGTAATTGATTAAATTCACCATAATTCACCTGCACATAGAAATTATACTTGGCATTTATGGAGCAGTTTCACTTTGGAAAACATTTTTACTTTTAATATTTCATTTGGTCCTCAACCACAAAGTAGGCAGAACAGGTAACATTATGTCTGCTATTACACAAAGAGGTCAGATGCTATTGTGATAAAGAACATAGCAGTGCATACAACACAGTGAGTGGCAAAGGCAGAGCCAGGTACCCTGCTCGCCACCCTCAAGGGCTTTGCCCATTGTACTGAGGTTCTTAAGCACTCGGGGACCTGAACCAAATCCTGGAATGGATTGGTTTTAGAATGTGAGCTGATATGTATGGGGGAGTCCCCTTTAGCTAACTTAAAACCTGTGACTGTTTTGCACTTTGACCTTTCCTGCTGTCAGCGCTGAAAAGTAACTGTGGCCCAGAAAGTCATGAGCCAGCAGATCCTCCCTTCTTTTTCATGTTTTTTCACCTAAAACACGAACGTCTGCTTCATCTCCCCTGGTGACAGATCCGTCGGTGGAGTTCAGCACAGGCCCGAGAATTCGGGAATCTTCACAACACAGTGGCGCTACTTGTTTTGCATTCGGATGTCTCTTCCCAAAGGAACGTTGGTGAGCTTTCATGTCTATGACGCACCCGAGGGGAAGGCTCTGGTTGGCAGCTGGATGGGTATTGCTTGTTTCTCATTTGGCTATTTGATATTTGAGGAACGCTGAAAATTTGTGTTTTAACTCGTGTTGAACTTCACCTTAGTTTTACCAGTTTGTCATGGAGAAAGTGAGTCAGTCACTTACCTGGGAAGCGGGAAGATACCTGAATATTTTTAGGAGCCACTGTAGGATTAACGACTGATTCAGAGTTCATTCATAGCGTGATTTGAGTAACAGAGAGCAGGAGCAATAGCCGGGTGTGAGGTGGAGTCTCACTGTGTGAACTTGACTGCGCCACCTCACCTTGCTGATCCTGAGTACGAGATGGAAATGTTAAAGACCATATTTCCCCAGGGGTCACAAGAATCAGTGAGATGAATGTGTAAGTGCTCTGTGCAGAGGGGATCTGTATGTAACGTGTGTCACTGTAGCATGTTTGGGTATCAGAGCTGGTAGGAAGTTGGTAGCATTCCTCGTTTTGTCACTGAGAACCAACAGTACAGTTGGCATTGACACAGCAAGCACCAGGGTGTCCTGGGTGACGCACCAGCATCCTCACCCACGTGTGTGCTGCATGTTCGTGCCGCTCCTGGGCCCAGCATGACCGAAACAGCAGCAGGAATAACCATGATGAAGCACAGCCCCTGGAGTGGGTTCAGTGTTCTCTGTGTGCCACCGTGCTGTGTTGAATTTACACAGCAACCAGTGTAGTGGTCCCTACTGTGGGTGAGGAACCAGGATGTAGCCGGCCTGGTGACTGCTCAGGGCCCACAGCTAGTAAGAGGCACAGCAGCCAGGGTGAGAAAGCAAGCCGCTGGCCCCCAAGGCAGGGAACCACATAAAAACCCAGAGTGCATTCTAACGGGAGAGCTGCTTGTGGACCCTCTAAAGAGACACTCGGGGGACCCTGGGCTAGCTATGACATAAAGTCCCTGCCTACACTCAGTTCTTCTTTTTCCCCTCCCCTCAATTTTTAGTTATTTCTTTGTTTGAAAGAGAGAGACAGAGATCCCGATCTACTGGTTCACTCCCCAAATGCCTTCGACAGCCGGGGCCGGGCCAGGTGAAGCCAGGAGCCAGGAATTCAATCCAGGTCTCCCACGTGGGCAGCAGGGGCCCAACTACTTGATCCGTTACCTGCTGCCTGCCTCCCAGGGTGCACATTAAAGCACATAAATCAGGAGCGGAGCTGGGACTCAGAGCCAGGCTTTCCCAGATGGGATGTGCACAGATATGTCCCAACTGGTGCCATAACCACTGTGCCAAATGCCTCCCTGCCCCCCTACCCCCGAGGCTTCCTCAACCCCGCTCATTTGTCTAAGTCGTAAATTCATACAGTTCTGTGAAAACAGCCTTCCATTGTGCAGCCTCATTTTCCTGGAAGATAAGGCAGCCCTTCCTGGCGGTTAAATTCTGCTCAACCTGGTAAGATTGGCCATTATTTGAGGACAGTTGTTTGAGGACCAAGTGTCTTGTCAGCTGCAGCTGTGGGCGTGTTTTCATCTTGTCTTGAGCGGGAGTCACTAGGATCCCACAGCTCCAGCCTAGGCATACATCAAAGCGAACAGGGCCAGGTTTCCTTGTGTCTGGCCTTGCCTCAGACCAAGGGGTTGGTTGCATGTGTGAATCTGTAGAGTCACCCACCTCATGGATGTCTGTGGCATGGAGTAGCACCAAGTGACACAGCTTTTGTTCCTGGGTCTCTCCTAAAGCTCCTGGCGTATTTAAACAGCGGCCTCCAATTAGCATCGCTCCCTCAAGCCCTCTGCTGCCCCTCCACGAGGAGGTAGAAGCCTTGTTGTTCTTGTCTGAAGGGAAACCTTACCTGTTAGAGGTAAGTACTTATTCTAAAGCCATTGTCTGCTATAGTTAGTTTCTCCTATTTGAGAAAAAATGCCTTTTGTTACTAGTTACATTTTGCAGGTTACTCTGCTGAAGAGGTTATTGATAAATGAAGAACTACTTTTTTCAGATTAATCTGTCTTCCTATGTATGTCAAAAAGTCACTCATAGCAGAGAGTATCAGTCCTCTGATGAGGAGCTGGGCCTGCAGGCCCGCCTGGCCCCAGCAGGAGGCAGCATAGCACTTCTCGGTCACACTGCTCAGCTCATTATCTGTCAGGGGTTTGTTCCCACCACCGGGCTGTCCCTCGTCCTGGAATGCCGCAGCTCTGACTACACAGGTTCTTCAGGCCCTGGAGTGTGGGAACCCGTTGCCCACAGCCTGTGGTCGTGGCACATGCTGAGTGGCCCTTCCGAGCCGCCACTTCCTCCCAGAGCTCCATTTTTACGGAGCTAATTTTCTGTTCTCTCTCCCATAACCTGATCTGCATATACCTGGATCTATGAACAGCGTGTCATGCTGGGTTTGTATTTTTTAATTATATCAGCAAGCTCTGCTTTGTGTCTTTTTTTCCTTAAGCCCTTAAGCTTAGCACTATTTTTTAGACGTATCAGTGATTGCTCTGATCACTGAGGAGGCATTTGCCTCTGAAAACCTGACGAAAGTAATGCTATCCCCCAAAAATGCACATTTGCATAAAATTGTGTGACGTTTCAGACAGGCATAGCACCTTGAAGGCTGACCGTAGACTCCAGTGGTGAAGACAGCCTGCCTCAGGGCCCTGGCAGCAGAGCGCCCACTCCCGCAGCCTGCAGAGGGGCCTGCACCAGCCCGTGCCACGAAGAGTGGGCAGCTGGGTGATCTCTTAAGCTGCAAAAAACAAGAGGTCACTGCCTGGACCCCGAGCCCTGGCCGCCTTCCTGTGTCCAGAAAAGAGGGGCTATTGCCCCCTCCTACCCAGTGCCCTCCCTTCCTCTCCCTCCTGTGGAGTCTCCCATCAGCCATCTGGTCCTCCTCTTAAGGCCAGTTGACGAGGGCCCCTTACAGTTTCCCATGTCAGGTCACTGATGTGAAATGCTCCTGGCCCTGCCCCCTTCTTTGAGCCCTACCACCACCCCTCCACTGCAGAAGGAAACCAGTTGCTGGTTTTTCCCCTCAGTCCTTTTCCAAATAGGTTCTGTCTACCCTACTCCCCAATCCCTGAACTATAAGTCAGTGCTTAAACTCCAAACCCTGAGTGGTCCCGTCTCTTTCCTGGGCCTACTGGCACCTGAGCTGGGAGGGCATGGCCCCATCTGGGTTTTTATAAATGTCTTCCTCAAGTTCAAACCTCCAGCTTATGAACCAGCTGTGTCTTTATTTTTTTAACTTGGTAAGCCAATACTGGGCTTCATGGTTAGGGAACGTCTATAATGTGAAACAACTTCTGTTGACATTTTCTCCCATTGTTGTGAATAACCCCAGAGTCATACTTTTTTTTTTTCCTAATTACTAAAACCATTCTCTTCCACCTGGTTTTACTGTAACCTTTGGAAAAAAGAATAGATGTCATCCCTTTAAAAAAAAAAAAAAAAGACAAAGCAAGCCTGCTTTGAGGTAGTGTTGCTGACTGTGTGTGTGAGTGGAGTGCGGTGTCTTCCTCCTGTGTCTCCCCCCAGGTCATGTTCGCCCTGCGAGAGCTGCCGGGCTCGCTGCTGGCGCTCATCGAGATGGTGGTGTACTGCTGCTTCTGCAACGAGCGCTTCTCCTTCACCGTGCTGCACTTCATCAAGGTGGGCGCACGCGCACGCTGCGCAGAGGCCCCGTGCTCCCGGGCGGCAGTCTGAGCTGCTTGCCTTCACTGTCTGTCCTAGTCAGGAAAACAGTGCAGGCTCATTTTCAACTGAAACAGAACTCAGAGCCCCCTATTCAGTGCTAATCACTGTGAACATTGTCTTGCTGTATCTGTTATTTAACCTGTTATTTCCTTTTATTTTCTATGCATGTGTTTTAGCATAATGGGGATTTCATTGTCTATGATTTTTGTCTTTGTTTCCATTTGACATCATAAGTATTTTCTCATATCATTAAGGTAATCTCTAGGTATATTTTCAAAGTACCCAGAGTATTTGTTTTATAAACTTTGTTTTCTTCATGTAGTGCATCTTAGCACATTTTTCTATTTCATAAGGTAATTTTTTGTATATTTCACTCAAAGCATATACCCCAGGACATTCTCATTTGCTTTTTCTTAGCTACACCAGCATATTCTGGAAAGCCCAGTACAATACCTACCTGTGAAAATGTGGGTCTCTTTAGTGACTTAAATTTTTCCCTTTGCTTTCTTCCTCTCTCCTTCTTTGTAATTTCATGGTAAAGTATCATGGAGTGTAGGAGCTGAAAGTACCTTAGAGGTTGTTTATTTCAGTCCTTAGAGCTGGCATTTAGGGAGACTGAGGCCCAAGGAGGAGAGGTGCTCACCCAAGGTCAGCCAGATGGTGGTAGAACTTGAGCTTGGATCTGGTGTTGTTGATTTTCTCCCCCGTGTGTTTCCAGTAAAAAGTTACTGGAATTTTAATGCTTTTTAAAAATATTTCAGAATCAGCTAGAAACAGCTCCACCCCACGAGCTAAAGAATATGTTCCAGCTACTTCATGAGATACTGGTAAGTCATAAATCTGATGCACTTGTATTTATTGGTTAGCATGTATTTATAAATAAAAAGTTAGATTTCCTGTATTATTTTTCTGTACACTTTGTCTGCATTTATTGAGTTCTTTTCACATCAGTGATATACTTTGTGCATTATTGATTTAGAGGTGAGCAGTCATAAAACTCACCTCCCAAGAGCTCAAAGTTTGGAGAAGCAGTCAAATAAGTGTAGCAGCAGTTAGCGTGTGAGCACAAAGGAGTACTGGGTGCTGGCTCACCCCTGCTGAGGCCTTACGCCAGATACAGCACCGGGCTGAGCACCAGGGTGAGCTTGTTCAAACCTTGTGACAGACTCCAGAGATAAACTGCTGGCCTTGGAGCTCCTCGGATCTTAGCTGTGTACTTGACACATGTGCTCCATTTTTAAGAGCCATGAAACTGAAATAGAATTGGTTGCAGGATGCTTTCCAGTTTCAGAAATGTGAAAAGCAGAAGAAAGATAAGTTATGATCAGTAAGATAACAGTATTATGGGAGAAGTGAGATTGAGATGTGGGAGTAGGAACCAAGTAGAGCTTTCAGGAAACCCAGGCCAAATCGCAAGTGGCTTCGGGTACCAATGCTAAGCACGTGGACTTTTCCTTCGGCCAGAGTTGCACACTAGGGCCGGGGCCCAAGTTCCTCCTGTATGCTTCTTTATTTGTGTGGTTTTGTTTGTTTGTTTGACCCAAACTGTATTTTTTTTTACATTTCGGATTCCATCCTATCTTGCAAAATGGGTGATCTCATTCCCTCACACGGCGGTCGCCTAGAATGGCAACTGCATGGCCCGTGGATGAGGCCTGTGCTCTCCAGTTTCCTTTTTGTCTGAGATTTAACCCACTTGGCTCATTTTGGTCATCTTCCCAGGCTCTGTAGGTGTGAAGTCTACAACCCCCATTGTCAGCTCTGGGACTTCATAGAAGGGTTCAAAGCAGGAGAGAGGCATGATCCAATTAGGTCTCTGAAAGAGTTGTTTTGGCAAATGAACTAAAGGAGAAAGCGAGGGGCCAGCCCTGTGCTGCAGCAGGTTAAGCCACTGCCTGCAATGCCAGCTTCCCACATGAGCACCAGTTCGAATCCTGGCTGCTCCACTTCTGATCCAGCTCCCTGCTAATGCACCTGGAAAAGCAGCAGAAGATGGCCCAAGTACTTGGACTCCTGGCTTTGGCCTGTCTCAGCCCTGGCTTTTACGGCCATTTGGGGAGTGAACCAGCAGATGGAAGATATCTGTCTGTCTGTCTGTCTGTCTCTCTCAATCTGTGTGTGTGTGTGTGTCTCTAACTCTGCCCTTCAAATAAATAAATAAACAAGGAAGAAGCAGAGTTGGGAATTGGAAGACCATATATAGGAGACTATCAATAATCTGAGTGTGAAACAACAAGGCTTCCAACAGGGAAGAGGCAGAGGGTGGAAGGGACAAGGGCAGATTAAGAAGAGTTTTAGAGCATCAATAGAATTTGGTGACTGGTTATAAGCCAATGAGAGAAACTAGCCCTAGGGCCCTGGAAAGAGCAGGAGGGACTGTGGTACAGAAGAAGCATTTATTAAAACAGTTTTGAGAAAATACATCTTACAATTATTAGGAGCCCGTCTTTCTGGCCCTTTGCCTTCCTTTGGTCCTAGTGCTTTTAGAAGCTTGGCAGATTATCACTTCCCAAGGGGTAGATCGTGTGTTGTTCATCTGATCAACTACAGACCCATATAGTTTACTGCATTGTGCCCAGTTCAGTGCCGAGAACCAGAAATGAAGCAACCAATGGGACCCAGATCCAGCCTGGTCTAACATGGTACATGTTAGAACCTGTGCAGTAGCAAAATGTAGACATGCTTTGCTAAATAAGTTAGAGATGAAGGGCTTGGGTCCTGAAGTACATGCCTCCATAACCCACAGAGCACTGCCAGAAGGGTTGCGAGGAAGGTGTATGTAGGAAATGGGTGGATCTTTAAAGATTAACAGCTTTTCATCTTGGTTTAAAATTTAAGATAGGTTTCAGAGATAGGGCAGTCGGTGCGGTATTTGTTTGTATTGGGTTTTGTTCCATTAGAAACTAAATCTCTTGTCTAGAATTGTAAAGAAGGCACCAGTGGCTGAAACCCAAGTTCTTCCATTTACCAACCTTTGCTTCTTTCCGTCCCTCCTTTCACAGGTCATTGAAGATCCCATACAAGTAGAGCGAGTCAAGTTTGTGTTTGAGACAGAAAATGGATTACTAGGCAAGTATGCCTGGCCTTCTGGGCGAGGGTCCAGTCACTGCCCCCCAGCTTAGATCCGTGAGCAGCACTGGAGAGTGGTTGGGCTGTTACGTTCCCTCATTCTGATCAGGAGAATTAAAATCCCAGGATCTCATTCCTGCCTTCAGTCAGTCAGGGGCCGCCTGGGTCCTGTGACCGAGGCAGGTGAGATTCAGGGGTGCTGTGAGATTCTTCAGCAGGTCGAAGGCCACTTTCTAAGGCAGGGAATCTTTCCTTCCAGTCCACAGCTACTGGGGAGGGAGACAGACCTCACACTCAGGACGTGGTCGTTCCACCTGGGGTGGGACTGTGCCCAGAGTCCAACATCCACTATAGGATTTTGTCAGAGCTGTCTTTTCAGAAGCTAAATTGACCTCCCTAAGCCTTTAGAAAAAGTTGAGTTTGAAAACAGTCTGACCCAGCTCCCACAGCCCCCACTTCTCCGGAGTCATCGCAGGATCAGGAGGGGGCCTGGGCTGCTGGCATTGCAGAGAGGAAATGTACGGCAGAAGGTGCTGCGGCCACACCTTCCAGGCCACGCTTCGGGTTGGTGCCTCTATCAGAGCAGCTCCAGGCTCTGAAAACTCTCAGCTCATCAGCGGCAGGGACTGAGTGTCGAGTGTCTGCAAATCCCTACAATGCAAGATGTATGTGTTGAATTGAACCAACAACATAAGTTTCCATTTATCCAAAAAAAAAAAAAAAGAAGTGTTGTAAACATCTTCCCTCACTAGCATGGTGTGTGGAGGAGGTCTGGCTTCTGTATGGGTGAATAATCAGCATAAATGTAGGTTCCTTTTCATTTCTCCTAAAAGCCAACCTCGACTACCTCACATGCTCTTCAGACATATTTAAAGTAGTGTTTTCCCCCTTAGAATTTGGCGGGTTCATTTGAGTGAGGCACTGCCATGCCTTTAGTTAAGTGACAGCTTACCTGTCTGCACATGAGAATGTCATTTTCCCGACGGGAGAGCCCGCTGCCGCCCAGGCCCACCTGCCTCTCGGCCTCTGCTGTGAGCCTGTCCTCTTCTCTCCCTCAGCTTTGATGCACCACAGTAATCACGTGGACAGCAGTCGCTGCTACCAGTGCGTCAAGTTTCTCGTAACTCTTGCTCAAAAGTAAGTACGGACTGAAAATGCAGGCAAGTAATGGTGCTTTAACTACAAGGAAAATATGACCAGGGGAAGTGGGCGGGGGTGGGGGCGGAGGACGACAAACTGCTTTGTTTGGGTGCCTAGAAAACCTAACTCAGGGTGTGCTTATACGAAAGGCACAGTGACCTATCGGGATGGGCTCAGAAGAAGGTAAGGAGAGACCAGGAAAACAGTAGTCAGAGTTGCAGAGTGACAGAGAGACAGAAGGAGCTCTTAGGCCAGGAACTCCATCCCGGTCTCCCACGTGGGTGGCGGGGGTCCCGGTACTTAGGCCATCATCTCCTCCTTTCCAGGCACATCAATGGGAGCCACAATGCTGACCCCAAGTTCCTGAATTTGAGGTCTCTGATTAATGTAGCCCAAGCACCAACTCTTTCAGCCTCTAGGTCCCTGACTTCACTATAACCTCTCAAGACACAGAGCCATTTCACCTGTAGCTGTCGGGCGTTCGTGGCTGCAAGCACTGTGCCGACAAATACTCTGTATTATCTTACTTAATCTTTGTAACAGCCTCATGAGGTCAGATAGTTGGAGTGCTTACAGATCACATGTGGCTTATGTGAGGGCCTTAGCATTGTAGCCCTAACACTTGCACACAGGCTGATTAAAAGTGAAGATTCTTTTCTTTAATTATGGTAGAACAGACATAAAATTTGCCATTTTTACTTGGTTTCGTATGTGCAGCTCAGTGGATTAAGTGCGCACACGCTGTGCAACTCGTCCCCACCATCCGAATTTAACATAATTTAACAGAACATAGAAAAGCAGAATTTAACAGCAGTAACCAATAATAAGCAGAGGGGAGTATGGAGCAGTAAGGAACCGTAGCGGATAGTCACGTGAGTGTGCTCACCCTTCTGGTGATGTGGGAGGACGTGAGGCGAGTGGTGCTGGCCTTGGGACGTGGCCTGAGGCTGCTCCTGCCCATCCGTCTCTAGGACACTTCTCTTCCAGAACTGCAGCTCTGTGCCCCAACTCCCCAGCTGCCCCTTCCTGCAGCCCTTGGTGTGACCGTGAGTGCTGCAGGTACTCAGAGAAGTAGGTCCTGCAGATGAGCATTTGTCTTTTTGTTAACTGACTGACTTCACTTAGCGTGATGTCTTCACGGTCCATCCATGCTGCAGCATCTGCCAGAATTTCCTTCCATTTTTTAAGGCTGAACAATAAGAGGGATCCCCCCAAAAATTCATAGAAAATGCATATTATGAGAAAACTGCAAGGGTTTCAAAATGTTCAGCACCAAAATAATCTCACCATGTAATTCCATTTTTCCATGAATTTTTTGAAATCTTATTTTACTGTATGTATATAGCACATTTTGTTTATCCAGTTTTTCAGTCGATGGACCCTTGGAAAAGTAAAGGTCTTAACACTAGAAGGAACCCTCGCAGATTGCCACGTGGCTGCTTCCTGTGTGACAGCCCAGAGTGGCTGAGCACACCACATTGCCTTCGCTGAGCCTCACACCTCGGCATCGTTACTGCTGGATTTATTTTGCTCCAGATTTTCACTGATTCTTGGGGACGGGAATCACCTTCCTTGGACTTAGACCAGAGTAAGAAAGTTAATCGGGCCGGCGCCGCGGCTCACTAGGCTAATCCTCCGCCTTGCGGCGCCGGCACACTGGGTTCTAGTCCCGGTCGGGGCGCCGGATTCTGTCCCGGTTGCCCCTCTTCCAGGCCAGCTCTCTGCTGTGGCCAGGGAGTGCAGTGGAGGATGGCCCAAGTGCTGCGCCAGCCGCAGCGCGCTGGCCGCGGCGGCCATTGGAGGGTGAACCAACGGCAAAGGAAGACCTTTCTCTCTGTCTTTCTCTCTCACTGTCCACTCTGCCTGTCAAAAAAAAAAAAAAAAAAAAAAAAAAAAGGAAAGTGAATCGGTTAGACTTAATCTGCTGCACTTGAGCTTCCTAAACAGACATAAATAGAGCCCAGTCACAAGAATGCATGCACACCCATTATGCAGATGTCACAGTACTGTGGCCACCAGTGGATTCGCTGGCTGGGCTTGATGTGGGCAGCATGCTAGCTCAGGTGTTTGCCTCTGACTGGGATTTGTGAGCAGTGCCAAGGCCACTGGTGTAGCCGATGTCAGCAAATGGCGCAGCCCCGATTCCGGTGTCCCTGCCTGCACTCCTGCATTCGTCAGTCACCGTTCACATGCACATTCACGGCCATACAGCGCCTAGCACTAACTCCAAGTATGGAGAATAGCTTGTAGATGGGAAGACGTGGAAAGGGGTGATCTCCAGGATCATGCTTTAAAACTGTCTCCCCCATCCTCTCATTTTTGCTTCTTCAAATCACAAAAATCAGAGACGAATTTGTTTCTATCAAGAGGTCCTTTACTGAGTGTACAGTGTGTTGTGGATTTGGGTTTTCTTTTTCTGTTTTGCATTCTAGTAGCACCTAGTGGCTGAAAGTTAGCGAGATGGCAAACTTCTCACTACACACTTGCTTCTTCCTGCCTCTTGTGGGTGAGGCATGTGAATGTATTACCAATAAAGAAAAATGAAAGTAGCATTTGTGTTTGAAAATCAAAGGTCCTGTAGGTTAAACAAGTGATTTACCAGGAAAGCATGTGGCTAATAAGAACACCCTCAATCACCAGGTGTCCTGCTGCTAAGGAATACTTCAAGGAGAACTCCCACCACTGGAGCTGGGCTGTACAGTGGCTACAGAAGAAGGTAACTGAATTTTGTTCAGTTGTGTTAGGTTCTGGTTACAACATGAGAATCAGTAATAGCACATCTCATCAGGAAAAATCTCTTGAACTTAATTTATAGACAGATCTCTCAGACCTCAGAAGTTTCTTTAGCCTAGTCAGTGCTGACTTCTATGCATTAAATCTGTACCCTGGGGCTGTCACTGTGGTGCTGAGCCTCCACGTGGAGCACTGGCATCCCATGATGCGTGGGATCCACGGTTTGAGTCCCAGCTGCTCCAGTCCAACTTCCTGCTGCTACACTGGGAAGGAAGTGAAAGTTGGCCAAAGCATTTGGGCCCCACCGCCATTGGAGACCAGGAATCTTTTTTAAAAAGTTTGTGCCATAACAGTTGTCCCCCTTTACCTTTTGAGGATACATTCAGAAACCCTCAGCAGATGCCTAAGACCATAGCTCCTAAAGACCCCTGCAGACACGGCGTTTTTCCCATGCATACACACCTGTGCTAAACTTTAATTTCTGTCTTAGGCACAGTAAGAATTTAACAGCAGTAACTAATAATAAGCAGAGGGGAGTATGGAGCCGTAAGGAACCGTAGCGGATAGTCTCATGAACGTGCTCACCCTTCTGGTGATGGTGGGGGGAAGTGAGGCGAGTGGTGCCCGCGCCGTGGCCTGAGGCTGCTCCTGCCCTTCCGAAAGCAGGGCAGGGGGAGGGTCGTCCTCTCCAGGGACGTCATCACAGTGCTCACAGGGCATGCGGTTTAACATTCGCCAATTGCTCATTTCTGGAACCTTAGTGTTTTCAGTGTGCAGGTAAGAAACCACAGGAAGCAGAACCGCAGGCAAGGGGTCTGCTGTGCAGGTGTCCTGTAGGTGAAAACGGAGGGAGAACCAGGGGAAGCAGAGAGCGGAGTGGAGTCTTCCCTGGAGGCCGAGGCAGGGAAGGACTGGGGAGACCGCATCTTGGACTCTGGTGTCTGCCGACAGAACCTGCAGGCTAACGGGGCTTCTTTGTTTCACCATCCTGGGTGGCCTGTTTGGCCTCCCCTCTCAGATGTCGGAACATTATTGGACACCACAGAGCAATGTCTCTAACGAAACGTCAACTGGAAAAACCTTTCAGCGAACCATCTCAGCTCAGGTGAGCGCTGTGTGTGTTCGTGTGCTGGGAAGTCCCTGCCCAAGGGAACTGCGGCCTCTGGGCAGAGAAGTGTGTGGCCACGGTGAGAGCAGGGACGGGCAGCTGCTGCGTTTTCTGCGGAGACAGCTGATGCTCACACAGGCGCATGTGCACGAGGTGCTGTCCTAGAAGGAGAGCGCGGGCGGACAGAGGGTAGGGTTGCTCCTGGGCTGCCATGAAAGCCTCGCCAGAGTCCCGGTCCCTGACGTTTTCTCCCTGTGTCTGTGTTGCCTGCAGGACACGCTAGCGTATGCCACAGCTTTGTTGAATGAGAAAGAGCAGTCGGGCAGCAGTAACGGGTCGGAGAGCAGTCCTGCCAATGAGAACGGAGAGAGGCATTTACAGCAGGTACAGCTGGGGGGCACGGTTGTGGGGGACAGGGCCGTGCCTGCTTCTGCACTAAGAGGCTCTGCCTCTGGTGACTGCAGCTGAGAGCGTGCCCACAGTGGCCACAGAGCTGGGCCGCGCTGTGGTCCAGAGGCTTTCGTGTGGCAGCTCAGACCCAGTTGGAAGCAGTCCCAGTGAAGCCACACCACAGCCGCTCGCCTGCAACTGGGTCACTTCCTCCTCCTGGCTTACTACGAGCCCCTCCTCTCCCGCCACCGGCCTTTCGGAACGTGGCTCCCTGCACGGGAAGTATACCTGCTTGCGGGGAGTCCGAGTACTTCTAAGCCTCTATTCAGGCAAGGGGAGGTGGTGGGCATTTGGCGCAGCAGCTAGGACGCCTCCTGGGAAGCCTGCATCACATATTGGGGCACCTGGGTTTGAGTCCTGGCTCTGCCTCTGATCCAGCTTCCTGTTGGTGTGTACTTTGGGAGGCAGTGGGTAATGACTCAAGTGAGGGTCCATTTTGGTTGCTATGACAAACTCCCTGAGGCAGGCTCCTTGACCAGGAGGAAGCTTGTTGTCTCCCAGTGCTGAAGACTGAGCACGCGCCGGAGCCTGCGTCTGCTGGTCACCATGAGTGCAGCGGGTGCAGAGAGAGCACCTGGGGAGCCAGCAGGCAGGAAAAGTCCCGGGCAGCTGCCACGTTCGTTCCTGACGGCGTGTGTGGGACTGCCAGGAGCGCCGGGACCAGGCCGCGCTCCTCCTCTGAAAGATCAGACCTCCCTCTCGATCACACACCGTGGGGCCCGCGCCTGGCCGGGGAGCTCTGGGGACACCCTGGGTCATACCCCACTCCCACACCTTCCCTGGCCCCTTCACTGTCCTTGGCACACGTAGGGCCCAGCAGATGAATGCTGCCGGAGCTTTCTCTTGGGTCCTCGTGACAAGCATGTGAGGGGGCCGTACCCCAATTTTGTAGTTGGGAGCTGGGTGTTGGGTGTGACGTGACGTAACTCCAAGGTCCCTTGGAGCAGTTTAGCTCATCACCTGCTTTGCCTTCACAGAAAATAAAAGCTGTCAGACGAGAGCTGCAGTGGCAGGTTCCCACGCTCAGAGCCCACTGTGCGTGTGCCTGCACTACCCCCGTGTGGGGAGAAGTTCGCCCCTGCTCCCCAAAAGCTACCCGCCTCAGTCCCCTCCCTCCTGACACAACTGCATGTTCTCTTCTTTCTCTTTTCTTTTCCTACATCTCTCGCCGTGACATTGAACTCTCGCCACCCTCGCGGCCAGGCCCTTTCCAGCAGTGGTTGAGTGTGCTCTCCTCTCCCCATGTCTTCTGCCCACAGCCAGCCTGTTCCGGGGTTATCTGAACCCTCCATCTGCAGCCTCTCAGTGCCCGGTCACTCTTTGGCCTCTTCCTGCCTGGCCCCTCCCTTCTCCCAGCAGTGGCGTGACCAGTGGCCTGTGTTTCCTGTCCTCATCTTCGTGGACTGATTCGGCCCCTGCATGCCTCTCCCCACATTTCCTCAATGTCCATTAGTCAAGTAACGCTTTGTTCCTCCTCCTGCCGGCCCCTCCCATGCAGCCTCCATGTCACTCCTGGTCCTCTCCAGCCCCATGGCACTTGGGAGGTCTTGAGACTGTTGTTAAGTGCACGTGGTGACAGAGGCAGCATTTAGATCTGGGAATGACCCAGGGCCCCTCCAGCAGGTACAGGGCCTGGCACAGAGTAGGCAACGGTGGTAGTCAGCCCATCCCTCTGCCTTATTGCGTGGCTCACCTGGAATTCTGGCCAGAGCCCGTGTAGCACTGTGGCTTCAGGCAAGACGTCACTGGGGTGTATCAGTGACTAAATGAGACCAGAGAATTGAAAGGTGAAATAGGTTATGTGTTACTATCCTTTAATAAGCCTTGATGGAGTTGCTAGGTGAAGACGCGCTTAAATTACAGAACCCAAATAAATGAGGCCACGTAGAAAACTCTGTTCTCCAACTCTCGCAGGGTTCAGAGTCTCCCATGATGATTGGCGAGTTAAGAAGTGACCTTGACGACGTGGACCCTTAGGGGGCGTGCCCGGCGGCTGTGGATGCTCAGCACCTTTAGAGACATTTGGCAGAGCCTGGCGAGTGGACGGGAGGGCTGCGTGACGGAGCAGCGAGCACTTTACCAGCGAGCGGGTGTTCCACGGGCGCTGTCTGGCGGTGGGAGGACGCCGGCCTGCGGATCCTCTGTCCCAGGGCACAGTCCACACCTGCATCAACACTTCTGTGACGATTTTAGGAAATAAAGTTGGTGGCAGACTTTTGTTACATGAACATAAGAGTGAGGGGTAAAGCCGTTGCTTTCTCTCTGATGCTACAAAAGAAATCCCTTTGGTTTTTATATTTTAAGGGAAAAAAGCAGGCTGCCTTTTGCTATGTGGGGGCAAATTTTTAATCTTGTGGTGACATTGAGTAGGAATATCCCGTTTAAAGTGATGTAAAGCGATGGGCTCGAGTTCCCTCCCGTGGTAAAATGCTAGTTGCAGAATGCAGGTTACACAGACCTCTGTATTTAATATGTCTCCCTGGGGTGTAGAGCTTCCGAAGGGTCTGGAAAAGTCCTGGCCAAAGCTTGGATCTTGATCAAATGTTGCCAGGACCAAAAATCGGGGAATTAATTAAGCTCTTTAAGGTATTTTTCTGATATAAAAGATTGCAAAGAGCAATAAAAAAAGAAAAAGCAAACCATGCCGTGTCCCCCAGAAGCACAGGGTGCACCCTGATGTCGGGCATAAAGGTCTGAGGTGTTCCCTAACAGACTTGACAGCAGCAAAGTACAAAGCACTTTAAGGTTTGACTTCATACAGTTACCTTTAATGCTTGGAGACATATTGAATAAACTGTAGTCTTAAATCATGTGATCTGCAATCATTGGCTTTTGCTTAAAACCTAATTACTGAACCCCTGGAGAGCAGTTGTATGCGAAGTGAAGTGTTTGCATTGGAAGACACCGCTGGTGAGTTCTGCAGTAATTTTAATGCAGAGAAGGAATTTGAGACATTGATTCTCCTCAATAGGACTACTAACAAGGAAACGACAGGTCTGGCTTAATATTTCTTTTCCTAGAAATAACTAGAAAACCATTGGACAGCCATCCATTTAGTTGTACTTCCCAAGTATAGCATCATTTACTTATTTCCAGTTAGATACCAGCTCCGGGGGTGGGGGGGAGGTTTACACCAACACACTTCATATATTTTGTACATTTTGTATTTTGAAATGCTCACATTCTCAGCCCTGTTTTGCCTTTAGTTGAGTGTTCTGCCTTACTTTCAGCTCACCATGTGCAGAACCGGGGGCCTTAGGAAGTGCCAGGTTGCCCCTATCGGTTAGACCTGCCAGGTCAAAGAGGCGCGGCCGGCCCCAAAGTGCCTTTTTGGTTGCTTTTGTGTTCTGCATGGACACGTGGCAGGGCAGACGGCACGGCTTGGCAGTGCCGTGCACTCCACAACCCAGCCACCCGGTCATCTCACCATTCAGCTTCCCAGGGCCCCCGCGGGCGGTGCCGGCTATGTGCCGCCCGTGGAAAAGAGGAGGGCAGCGTGGAAGAGCAGAGCCGGGACCGGTGGGGGCGCCTGGCAGGCCTGATGCTGTTGTGGCCATCGTGCAGGTTCTAGAATCGACCAAGAGCACGCAGACATGGTGTGCTGCGGCGACCCTCCCCGCCCTCCTGCCCGCACCCGTCCTCACAGAAGGGCCGTGAGGGCCGTGACACTGAAAAGCCGGCAATGATAGGTGTTGGGGCGTCATCGCTGGCAGCTGCACTCAGGAGCCCAAATTCAGGAGTGAAACGGTCACTCCTAAGTCCCCTTATTTCCTATGGAAACGACGCCTTCCGCCCCGCCTCCGCCGTCCTCGCCGGCCCCCGCGGTCAGCGCCGCACGCACGTGCTTTGCTTCACCTTGCCTGTGTCGTCGCTGCAACGCGCATCGCTTCAGCTTGCAGCTCACCACCTGGTTTCCGAGAGCTGCAGCCAGCCAGGCTACTGATGCCGCCTTCTTCACGTCCCACGAAGCGGCACCTAGGGACAGGCTCACCTTGGAAGAGTTGTCATTTTTACTGCCAATTTTTTGGATGAAGATGTTTTTATAAATTTTCAAAATGGTCTGCAAATCGAGCAGGAATTGCACAAGTGACTCAATGCGTTGTGTCGGCAAGAAGCTCCCTAGTGAAGCCGGCCTTCGGCTGGCCCGTGCTGCCCGGCAGAGGCGTCCCCCGCCGCGGGCCTCTCCCAGAGGACTCCCGCGGTCGCTGAGAGCGAGAAAACACGTGAGGGTTGACCCTGGCCTGCCCGCCCCCCACCTCCCTGCTAACCTCAAGGTGTGTGCAGTTACCTTTCGAGCTTGGAACAAGCAGACTGGAATTGTCCTCTGCTACCTCTTGTGTACAAAATCTTGTTTATAAAATTTCAAAAGGAAGTAGGTAAACTAGGGAAGAACCGGAATTCTAAATTTGATTTGTGCGTGGCAGAGTTCTTAGCTTCTCAGAGTATAAAATAAATTTTTCAAAAACGTGTTGGTGTCTCCCTGGCATTTTTCTGTATACATCAGAATGGGGCCACGGGGTGGAGGTTCCGTGGGCCGCTGGCTGGCCTGGTGCTAAATGGCACTAGGGTTCCTTTTCTAGTCTGCTGATGGATGGTGGGAGTGGGCGTCCGAACTGGCTGGGGCGGCGGAGGGAGGCTATGGGGAAGCGTTCATTTTGTACCTAGGACAGGCACAGGAGAAGCCCCACAAATCTGCTGGTGCTCAGAATACTTCCAGGTTCTCAGCAAGTGCTCGGTTTGCTCCAGCATTCGGCAGACCCCGCAGGAGCATTCTGTAAGCAAGGCCGCAGCCCGCCAGTGAGGCCCAGGTGAGAGCCATGACAAAGTTGTTTTTATTTTTAAAATGCTACAAAGCCAAGAATAAATATCTTCACGTTGCAAAAGCGAAACCGGTCCAGAAAAGCTTCTTGCTAAGAAAGCGACAGAGAGCAGAACACAAAGATGTTTGGTCGGGTGGGGCGGGGCTGGGATGACCACAGCAGTGCCCAGGGGCCTCCACGTGAGGCCCAGCTCCGCTACTGCGCAGCTGCCTGGCGCCTGTGCCCCCCAGGCTCCCTGCTCCCCTTAAAAACGGGATGCCTCGTGCGGTGCAGAGCGTGGCTCAGAGCCGGCCCTCCGAAGGGCGGGCCTGCACGGCTGCACTGCCTGGAGGCGTGAACTTTATCTGGGGATGAAGTTTTTATCTGGCGGGGTGGTCAGGGCGGTCGGGGGAGGTGCACGCACCCCGTGGCCCTGCCCCGCCAGCTGACAAGTCAGCTCACTGCCCGCTGATCCTCAGGTTAGCAGAACAGAGCGAGGACGGCTGGAGTCGCCATGGCAGTGGCCCACGCCTCACCCCTATCACGGGGCTGGATCTCACCCGGGCCCCACCCCAGAGCCCGAAGAGGCTTTTGCGAAATGAGCAGGCGAGGAGGCTCTATCAGCACGGTTCCCGCGCACCTGCCTCTCCCAGCCCCACCCGCAGGAAGAGGACTGCTCTCAGGGAGACTTCGCCTGGCGCAATAAACGTGGTTCTGCCCCAGCTGCGGGCGCGCTGGGAGTGGCCAGCAGGAGCCGAGCCGGCGCAGGGGTTTTCCCAAGGGGGCGCCAGACTCCTGCCCGTGGTGGGCAGGGCCTGCGGTGGGAGGGGCTCCGCACCGCGCCCTCCGGGGCTGGGGCTGTCACCGGAGGTCCTGCTAGGCCCCGGAGGGCCTGATCCGGCAGCAGATGGCCACGGCCCCGGTGGGCTCCTCACTGGTGCCACCTGCTGTTCCGGCGTCACGGCTCTTCACCACGCACGTGTTGTCCACAGCGTAGGCTCCCAGCACGAGGGAGGCCCCGGGGAGGGCGTTGCAGCCCGTCAGGGTCCAGCCCTCCTCACAGGCCACGCTGACCTGCAGGAGCCCGGGAGAGGAAGGCAGTTGGTGTCCAGCGCGCTAGGGGCCCCGTGCCACCTGGGATCCCTTCTCCCTCCTGACAGCCCCACCAGGCCTGGACTGTGCACAGCTCTGGCTGCCCGGCACCCTGGCCGGCTCTCCCACACCCATAGCTGAGCACACAAAGGCCACAGCCGGATCACTAAGGCGACACCACCAGTGTCTCCCCTGCCCCCCCCCCAAAAAAAAAACTAACACCTCTCACAGCCTTCCTCATCCCACTAATTCAACTCCATCTTGCTGGGGTTCAGCAGGACCTGAGCCCCACCCCACCCCGTGGCTCCTCGCTCAGATCCCAGCCCCCATGGGGACCCTCACTGCCCCGGCTGGTCTCCCTGCCTCTGCCCCTGTTCCTGTGTCTCTTCTCAGCACTGCACATGCGACAGCTGAAGCTGCCCACAGCCACGCCCTGACGCATGCTGTACGTGCTGGCACAACCTCGGACACAGAAAAACTGCACAGGACAGACACGTCGCACCCCACCCACCCACCCTTGTGCCACCCTCCCCTGCACGCCTCTTACTTGCTCTGCAGGGCCCGGGATCCCGTGCTTCTCTTTGACCTTGCACACAAGGCCTGGGGCATGGCAGCAGGATGCGTGGATGCTGGCCTCCCTGTGACCTACGCACTGGGCATGCTGACCTTGTGGCCTTGGTGCTGGCTGCCTGTGGGTGCCAAGGCTCTCAGCCTCCCAGTGAGAGCTGCAGCCTGGGGCAGAGGAGAGCCGGCTCAGGCACAAAGATGCTGGGCGAGTCCCTTGTCCTCCCCCCGTGGGCCCTATCTCTCTGGGGTCTGTGGCAAGATCTGGGAAACCCAGAAGCAAGATGGAAAAGAGATGTTGGCCTGAGTGACAGGACCCTGGGTTCTCCACTCCACTATGCTGTGGACCTGCTGTGTGGCATTCAGAGAACCACTCAAGTGCCGTTTCTCAGGGGAGATCTCATTTCTACCCAGATACAGGGAGCAATGGAGCAGGGGCTCTGAGGCCTGGGGTGCTGACAGCCCCTCAGGCCCCTCCCCACCGGGCCACCAGGCAGAAGTTCAGGGCCAGGGCTCGGAGTAGTGGTGGGGAGCTGGGGAGCTTCTGTTTGTGACTCTGGCACCCCATATGAGCGCCGGTTTGAGTCCCACCTCCTCAGCTTCCAATCCAGCTCCCTGCTGATGCACTTGGGAAGGCAGCAGAGGATAGCCCGAGTGCTTGGGCCCCTGCCACCCATGCCGGAGGCCAGGATGGCCTTCCTGGCCCAGCATCAGCTGTTGCCAACCTTTGGGGAGTGAACCAGGGATGGAAGCTTCTCTCTCTCCCTCTTTTTCTCTCTAGTTCTGCCTCTCAAATAAATAGATAGATTGGTAAGCAAATCTTCAAAAAGAAAAAGATGGAATTCAGAGTGAGCCTGGTGGGGTGGGAGGTCTGTCTGGGTCCCTGGGGACTCCCTGGCCTGGCTCTGAAACCTTAGCCTGTGGCTGCTCAGTGGCACTGAGCCTGAGCGTCCTATGAGTCTTGTGGAAAGAGTGACTGCACCTGCTCCCAGTGAGGCTGTGCAGACAGCCAAGGGAGCATGCATGAAGCTCCAGCAAGTGCTGGTGTGCAGCAAGGAGTCACCAGGATCTCAGCGAGCCCAGTGCCCCGCGTGCCAGCTGCACACCCTGAGGAAGCCACTCAGCATGTCTAGGCTGCAGGATGGGGCTCAGGTGTGCATCACAGAGCGTCCACAGCTTGCTGACCAGTGCTCTCAAGCTTACCTGCAGGGCAGGCACAAAGGGGCGGTGATGGGGGCCCGAGCCCATGGGCAGCATGGCAGCAGCACGTGGGGCCTTTCTGGCCTCTCCCTGCCACATGGGCACCAGCACCTGCCTGGGCTCGTCTCTTCACTGGAAATGCACCCTGCACTCCAGCCTGCCCTTCCTAGAGCGAGCCCTCACCCCTCACCCTCCTGGCCCCAACCTTCAATGGCTCCCGAGGACACGCTCACAGAGAACCAACTGCTGAGCCAGGCAGCTCCCCCCGTGGACTCTCACTCATAGGACGCCAGGCTCAGTGCCGCTCTGCACTCCACGCAGGCAGCACGGCTCAGCCCCCACAGAGAGGCCCATCCATAGTTACCTGGACCCGAGGATGGATTGTAAAGTAATGGTGATGATAATGGGAACTAGAATTTATACCAGGTAGGTGCTTAGCACCCATCCATGAAACAGGCACAGAGATGTTACGTGACTTGCTCAGGCCACACAGCTGTTGCAAGGCAGCATGGATTCGAGCTGAGCCTGTTCCACTCTGAGACCTGCCCCTCCGCCCTGCCCTGACTGGCACTAAGCACCCAGCATGCCCCAAAGGTACCCATCTCAGCACACCCAGCAAGACAGTAACCCCCCTCATTCCTTTTTGAGCAGAGAGAAGTCAAGTCACCTGCCCAAGGTCACACAGCATGGATGCAGCAGAACCAGGGCTGCAGTGGGCTCCAGGATCTGACCAGTGACATTCCTGAGGACCAAGCCTGAGGCAGTTGGGAACCCCTCCCCCACCTCAGGGCAGGGCCCAGCCTCTACCTGTGAGGACATGGCCTGGCTGGTGGCAATGGAGCTCCCCGCCAGCCCTGGCTGGTGGGGCCGTGTGGACACTGCAGTTGGCCTGGGGCAGCAGGCAGCACCTGGCAATGGCGTAGACACCCTCACCCCCAAACGCGTTGTGGGCCAGGCATACCCGCCTGCCCCCTTGGACCTGAGAGAGAGACAGACACAGGGACCTCCTCCAGCTGGGCCGAGTCCCCAAACCCTTGTCGGTCCCACTCCCAGCCCCCCCGAGGACAGGGAGCTCCTTCCTGCCCTGGCAGGGGCTTGGCAATGGAACCACAGGGAAACCTGAGAGAGCAGAGCGGGGACCAGCCTGTCCTTCCCCACCGCACCCCCAGCCCGGCTCCAGCCAGCACTCACACACCCAGTCTCTCCGCTGCAAGTGCCTGCCCCCACCCTCCCACCTGCATCCGGGCACCTGCACCATCCACACCAGTGCCCCCTCTTGGCTGGCTTCAGCTCCAAGCACCCCAGACAGTATGAATGGAAAGCGCGCTTGGCCCCAGTCCCCAGCCTCCCAGGAAGCCCCTCCTGGGCCGCCCCTGCTCTGGCCCAGCCCTGCAGGCTTGGGACAGAGAGCAGGGACGGAAGTGCTGAGGATGGAGGGGCTCTCCAGGGCCAACCCCCGTCCCCTGAGCTGAGAACTGACAGCACCCTACACACACACACACACACACACAGCAACAATCCCCCTGCCCACAGGAACACACTCAAGGCTCAAGGCTGCAGTTACCTTGATGCGCTCGCCCCGCCGCTTCCCGCTCCTGGAGAAACTGGAGCAGCCCAACAACTCCTCATCGGGGGCGCAGCGGGCCGTGGCCGTGGCCATGCACATGGGCCCCGAGTGCGCCGACCACACGGTCCTGCAGAAAAGCTGCCCGCCTGAGGCGAGGCCCCCAGTGAGGAGGGGTGGCCTGAGCTGGGACACTCCAGAAGTGTCTTCAGTTTGTGGTGGGGAGACAGGGCCTTCAAGAGCGTCATCTGCAACATCTCCTCACCACAGTCCACACCCCAGCCCGGTGGACCGGGTTTAAGGTACAGGAGCAGAGATGGCGGGGGCCGCAGACCCTCCATACCCCCGGCCTGGACTCGGTCCTCCCTGCCCTGCCATCCTGCTCACCTGCTGTGCCGGTGCTGGGGGGCAGGGCAACCACCAGGTTGGGGGTCAGGACCCGCTGGTCCTCCGGGAAGCAGGTCTCATTGATGACATCCTTGTCAGAGAAGTGGATCAGCCTGTGCCTTAGCTCGGCTGGGGAGAGCCCAGGCGTGGAGGCCAGCATCATGGCTGCAATGCCTGTGATGGGGCAGGCGGTCAGAGGTGGGGGGCCGCCTTCCCAACCAGGGGATTCCTGCTGGCACACACACGCACGGACACATGCCCAGCACATGGGTGCGCACACAGACACACCAAGCTGCTATCCCCATGCAGGTAAGCCAGCCACACCCCATGCATGTGAAAACCAGGTGGTAGGACATCGGGCTCTCACACCTGTGGGCCTTGGCAGCTGCTGTCTTGTGTGCCAGGGGAACGCCTTCCATCCACCAGCTCAAACCCCTCCCCTCCACGAAAGCATCCCTGACCCTCAGGCTGCCAGGTGCTCCCCTGGGCTCCCTCTAGCCCGGCCCCACCTACTTGGTGTTCCCACCCTCCGCCTCCCCCAACAGACTGTGTGTTTGTGCCCAGGCCCAGCATAGAGCCTGGGGCAGTCCCTGCCTGCCGGAGGGGCTGGTAGAAGCACAGCAGACAAGGCCATGTGGGGGGAGGGGGGGCTCACCGGCCACGTGGGCGGCAGCCTGCGATGTCCCACTCTGCAACATAAAGCAGGGGTCGCAGTCACTGGCGGCACCAACGATTTTCTCCCCTGGGGCGAAGAGGTCCACACAGCGGCCATAGTTGGTCCCCAAGGTCTCCAGGGCCAGTGGCTGGTCCTGGGCATTGGTAGCCCCAACAGTGATGACCTGAGAAGGTGAGGATGCAGGGGTATCGAGAGGAGTTGTGGGAGGGGCTGCAGGCACAGACTGGGACCTTGCCAGCGACACCGACTGACTCCTAGAAACCTGCTGGGGTCCCACCCAAATGGCCCAAATGAGGGACGTGCAAGTCCCTGGGCAAACTCTGTGCTCCCTGCTCTACCTGAGTGCCTCCTGCACTAGCCTGGAGCCATTCCTCTGTTCTGGTGGAGCAGAGCAGGCAAGGCTGGACCAAGTGCTGGGTTTTGTTTTGCTTTTTTGCAGTTTTAAATTTGGCAGCCAGGGGATCCAGAGAAGGCCCAGGTTATCACCGCCAGGTTCCCATCTGCACCCCCCACTGCCCCCCACCTGACTCTGAACCCCTCGAGCTGGTCAGAACGGCCTCAGCCCCAGCAGGCCGTCGGCTCCTCTGAGCCAGGCACACAGCAGCCCCCTGGTGCCCCCGGGTGACTGGCTCTGACTTGCATCTGCTCCTGAGCTCCTGAGCCATAGGGGACAGCTGCCTGCTGGGGGTGGGACTGAAGGTGCTGCCCTTCCCAGGAGTTGGGATCGTCCGGAGTCATGCCCTCCCCTCCCCGGGCTGCTGCAGGGGAGCCAGGCCTGCACGGCCTCTGGGAAGGGGACCCATCTTCTCCTCCATTCTGCGGGCCAGGGGCAGCATGCCAGCACCCACCTCGGGAGCAGAGGCTGGGGAGTAGAGGCAGGCATCTTCCCGGAAGTTGCCGGCAGCAGCGACCAACACTATGCCTGTCCTGACCAAGCGCTGGCAGGCGGCATTGAGGACCCGGCTATAGCCACCGGCCAGGGGCAGCAGCACCACCAGCGGCACCGTGGGCTGGGCCAGGTGGTTCTTCTGAATAAACTCCAGGCCTGAGAGGACAGAGCCAAAGTGAGACCCTGGAAAGATCCACCCTTCCAGGCCCGTCCCACAGGGGTGATTCCAGGGCAGCTCCATGCCCTGTGTCTGCTCAAGCACTTGTCTGCAGGCTGCCAGGAAGGTGTGTTTCGGATATGACTGACATTTCAATCAGGAGATGCAACAGCAGATGGCCCTCTGTGATGGGGGATGGCTCATCACCCAGCTGGAGGCCTCATGAGAAAAGACCGGGGTCCCCAGTAAGAGGGGGTGCAGCTGCTGGCTCGCGACACCTGCTATACTTCCTAGCCACCGCATCTCGGGAGCCAGTTCCTTCCAGCTCTTCTGAGCACACACATCCTGCAGGGCCCAATGGCCTGGGACCCCCTGACTGACACCCATGAGAAGCACATGGACAGCACCCACTCCAGCCCTTCCGGCTGTGGGTGCTCTCCAGGGGTTGAGTATATGAGCTCACAGCTACCTCACAGCCACCCTATTACCAGCCCTCTCCAGGAATCCGGGGTCCTATGGGGGCAGAGGGGCCTCAGAGGGATGACCAGGGCCTCCTTGACCCACCCCCAGGACCTGGCTCACACGCCCCTCCCCTACACCTTGGAGTCCTAGACCCACACACACTGGGGCCCTGTCCTGGCCACCCACACACCAGCTGCGACCTTTGGGACAATTGCTGCTCAAGGTTTAGTCTGCATGTCCTGCAGTGGGGCCTCCCCAGCCCCCTGCCCTGAGGGTCAGCTTCCTGTGACCTCGGTGGCACTTTGCCCCTCTTTCTTAGGACCTGAGCTTGCAGGCCAGGGTCTGCCTTGGGTGGCCAGGAGGGATGGATGCGTCTAAGCCCTGGCCCCACCAGCGAGCCCTGGTCCACCGTTGAGCCCTGGCCCAGGGGCCTGGAGACCTGGAGCCTAACAGCAGCTCTGGTGCTGCTGCGCCAGGGGACCTGGGGATGATAGCTGGTCCCCTCATGCTCTTGCTCCTGCTCTGTCAAAATGGGGGGGGTGGCCTGGCCATCCCCTCAGAACATTCTGGATCCTGGTCTCTGGGACATGTCCAAGGCGGTGGAATCCCACAGCTGGCTCAGAGTGGAGGTGGCTGTGCAGATGGGAGAGCAGCCAGACAGGTACAGCTGCGGCCACGGCACACCTGCTGTGTGCGGGTCCCTGCGCTCGGACCATCATCTGCTTCCACAATGCAAGGAGCAGCAACTGTTCGCAGAGCCCCTGTGCACCAGGTAACGTACCAGGGGCCGCGAAACAAGGCCAGGGCTGCAAGAGGGGGCTCCTTCTTCCCTGGGGAAAGCCTCTTGAGAAATGGCAGCCTCCTCACCACACGCTGACCTGTGGGCCTGGCCTGCCTGGGCGTAGGAGAGCCAGTGAAGGCAGGGTCAGGCACAGGGGCCAGCTGACGGGACAAGAGGTGACTGATCTTTGCCTTTAAAGTGGCAGCAGAACCTGTGGTCCCGAGGCAGAGCTCATGTAGCACAAGGCAGCCTCCCAGGCCTCCTCCACCTTCCAAACAGGCCTGCGGGCTGTCTCTGCCCATGCAGGGGCCGCCGTCTTACACAGGGCCTGGGGTTCAGGGGGAGGGCTAGCCACTGCCCACAGCCGGCACTTGTACCAGTGAGGTCAATGACATGTGACTACACGAAGTCACCTGCCTCTCTGCGCTGGTTGTGTCAACTGCTTCCTAGGAATGGCAAGGCCTGCCCAGGGTGTGGGGTGCAAAGCCCCATGCTCCAGGTCTTGCCACAGGAGGAAACTGGCAAATGAGCACTCACTCCTGGCTCTCTGCCCACGACTCTCAGCCAGACCTCCCCAGGGCTCCTCTAGGTGGACCAGGTGGAGGAAGCTGCAGACGTCTGGAAGAAGCCCTCGGCCTGGCTGGGGCACCTGCAGGCGCCAACAAGTTACGCAAGCCAGTGAGGTCCCCGGCTTTAGAGGCGTGCAAGCAGAAGAGAGAGAAGTGGCGTGGGTCACCTCAAGCTGCCCTGAAATCTAGGACAGCACCACGCAAGCCCTAACCACGTAAAGGGATTTGAAAATGGGAGCCCTATGGAGCTATGAAGAGACCAAGGAGCCGGCCTCTTGGGCTCCAGTTCTCCACCTGCACCGCGAACCCTGGGGGCCTGCCCGGCCAGGAGATGCTGCTGGTTCTCGCTGTGCTGGGGCCACCCGCCCAGCAGGCGCAGGTGCAGAGAGCCCCACTCACCCATGAGAATGCTGCTCACCGCTCCCCTCCCTTGGCAGTTGAGCACGCGCAGACTGCGCAGGCTGGTGCCCTTGGCCACGCCAGCATCCCGGCCACTGACCACCCCTGCCAGGTGAGTGCCATGGCTGTCACACTTGCTCTCCTGCAAAGTGACACAGAGCCGTGTGAGAAAGCCCACCCACGCACCAGACATCAGCAGGGGGCTGGAGGGACTGACATCCCCGCCCCACAGTGGAAGGCAGGGAAGGAAGAATGAGGGCTGGGAAGGCCAAGTTGGCGGTGCAGCCACGATGCCAGCACTCAGGGCAGTGGGCCCCACCCACCTCCAGGATGGTGACAGGAACAGGGCTCACCTGTCTATGGAAGTCTATTCCATCCTCTTCAGGCACGTTCTCGAAGTCGGTGACCGTGACCTTGCCCTTGATTTCCCGGTGGCCACTCCGGATGCTTGTGTCTAAGAGATACACCTCTACGAGGCCACTTCCATCTGCCCTCATGGACACTTGTGCAAGAGGAGAGAATGACCCTGTAGTCAACGCTGTGGCAGCGACGTAAAACACTTACTACATCCCAAGCACTGTGGTAAGCACCTTCAATGCTTCCCCACATCCCCCACATGTGCTACGATGTCTTTATGTTATAGACCAGGAAGGGGAGGCACAGAGAGGGCAGGCAACGGTGCAAGGCCACACAGCTGGCAAACGACAGAGCCCGAATGTGAATCAAATCATCTGGCTCCATCATATTTATAATAGCACAAAATAAGAACATTCAAAAATCATGTTATGGTCTAAGATGACCCAAGCCCTCATTCCTGGCCTCCCACAGCTCAGCAAGCCCAAGAGGGAGACAGATAAGGTTTGAAAAAAGTAGAAGAATAATGACTGCCCAGCAGTGGGAGCTGGCCAGCTCGTCCCACAGAGAGGAAACAGGCGTGGAGGGGAGCCTGGGGGTCTGGGCCACTCCAAGGATTTGTGGGAGGTGAGGAAGGACTCGCGTGCCCCGTGGGCCAACAGAAGGCAGCAATTGGGCTTCGGGAGTAGGGATGGGACAGACAAGGGCCCCCGGTGGGGAGGAGGGGCAGGCCAGGGCTGAGCAAGTGCCCTCAGCATGGGTGGTAGGGGGCAGGGCACAGCCGGGGGTCTTACTGGACGGGCGGTGCTCATCCGCCTGGTACCGCACAGGGAAAATCTGCTCCAGGTTCCATGGAAGCTTCTGGGCAAAGACGGAGGAGTCCTCCTCAATGTACTTGACGTGGGGCAACTTCAGGGCCTGCAGACACCAGAGACCAAGAGACTGCACTGGGCCAGCGGCCACCACAGCCACAGCCACGCCCTACCCGCCCAAGTGCAGCCCAGCCGCCTGGCAGGCTCCCTCCAGGTGCCCAAGTGAGGCAGCGGCTGGGGTCTCGTCACTCCTCCATCAGACTGGGAAGCTCAGCACTCCCACAATTCAGCCATGGAGCCGGGACCGTCCTTTTAGGAAGGATTCTGGATTTCACAGCTCATGCTAGGAGCCACTGCCCGGCTCTGAGCAGTCTGGACAGGGATCGAGACGCAGCACCCAGGGCTGTGAACCAATGGATGGTAGATCTATCTGTATGTGTGTGTGTGTGTGTGTGTGTGTGTTACTTTCTGTCACTCAGCCTAAAACTCAGGATTGGAACTCCACAGCCAGGTCTCACTGAAAGCACTGTTTGCCCCCAGATCCACTCCCTGCTTGTCTGCCCTGCTCAGCACCCAGGAGGCTGACCCTACAGACTGCAGCTCCAGGACCGCCCCCCGCCCCGCCCCAGCTGTGCTCAGCCAGTGGGAGGCAGCAGCAAGAGTGTGGGGGGCCAGAGTGTGGCTGCAGCACTCCCCCTCCCCCACTCTGGGACAGAGATCCAGCAGCGGCTGCAGCCTCCAGTGACCCGGCCCCCTCCTCCACCCTGCCAGTCCCCACTTGGCAGAGGGAAAGCTACACGCTCCCCATGCCCTTCCACATAGAGGTGCAAACAGCTTCCCACAACCAGTCTCTGGGTGCCTCAGTACCCCGGGGCCGCTAACCTACCCATGCCTCCGTCATTTCTGTACTGAGCATCTGCCTAGAACCTTCACGCCTCTAGGACAGGCATTTAGCCCAGAGGATAAGGCGACACTTGGCACACCTACATTACATAAGAGGGGGCCCGGGATCAGTCCCAGCTCTGCTCCCTGCGAATGCACACCCTGGGAGGCGGCAGCTGAGGTCTCAGTAGCTGGCTCTCTGCCACCCAGGTGGGAGATCTGGATGGGGTTCTGGACTCCTGGCTTCAGCCTGACCCAGCCCCAGCTATTGTGGACATTTAAGGAGTGAACCAGCAGATGGGAAAATTCTCTCTCTTTCTCTCTCTCTCTGCCTTTCAAATACATACATACATAAATAAAATGTTTACTTCTTCATGGTTTTACTTGGCCCTTAAACAGCGACCCTTGTTGTTATACCTGGCCCACAGACAAGGGGCTGGGGGCCCAGGAGGTGGAGGAATGTGTCCAAGCTTAGACAAAGTGATGAACAGCAGCTTCAGGACTTGCACCCGGGCTGGGGTGCAGCCAGAGCCTCTCTCTCCTTGGCCAATGTCTGCAGCTTCCTCGCCTCTGTGAAGCTGCCCTGGCCAGTGGGCATAGGCTTTCCATTGGGCAGTGGGTGGGCACCGTGGCCCTTCGAGACTTGGCACACTGACTAGATCATGGGCAGCAGTGCCATGGAGGTAGGAGAGCTGCCAGTCATATGCTGTGTGACTTCAGGCAAGATCTGTCCCGCTCTGGGCATCAGTGTCTGCAGGAGGCTGAGAAGCCCCCAGCCCAGTAGAGAATCAGTGTGAAAGTGATCATCAAGTTAAAGGGCAGGGAGGGAGTAGGTGGGGAGGTGGGGGCACAGGCAGGAAAGTCTCTTTTTAAGATTTGCATTTGGGCCGGCGCCGCGGCTCACTAGGCTAATCCTCCGCCTTGCGGCGCCAGCACACCAGGTTCTAGTACCAGTTGGGGCGCCGGATTCTGTCCCGGTTGCCCCTCTTCCAGGCCAGCTCTCTGCTGTGGCCAGGGAGTGCAGTGGAGGATGGCCCAAGTGCTTGGGCCCTGCACCCGCATGGGAGACCAGGAGAAGCACCTGGCTCCTGCCATCAGATCAGCACGGTGCGCCGGCCACAGCGCGCCAGCCGCAGCGGCCATTGGAGGGTGAACCAACGGCAAAGGAAGACCTTTCTCTCTGTCTCTCTCTCTCACTGTCCACTTTGCCTGTCAAAAAAAAAAAAAAAAAAAAGATTTGCATTTGGCACACCCTGGGAGGCAGCAAGTGATGGCTCGAGTACTTGGGTCCCTGCCACCCACGTGGACACCTGCATTGAGCTCCTCATCGCTGGCTTTTGCTTGGTCCACCCTGGCTGTGGTGGGCCTTTGGGGAATGAACCAGCAGATGGGACATCTCTCCCTATGTGTCTCTGTCTCTGTTTCTCTGACTTTTGAATAAATGAAACATGTGCATGGAAAGCATTAGGGCCTGGGTAAGGAGAAGCGAGGCCAGAAGTCACCCAGGTCCCTTTCTGCCCGTCCAGCAAGGCTGTGACACTCGGAACAAGCTGGAGGGAGGAGGCCCTCCCACCCCAGCCTAAGGGAGGAAGGCCACCATGGAGAGCATCCGCTGCACAGGAATTCGGGGCCCTTGAGTCACCACTTTCATGAAATGACTCAGAGGCCTGGAGTGTCCCCGGGCCTTGTACCTACATGTTCCCACAGGGAGCAGGTGCACCAGCACGAGGACAGCTGGCAGGCAGACACTGCATCTGACCCAGCTGCCTGTGTGATCCACTCTGAGCCCCAGCCTCTTCTTTCAAGTGAAAATGGACTCACCATGGCAGGGGTGGGCATGACCAGACTCAAAGGACCCTCCACACAGAGGCGGTAGTCACCGCTCTGGGCGCTGTCTCCCGATTGGGGCGCCGGGCGCACTAAGGACAGCTGCCCGCAGCCCAGGCAGGAGCGAGCGGCCATGCCAAGGAGGGCGGCTCACCAGGTCCAGCAGGTCACTGCTCATCTTCACCAGGAAGCCGGGGAAGAGGTCATGGAAGAGGTGCAGGACCTTGGTGAAGTAGCCACAGCGGGCAGCCCGGGCCTGCAGGCGGCGGGCGGTGCGCTCTGTCTGCTCACGGCTGCACTCCTCCTTCAGCACCACCACGTAGGTGCCCTGCAGCCTCCAGAAATCCTGTCCCAGGCGAGGAAGAGGAACACGATGACACCGAAAGCCCCACGCACTCCGGGTGCCCCTTGTCCTACTCACGACAAATCGGAATGACGCAGCATAGTAAACCACAAGGAGCAGGCACCAAAAAGGGCCCAGAAATAAACACAGCGTCACCTGCAGGCCGACCCTTAGTTTAACGGAGTTCACCAGCAGTCAGACAAACATGGCACCCAGAGCTACATGCAACAAAGGGTTCTCCTCTGTGCCTGCACCTAGCTCCCCAGGGGCCCTGCCAGGTCCTGGTCACCCCTGGAGGCTCTGTCTAAACGCCATCGCTGCCCAGAGGCCTTCTTGGTTACACCGCAATCAGGAGAGGCCACTCCCTCCCCACTCAGTGCCCCCAGGACTCCTCCCCCAAGGAAGTCCAGAGGGCTTTCAAGCCAGAAAAATGTGCACCTGATTCTCAACTTCACTCTTCACTGGTTGAGTGGCCATAAGCAGGTCACTCAACCTCTCTGAGCTCAGCTCTCTCATCTGTGTTATGGGGACCACAGCCACAGCACAGGCTTGCTGGCAAGGCCAAGAGAGCAGGTTGTGGAAGGCACCCAGCAGGACAGTCCACATGGGCAGGCAGTGAGCCAAGACCACACTTCCCCAGCAGGCCACCGTCTGCAGGAGATGTGCTGGGTCTTAGCTCTGTCTGCTCCAACTGCTCTCAGGCAAACACATTTGCTCTAGAACCTTCCACAAATGGGCTTTTCACGCAGGCATTAAGATGCATCTTAATGCAACTCGGGATGCCCACATCCCAAGTCAGAGTGCCTGGGTTTGAGCCCTGGCTCTGCTCCTGATCTTAGCCTCTGGCTACTGTGCACCTGGGGAGGTATCAGGTGAGGACTCAAGCACATAAGTTCCCGCCACCCGGGTGGGAGACTCAATGGAGCTCCAGGCTCCCGGCTTCAGCCTGGCCCACCTGGGCTGTTAAAGGCATCTGCGCAGTAAACTGGCAGATGGAAGACCTCTGTCTCCCTTTCACATAAAGTGAAAATTAATTCATTTGTTTTTAAGATTTATTTGTTTATTTGAAAGTCAGAGTTACAGAGAGAGAGGGAGAGAGAGGGAAAGAAAAGTTCCATCCACTGGCTCACACCCCAGAAAGCTGAAACAGCCAGGGATGGGCCAAGCTGGAGCCAAAAGCCAGGACCTTCATCCAGGTCTCCCACGTGGGTGGCAGGAGCCCAAACACTCGGGCCATGTCCCACTGTTTTTCCCTTTAGCAGAGAGCTGGATGGGAAGTGGAGCAGCTTGGACATGGGATGCTGGTGCCACAGGTGGCAGCTTTACCCTATATGCCACAATGCCCAGCCCAAATTTAATTAAGTTATTCAACAAAAAGCCTTACACAGTAAAATCCAAATGCCATCTTCCTCCTTGGTCCCCTGTTAGCCTGCCTGTGCAGCCTCATCTACACACAGGGTAGGATAGAGGACACAAACCCTTTATCCGAAGCCACAGGGCCATATGCGTTTTGAAATTCAGAATGTGTTGGGATTTTGGAAATGCAGTAATGAGCATGCGCAGAAGAGTCTGCGCTGCATCCCACAATCCACAGCAAGTGCATGCCTGAGCATATTCACACACGTGGAATATGGAACCCTGTGTCGGGCAGCTCAGAGTCCATCTCTGGCTAAGTTACAAAAACCCTATGGCTTCCAGGGGATGTCACATTTCGGGGGGGGGGGACAGAGGCCTGGAGATCCGCACCCCCTGCTCCCACCTCTGCCGTCCCCTGCTCTGTGCTGGTGTTCCTTCCTCCTGCCACCTTCATGGGTCGAACTCCTGCTTAGGCTTCAAAGGCCACCAAAATAATTACCCCGTGCTCAGTGAAAGCTGACTGAACTGCGAGGCTTGTCCTGCAGTGGAAGCAGGACTCTCCGGGGAAGCTGATTCTAACACGCCTCCTCTCTCTGGGCCTCCGTGTCCTGCGACTACAACACAGAACATTCTAAAATTTTTCTTGATGGCCAATGTCATTGCCATTCTAAATTCAATTCATTCACTCATTGAAGGAATGAAGTCTAGGAGGTCTCTGTGCTAGTCTGCCACCAGCCTCGACTCAGGGATCTGTGCAGCCCCTTACTGCCCTCTCAGGGTGGGGTGCTCGCTGCTTGCACAGCAGTTATTTTAGGGCCGTGCAGACTTGCAATGCCCCTTCTTATCCCGGCCAGAACCCCACCAATTCCCTCAATAACGCAAAGGCGCAGGAAACCAGGAAGAAGGTGCTTTGAGGCGAGCGAGCGAGGACCTGACACCCTGCAGCCCAGTATACCAGGGAGAGGCAGGACACAAGGCTGACAGTGGCAGGATCTTCCCCTCTGCCCCAGGGCCTGCCCTTTGCACCAGAGAGGGTGTCGCTGGGGTGCCACCTGGCGGCTAGGGACTTAACTACCTCCTGCAAGTGACCACCCCTGGTCACTCACGCTGTCAAATTAAAACTTCCCCTCCACTTTCCCCACCCCGCCCCATCCACTGCCACCCCCGGGGAAGGACAGCCCCCTCCCTTCTAGCCGACAGTGCAGGCTAAGTGACTTGCCAAGCCCCACAGGAGTCAACTCCAGATGCGACTCCACCCTGGGACAGGGGATACCAGCAGAGCCTGGGGCTTACAACTGCAGGGCACCAGAGGCTGGTACCAGGCAGAAGCTGCCCAGAGCAGGTGGAGAGGGCTGCGGGCTCGGGAATCCCGGCTACCACGAGCCAAGCACCCCCAGCCCCTGCCCTGTCCTAACCCTGACGCCCAAACACTCCAACGGGGCCATGAGAGAAACTGTGCCCCTTCCCCTTGCGTTCGTTCTTTCTTCAGCTGAGTAAGACCCGGGTACGAGGTCCCTGGCATGAAGAAATTGCCACCTGCCCCACTGTCTGCCGTGTCTACTCCCACCGCACCCCTACATAGGGCAACCACGCCCTCTCTCCAGGACTCCCTCCGCAACCACGGTCGGCTGGCCGCGTTGTCCCACGAGCATTCCAGGCGCCGCCTCTGCCACGCGTGTGCAATCCCGGCCGAAGATCACCGCGAGCTCTCTGCTAGCCGGACCTCCGCCCGTCGGGCCTCCCATCCCGCGAACCTTGCTACGCACAGAGCTGTGCGCCCCAGCGATTCCCCAGACAGCCACCTTCCCCGTCACCGGCTCTTCGGTCACCGCCACCTGTGCCTGTAGTCCCCAACAGTGCACCAGGCCCGTGGCCGGTGAGAACAGGGCCCCTGGAGACCTCCATTGCAGCCCCTCTTACGTGGGGGGAAACTGAGACTGGAGGAAAAAGCGGCATCCACCTGCATTCCCGCCGCGGGCTCCTCCCCGCCTCGCACCCTGGCGCCCGCACCTTGGCGCAGCGGTGGAAGGTAGCGGAGGCCACGTGCTGCGCCGTGTTCGCCGGGTCATCCTCCTCGGATGGGAAGGAGAACGCCAGCTCCTCGTAGTCGCCGTCCTCGTCCTCCCGGGCACGGGCACGGGCACCTGCAGGACCCAGGAGCAGCAGCAGCAGCAGCATCGGGGCCAGCGGCCACCACGGCCGCCCAGAGCCGCCGTTGCCCATCGGGGTGACAGGAGGGGTCTGCGCCCTGCCGCCCAGACCCAGAGGATGCTCGCGGTCCACGGAGACCGCACCCAGTGTGTGGCGGTGTGAAGACCGTGCAAGCGCGGGAGCTCCGACTCGGGGCTCGGGGCTGCGTGCGTTCTGCGCGCCACAGAGAAGGGGCAGCCTGGGCCAAGCCGACTCCTCCGGGCTCGTACCCCGAGGTGGGCGGCTCCGCCCCGTCGCGGGGAACCGTGTCGGGTGTGGGTGATCCACGCCCGGGGGCCGGAGATCACACCACCCGAGCCCCATTGGACGATCCGATCCGATTAAACATTAACGGAGCCCCCCCCCCCCAACTGGAGGATCAGGTTTCGGCATCGCCCTCCCCAGAGCGCCTCAGATGACGCCCGGAGGGAGGGGGAAAGGGTCCCAAATCCTAATTGGGCTGGAAGGCCGCCGGTGGGCGGCATGCACCTCCTCTACAAGTCTCACCCTGCGCCCTGCGAGCTGTGCCAGGCTCCCTTCCCCGGCGCCCACCTCGACAGCATTTCCGGGTCTGCCTTCCACCTCCCTGGCCTCTTGCTCCAACGATGTTTAGCCACCTCCTCCAGCCGGCCTCCTCCCTGCCCCTGGTGACCCTTCCTAATCAATGTAGCTGCAGGCTGTGCCCAATTCTGTCTCCAGCTTCACCTGGCATCTTTCTCAATCTAGCCTGGAGCGCATCCAGGCCTCTGCCCCCTTCTGCTCCCTGTGCTTGGACCTCACCAACTGGCTGTTCTTGAAGACACTGCTTGCTTCTCATTTCCAGCCTGCAACACATTTCAAGGGACCAAGACTCCCCCAAAACTCAGTTTGATCATGTAAAGCTATCATACAGGTACACTCAACATCCCACGGTCAGCTCCAGCTCAGGGTTCCAAATGATGGTGAAGATTCCTTTGACACACTGTGTCCAAGAGCTGAGCAGGGCAAGTGCCCAGGGACCACCTACCGTGTGCCACGCCCGAGAAGGCAGAGACCTTTGGGTGCAAAGAGGTTGGCTCTGCCCAGGAGGGCTGCACCGAGAAGCACAATGAAGGTTTGTGGGTCCCACTTTGCAGACACACCGCTCCTTCTGAGAATAGCCCCAGCTCGGGTCAGAGGTGTTGCTATAGGAACCCCTAAAACAGGGTCAGCTCAGTTGTTGCTCAGGAAACCAGGCACTGACATCAGGCTGATGGGGCCAGGCAGGTATATATTGCAATGTGCAGTCATCACTCAATCCCCGACTCCCCAAGGTCACGGCAGTGAATCCTACAGAGCTGGGACTGAGCAGCTCACGGCTGGGCCTCAGCCTGCAAATGTGAACTGGTCTGTGATAGGGGCTAGCACATTGCCTGTGGGATGGCAGAGGTGGGCTCCTGTCTGTCTGGGTCTAATGGTACACAGGGTGTTAATTTCTTTGATCAGGGCTTGAAGTTCCTGGAAAAAAAGGTCTCAGTTAACGGCTGACAGCAGGATGTGAGCTGCAGAGGTGATAAGGGAATTCCTGGGATTGGAGCCCTGCCTGTGAGTCCTCGCAAGGGCGCAGAACAGAGACCGTGTTAGCTGTAGGGACGAAGGTGCCATTCCATGGTGCTACTCCCCACGTGAATGAAGCTTGACAGAGGAGCTGCGGGGCTAAGCAAGAGATACCAGCACCCAACAAAATCCACATCAAAGGCTCCTGGGGCGGGGGCTGGGCTGCAGGTGCGAAGTGACTCTGAATCTGGAGCCTAGACTGCCAAGGGGGCGCCCTTTTCACCCAGGCGGGCCACTGTCCAAAGACGGTGCCCCCCAGGGGCGCAGGGACAGAAGCCTCCGCGAGCGAGGCAGAGCCGCCCCTTTTTGTTCCGGTTTCCTTATCCAATGCGGTCCCTGGCGCGGGAGAGGAGCGCATTAATCATTTAATCAAGGGGGCAGCCGTGGCTGTCCTTGGGCTTCCCAAACGGAAGTGTACTGGCAATGCGCTTTGGGCAGCATCCTGGCCCAAGGCTTTGTCCTGCCGCGGGGAGAGAGGGGACCATGCTTCCCTGAGGCTCCCCTGTCTGCCCAGGCACAAAGTCCCCAGGGAGCTGCTGCCCAGGGTGCAGTGAGTGCGTTTGGATTGGGGGCGGGTGAGGCAGCCCCCTCCTCCACAGGTGCCCAGGCTCTGTGACAGATGGAAGCAGAGGGGCAGTCACTTCTCATCACACACCCTCCACTGCACTCTGCGGGGCCGCCACCTGGCAGGGTTTCATCCTTCGGTGATTACTCCCTGACCCGTAAGTCGCCCGAAGCTGCTGTGTCACCTCCTCCCTCTTCTCAGATGGTCCCCCGCACCCGGCCACTGACAACCAGGCTGCTTCCCACGGAGCTATGGACAGTCAAGTTCAACACGGAACGTTCATCTTCACCCCACCGTAACCCACTGCCGTGTGCTGAATAGTTACCCCAAAAGATATGTCACAACACAGCTTCTGATACCTGTGCATGTGAGCTTATTTGGAATAAAGTTTGTGCAGATGTAATAAAGCTATGGACCTCATGACAAGGTCATCCAGGGTTGAGGGTGGGTGCTAATGCGATGACTGGCGTCCGAAGAGAAAGGGGAGGGAATGAGCAGAGACACAGGCCCTGGCAAGAAAGCCAGGAGCCACCAGACGCTCGGAAATAGGACATATCTCTCCAGAGAACTCACTTTATTCTTTTTTAAAAATTTGTTTCATTTATTTAAAAAGCATAGTGACACAGAGAGGGGGAGAGACACAGTGGGGGGGTGTCTTCCATCTGCTGGCTCATTCCCCGAGATGACCTCAATGGCCAGGGCTGGGTCAAGCCGAAGCCAGGAGCCAAGAGCGTCTTCCGGGTTTTCCACGTGGATGCAGGGGCCCAAGCACTTGAGCCATCTTCCACTGCTTTCCCAGGCCATAGCAGGGAGCTGGATCAGAAGTGGAGCATCCAGGACTTGAACCTACACCCATATGGGATGCCGGCATTGCAAGTGGCAGCTTTACCTGCTACGCCACAGTGCTGCCCCAATAAATATTTATTTGTTTGTTTGTTTTAAAGACACATGCATTCCACATCACAGTAGCTGGGTTCAATACTCAACTCCGGTTCTTGACTGCAGCTTTTTGCTAATGCAGACCCTGGGAGGCAGCAGGTGATCCATCAAGTTCTTGACCTGCATGGAGTTCACAGCTCCTGGCTTCAGCCTGGCCCAGATCCAGCCCTTGTGGGAATCTGGGGAGTGATCCAGAGGATGGGAGCTCTCATTCTCATCTGTGTCTGTGCTGCTCAAAACAAAACAAAACTCCAAGAGCAGCCCTGTTAGGCAGGAAGCTGGAAATCAGCCTGTGGGTGTGAGAGGGGCCCCAGAGCCCACGGACTGGAGTGGAGCTGCCTCCGGAAGCTTCGGGAGGCACCTTGGGGGCAGCCCGGCATTCCACACTGCAAAGCCCTGCCCACACCCCCACACCCTACAGGTGGGCCCAGCCTTCCCCCAGAAAGGCCTGCGAGGACAGTGCTGGTGCCGGGGGGCTGCCCAGTCTGAGGACGTAGGGAGGAAGTTCACCTGCCTCACACCCAGCAAGCCCAGGAGAAGAAGGAGGAGGGAGGAGAAAAGACGGAAAGGTGTGGACCCCACTCCCTTACAAGCCCCGGTCTGAACAGAGACTGCACTGTGCTCTCAGCGTCTCCCGAGATGCCCACCTGGTCTTTCCAGCGCACTGCTCTCGGCCCTTGGCCCTTTGCTGAGATGCCGCCTGGTCCACCACCAAGTGGCATAACCCTGCCCACACCAGTCTGAATGGCCGGGCACTCTGAGATTCCATCCGCTCTGACATATGCCCTGGCCGATTCGACCCTGATACTTTGTTTCCCACTCCTCTCTGTCTCATCCCTGCATTCTTTCTTTCTTTCTTTTTTTTTGACAGGCAGAGTGGACAGTGAGAGAGAGAGAGAGAGAGAAAGGTCTTCCTTTGCCGTTGGTTCACCCTCCAATGGCCGCCGCGGCCGGCGCACCGTGCTGATCCGAAGCCAGGAGCCAGGTGCTTCTCTTGATCTCCCATGGGGTGCAGGGCCCAAGCACTTGGGCCATCCTCCACTGCACTCCCTGGCCACAGCAGAGAGCTGGACTGGAAGAGGGGCAACCAGGACAGATTCCGGCGCCCCGACCGGGACTAGAACCTGGTGTGCCGGCGCCGCAAGGTGGAGGATTAGCCTAGTGAGCCCCGGCGCTGGCTTGCATTCTTTCTTGCATGAGGACAGGAGCCTCTTCCACTCACCCCTGCTAATGGCCCTATCCAGGCCTCTTGGCACAGGGGACTGTGTCTGTTTCACAAATTCCTAGCAGTGGACATTTTGACGGAAAAGGGGTCCCATGAACACTTTATAGTGACACTATCCCACCAGCAAGCTTGGGGAACTGTCAGAGTGGGCAAGGCTCTGCTCCCGTCACAGCCTCCAGCGCTCAGGGGCTGCAAAAGGCAAGGGTTAAATATTTCTCTCCCACACCAGGTGTCCCCAGAGGGCTTTGCACCACAAAGTCCTTGTCCTTTTCCTCAAAAGGGCTGATAAGTAACCATGTGGGAAATTGCCAGAGGCCAAACCAGGGCACCACCTGCGCCTCCACCCAGAAGTGACCCCACTGGCTCCCTTCAAGACCTTGAGCAAGTCCAAGTTCAAAGGTGGGCACCCAGGAGGAAAGTGGCAAGCATGGCAAATATCAGCAGATTGCAAAACTCACCTGCCACCTGTTGTGTGTGCTGCAGAGCTGGTCTCCAGCTTGTTGATTGGCTTTTGACTTTAAGATAATTTTTCAATAAAAAATTTTAATTTTTATAGTCAAATTTATCACTGTTTTGTTTCATGACTTCTGGATTCTGTGCTGTGCTTGGAAGGCCTCTCTCTTACCAAATCACACAGAAATTGTCCTTTTTAAAAGATTCATTTATTGGGGCCGGCGCTGTGGCGCAGAGGGTTAAAGCCCTGAAGCACCGGCATCCCATATGGGTTTCGGTTCAAGTCCTAGCTGCTCCACTTCCCATCCAGCTCTCTGCTGTGGCCTGGGAGGGCAATGGAGGATGGCCCAAGTGCTTGGGCCCCTGTACCCACGTAGGAGACCCAGAAGAAGCTCCTGGCTCCTGGCTTTGGATCGGTGCAGCCCTGGCCATTGCAGCCAACTGGGGAGTGAACCAGCGGATGGAAGACCTCTCTCTCTCTCTCTTCTCCCTCCCTCCCTCTCTCTCTACCTCTCCTTCTTTCTCTGTGTAACTCTTTCAAGAAATAAATAAATCTAAAAAAAAAGAAGTCCAGATGTTGTGTGGCGGGGTTGGAGGGGCTCCATCTGTTCCCGTGGGTCAGAGCCCCAGGGGTCTCTGGCCAGCACTGCCCAGTGCCGTCTCCTGCTTCTCAGCAGGGTGAGGGTTCCCTCTGAAGCCCACAGAGTCCCTGTGCTCTCCCAGCCTCTGGCTTCCACGGAGTGTCCTGGTTGAGAGAGAACAGCCGGGAGGGCACACAGCTCCCCGCAGAGGAGCAGGGGACCGGCAGCTGCCTAGTCCCAGGTTCTAGGAGCTGTCCTGGTATTTGGGGCACCGTGGGGGACAGTCATTAGCAAGGATGCGTTGTATGTCTTAAAGTAGCCTGAAGAGGGGACTTAGAGGTGCTCATCACAAAGGAATGTGTGTCTGAGGGGCTGGATGGGCTCCCGCCTCAGATCTGAGCACTGCACCTGCTGCACAGCACAGCCTACCCCGGAGACAAGACAGTTCTTGGGTGTCCTGGAGAGGTTTTCACATTTCCCTGGTGAGCCTCTCCTCTCCAGCTCAGTACATTAAAACGGTTTTTTTTTTTTTTTTTTTTTGACAGGCAGAGTGGACAGTGAGAGAGAGAGACAGAGAGACAGAGAGAAAGGTCTTCCTTTTGCCGTTGGTTCACCCTCCAATGGCTGCCGCGGCCGGCGCGCTGCGGCCGGCGCACCGCGCTGATCTGATGGCAGGAGCCAGGAGCCAGGTGCTTTTTCCTGGTCTCCCATGGGGTGCAGGGTGCAGGGTCCAAGCACCTGGGCCATCCTCCACTGCACTCCCTGGCCACAGCAGAGGGCTGGCCTGGAAGAGGGGCAACCGGGACAGAATCCGGCGCCCCGACCGGGACTAGAACCCGGTGTGCCAGCGCCGCTAGGCGGAGGATTAGCCTAGTGAGCCGCGGCGCCGGCCTACATTAAAACATTTTAAGAGGATTTTAGAATTTTTTTTTTATTTTAAAGGCAGAGGGGAGAGAGACAGAAAGACAGAGAGATCTCCCATCCACTGGCTCACATCCCAAACGCCCACGATTGCTGGGACTGGGCCAGGCCAAAGTCAGGAGCTGGAAACTCAGTCCGGGTCTCCCAGGTGGGTGGCGAGGACCCAAGACCTTGAGCCATTTCCTGCTGCTTCCCTGGGTGTGCGTTAGCAAGAAGCTGGGCTCAGGAATGGAGCCCAGACTCCAGCACTCTGATGAGGGAGGCGGGCATCCCAAACAGCACCTAAGGATGGCACCAATGCCCACCGCTCAAGGTTGTGGCTCTGAGAGGGTCTGAGATCAGGAGAGAAGCGCCAGTTTGCTGGTTTTTCCTGGAGCGAGGCCCCAGAGATGCTCGTGGGCTGCTGGGCATTGCCGGAGGGAGCAGGGTCTTTATTGGGGCGCGGGGCGGGGGGTGTGGTTTCCAGTGCACACCTGGGCCCCGCATTCACAGGAAGATGAGGAGGAGGGCGGGCACGCTGGCAGGTGGAGGTGGCAGCGGGAACCACTGACGCTCTCTGCTGAGTATATTTTCTCCCTGGGGCGGGAAGCAACGCACGGCTGTAGCAGGGTCGGGGAGGGCCCTGGAGGCGGAAGGAGAAAGGAGCGGTCGTCTGGCCAAGCCGCGTGGTGCGGCGCGGTGCGGTGCGGTGCGGTGCGGTGCGGTGCGGTGCCGGCTGGGGCATGCAGAGGTGAGCCGCACGGGGAGGTGCATGGGAGTGAAGGGGAGAGACTAACGGGGGTTTGGGAGGCTGCGGTGGGCGGGGCAGTGACCAGAGAAGGGGGTGCGTGCAGGCCAGGCCGGTGGGGTTGGCGGGGGCCCAGAAAGGGGCTGTCTGTGCAGGCAGGGTCCTCACCGCGAGAGAAAGGGACCGGGAGCTGGAAGCCGAGTCTCCAGGCAGCACAGGTGCAGCCTGGCTGTAATCTGAGCACAGGGGTCCTGGACCAGGTGGCTGGGGAGCGGGAGGGCTCCTGGGGAGGCCCTGGGAAGGGGAAAGCAAGGGGTGCGTGGGGGTAGGCGTGGGAGATACTGCAGAGGCTGCGGAGGACCGAAGCGGGGTGGGGGGCGGTGATGGCCAGGATTCCCAGGCACAGTGAAAGTGAAAGGGAGGGAGGAGCACACAGGGAGGGGGGAGCACAGACCAAGAGAGCCAGCTCTCCTGGGAAGTCTCCGGCGGCTCAGGAGCAGGCCTGTGCCCCGCTGGGCCAGCAGAGGGCGCCCAGGGCCCAGCGTGAGCGCCCACCGGGAAGCAGGTGAGAGCACAGGTGTTTGTGAAAATGACTGCAGGAGGCCAGTAGCACAGAGGGGACAGGCTAGGGGCCGTGGGACCACAGTTGCATGGGCACTGGATCCAGGCAGGCTTCCCGGAAGTGGCAGTTTAGGATTTGTAGTCCAGCTGTAGGGAGCAGCTGGGACGTTGGGACCCAAGGATGATTTTTTAATATTTTACACACACACACGCACATGCACACGCATACGAGCACACGTGCACACACACACGGGAACTCCTCCAGGCCAGCCATGATGCAGGATCCACCACCTGCTCCTCCACACCCCCTCTTTCCAGGCAGCCCCGATGGATGCCTCCCAGCTGCCACACTCTCCCTCTGGGTCTCTCTCCCCTTCTCACCCGGGCTTGCTCTTCCCCTCTCCTGCCAACCTCTGGGCACATTCAGCTCTCCTCCGCCCTAACAAAGGTTTCATTAAAGCAGCAGCCAGGACGCCGGCTCCCTGTGACTTGGCTCGGGCTGCAGGAACTGGGCGAGAGCAGCCAGCAGCACAGGCAGAGGCCCCTTCCAACACACAGAGTAAAGCTGATCAAACCCAAAGCAGCCAGCTGTTCGTGTGGGAGTGGCGCTCAGGGCTCTGGGGGACTGGAGAGGGAAGGGGGCGCCATGTGAGTTGGGGAGGAGTGGGCGAGGAGCCCGACTATTCTGTAGGGTGGCCGGGAGGGTCCCGCTCTGCAGCTCTGCCTTGGCCCGGACTACCTTTGCCCCCAGCCCAGCCCCTGTCATGTCCTGCTTGTGTGGCCAGGGACAACCCCAGACGCGCGCTCGGGCCAGAGCTGTGGGGAGGGTGGCGGTGCCAGCCTGTGGGGGTACAGAGTTCTCTGAGTGGCCCAGGATTTCTGGGAGTGGGGCCCGGGGTCTGCACGCCACAAGCCCCCCAGGAGATTCTGTGGCAGCCCCGAGTGTGGCACCCTCAGATCTCCTTCTGGGAAACACACCCCTGCTTTGTGAGGGCCACTGTGCAGACCCCAGGGGGCCATGCCTGGTGTGTGCTGGCCCTTCCTCCTGGCCGCCCTGCCCTGCATTCTCTGCCACCTAGCTCGTTCCAGGGCCCAGCTCCGAGGTCCCCTCCTCCTCGGGTCATCACTCCCTGCACGTCCCCAGTGCCCCCTCCTCCTCCTTGCCCTCTCTCTCCCTGCCGCGGGAGAGCCCTTTAGTCTCCTTGGGGTCGGTCTGCAGAGAGTGGTCTCAGAGCCCCTGCACATTTAGGAAACCCTCTCCGATGGGCATGGGAGGGCCCGGCCCAGGGCACTGGCCAGCCGGGGTCCCCTGCTGTGGGGGGTTTGAGGGGGCATTGGCATTGCCTATGATCGGGAGGGAAGGAAAGAAGAGAGGGGAGGGGGTAGGAGGGGGCCTGTGGAGTCAGGGCGGAGACCTTGGCAGCAGGTGGGACAGGACCCCTGCCGGTCCCAGCACAAAGCTCCACCACTAAAGGCCCCCATGTGACACTGGCGACAGCCTGCCATCTCCAAGCCTCTGTGCACCCATCAGGAAAATGGTGACAGGGACCTGACCTCAGGGAGGGGATGTGAGGCCAGAAGAGATGACAGACGTGACCATACCTCATGTTTCAACGCACAGAACATGGGCACTCGTGACACGAGAGAAGCCTGGCTGGCCAGGACGTGGCAGGCTGATCAGATGGCAGCCCCACCCCTCCGCAGGCACTGACCTTGTCACCAGACTGCCGATTCGGAACCCAAGGACCCAAGGGCGTGCTCCCAACCGCATCAGGTGCTCCCGGAGGGCAGGCGCGTGCTCCCAGGTGCCAGCAGTCCCAGGCCCCAGGGCAAGCGGGCCAGGACCAGGAAGAATGTGCCCTGGGCAGCTGTGGGGGCTGCTGGCCGTCACCCCGGGCAAAGCCTTCCCACCACCTCCTGGTCCAGTGCCCGCGGTGCAGGAGAGTCAGCCCTGTGAGCACAGGAGGGGCCCGGAGCTGCGAACGCAGTGTAATCGCAGCCGCACTCACCCTCCCCCAGGCCTGGCGTCAGCCTTGGCGGGCAGAGTTGCTGTGGGGCGGGGACTGAAGCCGGGGACCCCACAGGAAGCAAGGGGCAAGGTCTGGATTCCCCACCCCAGGGGATCCCCAGGCTGGATCTCCCTGGCAAGAGGGAAGGAGGTATTGATTGGCACCTCATTCATAAGTTTCAAAGCAGGAATTTTTTTTTTTAAGATTTATTTTATTTATTTAAAAGTCAGAGAGAGAGAGAGAGAGAGAGAGAGAGAGAATCTTCCATCTGGTGGGTCACTCTCCAAATGGCTACAATAGCCAGGGCTGGGCCAGACTAAACCCAGGAGCTTTTTCCGAGTCTCCCACATGAGTGCAGGGGCCCAAGCACTTGGGCCATCTTCCACTGCTTTCCCAGGCACATTAGCAGGGAGCTGGATCAGAAGTGGAGTAGCTGGGACTCTAACTGGTGACACAGGCAGCAGCCTTCCTGCTATGCCACAGTACCTGCCCCAAGGAATTTTTTTTTTAATTTGCAAGACAGAATTTCCATCCACCAGTGCACTCCTAGATGCCCACAGTGGCCCAGCCTGGGATAGGCTGAAGCCAGGGGCGGGGGACTCAAGCTAGGTCTCTTATGTGGGTGGCAGGGACCCAGTGCTGGAGCCGTCACTACGTCCTCCCAGGGGTGCCCAAGCAGGAAGCCGGAGTGAGGAGCTGGAAGGGCGTGTGAAGCCCAGGTCCTCCAAGTGGGCATCCCAAGCAGCGTCTTGACCACTGGCACCGTGAGAAAGCCGAGGTCCAGCACCTGACCTGAGAGCGTTGGGATTTGGGGGACGAAGGACGTAGAGGGGGTGAGGGAGGGAGGAAAGGAAGAGATCAGAAAACCCCTGTGGGGCTTCCAGCTCCTTCTGGCTGCCCCAGCCTACCCTATCTAAGAGAAAAGGGGAGAGGGAGAGGGGCGCAGAGCGGACGATGCCCCAAACCCATCCCTGATGGTGCAGCCCCGCCCCAGAGAAATCACACACACACACACACACACACACACACACACACGCGCGCGCGCGCGCGCACGGACCAGTCTCTGACCCAGCAGCTAGCAGCCGGCTCCTCTTAAAGAGCGCCCTGTGGCTAAGGGTGCAGGCACTAACAAGGGGTGCTGGGGCTGTCCCCAGGGCCTCCCGTGCTGGAGGCCTGACCCCGCTGTGTGGAAACCAGGAGAGCCCAGGGCCCTGCCCTCAGAAGACAGTGAAAGTGGTTCTGACCGGTTAGTTCCCACAAGAGCGAGTTCTTGGGGAAACAGCGAGACCACTCCCTCCTGGGTTTCTGGCATCTCACCTCAAGATCCCGCCCCCTCCTGCACCACCACCGCTGTCCACCAGGGGGCCCTCTCCAGGGGCTCAGTGGATGGGGCTGCCTGGCCTGGGACTCCCTGCCTCCAAAACTGTGACCCAAATAAGCCTCTCCTTCCTTTCTTTCTGTCTTGTCTTTTTGCTTCTTTTCTTTTTTAAAAAAATGTTTTTTTTAAAGATTGATATAAAAGGCAGATCTAGAGAGAGAGACAGAGAGAGAGAGACAGAGACAGAAAGAGGTCTTCCATCCATGGCCGCAACAACCAGGTCTAGACCAGGCTGAAGCCAGGAACCTGGAACTCCATCCGGGTCTCCCACGTGGGTGCAGGGGCCTAAGGACTTGGTCCATCCTTCACTGCTTTCCCAGGTGCATTAGCAGGGATCTGGATGAGAAGTGGAGTAGCCGGGACTTGAACCCATGCCCACGGGGGATGCTGCATTCGCAAGCAGCAGCTTAACCCACGGCACAACAGTGGCACGCACTCACTCTGTCCTTCCTCCTCTCTTGCCTGCCTTCCTCTCTCTCCCTCTTTCCCTCTATTCTCTCTCTCCCTCCCCCTCCCTCACTCCTTTCTTTCACAAGTGCACAGTGGCTAGGACCAGCCCTGCGGGTGTAGACGCAGTGGCTGCTGCAGGGCAAACACTGGCTCTGTCCTCACAGCTGTTGCCAGTGCATTTCGGGAGCAGAATCAGCAACACACACCCACACCCCCCCACACACACACACCCGCCGCCGGCATCTTTTCTCCTTCCCTTCCTGCTGGAATTTTCTTCTGTCCTTCCCCAGGGTCACTTCACAGAGACGATCGGGTTCGCTGTGACAGATGTCAGCGGCTTCCTGTACACCTGTCTTTACAGCCAGCACAGGTGCGGCCCCACCTGCAGACCTCACGGCTGTGCCATCTCGCTGGAGCTTCCTTGGCTGAGCCGCTGGGGCTGCCGATGGCCGGCCTGGCAGAGCGGCCCGGGCCTGGGTGCCCAGTCTCAGCCGAGCACGGGAGCATGGACGTGTGCTGGCGGGAGCCAAGGCCCAGCTGGGCTTTGGGTTTCAGCTGTTCCTGGGGCCCTGCCGTCTGCCCTGCCTCCCCCAAGAGGCTGGAATCTCACAGCTTTAGAGGGAACTTTTAGAGGTCAAGTCCGCCTCCAGCAGAGCCAGCTCTCCACGGGAGGGAATGCGCACTCCCTAGGCAGGTGGCAGTGAGCTACCACCTGGAGCCCCACTATTCTGATTTTTAAAGAATAGAATTGGCATCGTTGTTTATTCTCTGAAAGCCAAATGTTATATTTCTGATCATTATTGGCATGCTTTTTATAAAACATTCATAAAATAAAAAATATGAAATAGAATCCCACCCCCAGATGACCCCTTGCCTTACCTCTGTGTTCATACTCCCACACAGAGCTACGTATGAGATCCGTCTCCGTACCTGTTGGATTGCCTCAGCTGCAAGCCTAGTAGCTTAAGCACCTTCAGGGGAATCTCTCTCACATAGCTAGAACACTTAGGCTGGCTGGCCCTGGCTGCTGGCGCAGCAGTTCTAGGCCCAGCATCTCTGGGAGTCTCTTGGAGTTTCCCTCAGCGCCAGCCACGTCATCTGTATTTAAAGCCAACAAAGGCAATTACTTCTGTATTGTTTTAGGGAAAGTAAAAACTTTCCCAGACGAACTTCCAGTAGGTTTCTCTTTAGATCTCATCGGCCTGAACTGGGTCTCTAGGCCATCTCCAGCAGCCGAGAATAAGAGTCACGATTGGTCTGTGGACCGAGAGTGGGCTCGTGGATCCTCCTCAACAAACTCGAGGAGAGGGGATTAGGTCCGCTGCGGCAGGCGTGGCCTTTTATACCCCGCGCTCGTCTCTTTCTTACATGTGATCAGTGTCTTTGCACGCCAGGAAACACGCTCAGTCACCTCTCAGCGGTTTCTGGGAGCACTGTGTGCTCAGCACCTTCCCGGGGCACTGAGCACGTGGCAGTGCACGTAGGAGAGCGCCGGCTTTCACGGGGCTGCAGAGGGGACCCCGCCTCGCGCAAGCCGATCCGCTGCTGGCCGTTCCCACTCTGTGCGCGTGGTAACCCTGCTGGTCCACGTGACGGCCTCGTGCCGCCATTGTCCGTTAGTCCCTTGGGACGACTGAGCACTGTGGCTCTTCACGCACTGCTGGGGCCCTGCCTGAGGCGTCCCTCCGCGCTCTGATCAGGGTGCAGCCAGCGCTGTGGGTGAACCACGGGTGTGGCAGGTCTTTCCCGGGCTGGACCGCCTTTTCTTCCCTGCAGGAGTTGTCCATCTCTCTCCCCGCCCAGCCTCCAACCGGCAGACGCAGACGCGGCGGTGCCCATTCCCAGTGTCATAAAGCCCTCCTTCTGTCCTCATGTTCCTGCCCACCAAGCCCTGGGTCCCACGTACTCCAGGGCCACACCCACAGCCCCTCCCAGTCTGGACCCATGTCCCCTCCAGCCACACGCTGCCTACCCTAAGCTCTCTTCACGTCCACCCCACATCAGTCCCGAGACGTGGTGGGGTGACGTAGGGCTCCCCGTCTTGGCCTGGGCTGCTCTCCCTCACTGTGCTTCCCTGGGGGGCCCTGCAGGGCAGAGCTCCATGTGAGCTGCGTCCTGAGACCCCTGGCTGTCTCCAGGGTGTCCACACCCCTGCTGTTTCCCTCTGCTCAGCACTGATCTTGCTGATCATCACTCTGTGGTCATTGACCGCTCTGTGGTCATCCCACAGGAGTGGGGCTCTCTCTGTCCCCAGCCCAGGGAGTGGCACCAAGCGGGTGATTATAGTATTTGAGGCTAGAATAAACGAATGAATGAAGAAACAAAAAAGTGAATGAATGACATCGGACTCTCCTGCCCACAGGCTGCTGACCCCGCATCCGAAGACTTCCACCACTGCCCACCAGCCCCCCAGCCCCGGGCTGTCGGGAGGGAGGTTGGGGGAGCAGCCTGAGCAAAAGCAGAGGCCAAAGGTCGGGTTTCTGGTGGCACTGGGGGGAGGGGCAGTCGGGCCGGGTCAGGAAAGGCCTGGGATGTCAGGCAAGGAATCAGACTGACCTGGTGGGCAACAGGGAGTCACGGGAAGCGGGGGAGCAGGGCAGTGACTCCCGCCGTGCTAGCACAGGGCGCGGTGCAGGTGGGCGCTCAGCGGGCCCTCGCTGCCTGGTCTGCAGGTGAGCGCCTCTCTCCTGTTTCTGGGAGGGTCATAAAGGCGGGGCCTGCAGGGCAGTTCCCGCCAGGACTGTGGGACCTGCAGCCTCGCCGCCTCTCTGCCAGGTTGCCCTTGTCTGAAAGCACGGGACAACGATTTGGTTTCTCTGAGCCTTTACTCCTCAGCTGTAAAATGGGACCAATCCTGCAGGTTGTGAGGCTAGCATGAGTGAGAGGAGCGCACCGCACAGCAGGTGCACCCTCCAGCCTTTCCTAAAGGTTTGCTTCATTTATTTGAAAGGCAGAGTGATAGGTAGACACACGTGTGCACACACACACACACACACACAATCACACAGATCTTCCATTCACTGGTTCACTTCCCAAACACCCAAGGATGGGCCAGGCTGAAGCCAGGAGGCTGGAGCTCCATCCGGGTCTCCCACGTGGATGACAGGGCCCCAGCACTCGGCCAGCTTCTCCTGCTTTCCCAGGTGCATCGACAGGGAGCTGGATCAGGAGCAGCGCATGCTCACCTGGACTCTGATGTGGGCTGCCAGCATGACGAGCCGCGCCTTAGCCCACTGCATCACAGCGCAGCCCCATCGTGGAGGCTGATTCAGCGCATGGGGCAGGGGGTGCAGCAGGAACCCAGGCTCAGAGGCTCTGCATTTGAATCGCAGCCCTGCACCCATGATGGCCCTCTCTCGGGGCCAGCAGGAGGACTGAATTCCGGGAGGTCACCCAGGTGGAGCACCTGCCATAGGTAGACACTCCGTTACCGTGCTCGCTGCGTTGTCTGCCCAGGTACAGCAAACTTGCTCCTCCTGCATGCTCCTGGGACCCTGGCCCTCTTGCTCTGCATACCACCTCCTCCTCCTTTCCTGCAGGCGGCGCTGTCCGCTGAGCTGCCCCTCAGCCCCTGGCCCTCAATAGCCACTCTTAGCCTTCACATTCAGCTTCTCGCTGCTCACTGCCCATCTTACTTATCAGCAGGGCAGAGTTGACCCCCTGTGCATAGAGAAAATTTCCTCCTAAGGAAGGAGACGGACATCATTTGTGCACCTGCCATGTGCCAGAGGCGTTATACCCGCTAGCTCTTTGCGACAGCCCAAGACACTTGCCATACATAAATGTGCACATTGAGGCTCAGAGAGGGGTAGTGACTTGTCCAAGGTCACACAGCACAGCGTTGAGAGCGGCTGAGTGCAAATCCGAGTCTTTCTGACTCTGGGGTCTGGGATTTTGAACAATCCTTCGCCAGGTGAGGTCAGCAGGTTCTTCCCCAGGGCTGTTTGGGGGATGAGATAGGGTCACAGGCCTGGGGACGCCTGGCAAGCAGCGCCAAGGATGGAGGTAAGGGTGGAACCTTGTCCACCTGTGTAGAGGAAAGGACAGAAGCCCAGGGAGAGCTGTCTGGGGCCCCGGTCACTGCGAGCAGCCGGCAGAGCCCCAGCCCCTGGCCCAGGCCCACTGTCTTCCCTGCTCACACCCTCCGAGGTAAGGGCAGGGGCCACGCCTGCAGGGCCTGCGCCTCCCTCTGAGCTGCCAGCAGGGCGAATGGCAGCAGGTGTTTCTGCCCGGCACGCAAGCCGGCATCCCCGGTTGCCATCTCCAGATGGCTCCTCAGCCCCTCACAGCTCTGCCCACCCCTGGGGGCCCTCCTGAGCACCCAGCTCTCCCCACCCCAGTTGCTCAGCCAATCAGGGAGTCCCAGAGGTGCTGGTGTTCTCAGGTGAGCCTGGACGGCAGCAAGGCCAAGGGTGTGATCCCAGGCGCTGTCGTCCGTGGGTGACTTCATCACGGAGCTCCAGACGACCCGAGCTGAAAAAACGCAGGTCACCTGTCCCAGGTGCTCAGGCTTCCCCGGAACTGCAGGCCCTCACTGCCAACAAAGCCCACGGCGTGTTCCACAACCACCCGCACCCCCACCCCCGCAGCCCCCATCAGGCTCCAGGGGGGATGGCTGGGCAGGAAAGACCTGAGCAGGAGACATGAGGACCCCATGGGAGTCACTGCGGAGCACGGGCAAATCACGGGTATGGTCCACAGCACAGAAAGGACCAGACACCCCGCCTGCTGGCCAGAGGGTGGCCGCGGCTTCTGTGCCAATGATGGGCCTAGGACCCAGCTTCCTTGCGGAGAGGCCAATGAAGACGCCTGGCCACAGCATCCAACCCACAGCCAAGCCCAGGCTGAGCTGCTCAGTGGACGCCCCCAGCACCCTGTCTCAGAGACAGCCGTGGTCCCCCTTCGCTCCAGCAAGCACAAAACCCACTTCGGTGACTGTGGGTGTGCCCCTGGAGGTCTTCCCCCCACCTATGCCCGTGGGAACCGCACCTTGCCTCTGCGCGTGAGGGAACAGGTCCACGGAGGCACCCACTGGACCGACCTCAGCCAGCAGGGAGGATGTAGAACTTATTGTCCAAATGGACAACATCTGTGAGGGATAGGGTGTGTTACAGGTAAGCAGAGGGGGCGTCAGGTGTGCAGCTCCCCAGTGGGCAGAACGGGGGGCGCTGTCTCCTTGCTCTGCCCCCGGCCACCCAGGGCCAGGTGAGCTTCCCTGTTAGGCGTCCTAGCTGCTGCAGCAGCAGCCCCGGGGCACGAGGCCGTGGCTGAGATCCAGCACCACATGGCTGCCCACACAGTCACGCCTGAGCCCCCTTTGCCTTTGGGCTGCCCAGCCCAAGGGAGGCCAGGCGATTTTACAGAAAAGAATCTGCAGATGGAGGAAGGTGACACCTTTAGATGTTGAAACTGTTTTTTTTTTTCCCCGGCCACAGGTGCTGGCTCTGCTCTGATGCGGGTCACAGGTGGCCCTGCCTTGACCAGCAGAGCAGGGAAACAGGCCACCCCTCTTCTCATCCATGACCAGGGCTGTCAGCAGTGACAACACCTGTGCCGCCTCCACTCGCCTAGAGGTTGTGCCTGCTGGTGCCCCTGGCTACCCAGGTAGACACAGCTGTGAAGCAGTGTGGGGGGTGCATTCCAGAGAGGGGTCCTCCTGGCAGGTCTCTCTCTCTTGGTCAGGACCCCCACCACCACCCGGAGTCCCACCCAGGCGAAGGTCTCCACTGCCCGGTCTTCCGCAGCTGCTGCCATCTGGTGGCCGTGTCCAGAAGGGTGGTGCGCAGAGGGACCGCGCGGGTCCGGGACTCCTGGCGCCCTCGCTGCGGAGGCGGAGGCGGCTGAGCGCAGAGCTCCGGCTGGTCGCGATGGTGCTGTGGCTGCTCCCCAGCTGCACCCTCACCGGGAGGACCCGTCTTCTGCTGCTCTGCTCTCACCTCGCCTTCTTCCGTGCACTTGGCTTCCTGACTTACAAAGAGCCCGCCCGGCCTCGGGACTGTGCGCTGTCGTCATAGGGAGGGGAGAACCCGCTGCGCCCTCCAAGGCTCTTTCCCTGCGGGGATGGCAGCCGAGCGTCGGGCGCATCGCAGAAGCTCCTGAAAATGCCACCTGGTCCCAACAGAAGCGAGCCGGGGAGCTTGACTTCACCCAGGCTGGCAAGCCCAGGAAATGCCCGCTACAGGTGCGGGTGGGCTGCTCTGGGCCAATAGGAAGTTGGAAGGTGGGAGAAGCCAAAGCCTGGGGGAGGGCGGAGGGAGACCCAGCCTGCAGGTGGCTGCACCCCCCCCCCCAACTCTGGCTGGCCGCAGGGCAGGCACCTTGTTCCAGGAGACAGTGTCATCAGGAAAAGCTTTCAGAGGGTCCTGTCTGCAGGGTCGCCCCTTTGGCAAAGGAGCTCCCCTTTGGCAAACAGACAAGGAGGCCCAGCTGTCCCAACAGAGACCAGGTCTGGGAGGCCGGGGCTGGGGGAGGGGCTGCCCAGGGATGAAGGGGGGGCAGTCAGCAGGGGTCAGTCACAGCAGGTGCATGGGAGCCACAGAAGGGCCTGGGCGGGGGGGAGGCGTGATTTGTCTGGGTGGGGACAGTTTGGGGTGTCTTCCAGGTTATGACTCCACAGGAATGGGAAGCGTGAGGGGCCCCACCAGGGATGGGGCACTCAGGGAGAGCACCAAGGAGGAGTCCTGGCCGGGGGCCAGCTTTAGGGGAAAGCAGAAAAGGTTTTTGAGGGCCCCGGTGGCTGCAAATATTCTCAGCAAAGCATATTTTACCTTCAAAGTTTTGCCAAAGAAAACCAAACGGGGAAAGAGCCATGGCCCCTGACAGCACCCAGCCCCTCCCCATGCATAGCATCACAGGCTCTCAAAGTACATGCTGTCCCCCGTCTCTTTTGAATCTCCAGCCAATCCCATTTTGCAGGTTGGCAAGCTGAGGCCCTGTGAGGTGGCCCGGGTCTTCACAGTGGGGCCAGGCTGGAGACCAGGGAGCAGCACCGCCTCAGCCCTGCGCATCGGGCTCAAAGCCCAGTTCCTTGTCTGGGAGGGGGTCCCCAGGGCTGTCGGGCAGTCCGTAGTACAAGTCCTCCTCTTCCTCCTCGGGCTCCTCAGCGCCTGCGTCCGAAGCCGCCTTCGCGTCCTCCCTCGTCCTCAGGCCGCGCAGCCAGTGGTTGGACAGGGCTGCCTCCTGCTGCTGCCCCCCCAGGGGCGCGTCGTCCGATGTGGGCACCTCATCAATCAGGGCGAAGTCGTGGAAGCGGTCGGGCGGGCTCCTGCAGGCCCAGGGCTCCCCTGGTGGAGGCGGAGGCTCCTCCCCGTTGGCTGGAGATGGCCTGGGGCTGCTGCCCTCGCTGGAGCCCACTTCTAGGTCATCTTGGAAGGAGGCCAAGGGTGCAGGGCCCTGGGGACAGGCCGGGGGGCTGCAGGGGGCAAAGACAGCGAGGACGAGGGTAGCTCTGAGCCAGACTGCCTGGGTCCAGCTCCCAGCTGCTGGCTGCAAGGCCTGGGGTGGGACAGTTCACCTCTCTCACCTCAGTTTGCTTCCCTGTAAAGTGGGGGAGTAACAGCACTCACTTCTCTGCTTGTTTCTGAGTTACAGCAAATAATCCATGCAGAGCTCTCTGCACAATGCCTGGCACTGAGGAGGTACTCAAGAAACTGGGCTCTTGCTATGTTGTTTCCCACCGGGTCACTCCTGCCTGCCTCCAACCATTGGATCTCCTCCTCGGGCCTCTCACAGCCCCAGGCACACTGGGGTCTCCTCCGGGTCCCTTGTCCACCTCCTGCATCACACAGGGAGTTTCTGGAGGCTGGAGGCCGACCAAGGCCTGGAACAGGGTAGGGGCCAGGGATTTTGAAGGAATGAATAAACGGACGACCCGGGAGCTCAGTTCACAAGAAAATGAGGCCAAGGATGCCCGGGGCCGCACAGCAGGTGAGCAGCAGAGGCAGGATGTGAACGTGTGAACGCAGGGCCTCTGGCTGCTCCCAGCAAGGAGCATAGCCCTGCATAGCCCTGGTGCTCACAACAACCCTAGGTGACAGCAATGAGTATCCCAACACCGGGAAACTGAGGCTGGGAGGGGAGAAACTTGTCAGGTTACACAGCAAAGCAGCCGGTGTTGGAACCCAGGTCCATCTGACCCCGAAGTCCATACCCATTCTACGGCTGCACCTGCTGCCCCAGGGGCTCTGCACCCTCCACCGCCCTCCCCTTCCTCCCAGTAGGCCCCACTCCCCCCACCTCAGTGGCCTCTCAATCGTCTCCTGCTTTATGCAGGAGCCGGGCAGCAGGCCTGCCGCCCCTGGCACTCACCCAGGCCTGCTCTGGCTTAGGGTCCTTCCTCCCTCCTTCTCGTCCGAGCCTCGGTGGACGACCACAGCGGCCTCCACCCAGGACTGAGCGTCTCGGGGGCCCAGGCCTCCTCTGTCGTCACTGCTTCCAGGCTTCAGCTGAGCCGGCTCGGAGGCCAGCAGAGGCCGGGGGTCCTCGCTATAGCTCATGACCTTCATCTGGATGCGGCTGAAGTCAGGCAGGCTCTGGTCGTAGGCGGCTTCCTCCCACAGCCTGACGTAGGGGGCCTGGGGGCTGGGGAAGAGGCAAAGACACAGTGGGAGAGACCACCGGCTGGGGGCTGTGGGCCCTCACCCTACAGGCACCAGTGTTCGCCCTGACCCTGTCTGCTCTGGGTGCGTGCTCTCCCCAAGACTCAAGAAAGCCTTGAGGGCTTTGCTGTACCCATTTCATGGACGAGGAGGCCAAGGCCCCCCTAAGTGAGTAAGTGAAGGGCAGAGCTTGGGCCTGACCCCAAGTCTGGCTGTGTGGTCAGTGTTTCTGTGGTGTCCCCCGAATCAGCACAGAGGTGCGGTGTGGGTGAAGACAGCTCGAATCCATGCCCGATTCCTTTTTTTTTTTTTTTTTTTTTTTGACAGGCAGAGTGGACAGTGAGAGAGAGAGACAGAGAGAGAAAGGTCTTCCTTTGCCGTTGGTTCACCCTCCAATGGCCGCCGCTGCAGCCGGCGCACCGCGCTGATCCTGGCAGGAGCCAGGAGCCAGGTGCTTTTCCTGGTCTCCCATGGGGTGCAGGGCCCAAGCACCTGGGCCATCCTCCACTGCACTCCCTGGCCATAGCAGAGAGCTGGCCTGGAAGAGGGGCAACCGGGACAGAATCCGGCGCCATGCCCGATTCCTAAGAGTACCTTCTCAGGGAGAGGGAGGCAGGGCCAGGAGCTGGGCCGGGGGGAGGAGACGCGGCCACCCCTCTCTCCGCCCCCTCCCTCCCGCGGGGGAGACCACCCAGCCCGTGGGGGGCAGCCGCCTACCTCTTCATCTCCACTGCAAGCCCATTGTCCAGCAGGCCCAGGGCTTTCGGGGACATGATGCCTTGGAAGTCGGAGTCGGCGGGGACAAAGGTGATCTGCAGGGCAGAGGGAGGCAGCCTGTGTGCAGTGGGCCTGGGAAGGGCCTGCTGCCCCTGCAAGCCTGGGTGCTGCTCCCCTGGGGTGCTAGCGACCCCCTCCACACAGCTGGGCCTCGCTCTTCCACGGGGGAGGGGTCTGCTCAGGGCTGCCCAGCACCAGGGGGTGGGTGCATCTCGGGGCTCCTGCTCAGGCTCTGCCTCCTTCTTCTTCACTCAGCCAGCATGTATTGAGCACCTGCTGGGTGCACTGGTGGGCAGCAGCGAGTGGAAGACACAGACTCCTCCCCTTGAGCTCACATCTTGTCATTTCCCGGTGCCCAGCACCTGCCTGCATTCATGGAGAACAAGTGGGAGGCGGGCCACTCTCAAGGGCTTCTTGGCCCAGGGGCTGCAGTGGGAACAGAGAAGTGCATGGCGGCTGCTGCGCCCACCAGTCCCTGTCCCAGGATCTGGGTGGACCCCACCTGTGCAGCACCAAGGGCTGGGCAGGGGGTGGTGGAGGGGGAGGCAGTGAGAGCAGGCAGAAGGAGCCCTGCCCTTGGTGCCTGGGGTACAGGGTGAGGCCCCTTTCTCGGCCGGGTCCTCACTGTGGGCCCCGGCAGCTAGGCCCTCCTCCCGGAGCCCCTCCGGCTCTCTGTGGGATGGGGCCAGCTGCCAAGAGGCACTTGCACAGCTGTATTCAGAGCAGCGCTAGCCACAGTAGCCGACAGATGCGAGCAGCCCCCACGTCCAGCGCGTGCTGCTGTCTCCACTCCATGGAGGACCATGAGCCCAGCAAGGAGGGGCCGCTCCCACACCCGTGACACGGATGGACCTTGAGGACATTATGCTGAGCGAAATAGGCCAGCCACAAAAAGACAAACAGCTGTATAGCTCCACTCTACAAGGGCCCTATAGGAGAGACAGTGGAATTGGAGGAGGGGGTGGGGAACGGGGCATGGGGCAGAGTTCAAGTTTCACAAGGTGAAGAGTCCTGGAGATTGGTGGCACAGTCACGTGAACGTGTTTAGTCCCACTGAACATTTAATGTGGTTAAGACAGGCCACCACCTGTGGTGCCAGCATCCCATGTAGGTGCCAGTTCAAGTCCCGGCTGCTCCACTTCCAATCCAGCTCCCTGCTAATGGCCTGGGAAAAGCAGCAAAGGATAACTCAAGTGCTTGGGCCCTTGCACCCATGTGGGAGACCTGGAGGAAGCTCCTGGCTCCGGGCTTCGACCTGGCTCAGTCCTGGCCATTGTAGCCATCTGGAGAGTGAATTAGTAGATGGAAGATCTCTCTTTCTCTTTAACTCTGACTCTCAAATAAATAAATAAAACTTAAAAAAAAGACAGTAAATTTAAGCACATTTTACTATAGTTTTTAAAGCGGGCCAGTTAAGCCTGTCTCCTGGGTTGCTGTAGGATCCCAGGGGCAGCCCCAGCCCGGCGCTGATCCCTGCTAACTGCTCCGTAAGTCAGGACTCATGGCCTCTGAAGATCAAGTCACCTGGCTTCTCTGAGTCCCTCTCCTCAGCTCCACGTTTGTTTCGTGGATGAGAGCCCACTGTTCCCTGATGAGAACCCACTGTTCCGTCCCTGGTCCATAAACGGCGCCCGCGCTGCCCCTGCCTGTGACGGCATCGAGAGGCTACGCATCTGCTCCAGGGAGCTCTATCCCAACGGGTGGAGCCAAGATGGGGGTAGGGGGAGGGTGAGCCCCCCCACGTCTGAACTCCAGCAGGGACCTGGGCACCTTCCACCCCATCAGCATGCCCTGATGCCTGCTGGCTCTGTGCTTCTAGAAGATACCTTTCTCTTTGTCTCATTACCTCCTGGCCTAGTCACTCACCATCATCACCATCCCCATCCCTATCATCACCATCATCCCCGTCATCACCATCACCACCACCTCCGTTAGCATCCTCACCATCACCATCACCATCACCATCATCCTCACCATCACCATCACCCTCCTCACCATCACCATCACCATCATCCTCACCATCACCATCACCCTCCTCACCATCACCATCACCCTCCTCACCATCACCATCACCACCTCATCATCACCATCACCCTCCTCACCATCACCATCACCCTCCTCACCATCACCATCACCCTCCTCACCATCACCATCCTCACCATCACCATCACACTCCGCACCCTCACCATCACCCTCCTCACCCTCACCATCACCATCACCATCACCGTCACCATCACCACCTCACCATCACCATCACCACCTCACCATCACCATCACCCTCCTCACCATCACCATCACCCTCACCATCATCATCACCCTCCTCACCCTCACCATCACCCTCCTCACCCTCACCATCACCCTCCTCACCCTCACCATCACCATCACCACCTCACCTTCACCATCACATCACCATCACTTACACCCTCCTCACCATCACCATCACCACCTCACCATCAGCATCACCCTCCTCACCCTCACCATCACCATCACCCTCCTCACCCTCACCATCACCATCACCCTCCTCACCCTCACCATCACCATCACCCTCCTCACCCTCACCATCACCATCACACTCCTCACCATCATCATCTGTGGGCAGCCAGTCGCCCTTTTTGTTTACGTGTAAACATATGGATGGAGACATCTTGGCACAGACAAAAGGCTAAGGAGGTTCCAGGAAGAGGCAGGAAGAACCTTATCTCACTGTTACACTTCTTACAAGAGACCTATGTAGATAATCAATCAGGCTTGAAACCTGCATTTATCCCTTAAGTGTTTTATTGTACCCTTGTAGTCAATGATTGATAACATTTTATGATCTGTCAAGTAGAAGAACCTTGTCGGGAACTCTTTGTAACCCCAAAAAGTCTTTTACATATGTAAATCTTTTGTGTGCCTTCTTGTATACAACTGGTCATGTTTAAATGCTGCTGGGTTTGTTGAATAAACCAGCCTTGATCAGGATTTGTCTTGGCTCCATTCTTTGCGTCCTTGTCCCCATTCCCACTCTGTTTCAGGAAACCCGGTTCTTTGTGCTGCAGGCCGTCACAACCATCACCATCCTCACCATCACCATCACCGTCACCCTCCTCACCATCACCATCCTCACCATCACCATCCTCACCATCCTCACCATCACCATCACCATTACCCTCCTCACCATCACCATCACCATCACCCTCCTCATCATCACCCTCTTCACCATCACCACCACCATCACCATCCTCACCATCACCATCACCATCACCATCACCATCACCCTTCTCCTCCTCATCATCGTCATTATCATCACTAGGAATCAAAACACAGAAACCCCTGAGCCTGAGCCTAAAAAGCTCAGCCTTCGTCCAGAAGCAGTGGAGGAGATCACTTCTCGGCCTTTTGGCTAAGATCAAGTGCAGAAGCAGTGGGGAGCCCTGGCAGAGTTCCTGGCAGGAGACTACACAGTCTGCGCTCACGCAGAGCACGAGTGGTTCCCAGAGGCAGGGAGGCTCACACAGAGGACGGAGCCTGTAGCTGCCAGCCAGGTCCTGGTCCTGGGCCCCAGCAGAGTGACGGGCTCTTTGTGGGCAGACTGAAGCTGGTCGGGGCGTGGCCCTGCTCTCCCGACACTCCTGCCTCTTCTCCCAGCTTCCCTGCCCATCTCAGCCAGGGGCTCAGCACCCCCAACCACTCCCCTCAGGAGGGTCCCTGCCGTGGTCCTGAGCCCCAGCTGACCACCAGATCGGTACGGCTCTGCTTGGGAAGCCAGCGAGAGCACCTAGAGGGGTGCGCGGGTGCTGTCTCCAGCCTCCACCGGCACCCAGTGTGTGAAGACCTAGAAGTGCCCTGGTTCCGGCAGCCCTCACTCTGCCTCTGCCTTAGCCCCCGAGCAGCCCCTCCCACCTGTGCCAGAAAGGAGCCTCACGGGCACAGCCCGCCCATGAGCCAGTCACTCAGTCAGCAGAGCGGGCACGCACTCTCCTGTCCCATCAGCCCAGCATCCCAGGCCCCGGAGCTGAGCCCCTCACTCCACCTTGTCCTGGGCCACGTCGTCCCACCTGCCTTATCCCTGTGCCACGTGGCTTGGGCCACGCTGTTCCTCTGCCTGGCAGTCTTTCCCCATCTTCTCTGTCAGGCAAACTCCTATTTAACCTGCAAAGCCCAGCTCACCTCTGGAAAGCCTCCTTGCTCCCCCAGCAGACTCCCAGCTCCCCCAGAGCAGGCACAGCTGCACCTCCCCCATGTCCTGACGGCTGGCTCTATTCCTGTTTGTTTCTGTTTCTTCCAGTCCAGAAAATTCCCATTCCTGAAGCCTTCCCTGGTCAGGCATTGAGAGCAGGGGGTGGGGTCGGCTACCATGGCCCAGCCCAAGGACCATGCCATGGCTTACCATGCCCTCTCTCCCTCCCTGGTTGCAGTGGACCTGTGCCGGCTCTCACAGCCAGGGTCCTTGTAACACACCGGCGTGCAGCTCCCCGCCCCGGGCACCGCCAACACCAGTCCTGACAACGGAGCCTCTGCATCCGTTCCCTGCCAGGCGTCATGCCAGCCTCCTTCTGCTGTCCCGCCTGAATCCTGGCAGGGGGAGGGGGAGAGGGAGGGGTCCCTTGGCCAAGGTCACAGGAATGAGCTGTGAGGGAGGGGGCAGGGCTTGAAATGTGTGCTGTTCTCTGCACCCCCAACCCCACGCTGCGTCCCCAGCACAGGAGCGCGTGAAGCTGTCAACAGTTACTCATTAATACCCAGCAATAGGCCTGCTCTGCCCTGGGCCGGCCTCACCCCAACAGCCACCGCGCTCAGGGCCACCACACCAGAGCCCCCGCTGGTCCAGGAGGCTGGCAGGAGGTGCTTCCCTCCCCACCCGCCAGCCCCTCGCCCTCCCCCAGGGAACAGGGATGGCATGGGCAACGTGGCAGTGGTGATGCCGGTGGCGCAGGCCCCAGGACCTCTTCCCGAGGTGACCTCTGCTGAGGGCATCGCACACACAGAGGCGAGTTGACTGTAAACTGCTCAGTAAATGACTGAAACCAGCCCAGGCCGCCCCAGCACCGGGCTCGCCCACGGAGGGGGCGGGGCTGGGGAGAAAGAGCCTGGGCCAGGGCGGGAGCCTCCTTCCTCCTCCCTGAGCCCCTGAGCACAGCTGCCCAGGCGGGAGGAGAGGAGGGCCCTGGGGTGCCGGGTGACCTGTCTAGAGCCCTGGAGCGGGGGAAATGGGGCTCACAGAGCGAAGAGGCGTGGGTAGGGACTCCCAGGCAGTTTCGAGACAGAGGCCAAGCTGGATGCATGTTTCTCTCCCGTCTCCACCTGCCTCTGGGCACCTGTGTGAGCTCGGAAGCGCCTCCCAAAATCTCAGCTCCCAACTGTCCATCCCAGGCTATCAGGAGGTGGACTACGGTCACCGCAGCAGCCCTCCACCCAGCTGTCACACGCTGCAGTGTGCCCAGATTCCTCCATCCCATCGCTTCTCGGAGCCCCACGAGAACCCCGAGGCCATGCACAAAGACAGGCTTAGGTCCCATTTCACAGGTGACAAAACCGAACCTCAGAAAAACAAGTCACACAGAGAACTGAGATTAGAATCCGGGACTCCCAAACCAATGCTCTCCCCACCCCAGGTTACCCACGAGGCTAGGAACACAGTCAGACTCGGGAAGATAAAGCTATGGAACCTCACCTCTGAGAGCCTTGGGCTTCTGTACTGTGAAATGGGACTACAGAAGGGGCCATGAACCCAGGAGTGCCCAGTGGGTGGTAGGCACATGGGAATTCTGCTGCAAGCACACGGGCCATGGCTGTGCCTCAGTGTCTGGTTCAGGGCTTCTTAATCGGAGCCCATGATCAACTACACTGTGTGCTGGCTGGATGGATGAGGGGATGGATGGGTGGACGGGTGGACAGGTGGACGGGTGAATGGATGGACGGGTAGATGGCTGGTTGGGTGGCTGGGTGGATGATGGTGGATGGATGGGTTGAGATGGATGGGTGGCTGGTTGGCTGAGTGGATGGCTGGGTGCATGATAGCTGGACAAAGGGGCAATCAGAAGAGCAGAGAAAAGAACACAGGGAGTGAAATGGGAAGCATGAGACTACTGGAGGCTGAAGGCTGATAGGGGAGCCGAGGCCTAGCCACCAGCCCTCTGGTCCCTGTTCCCAGAAGCCAGAGCCCCAGGCCCAGCCCAGCTGACCTGGCCCCACCCAGCCCCGCCGCCGCCTACCTTCGGGTAGCACTGGCACATGCTCCAGACGACGCCCCCAATCACCATGACGCCGCCCATGGCGTAGAAGGTGCCGTAGACCTGGGGCCGGTCGTGGCTCAGGAGGAAGGTGCCGAGGGAGAGCAGGAAAAGCCCCAGCACGATGAAGCCGATGCGGAAGGTCTTCTCGTCTGCCATGGCTGCCTGGCCAGGGCCTGGCCTGTGCACGCCCGCAGAGGGGACCCGGACAATGCCGTGCAGACGCCGTGCAGGTGCAGACGCCGTGCAGGGAGAGGCGCCGCTCTGAACCACTGCTGACCAAGGCTTGCAGTCCCAGGGAGCCCAGGGAGCTCAGGGTGCCTTCGGGCCCTGCTGCAGTGCCGGACCCCCAAGCTCAAGAGGGCCAGAGGAGGCACGGGTCTGTGGCCCTGGGCACCATCCACCGCTCTCCCTCCTCACCTTGGGCCCCGCTCGCCTGGAGTGTGTGTGTGTGAATATGCGTGAGCCAGGACACAGGGGAGGGGCGGGGGAGGTCACTGGGGCTGGGCCCCAGCCAAGGCTTTGACATCACCTCATTTGCCTAGAGTGGAGCTGAACTGGCTGAGTGGCTGGCCCCACACCTTCCAGCTGCACACAGGTCTGCAGCCGGGAGCCGGGAGCCGGGAGCCCGCGGGCTGGCATTTTGGAATCCTGACCAACTCAGCTTTTCAAGGGCATGTGGCCCCCGGGGCTGCAGGAATGGTGACCCCTAGTTACGGAGCGGTGGCCGTGAGCACAGCACACATGCAAACACAGTGACGTGCTGGAGGGAGCCCCGTGGGGCAGGTGCCGCGCTCCCTACTCTGCAGGTGAGGACACTGAGGCACAGAGGGGCCACTCGCCCAAGTCACACGAGGAGAGACGCCAGCACAGCGGGGACTGGGTCGTGGGGGCAGTGGCCAGCCCTGGTGGGAGACTGCTCTGCTGGAGCCGGAGGGTTAACCGCAGGGGGTTTGACCCCAAGGGGAACTGTCCACGCCGGGGCCTGGCTCCTCCACCAGGGGGCGCCACGTGCACTAGACTAGGTGGCCTGCCTGTGTCTCCTCGGCTTCCTCCTCGGGAAAGTAATGCTCATAAAAATCCAAGATGCCCCAAAATCTGAAAGCTTTTGAGGGCTGATCTGATACCACAGTGGAACATTCCACAGCATGAAATTGTGGCTCGTGTGCAAAGTTACTGAAGATGCCCTGTAGCATCACTTGCCGGTGATGTGTACAAGGTGGGTATGAAACAGAAGAATTGTATGCTTAGACTGGGCTCCCATCCCCAAGATGTCTCAGTATGTATATGGCAAGTATCTCCAGGTCCTCCCCCTGCCTCCCCAAACCCCCAATCCTAAATATTTCTGGCCCCAAGCATTTTTGTTTTAAGACTTATGTATTTATTTGAAAGGCAGAGTTACAGAGAAAGAGGAAGAGATGGAGAGAAAGAGATCTTCCATCCGCTGGTTCACTCCCCAAATGGCCACATCAGCTGGTGCTGGGCCAGGCTGAGCCAGGAGCCAGGAACTCCATCTTGGACTCCTGCATGGGTCCCAGGGGCCCAAGCACTTGGGCCATCTTCCACTGCTTTCCCAAGCGCATCAGTAGGGAGCTGGATCGCAAGTGGGGCAGCTGGGACTCGAACCGTTGCCCATATGGGAGGCCTGCATGGCGGGCAGTGGCCCAACCCGCTGAGCCACCGAGCAGGCCCAAGCATTCTGGATAAGGGTCATTCAGCCTTCAGCACCTCTGAGAACGGCAGCTGTCCTCCGGGGCCTGGCTTCCCCGCTTCCTCTTCCTCCCCCACACTCTGGGCACTGCCCAGACCTGCTTGCCATGAGCTGCCCCCCTGCCCCCAAAACACAGGCTGTGACAAATTATCGTCCCCGGGAGTGTGAGCAAGTGACAGCCATCTCCTCAGTTTCCCCCAGTCTAGCCAGGATGCCTTAATCCTGGGGACATTCTACCAGCCGATTCCAGGCCCAGGGACGGGCCGATGGGAGCCGGCAGATGGCCATACAGGAAGCCAGAGAAGTGCAGGGCACCCCATCGCCGGGTGTCCCGCACACTGGCTGGAGCGCAGGGTGAAGCCACTGCTGCGAGAGGCAAGGCTCTCCCGTGGCTCCCTGACCAGTCACCCTGGGCTGTCCTGTTTGCTCCCCGGCCTGCTCCCACCTGCTCAGCCGCCCCCCACCCAGGCCTACAGACCCGGTCTCCCACGCTCACGCCCACCAGCCCAGCCTAGGGCGACTGCGGCACGTCCAGGTCCCCCGTTCTTGGGTTTTGTCACCTGCGGATGGGGGCGGGCGTGGTGCAGGGAAGAGACGCGGTGGAACGCGTGTAGCCTGTGCTGAGTCGCGGCGCCCGTCTCCAGAGCACCACTTCTCTTCTGTAGAGGCTGCTGCCCCTCTCAGAAACGGACACCGAGGCCCAGAGGGCACTCGGCCTACCCCGCCCAGCGCCTTCTTGCGCCCACTGGCGGCCGTTAGCAAGCACTGGGAAGCCCTGCTGCCCCGCACCCCCAACTTCACCGAGCCCAGGGACCCACAAGCCGTGGTGCAGGGCATCCCGAAACTGAGTCGGCGGCTGGGCGGGAACAAGACGGCTCCGGACTCCGGCCATTCCTGAGAGGCTCGCGGTCACCCACCTTCTTCGCCTCTTTTCTGGTCCTTTCTCCTCTTAGACGAGAGGAACAGTGGGTGCTCAGCGAAAAGGGTCTGACCTCCCCCGGGGGGTGACGAGGACGACACCAGACAGCGTGGGGACCCTGCGCTGGACACGTGGTCAGCAGGCGGTGCCCGCTCCCTTGGCCTGCCCCTGCCTCTGCCTTTGACTTTCCTCACCCGCCCAGTCCGCCAAGGGTGGGAAGTGGGGAGGTGTCCGTCGTCTTCCAGCAGAGGGCGCTCTAGCCACTGTTTTCTTCCTGGCTGAAGGAATTCGGGTTGCTGGGGCAGGAACTAACCCCACAAGACCCGGAGACACAACAAGGCGGGGAAACACCCATTTGACAGATGCAGAATCTGAGGCCGCCAGAGCCAAGGTGAGCGACCCAAGGCAGAACCTGTACATAACAGAGCTAGAACTCTAACCAGGTGCCCAGCCCCCTCTGGGCGAGCCCCTTACCTTGGAGACACAGGTGTAAGACGTTCTGATAAGCATCCCACTCCAAGAACTGCTGCCCTGGAGCCTGCCTTCTGGGAACGATATGGAAAGGCAGAGACTGGGAGGCCCAGCATGAGGGATAGCCTGGGGTAGGGGGTGAGGCAACTGGAATTCTGACATGGCAGGGGAGGTGTTCCAGCAAAGGGACCAGCATGTGCAAAGCACTGAGGCAAGTTCCCATGGACACGCAGCTGCAGACAATGCTGGATGCCAGACACAGGCTGCTCTTCAGGCCTGCAGCCCCAAGTCAACACCACCCTCCCGTGAGTTCCCAGACTGCCCACCGTGCTCATCTCCCTCTCACCCCCACCTCCTGTGGGCTCCATCTCCTAGACGGAAGGATGCCCTCACCGTTGTCACCCTGGTCTGAGCCCCTGTCATCTTTCTCTAGCTGACCTCCGCTTCCGTCCTTGCCCCAGGAAGTCACCTCAGGGTCTTTGCACCTGCTCTCTGGCTGCCCCGAGTGCTCTTCCTCCAGATGTCTGCATGGCCCCCTCCCTCCAGGCTCACACACCCCCTTCACACGGAGGACCTGCGCTTGCTCTGAGCATCCAGAACCCCGACCCGGAAGGGCTGCCTGTCCCCTTTCCAATCCATCTTTCACCACAGTACTCAGCCCCACCATGACACCACGCACGCTGCTCATTCATGCCGTCTCAGATTTATCTGTCTCCTGCCATGGGAGCCCAAGTGCCCAGGGGCTGGGCCCTCTGCGCTCACTGCTGGATTCCCAGGGGTGAGAACAGGGCGGGCTCTGGATGCTGTTTGTAAGCAGGGAGGGGCTGAGGAGGGAGTACATGGAGGAAGGAGAGGGAGGCTGGGGCGGAGCCACGGGAAACCTCCTGGGGTTGTGCAAGGGGACTGGCCATGTGTCGGATGCCAACAGGGAACCTGTGCAGACCGCGACACCGGGGGGACGGTGCTGGCATCTCACATGGGCACCGGATCGAGTCCCGGCTGCCCCACTTCCAATCCAGCTCTCTGCTGTGGCCTGGGAAAGCAGTAAAAGATGGCCCAAGTCCTTGGGCCCCTGCACCCACGTGGGAGACCTGGAAGAAGCTCCTGGCTCCTGGCTTTGGATCAGCACAGCTCCGGCCGTTGCGGCCAGTTGGGGAGTAAACCAGTGGATGGAAGATCTCGCTCTCTGTCTCGCCCTCTCACAGTCTGTAACTCTGCTTCTCAAATAAATAAATAAATATTAAAATAAAAAAGTCACTCAAGCGCTGGGTGAACCAAACGCCGTGCGTCCACAGGGGAATTTTCCAGAAGGCCCGGGAGAACTCGCCCCTTGCAGGTGACTTCCACTGGTTCTGGCTGCCGTGGAGCCGGCAGCAGCTATGTCAAGGACGTAGAGGGCTGCTGGCTCCAGCAGAGCCTCTGGCAAATTCTTGCCAAGTGGCGTCACAGCTGAGCAGGGGCTCAAGAGGCAGCGAGCGAGAAGGCACGGGGTTTGCTGCCCAGAGCGTGTCTCACCGCAGCTGGCACGCGTCAGCCTTACAGGGTGAAGGCCCAGCCCAAAGGATCTCATTTCCACAGCCACCACGGTGGCTCCCAGTCAGCCGGGGTCCAGGATTGGGCCCCTGGGTGTCGGGCAGCACCTGGCTCAGGACGGCTGTGTCGTAAGAAAGAGCTCAAAGGGCAGGTTTCGGGTGCTGCCTGGGACGCCCGCATCCCACGTCCGAGTGCCCGACTCCAGTCCCTGCCGCACTGCTGCCCATCCAGCTCCCTGCTGTGGCCTGGGAAGGCAGTGGAGGATGGCCAAGTGCCTGGGCCCCTGCACCCACGTGGGGGACCCTGATGGAGTTCCAGGTTCCTGATTTTGGCCTGGTCTAGCCTAGTCCTGGATGTTGGGAACATTTGCAGAGTGAACCATCAGAGGGAAGCACTCTCTCTCTCTCTGCCTTTCAAGTAAATAAGGTGGTTTTTTTTTGTTTTGTTTTTTGTTTTTTGGTTTTTTTTTTTTTTTTTTTTTTTTTTTTGACAGGCAGAGTGGACAGTGAGAGAGAGAGACGAGAGAAAGGTCTTCCTTTGCCATTGGTTCACCCTCCAATGGCCACCGCGGCCGGCGCACTGCGGCCGGCGCACCGCACTGATCCGATGGCAGGAGCCAGGTACTTGTCCTGGTCTCCCATGGGGTGAAGGGCCCAAGCACTTGGGCCATCCTCCATTGCACTCCCTGGCCACAGCAGAGAGCTGGCCTGGAAGAGGGGCAACCAAGACAGAATCCGGTGCCCTGACCAGGACTAGAACCTGATGTGCCGGCACCGCAAGGCGGAGGATTAGCCTAGTGAGCTGCGGTGCCGGCTTTTTTGTTGTTGTTGTTGTTAAGATTTATTTTATTTATTTGAAAGGCAGAGGGGCCGGCACCGTGGCTCACTTTGTTAATCCTCTGCCTGCAGCACCAGCATCCCATATGAGCGCTGGATTCTAGTCCCGGCTGCTCCTCTTCTGGTCCAGCTCTCTGCTGTGGCCCAGGAGTGCAGTGGAGGATGGCCCAGGTGATTGGGCGCCTGCACCCGCATGGGAGACCAGGAGGAAGCACCTGGCTTCTGGCTTCAGATCGGTGCAGCACTGGCCGTGGCGGCCATTTGGGGGGTGAACCAACGGAAGGAGGACCTTTCTCTCTGTCTCTCTCTCTCACTGTCTAACTCTACCTGTCAAATAAGGAAGGAAGGAAGGAAGGAAGGAAGGAAGGAAGGAAGGAAGGAAGGAAAGAAAGAAAGAAAGAAAGAAAGAAAGAAAGAAAGAAAGAAAGAAAGAAAGAGAGAGAGGCCAGGCTGAAGCCAAGAACCGGGAGTTTCTTCCAGGTCTCCTATGTGGGTGCAGGGGGGGGGCCTATTTACTTGGGCCATCTTTCACCGCTTTCCCCAGGCCATTAGCAAGGAGCTGGAGCAAAAGTGGAGCAGCCAGGACTTGAACCAGCACCCATATGGGATGCCAGCACTGCAAGTGGCAGCTTTACCCACTATGCCACAATGCCGGCCCCCACGGTTATTTTTAAGAAAGCAGATCCCACGTTATGACATGGTGGGTTAAGCCACCGCCAGCAACGCTGGCATCCAATATGAGCACCAGTTAGAGCCCCTTCTGCTCTGCTTCTGATGTCACTCCCTGCTAATGTGCCTGGGAAGGCAGCAGGTGATGGTCCGAGTGCCTGGGCTCCTGCCACTCACTGGGAGACTGGATGAAGCTCCTTGTTCCTGGCTTCAACCTGGCCCAAGCCTGGCCATTGCAGCCATTTAAAGAGTGAACCAGTGGATGGACGGTTTCTTCATCTCTCTGTCTCTCTGCCTCTCAAATAAATAAGTCTTTAAAAAAAAGCTGAAAATGGCATTGCTGTTATCAAACATAGCCATATTAATCATGATTAAAATAGCAATGTGTGTTCCTACAGGACTCATAGCAAACACGCGTCACAGCACAGCTCATATGGGAAAGCTGAGTCAGACTTGATCTTTGCCATCAGAGAAAGAGCAGATGAGCAGTCATCAGCAGCTGGGGGAGCAGCCAGGGAGATTTATGACTGGGAGGGGCCCGGGAAAGCGTGAGAGAGGCCCCGTGCTCCCAGGGTTGGGTTCCCAGGGTCCCTGACACCCAAGGCCCTGCTGGCTGGCACTGGATGGCAGGTGAAGGGATGCGCCAGCCTTGCCAGGAGGAACAAAAGACACCAGGAAGCCAAGCGGTGCCTGCTGCAGGCTGAAGAGTGGCAGACCTGGCCCTCATGCAGCCCCTCAGCCAGGCGCCCTGGCAATGGGCACGGGGACCCACCCGCTCACTCACAGCGAGAACAGGGCGGCTCAGAGGGTACAGAGGCTCACCCAGCTGGAGACTGGCTCTGTGGCCTTGGCTGGGCCTCCAGGGTGCTGGTGACCTTGAGCCAGTGACTGTTCTCCTGGGGGCTGCCAGCTAGGACACAGATGAGTTGACCTGGAAAGGAAGGTGGGAAAGGTCCCCGGTCTTCCCGTCACACCTGCAACTTATTAACTTACTGCCCGCAGGGAAATTCTTCACTTTGGGGACAGGAGGCTTCACCATTAATCCTTTGGGAATCAGAGCTGGTGGGTTCACCCTAAGAAGGCCAAAGCAGGACTCCAACTCCAGATCCAGACCTCAGTTTGCCCTGGGGTCATAGCAGGGAGTGGCAGGGGCAGCAATGACGGGCCAGGGGTGAGAGGAAGGGAGAGAGGCACAGGAGGGGATCTGGGTTTTGGTGAGCTGGTAGGGAGGGGGCTAGCAAAGCACCACTGGTGGGTAAGGGGCCAGCCCTGGGGAGCAGTTTCTGGAGGCAGAGGAGAGACAAGTGCCCGGGACCCTGGGAGACAGGCCGCAGCTGAGCGCAAGGCGGGAGCCCACCCACACCAGCCCTCTCCCCAGCGCAGAAGTGGAGGTGAGGGGTCAGCGCACCACGCGCTGGGAACCCTATGGCATTCTGGGCCTGGGCCTGAGGACTGCTGTCCCCTGGTCTCGAACAGGCTCACTCTGGCTGCTAAGCTGGGAGACCAGGACGGGGTGTGGAGGTTCGAACATACACCCCTCCCATTCCCCACTCTGGGACGAGCCCGGCCTGCGACCAGGCTAGGCCTGAAGGAAAACACTGGCTCTGACTTCGTGCTCTGTGACTTGGCCTCTCTGAGGCTGTGTCCCTGCCTGTTAAGCGGGGACGCCATCACATGCAGTGGAGAGGCTCTTTAATTTTTATTTTTAATTAACTCATTAGAGAGGCAGAGAGAGAAAGAGAGATCTCACATCCACTGGTTCATTCTTCTACGAGAGCCGGGCTAGCCCAAACCCAAGCCAGGAGCCCAGAACTCAGCCCAGGTTCTCCCTCATGGGTGGCAGCCATCACCTGCTGCCCACCAGGGAACACATTAGCAGAAAGGGAGAACTGAGGGCAGAGCTGGGACTTGAACCCAGACACTCTGATAGGGGACGCAATCATCCCATGGAGTATCTAACGCCTGTGCCCACACTTGCCCCAGAATTTTTTTTCTAAAGTCTTATTTGCCTATTTGAAAGGCAGAGCAACACAGAGAGAGGGAGAGACACAGAGATTTTCTATTCACTGGGTCATTCTCCAAATGTTCACAATAGCAGGGGCCGGGCTAGGCTGACGCCAGGAGCCAGAATTCCATCAGGGTCTCCCATGGGCCTCCCACATGGGTGGCAGGAGCCCCAGTACTTGAGCCACCGTCTGTTGCATGTGAGCAGGTGCAAGTGAGCAGGCAGCTGGCTCAGAAGTGGAGGTGGGGGTGGCGCTGTGGCTTAGCATGTAAAGCTGCCGCTTGCGATACCTGCATCCCATACAAGTGTCAGTTCAATTCCAAGCTGCTCTGCTTCCAATCCAGCTCCCTGCTAATGACCTGGGAGAAGCAACAAAAGATGGCTCAAGTGCTTGGACCCCTGCCACTCATGGGGGAGACAGAGAAGAAGCTCCTGGCTTTGTTTGGCCTGGCCCAGCCCTGACCATTGCAGCCATCTGGTGAGTGAACCAGCAGATGGAATCTCTCTCTCTCTCTCTCTCTCTCTCTCTCTCTCTCTCTGTCCCCCCCCCCCCATTCTCTCACTCTTATTCCCAATTCCCATTCTGCCAATGAGGACACTGAGGCAGAGATGGAGAAAGTCACTTGTCATGGCCACTCAGATGGTACCTGGTAGAGCTCATGCTCAGGTGGTCTGGATTCAGGGTTCACGTTCATCTGGTTATAAACTTGAGCTGTGACCTTGGGCTGGCTCTGCCTTTCCTTCTCATCCACACAAAATCTAGGGGTAGCCAGCACTAACCGCCAGCCACATGAGCGTGCCAGCGTGGACGTTCTGAATGCCTGCAGCCTTGCTGACATCACAGGTGGCAGAAGAACCGCCCAGCTGGGCCCAGAAACCCACAGGATCATGAGACATCTTAAAATAGGCTTTATTTTAAGCCAGAAGTTTGGGGGTGGCTTGCTCCATAGCAATAGATAAGTGAAACAGCTCTCAGCAGCAAACACTGCAGACCAGGCTCTGTGTGCAGTTTTTTTCTCCAGTTTCAGGGCCGGCTAAGAGCCTGTGCCTGCAGCACCTGGAGCAGGGCTCGTCTCTCCTGAATGGTGTCAAGGTCAAGGACAACGCTCTCGTAGCTGGGAGGGGGCAGGGGCGGCGGGGTCCCAAGCAGGGCATCTCCCGGGGCACTGTGCTTCAGGTCTGCCTGCATGGGGTACACAGGTGGGGTCGGCAGCCCCTCAGCCAGTGGTTGATGCATGGCTTCCAAATAAGTGGGGATGGTGACTCCCTCTGGGGTCCTGGGGACACAGAACAAGGGCTGTTAGCAGGGGCTCGTGCAGATACCTACTGTGTGCCAGAGAACAGGAGGAGGCTGGGGCGGGGGAGGCTTCCCACCCTGGCCTTCCTGCCTGGGCGGCTTCCGAGTATCCCGTATGTATGACTGATGCATGGCAAGAGCCAGCCCCTGTAGGCCCCTGCAGACCTCAGCCCTCCCGCCTCTCCCTCCGTGCCCTACATGCGCCCACTACACTCCTCAAGCCTCCTCCATGTCTCCTCAGGGACAGCCCTCCCCATGCCCCTCCCCCATCCTGCTGCTCCTTGGAGACTGTTCTCCTTACCACTCCCCCCCACCCCACGTGCACAAGCGCACACGCACACGCGCACGCACCCCTCCCACTCCCCACTCTGGGCTCCCACATGCCCTCCTCTGCTGCCACCTGGCCCTGCTTGGTTGTTCCAAGGACAGGGAGTGACTCCGAGTGTCTACAGGCTGCGTGACATACAGACAGACAAAAAGACCCTGGCTTACTGAAATCTCCTTGACCAGATCACAGCTGTGGTGCTCAGAGCACCCGAAGGCTTCCAGCCCTGGTATGGGAAGTCGGCCACGGGACTGCCTGCGCTTGCCTCCAGAGCCGCGCTCCCGGCCTCCTTGGCAGGGAAGGGCAGGACCAAGAACAGGGCTCCCGGATGCTGGCAAGCTGGGTCCCATTGCTGTGTGACCTGGGCCCTGTTCACACCTCTGAGCCCCTTTCTCCTCATCTACAAAATGGGGACCATCATCCCCATGTCACAGATTCAGGGCGGGGAGACACTTTGGGAAAAGCTTCGGCAGCATTCAGAAAGAGGTGAGCCAGCCAGAGCCCCCAGCCCCTGCCCTGCTCACCTGCCAGCCACGCCCCTGCCCCTCCCCAGCTCTGTGAGGCCTGGGGACAGGAGCTGGGCTCTGGGTCTGCCTGGGGCCACCCAGCAGGCGACAGCTGGCACAGCCAGGCACAGGTGCCGGGTGAGCTCAGCCGGAGCAGGAAGTTTGCTTAGAGGGCAGGTGTGGAGCGGCCCTCGGGCCACCCACTGTTGCCTTGGTGGCCAGTAGGGCCTACCCAGCCCTAAGTCTCCAAGGCCCTGGCCTAAAACACCAGGAACCGCACACTCCTGGGAGGAGGGCTCTGTTCACGGCGTATTCTGGGTACATAGTGGGTTGGTGGGGGGGTGTCCTGCCAGGACAGTCTCCACGCACAGGCAGCTGCACCTGGGCTGGCGCTCACCCACACTGGGGCCTGGCACTGGCCTCGCTGTCCCTCAGCCGAGTGAGGCAAACACAGTGGGGGAAGCAGAGGAACTTGTGTTCAGCCCACAGCTGGGCCCTGTAATCTCACTTCCTACTCCTGAGCATCCCGGTGGGGGAGGAGGCAGCAGCTCCCACGTGTTTCACAGATGTGTGGATAAAGCACGGGCTTTGCGTGATGGCGAGGCTCACGCTGACTCCACCCATCACACCTCTTTCCTAAGCTAAAACTTCACCCTGCCTCAGTTTCTTCATCTGTAAAATTGGGCCTTGTCCTTGTATGAACCTCACTAGCTGGTGAGGGTCAAGTCAGGGAGTGTGCCGGGGAGCACGCTGTATGCTGTAACGCCCGGCCCTGGCGGAGAAGCGAAGTGTGCATAACCCTGACAGCAGACACACTTCCCACCGATCCGTCTCTGGAGCCCACCAGCATCACAGGCAAAGGGCTGTCCCCACTGGGACTGTCAGAGGGAGACTCTGACATGGCTCAGGAAACCTGAGCTGCCAGTACAAGGACACAGAAGAAGGAGCGGAGACTGAACCTGGTCTTGCCTGCTGTCCCCACTGAAGGTGGGGCCGTGGGGCGGGGCTGCCAGTCAGGGTGCGGGCTCCCCAGGGTCAGGGGTGCTGTATGCGGCCCATGACTGTCTTGTCAGATCTCTGAGCAGGCCCCGTGCCCAGCACGCATTCCATCAGTAGTTAAGGCCACAGAGAAGGAGTAGACGATTACACGGGGATGGGGAGTCCCAGGAGGGAGCGGGTCCTGCACCAGCCATCAGCCAGGGGGCCTCTGGCTGTGACCTGACGGCCAGGTACCCGGGGCAAAGGCAGCCCAGGAGCCTCCCTGCGGGCCTGCTGGGGCTGCGTGGGCAGCTGGGCTGAGCAGACACCATGTCGGGGACGGGAACAAGGGTGGGCAGCTCGCACGGGCCGCTGCCTTGACACCCAGCCACCCTGGTTTCAGAGCCCAACACTGGGGTCCCAGGGCCTAAAGCAGGCCCCTAAGTGGGCTTCCTGCTGGACGAGGTGGCCCAGGTCCTGCTGCGTCAACAGGGCGTGTGTGCGGATGCCACCTGCCCCGTGCATGCAGACCAGGCACCAGGCCAGAGCGTCTTGGGCCTGGCCTGCTTCCTGCTGGCTGCTGCCTGGGAGCCGGTCTTCTCCCAGGAGGAAGGAAGGCGCCAGCCCTGGCCTCCAACAGTCAGCTCGCACCGCATCGGACCCAGATGCCATCCTTGCTGGTCCTGGGACAGCCCAGGCCGCCAGTGCGAATGCTCCTGCACCTTTAACTGGAGGTAGGTTTTCCTTGCAACAAAGACTGGCTCCTGGAGGTCACAGGTTGGAGGTCAGAGGTCGGAGGTCAGGCTCAGCACCTCGTGCCTCAGCCCAGGGCTTAGGCAGCGGTGGAAGAAGGCGCTGCAGCCAGCAGGGCCCGCACTCTCCAGCCTGTGAGCTGCACCTTCCTCTCTGCCACCGGCAACAGTGACTCGCTGCCAAGGGAGGCGGGCAGGAGGGGACCACAGAGGCCCCTCCCTGGGAGGCAGAGCGCAGCAAAGGCGCGGGCGATGCCTGTGCTGTTACCAGGCACAAGCCAGCTCTGGGCTGGGCTGATGCTCTCGTTACAGCTCCAGTACAGTCTGACATCCCAGCCGAGTTGTTTCGCAGCATGCATTTCTCACAGACTTTGTGGAGCTCCCTGGTAACCACACAGAACATATCAGATACACACTACATTTGTGGTGTTTAAATGTCCCGGGAGAGGATTAAGAAAAAACGGCCAAGAAGACTGAGTGGAGGCGGTAATGAGAAAAGATTGAGAAGTGCTGGCATAATGCACTCTCCCACCCTCTCACCCTCCACCCCAGCCCACCCCCCGGCCTTTGCCCCAGGCTCTTTTGCCCCCTGTCTGCTTGAGAAGTCCCGTGCCATGCACCTGCTGTGTGCCCAGCCACAGGCTAAGCTCTGCACACCACAAGCTGATCCCATCCTCCCACAGACGCTAAGCGTGGGCACCCGTGTCCAGGTGCTGCCTGTGACACACAGCAGTTGGATGACCTTGGCCAAGCTACCTGACATCTCGGTGCCTGGCTGTTCTCCTCTACATATGGGATTAACGACAATCAGCACCTAGCGCAGGGGGCTGCTGTAGGACTCGGTGAGTGTCTTACAATAGCGCCTGGTGCTGGCTGGAACACTACAAGTCCTTGCCATTAGCCTCATTCCTATTCTATTTCAGATGAGGAAGTGGAGATTCCCAGAGCTGGTCAGGGATAGACAGGGACCCAGTGGGCGTGACCCCTGTGCCAGGGCCCTCCACTCCTCTGCCACTCTGCTCCACAAAAGGCTGAGGCCAGTTGCCACCTCCCCATGGAAGCCCTTCTGGCTTTCTCCATGACTCCACAGGACCATGTCCGCCCCTCGCTCACGGCTCTAACTACTCTGGTTTGTCATCTGTCTCGGTCGTGGAAGGCCTGATGCCAGGTTGTGTGACTGGGCCCCCCAGCCCCCTGCTGACCTGCAGCTCTTCTTGTCCAAGGCCTCCACGGTACAGTAGTCCAGGTCTCTGGGGCAAGGGTGCGGGTCCCACTGGGGCGGCCCCTGCATGCTGGCCTTGAGGGACCAGAGCAGGCCACAGAGCAGCAGCAGGCCCCCAACGCTGCAGCAGAGGAAGCTGACCGGCCTGAGCAGGGGGCCGGGGGCGGCAGGGGCGGGGTGCTCGGTGGGCAGGGCCTGCTGGGTGGGCAGGGCACCTGCCTCTCCTTCACTCCACCAGGCGAAGCACAGTGTCCCGGTCACCAGAATCACCAAGCCGCCAGCTGTCATGCAACAGCGGGTGGTGGAGGCCAGGCGGCGGCCATTGCACATCTGGACAGGGCAAAGGAGAGAGAAGAGCAAGTGGGCCGCTGCTCGGGTCCTGGGGAGCCCAGGTACAATTTCCCCGTGAGCGAGGGCACTGTGAGACCCTGGAGAGATCGTGGGATGCAGATGAAGACTTGGCAGTGCCCTCTGGGAGCCACAAACAACACGTGTCGGGTTCCTGGCACCACGCCCGGGGCCTGGTCAGAGCGGCCAGGTGTGGCCCTGCTCATTCTGGGACTCTGCAGGCGCCAGGAGCTTTGTCACCTGCTGGGTACCAGAGGCTGGGGGCCAGGAGAGGGAGCACTTGACAGGCGGGCCACCCAGGCCCACGGGGGCGCCACGCTGCCCTCCCCATCTGACAGGAAAAGATTTGAAAACCCGGAACAAGGGGGAAAGAGCACGCTGAAAAGTCTGAGGGTGAACTTCACGACGTGGGACAAAACGTCATGCGCAGCACAGAGATGCTCACCGTGGCCTTGTCTAGGAGGCCATGATGTGGAAAGAGCCAGAATGTCCAAGTATAAAGAAATGGAAAGGTGGGGCCAGCGCTGTGGTGTAGCCGATAAAGCCACTGCCTGCAACACTAGCATCCCACAGGGTGCCGCTTCGTGTCCCGGCTGCTCACTGCACTTCTGATCCGGCTCCCTCCTATTGGCCTGGGAAAAGCAACCAAAGACAGCCCCAGTGCTTGCGCCCCTGCACCCATGTGGAAGACCTGGATGCAGCTTCTGGCTCCTGGTTTTGGCCTGGTCTACTGCTGGACAGTGAAACAGCAGATGGAAGATCTCTCTCTCTCTCTCTCTCTCTCTCTCTCTCTCCACCTTACTCTGTAACTCCACCTTTCAAAATAAATAAATCTTTTTTAAAAAAAGTGAATGTGGGCTGGCGCCGCGGCTCAAGAGGCTAATCCTCCACCTTGCGGCACCGGCACACCGGGTTCTAGTCCCGGTCGGGGCGCCAGATTCTGTCCCGGTTGCCCCTCTTCCAGGCCAGCTCTCTGCTGCGGCCCGGGAGGGCAGTGGAGGATGGCCCAAGTGCTTGGGCCCTGCACCCCATGGGAGACCAGGAGAAGCACCTGGCTCCTGCCTTCGGATCAGCGTGGTGCGCCAGCCGCAGCAGCCATTGGGGGGTGAACCAATGGTAAAGGAAGACCTTTCTCTCTGTCTCTCTCTCTCTCTCACTGTCCACTCTGCCTGTCAAAAAAAGAAAAAAGAAAAGAAAAAAGTGAATGTGGCAAAATGTTCAAAAGCAAAGCGGGAAGTAACCCACAGCATGACTTCTGGGTGGAATGATTAACATTAATCCATTTAAAACACATCCAAGAAACTCGGCACAAGCGTTTGGCAACCGGGAGGAAGCACACGTGATGCCGTGCTATCTTCAAGCTATTGGAAGGAAGCCTGGCCCTGGCCCACACAGACTGCTGAGGCCGAAGCCTGGGAGCAGGCTGTCCCCAAGGCCACCCTGTAGGCTGTGCATTGTCCCCACACTTCCCTCGGCCTGCTGGCTTCCACGGGCTCCTCCCAGGACAGCCCAGTCCTCACCGGAGAAAGCTTCTCTGAGGACACATGAAAATGCCCAAGGGCCCTTCCCCTGTCTCCCTCCCTGAGCCCCTGACGCCACTGGAAGCAGAGAGAGAGGCCACTTGTCAGTGCCTAGGATTCCCCGCCTGTGAATTCCTGCCTCCGGTGTGCAGCTCATGCAGGGAGAAAAAGAAGCCGGCTACACCTGCACCCTGCCCCGTCAGAGAGTGCAGGAAGGCTAGAGAAGGCAGTAGGTGCAAAATGCGCCAGCAAACCAGCCAGAGGGCACCCTCATCTGCTGCACACTCAGCACCTGCCCGAGTTCCCCGCGGTCAGGGCCGGGAAGATGCTCATTTTACAAAAGAGGAGACGCAGCCCCAAGAGGCAAGGGAGCCACCCAAGTTCAGAGACAGGGACTCCCACCTGCACCAGGGGACTGGGAGGCATTTTACTCTGCCTGAAAGTGGCCGCGGCTCCTTGTGGGGAAAGGAAGGAACCACAGACGAGAATAAAATGCAACACAGAAGTCACCACACGTGCTGCCGCCCGGAGAGGAGCACCGGCCCTGCGGGGACGTGTCCTGTCCACTGCTCCTTTGGCCTGCACACAGAGGGTGTGCTGGGCAAGAAGCTTGCTGGGCACCACGCCCTGTATTTTGCAGCTGCCCCATGGCTTACTCCACACAACCCAGGACAACCCCTGGGGCGACAGCTTGTCCCAGGTCAGTGCTGGACTTAGAAACAGGTCTAAGCCGACGCCAGTCTCTCTGTGTGTGCATAGCCAAGCCTCTCCCTATGCGGTGGGGACCACACTGAGCAGAGATGTGTGCACGTAGACATCTTTCGCATGGGCAGCCCTCACGCTCACCACGTACTGCCCTCCTTTCTGGCCTCGAGGTCCCCAGGCCTCAGACAGGCCTGCACAGCGGCCCACAGGGTGTTCCCACCTGGGTCACCTGTGTGTGCATTGCCCTCCCTCCCTAGGGACCCCCTCCCCCACTGCAGGCAGGGTAGCCTGCCATCCTGGGTGCTGTCAACATCGCCTGTTCCACTGTGCCGCGGTGGCTTGCTTTGTTACAGATCAGGCTGGGACCCGCTACCAGCAGGAGGTTCTGGCCTCCTGTCCAAGAGGGGGTCTTCAGGCAGTAGCTCAGCTCTCAGGACCATGCACCTCCAGATCTGGACCCTGATCAGGGAGGAAGGAAGGGCTCCCTGCCCTGGGGAAGGCATAGCCCCAGTCCAGCGGGAGGAGACAGGCAAGAAGTTCCACCAATCTCGGGAAAGTCCCACCTCCAATCCGGGCACTCACTCAGGACCTGCCAGGTTGCCTTTGCCTCCACTGCCCTCCCACCCATCTCCTTCAGCCACCCCCCACCCCCCGCTGCCTTTCCCCAAACTCCTACCTGGGAGCCCTCTGCTCCAATCCAGGGCCCTCACTGGATGCCTTGTTCCAGATCCACCCCTTCCCAGAAGTCCTTCTGCTGGGAGCCCCACCCCTCCAGCCAGGGCAGCGGGGTCAGATCTCTCCGTCACCCCTCTGGCCAGGGTTATTCTGTCAGCTCTGGGACCCTGGGCAGCCTGTTCCACCTGTCTGAGCTCAAATCTTCAGAGGAGACGCCAGCTATAGATGAGGCAGCGTGACACCGAGCTGGGCAGAGCCGGGGCTCTGCTCCCACACTGGGCACGCCATCTAGCTCCTGCAGCCTCAGTGCTCTGCTCTGTGAAGTGGGCACAGCACCACCAGGTTGCCTGAGAAGATTAAAATACATGGAGGGGCCAGCACTGTGGCACAGTAGGTTAATCCTCCGCCTGTGGTACTGGCATCCCATATGGGCGCCAGTTCGAGTCCTGGCTGCTCCACTTCCGATCCAGCTCTTTGCCATGGCCTGAGAAAGCCTTGGAAGATGGCCCAAGTCCTTGGGCCCCTGCACTCATGTGGGAACCCCAGAAGAAGCTCCTGGCTCCTGGCTTCAAATCAGCCAATTGGGGAGTGAACAAGCAAATGGAAAATCTCTCTCTCTCTCTGAATTTCCTTCTCTTTGTGTAACTCTTTCAAATAAAATAAATAAATCTTTTTAAAAAAATACATGGAAACCACTTATTCTCCTAGCGCTAGGCTTTTTCTTTGCACAGCAGCACTTAGTACCCGTCGGCACCCACCATCTTACCGCACCTGCCCACCGGGCACCGGGGCCAGCCTGCAGGGACGTCAGGGCTAGGGAGCCCCGCCGAGGCCCCATCTCGACTCCAGGTGTCCAAGAAGGGCACTTGGGTGCCAGTTTCCATGAAGATCGAAACTCTGAGTGAGAACTGGGCTGACCCGGCCCTTTCTAACCACCAGGGAAACCGAGGCCACCCCGCAAGTTAGAGCCCAGGCGGATGCTGCCCGCAAGCCACTGCGGCCAAGCTTAAGGGACGGGCGCTAGAAGCCGCCGAGATGTCGCAAGCCAGGGCGAGAAGGACGCTTACCCCGTGCCGGGGCGCGTGGAGACGGTGGGCGGGCCGCAGTCCCGTCGCGGGCTGGGGGGGTCTCCCGCTGCCCATGGGGCGCTGAGCCCGGCTACGCCCTCTGCTCGCAAGGTGCCCGCCGCAAGTCGGGAGCGCTATCCGCCCCCTCTCTCCTCCCAGACTCGTCCCTATGGCTCGCGGGTCCGGCGACTCCCGGTGGCCGGTGGCCGTGGCTTGGGCGGCTCCAGGTGCCCAGTCGCCAGCCACTCCCGCTCCGCCCGAACTTAAAGTGACAGCGCGACTGGGCCTGGCTGGAGAGGCGGGGCGGCGGGGCCATCCCCGGAACTGCTGGAAATGTCAGTCCTTGGGGCGGCGGCGGAGGGCGGGGGGGGGGTGGGGGGGTGGGGGGGTGGCGGCAAGGCGGCCTCCTCCTCCCATTCTACAGACAGGGAAACTGAGGCCCGAAGTGGCAAGTCTCCCGCCTACAGCGCAGATGTAACCATGAGGGCCTTTTTCTTCTCACCGTGGTCAGTCGGAGAGCAAAGTCCCCAGCCAGCGTGACGGAGCATAAGGCGTTCTTGGCGAAGAAGACCCTCATCCAGGCCCTCCCAGGTCGCTGTCTAACTGCAGAGGTCTGACCTGCTCCTCCGGACTCGCCCCCGCCCCACAGGGGAGGACGGGGGTCCCCAGTTCTCACCTGCGCATGTGAAGGGAGCCAGTTCTAGGATCTGTTAGGATCTGGGTTTTGCTACTGCATTTTTCTGCTGTTCCAACCAATCAGGGGACTGGAGTCAGAGTGCCTCCAGCCATGCCAAGGCTTCCCCCTGGAGCTGTGGTGGCCACCTCCTCCTCCAGCCCAGCAACATGGACGGCGGAAGGTCGGAGCATCCGTGTGGGAGCAGAAGCTCAGAGCCGCAGGGCAGGTCAGACGCAGGGCCCAGGCCCCTTGTTCCCAGACTCCCGGGCCTGAGGATGCCTTCCAGCCCGGAGCCCTGGAGTGCTCCGAGCACCAGTGCTTCCTCTGGGACAGTGTTTCAGCTGTCACCTCATCTCCCCATCCCTGGGTGTGCCGTCTGTGTGCACAGAGACAGGCTCAGGGAGGGACAGTGGCCTGGGCAAGCCCATGGGGCTCAGAAGCAGCTGAGCTTAGCTGGGGACCCGGCAGGCCTCCTTCAACCTTGCCTATTCCAGAGGTGGGCAGCATCCGGAACCAGAGGCCACTGGCAGCCCTGTGGGTCAGGGGAGAAGAGAGTGGGCAGCTAAGGCCATGGATCGTTCAGCCCCAATCATTGCTGCAAGGCATAAGTCCATCATTGGTTAAAAGAGACCCTCCCAGGGCCCAGCCAAGGAGCTGAGCTCCTGCCTCGCAGCATGAGGGTGATTTGATTGGGTCCCTGGCTCCCAACTTCATCCCAGCCCAGCTCCAGGCATTTGGGGAGTGATGCAGCAGATGGGAGTGCTTTGTCTGTGTGTGTGTGTGTGTGTGTCCCACCCCCACCCCAGGCTGAGGTCCCGGCCTGGGCAGGATGAAGTTGCTGGGATACACCCAAGCATGGCTGAAACTGGAGCCTCCTGGAAACTAGGGCCACAGAATTGGCCAGGTGGTGATTTCTGTCCTGTCAGCTACTCCCAGGCCGGAAGAGGAAGACAGGCCACGGGCCACGTGCTTCTCTCTCTCTTTTTATTTTTTTTTAAAGATTTATTTATTTATTTGAAAGGCAGATTTACAGAGAGGCAGAGCCTAGAGAAAGAGAGAGAGAGAGAGAGAGTCGTTTTCCATCCGTTGGTTCACTCCCCAAATGGCTGCAATGGCCAGAGCTGCGCCTATCCGAAGCCAGGAGCCAAGAGCTTCTTCTGGGTCTCCCATGTGGGTGGGACTTGGGCCATCTTCTACTGCTTTCCCAGGCCACAGCAGAGAGCTGAATCAGAAGTGGAGCAGCTGGGACTTGAACCAGCGCCATATGGGATGCCGGCTTTGCAGGTAGCATCTTTACCTGCTACGCCACAACGCTGGCCCCCACATTCTTCTCTTGAAGCTGTGATCTCGTTGTCTATAAAATGGAAACAATAGTAGCTTCTCACCAGGGTTGTCTGTTAGATCTTATCCCCTGGGGAGCCAGCCTGGCTCTGCTGTCACGTGACATGGTGGCTCCATTTGGGAATCTTCCCTGGTCCATGGTGACCCCCAACCCCACCCCGGGAGCAGGGAGCAGGCGTGATGCAGCTCACACCTGGATCCAGCCAGACCCGGCCCACCTGGGACCAGAGAGGCTGGTTGGGGCTAATGGGGATCTAGGGATCTGGCCCATTCCTCTGGCTCCATCTTCTTCCTCCCCCTCCCAGGTAAACTGGTCCAGCCTCCAGGTCTGCGTGACACTCAGGCATGGTGGTGAGCTCGCAGGCTGGGATGCACCTGCAGACCCTCGCTGAACAAGCAACTGGGCCACTCAGAGAAGAAAACTGGTCACCAGCTTCTGCCTCAAGGGGTCAGGCAGGGAAGGGGCTGTCGCTGGTACCCACTCATTGCAGGTCAAGTCCTGGAGGTTTGGAGAGAAGGGTGTTGCCCACGGTTCTCAGCTCGGAAGCGGGGAAGTGGGGAGAAGAGGTGTTGGATCCACCTGCGTCTGGATCTTCCAGAGCTTGTGCACTTTTCCATTTTTACCACATTGCCCCTTCCCCAGTTACAGCGTGGGCTGCTGCTACCACCTCCCCCGGCCTGTCCGTCCCCAGAGCCACCTGCCTGTCACGCACACCAGCTTGCGCTTCCTGACCAGTGTGTCACCTGCCTAAAGCTCTCGCTGGCTCCCCATCGCCCTCAGAATACCCACCTCAGCTCCTGAGCACCCTGGCTTTGTGAGCAGGTCCTGGGCACGCCCAAGCTTTGTTTCCTGTGCTCCCCACTGTGCCACTCTGGAGCTCGCTGTCTGCTGTGTCCCGGGTACAGCGCCCGCCCCCGCACCGGCTTCGCCTGGTAAGCTCACGCACTTCCTCGGAAACTCAGCTCACAGGTCACCTTCTCTGTGGGACCTCTCGGTGTCCCAGGGCAGCGTGATGTGGTCCCTCTTCATGACAGGTGGAAGAATGGCCTCCAACGAAATGCTCCCGAAAAGCAGCCAGCCTCGGAGAAGGAATGAAACATCAGCCCTGGAACCAGAGGGCCCCAGGGGTGCTGTGAGGGTTAAGTGAACTATCATACAGTGTTGGACTCAGAGAGCAGCTGTCCCTGCTGGTGCCGTTCTTCTGTAAGCAGGAGACGACCTGTGGTCTTGGAAAAGCCTCCTCCCCACCTCCTGTCTCCAGGACAAGGGTCCGGTGTCCTTTTCCAGGGACTTCAGACTCAACCGGCCACGTGTGTATCTGACAAACATTGGCTCATGCATGGCACACCGGTTTTTCATCGAACACAAGCTACCATAAACATCTTTTTATTTTTCACTGCACTCTAATTAACTGCTTCTGTGTCTGGCTCCCCTACTGAATGCCTCTCAGAGGCGGACACAGTCATCTTGTGCCCTGTCCCTGTGCCCCTTGCCATCTCTCAGCAGCACACAGTAGGCCCACCATGACTTTATGTTGCAAGCAGCATGGGACATGCAATGGGGGCTCTCTGTGCCCTGTCTCCGCAGGGAGGGAACAGGCTCAGTGTCTCCTGGCTGTGCAGCCTGGTCGGGTCAAGTCAGGAGCGACAGTGTCTTTAAAGTCTCACGGTCGGCGCTGTGGTATAGCAGGTAAAGCCACTGCCTGCAGCACCAGCATCCCTTATGGGCACTGGTTCATGTCCATGCTGCTCCACTTCTGACCCAGCTCCCTGCTAATGCACGGGAAAGCAGTGGAAGATGGCCCGAGTGCTTGGAGCCCCTGAGGGAGACCCAGATGAAGCTCCTAGCTCCTGGCTTCAGCCTGGCCCAGTACTGGCCATTGCAACCATCTGGGGAGTGAACCCGTGAAAGGAAGATCTGTGTGTGTGTGCGTGTGTGTGTTGTGTGAGTAACTCTGACTTTCGAAATAAATACATAAAGCTTTTTTGGTGTTATTCCTTAACACCAAAAAAATAACAAGATTCAGAGGTCCACTTCATAAAAGAGGTGGCTTAGGCCACTGTGATCAACCTCATCCTCCCAAGTGACTTTGGCAATGTGTGGAGACAGTTTGGGTTGCTATTGACATCTAGTCGTAACAGCTCCTCCAAGAAAGAATTACCCAGCCCCAGGTGTCAAGTGCAGAGGTAGAGAAAGTCTGTATCTCATTCAGGATCCGGAGAGGGGCTGGTTCAAAGACTGTGCCCTGCAGAGAGACTCTGGGGCTGCTCCCAAAGGCGGAGCAGGAGCCAGCGGGCAGGAGCCTGGCCACACTCCCAGCCAGCGGCAGCAGGAGCCCTTTTGTCAGCTTTTGATACAGTAGTTCTGTGTTGGGGCTGGCATTAGAGCACAGTGGGGTAATCTGCCTCTCGCAGTGGCAGCATTCCATACCAGAATGCACTTGGAGTCCTGGCTGCTCCACTTCTGATCCGGCTCCCTGCTAATGAGCCTGATAAGGCAGCGGAAGATGGCCCAAGTGCCTGAGCACCTGCCATTCACCCATGTGGGAGACCAAATGGAGTTCCTGCTACTTGCAGGTAGAAGGGTTTTCTCCCTTTACAGCTTTTACTGAGAGACAATTTGTGGACCAGAAGACACCCATTTAAATCCACAGTGCGGTGGCTTTTAGCACATTCACGCAGCTGTCCGTCCAGCACCATCGTCTGTATCAGAACGCTCCATCACCCCCGGAAACTGCCAAACCCTAGTTCCGTCACTAACCTACTTCCTGTCTCTGAGGATTTTCCTATTCTGGACATTTCTTATAAACGGAAATGTGAGAGATGGGGTTTTTTTGTGCCTGATTTATTTACTTGGCCTGTGATGTTTCAGCCTTATCAGGACAGCATTCCTTGTTACTGCTGAGCAATATTCCCCTGTATGGATATACAGGAGCCCCTTCTTTTTTATTTTTATTTATTTGACAGGTAGAGTTATAGACAGTGAGAGAGAGACAGAGAGAAAGGTCTTCCTTCCATTGGTTCACCTCCCAAATGGCCACCACAGCCGGTGCTGCGCTGATCCGAAGCCAGGAGCCAGGTGCTTCTCCTGGTCTCCCATGGGGTGCAGGGCCCAAGCACTTGGGCCATCCTCCACTGCCTTCCAGGGCCACAGCAGAGAACTGGACTGGAAGAGGAGCAACCGGGACTAGAACTCAGTGCCCATATGGGATGCTGGTGCTGCAGGCGGAGGATTAACTAAGTGAGCCACGGTGCTGGCCCTGGGAGCCCCTTCTTATCTGCAGGGGACAGTGAAGACCCTCAGTGGATGCCAGAGGCCATGGACAGCACTGAATCCTACATATACCTTGATTTCTCCTACAGGCACATGCCTATGACAAAATATAACTTGCAAATCAGGACAGTAAGAGGTTAACAATAATACTACTGATAAAATTGAATAAGTGTAACAATATTCTGAGAAAATTGTCAACATAACTCATCTTGTGCTTTGGGGCCATTATTACATAAGCAAGTGTTATTTGAACATAACACTACAGCACCATGACAGTCACTCTGATAACCAAGACAGCTACTGAGTGACTACTGGGCAGGTAGCATATACGGTGTGGATGCACTGGACAAAGGCCTGGTTCAAATCCCTGTCGGCACAGGGCCAGAAGGAGTAAGATGGTACAATATTTCATCACAACACTTATCATAAATAGCATGCAATTTAAACTTATGAATTTGCTTCTCAAATCTTCCTTTAAGGTTTCTAAGCACCGTTAGCCGAGGGCAACCAAAACCACAGGAGCTAACCCGCAGATATCGGGGAAGCATTGTCCCACGTTTTGCTTACCTACTTATGCACTGACACATATTTGAGTTGTTCCGGCTTCTTGACTGTTCTGAGTGCTAGTGCGTGGAACATTCCTGAACAAATTGCTGGGTGAACACGTGTTTCCATTTTATTTTATTTTATTTTTGACAGGCAGTGTGGACAGTGAGAGAGAGAGAGAGACAGAGAGAAAGGTCTTCCTTTGCCATTGGTTCACCCTCCAATGGCCGCTACGGCCCGGCGCGCTGCAGCCGGCGCACCGCGCTGATCCGAAGGCAGGAGCCAGGTACTTCTCCTGGTCTCCCACGGGGTGCAGGGCCCAAGGACTTGGGCCATCCTCCACTGCACTCCCTGGCCACAGCAGAGAGCTGGCCTGGAAGAGGGGCAACCGGGACAGAATCCGGTGCCCCAACTGGGAGTAGAACCCGGTGTGCTGGCGCCGCAAGGCGGAGGATTAGCCTAGTGAGCCGCGGCGCCGGCTCACGTGTTTCCCTTTTCCTTGGGGGAACCCACAAGTGGGCTCACTAGACCACAGGGTTAATGCCGTGTGTAACCAAGAGTTAGGAAGGAATTTTTATTTGCACTTGGGGATTGAGGGAACTCAGGCTGAGAGGAGTCAGAAGGTGCAAGATCACAGGACAGAGCAGGCGGGGCCGGCGTGCTGGTGCAGCAGCGGCAGTGACCACCTGTGACAGAGCGCCAGTTCAAGTCCCAGCTGTTCCACTTCGGATCTAGCTTCCTGCTAATGCACCTCAGAAGGCAGTAGATGATGGCCCAAGGGCCCTCCAAAACACATCCGAGATTGGGATGGAGTTCCTGGCTCCTAGCTTCAGTGTGACCCCCGCCCCAAGCCTGGCTGTTTCAGCCATTTGGGGAGTAAACCAGTGAATGGGCACTTGCTCTCGCGCTCTCTCTCTCTCTCTCTCTCTCTCTCTCTCTCTCTCTCTCTCATTCTGCATTTCAAATAAATAAATCTTAGGGGGAAAAATGAACAGAGCATGGGCCAGCTATGGACCCCAGTTTGAGTCCTGGTTGCTCCACTTCCAATCCAGCTCCCTGCTAATGTGCCTGGAAAAGCAGCAGAAGATGGCCCCTGCACCCGCTCAGGAGACCCAGAAGAAGTCTCTGGATCGGCCCAACTCCTTTGCAGCCATTTGGGGAATGAACCAACAGGTGGAAGACCTCTCTCTCTCTCCATCTCTCCTTCTCTCTGTGTATAACTCTTTCATCTTTAAAAAATAAATAAACAGGGCAGGTTTCAACTCAGTTCCATCCAGCACCAAAGCTCAGTACCCTCCCACTCAGGATATATATGAAAAAGTAAAATGATGCAGAGTCCTCTTAAGTATATTCTCTTCAAATGTTAAGTTCTTGAGAACAACTATCTTTGTCTGTTTTGTCCAAAAAGTTCCAGCACCTAGGAGAGGCTTTGTGCATAGTAGGGTGCCATAAATACTTGGCAAACAAACAGGAGAAGGAGCCCCTGCACAGACCGGGAGGTGGGAGCATGAAGGGCTAGGAGGTGCCCCAAGGTCCCCAGCGGGTCCCAAGTGGGGTCACTTGGGGCCAAGATGACTCTCGAGCCCCTGGGAGCTGCCCCCTACCACCCAGCAGGTGGAGTGCCCTTGCCGGGCGCCCATCACCCCTGTGGCCCTGCTGATTCCTGGAAGAAAAGGATCCACGGACTCAAGGCCATGGCTTCCTTGGGAGATGCTTTCTGCCCTGTGAGTCAGCCCAGCTATTCTGGGGCCTCCATGCTGGCGAGGCCCAGGGTATCCAGCAGCCCTGGAGCTTGGGAAGCCACAAGCACTGGGAGGAGGAAGGCTTGGGAGCCAGGACAAAGGCTGGGGCCCAGGGTCTGTGGGGGTGAGGCAGGTGGCGGCCCCAACTCCAGGGGGGCCCAGGGGCACTCAGGTCCTGTTTACAGACGCTCTAGAAAGACAGAGTGGGCCCAGAGGCCAGTGTTGAGGCCCAGTGCTGATGTGAGTGGGCAGAAAGTGGGCTGGACAAGAGGCCCTGGGTTTGGTCCTGACCGTGAGGTGGCCTTGGCCAAGTCGTGCTCACTCCCAGCCTCAGAAATTGGTCAGAAATCGAGGGTCCTTCTGAGCTCTCTTTCTCCCTCCTCTTCTCACTCAGACTAACCCATAAGTCCCCACCCAAATCTCACAGAAATCCTGGACTGTATGTGGTTATTGAGTCAGTTCTTTTCAAAAAAAGAAAGAAAAATGTGCTTATTTGTTTGAAAGTCAGAGTTACAAAGAGAGAGGAAGAGAGACAGAGAGAGATCTTTCATCTGCTGGTTCATTCCCCCAGATGGCTGTAATTAATGGCCAAGACTGGCTCAGGCCAAAGCCAGGAAGGAGCCAGGAGTCCGGAGCCTCCTCCAGGTCTCCCATGGGGGTGTCAGGAGCCCAAATACTTGGGCCACCCTGCACTGCTTTTCTCAGGCCATTAGCAGGGAGCTGAGTTGGAAGTGGAGCAGCCAGGACTCGAATCAGTGCCCACATGAGATGCTGGGGCCGCAGTCGGCAGCTTTACCCACTATGCCACGGTGCTAGCTCCAAGTCAGTGTTTATTTTTCGATGTCTGGAAGCTCTTCAGGCATAACCTCCTGTCTCTTCCAAGACTTCTGAAATCTTTTCCTGCCTCAGTTCCTGCCCCCTGTGCCAATCCACCACCCTGCCCCAGCCTCACTCATCCAACAACCGATATCCCATGAGGTCGTTGCACTTGGCCCATTCAAACTAAGTCATCCTTTTCCCCCTAAGCCACCCTGTCCCTGTGCACCTCAGCCAGCCTGGGACATGGGAGGTAGCACCGCCAGGTCTGATAGAAAAGCAACTCCTTGCTGTGCTTTCTGGGCCTGATTTCTCAGCAGCTAAATGACAGCTCAGGCATGATGGCATCTACGGCTGCCAATAGGCATGGATGCTCTGTTGTTACTCCCGACCCTGCCATTAGCCTGCAAGTGCCCCTGGCCAAGTCCTCCCGCCGAGGCCTCCGTCTCCCCATCAGTCATTCAAAGGGTTAGATAGGAGCAGGTAGGTGGCTGGCAGAGAGGAGCTGAGGTCTCAGAGCTCCAGTAGCTGGCACAGCAGGGCAGGCCACAGTGTGACGGCTCCAGCCACCTGCTGCAGGGTAGCTCCGGCTGGCCTGGCCTGGCCTGTGTGACAGCCCAGCCTGTGCCATTCAACCCTGCTTTCTGTGCACTTCCCAAACCTGCCTCCCGCATTCCAGCAAGCCCTCCTCCTTCCAAATAGCAGACACAGCTGGAAATACCCAAACAGGCTGCAGGCTCTGTGTAGGATGACCTTTACGTCATTATAATATCATCATAACAAAATGACCGTGGCCAAAACATAAAATTGCCAAACACTCCTCCCTCTTCGACTATTCAATCAAGCCCCACCCCAGGCACCCCCTATGTCTGCTGAGTGTATAAAAGGATGGCCTGGAGGCCAGCGTTGCTACAGAGGGGGTTAAATCTCCACCTGCAATGCCAGCATCTCCTGTTGGCACAAGTTCAAGTCCTGGCTGCTCCACTTCCAATCCAGCTCCTTGCTAGTACTCCTGGAAAAGTAGCAGAAGATGGCCCAAGCTCTTGGGCCCCTGCACCCATATGCGAGACCCACAGGAAGCTCCTGGCTCCTGGCTTTGGCCTGACCCAGCCCCAGATGTTGCTACCGTTTGAAGAGTGAACCAGTGGCTGGAAGATCTCTCTCTTTTTCTGCCTCTCCTTCTCTCTAACTCTACCTTTCAGGTAAATAAATGAATCTTTAGGAAAAAAAGAGAGATTTAAATTAAAAAAAAATCCTGAAGCTTGTTTCTCTGTTATTCTCTTTCTCACTCTCGCTCTCTCTAGCTTACCTCTACTTCATTTCCTTTAAATAAAGCCTGCTTTGCTGTATGCCTTTATGCCTCCCCCTTCAGCTCTTTCATGCATGGAGGGAAGAGCCTGGGACACTCCCAGCCGGGGTCCCTCTGCCCACAACCGATGGCACTGAGATCTGAGCAGGCGCAGTGCTGGTTTACTCCCCAATTGGCTGCAATGTCCTGAGCTGCACTGATCTGAAGCCAGGAGCCAGGAGCTTCTTCCAGGCCTCACACGTGGGTGTAGGGGACCAAGGACTTGGGCCATCTTCTACTGCTTTCCCAGGCCATAGCAGAGAGCTGGATCTGGAAGTGGAGCAGCCAGGACTTGAACCGGCATCCACATAAGATGCTGGCACTGCAGGCGGCAGCTTGACCCGCTAAACCACAGCGCCGCCGCATGCTCCCTGCATTTTTACAAATGATGCATTGGCCGGTGCTGTGACCACGTGCACTTGCAGTCACGGTCAGCCTGCCTGGCACAGGCCTGGTAGAGCGCTCTGCCCATGATCATGCCCCTCCCCTGACACGCCGTCTCTTCACCACGCCCTTTATCCCTTCTGCACGGTCACTTAGGCTCGACCACGGTCTTTGCTGGCTTTTAAATATTTCCATAACTGCACGAAGAGGCTTCCAGCCCTAACACCCGACACATGTGAGTGACGGAAGGACGGGATGTGACCCCCGGAGCAAGGGCTGAGGCAGGTCTGCGGCAGCTGGGGTGCAGCTGCCCGTGCCCCTGCTCCTTTGTGGGCACACCTGCCCCTTGTTAGGCAGCTGTCCCACCCGGGCAGTGAGTCTCTGTCACGCTTTCGCAAGTCATCATAATAACAAGGGTTCAGACGCCCAGGGATGCGTGAATTCTATTGGCTCTCGGTCTTTCCCACAACTGCCCTTACTCCTGCTGCGGAAATGGAGAAACTGAGGCTCAGGGTTGAGCTGACCAGAATGGAAACCATCCTGTCCAGCGCTGGGCCACTGTCCTGTCCACCCCTCCGCACGGCCCCAGGCACCGCGGCCTCTGTTTCTGTTTCCCGTAGCGAGGTGGGGGTGACCTTCAATCTCCCTTGGGCTTAGTCTTCCACCCCCATGAATCCCGCGCCCCCCACCCTCCCCTTTCTCTTACAAGCATAGGTGATCACCACCTGCATAGCCGCGTGCCACTGTGCCCTTAAACAACAGGTGTGGGAAGGGGATACACAGCCAAGTAAACCCCAGCTTTCTTTTCTCCACTGCCTGCCAAGAGTGGCAGGGAGGCTGGCACCGCGGCTCAATAGGCTAATCCTCCGCCTTGCGGCGCCGGCACACTGGGTTCTAGTCCCGGTCGGGGCGCCGGATTCTTCCCCGGTTGCCCCTCTTCCAGGCCAGCTCTCTGCTGTGGCCAGGGAGTGCAGTGGAGGATGCACCCCATGGGAGACCAGGATAAGTACCTGGCTCCTGCCTTCGGATCAGCGCGGTGCGCCGGCCGCAGCGCGCCAGCCGTGGTGGCCACTGGAGGGTAAACCAACGGCAAAAAGGAAGACCTTTCTCTCTGTCTCTCTCTCTCTCTCACTATCCACTCTGCCGGTCAAAAAAAAAAAAAAAAGAGGCAGGGACCCCTGGAGAAAAAATAATTGTACGGCCCATCCCCCCACCACCCCACCCCATCCCACCCCAGCCCTCTGGCCTCCAGATGGCCCCTCCCCCCTGCTGGACTGAGCAGAGCCAGTCTCCCTCACTGCGGTGACTCTGCTTGCTATTTCTAAGCCGATACCTTTCTGCAGCCTAGAACCTTCTCTAAACCTCATGCCCACTGCCTTGGATTTCCAACACCACATGCCCATAAACAGTGCTGTTGGGGTTCCAGCACCCACCCGTCCCTCCCTAACCTAATCAGTAACTGCTGTGCTTTGGGGAGATTTCAGATCCTCCCCCGCCCCCATACCCAGGCAGACCTCTCAGCCTCATGTCCCCATGAGAGCCCGGCAACTGCTCCCCCGCGCCAGCGAGTGTCTCCTCTAAACTGCACGCAAGCTGTTCCATCCTCCTCTGCTTAAGAGCCCCTAATTTGTCAGAAACTCAGCTTGATTATAAGTTAGGCAAGAACAAATTTAGGGGTTATTGCTGTGGGGTAGAAGGTTAAGCCACGGCCTGCAGTGCCGGCATCCCATATGGGCGCCAGTTCAAGTCCCAGCTGCTTCACTTCCAATCCAGCTCTCTGCTATGGTCTGGGAAAGCAGTGGCAGATGGCCCAAGTCCTTGGGCCTCTGCCCCTACATGGGAGAAACGGAGGACTCTCCTGGCTCCTGGCTTCAAATCAGCGTAGCTCCAGCCGTTGTGGCCATTTGGGGGGGTGAACCAATGGATGGAAGACATCTCTTTGTCTCTCTTTCTGCCTCTCTTTTCTCTGTCTGTAACTCTACCTCTCAAACAAATAAATGAATCTTTAAAAAAAAGGTGGTTAGGCCACAGGGCACCATCCAAATGATGGATTAAGGCTGTTACCTTGGGCGTGGGCTCCTTCCCCAGGGAGTGGCTTTGTCATAAAAGCAAATCCAGCTGCCTCAGCTCTCCTTTTCTTTTTTAAGATGCATTTATTTATTTGAAAGGCAGTGATGGGGGCGGGGGCAGAGAGAGAGAGAGAGAGAGAGAGGTATTCATTCCATCCACTCGTTCACTCTGCAAATGGCTGCAATGACCAGGGCTGGGTCAGGCCAGAGCCAGGAGCCAGGAACTCCATCTGGTCTCCCACGTGGGTGGCAGGGGCGCACACCCACAGCTCTCTTCTCATTCTCTGTGCTGCCTTGTGGGTGATGACGTAGCAAGAAAGCCTTTGCCAGGGGCAGGCACCTAGATACCAGGATTCTCGGTTTCCAGAACTGTGATCCAAATGAAGCTCTTTGCTTTATCGACTCCTTGGTCTGTGGGATAGCTAAAGGAAATGTCTTAACAATAGGAAAGAGAAGACCAGGGCGCCCCTAGAGAGGAGGGGAACGGAGCCAGACAGGTGTGGTGTCGGCATCCTGAGACCTTCTAAAGCTCCAGCTCTGGCCCTCAAGTTCAGAGCTCCTGCCTGGGGTCTCTGCTCCCTGGCCCCTGGCCCCTGGCCCCTGGTCTCCAGGCCTGCCGATTACACGTGATGCGAGCTCCACGGTCTTGCGTGTGGCTCCCTGTCCCATCCCACCCACTGAGTTCACACTACAGACTCAGTTCATGGATGGACTCCCCACAGAAGCACTCCTGTCTCGCTCTGCCCAAGCCGAGTCTCAGATCCAGAGAGCCTCTGATACTCCCAAGCACCAGTACACAGAATTCCTAGTAAGGCCTGAGAACTTTCTGGAAGCTTTCCAGGTAGTAACAGAAGCATAAAATATTGACATTTATGAAAAGAAATTCTTGGCCATCTCCCAGTAGATATCATTGTGGACTGAGTACAAAGGGCCTAACCCAGCCCATCACCTATTTTTGTACAGTGTGTGAATTAAGAATAGGTTTGGTTTTTTGTTAGAGGTAAAATCTCAGAGAACCCTTCCTAAGTATAGTTTTTACGTGTTTGAGTGGTTGGGGGGAAAAGGGAAATAAGAATGACATTTTTAAAATATATTTATTTATTTGGAAGTCAGAGCCAAAGAGAGAGAGGTTTTCCATCCACCAGTTCACTCCACAGGTGATCACAACAGCCGGGGCTGGACCATGCTGAAGCCAGGAGCCAGGAGCCTCATCCAGGTCTCCCATGTGGATGTAGGGTCTGAAGCACTTGGGCCATCTTCTGCTGCTTTTCTCAGGCCATTAGCAGGGAGCTGGATCGGAAGTAGAGCACTCAGCCCTTGAACCAGCGCATATATAGGATGCGAGCTTCACACACAAAGCCTGCACCCACTACACCACAACACCAGCCCCAGAATGACATTTTATGACAAATGAAAATTACATGAAATCCCAAAGCTAGTGTCTGTAGATAGTTTTGTTTTGCTTTGCTTTAATTTATTTGAAAGGCAGATTTACAGTGAGAGGAGAGAATCTTCCATCTGCTGGTTCACCCCTCAGATGGCCATAGCGGCAGGGGCTGGGCCAAGCCAGGAGCCTGGAACTTCTTCCAGGCCCTCCACGTGGGTGCAGGAGCCCAAGCACTTGGGCCATCTTTCTGCTGCTTTCCCAGGCACATCAGCAGAGAGTTGGATTCTAAGTGGAGCAGCCAGGACTTGAACCAGTGCCCATATAGAATGCCGGCATCACAGATGGAGGCTTAACCCACTATGCCACAATGCTGGCCCCTGTAGATAGTTTTATTGGACACAAGCACATTGGTTTATTTGCATACTGTCTGTGCTGCTTTCACACTGCCAGAATTGAGGCGCTACAACAGAGACCACATGGCCCACAAAGTCTGAAATCTTTACCATGTGGACTTTTCTAGAAAAGATCGGCTGACTTCCATTCTACTATGGTATTTCATGGAAAGTAAGATGCCATCGACTGCATGACAGGAGAGGGGATGATGCTGCAGGCAGACCGTGCTGGACTTCCGTTGCTACACCAGAACCCCACAGACGAGCTCCTCATGAAGGAAGGAGGTCTACTCTGGCTCAGGTTTTGGAGGTTCTCAGTCCAAGATCAGGTGGACCCCATGGTCCTTCCATCTGTGAGGCTGGCAGTGGTGGAGTGTGTGTACGAGTGACCACATGGCGAACCAGGAAGCAGAGAGAGCCGCTAGTCCAGGCTTAGGCTCCCTTCCAAGGGCGTGTCCCGGTAACCCAAGGACTCACCACCCCTGGGCAGCATAGTTAGATTAAGTTCCCACACTCTTAGTACCATCAATTTGTGACTTCAGGATTTTTTTTTGAAAACTTTTATTTAATAAATATAAATTTCGAAAGTACAACTTTTGGATTATAGCGGTTCCCCCCCATAACCACCCTCCCACCCACAAACCACCCCATCTCCTACTCCCTCTCCCATCTCCATTCTTCATTGAGATTCATTTTTTTTTTTTTTTTGACAGGCAGAGTGGACAGTGAGAGAGAGAGAGAGAGAGAGAGAGAGAAAGGTCTTCCTTTTTCGTTGGTTCACCTCTCAATGGCCGCTGCAGCCGGCACACCATGCTGATCCGAAGGCAGGAGCCAGGTGCTTCTCCTGGTCTCCCATGTGGGTGTAGAGCCCAAGCACTTGGGCCATCCTCCACTGCACTCCCGGGCCATAGCAGAGAGCTGGCCTGGAAGAAGAGCAACCGGGACAGAATCCAGTGCCCTGACCGGGACTAGAACCAGGGGTGCCGGCACGGCAGGCAGAGGATTAGCCTATTGAGCCGCGGCATTGGCCCAAGATTCATTTTTAATTATTTTATATACAGAAGATCAACTCTACACTAAGATTTCAACAGTTTGTACCCACACATACACACAAAGTATAAGGTACTGTTTGAAGCTTAGTTTTAGCATTAATTCACATAGTACAACACATTAAGGACAGAGATCCTACATGGGGGGAGCAAGTACAAGTGACTCCTCCTGTGCTTTAACAACTGACTCTCTTATTTATGACATCAGTACCCACCCGAGGCTCTTGTCATGGACTGCCAAGGCTATGGAAGCCTCTTGACTTTGAGATTTAATCATCTGCAGGAGTCAGAAGCCATGACCTATTGAAACCAGAACACAGACCATAATCCGAATCCCAATGTTCAAACTGAAGAGGGGAATGCCTGCCTCTTTGGAATTATTTAAATAAATTATGCTCGGTTACCTGACATGTCCCAGACAATATGTTTATTATTTTATATTTGTTTTCCTAATTGATAATTCCTAGGTATCCGTTACCTCAATGGCACTTATTTCCAAGAGAAAGAACGATTCCTTCTAGTCAGAGAGGAAACAGGCTCAGCGAGGTGACGCAGCACACTCACAACAACACAGCTCCAAGCCTGACCGTCTCCGCTGCACCAGGCTGCTCTCCCTGTCTAGGCCCCAGAATGCCACAGGTGTCAGCCATGACACTGCCCCAACAGCTCTGCAGTCCCACCTTCTACCACTGTCAGCGTCCACACCGGCTCCCTGCTAACCTCGCATCGCCTCCTTTCCAGGCTGGGGAGCCTTGCAGTTCCTTCTACACCTCCACCACGACAGTGCAGGGCGAGGGCGCATGGGTGGGGCGGACACAGGGGCTTGCACCCCGTGGACCTGGGTGGAATCCTAGTTGTGCCTACAAGTCGGGTTACCTGAAACAGGACACTCAACTTTTTCTAGTGAGGCCTCCGTTGGCTCATAGCTCTTTCCAGGCCAGCCTGTGAATGTTCCAAATCTTTCCATCCTGCTTTTCCTTTAATCATACATTCCACCTTGAAGTCATTTCTCTCTGCATCTTAGCATATGCAGTTAAAAGTAGGCACACAGGGGGCCGGCGTTGTGGCATAGCAGGTTAGGCCACCACCTGTACCGCCTGCATCCCGTATGGGTGCCAGCTCATATCCCGGCTGCTCCACTTCCATTCCAGCTCCCGGCTCATGTGCCTGGGAGAACAGTGGAAGACGGCCCAAGTGCTTGGGCCTCTGCAGCCACGTGGGAGACCCAAATGGAGTTCCTCAATCCTGGCTTCGCCCTGTGCAGCCCTGGCTGGTGCAGCCATTTGGAGAGTGAACCAGCAGGTGGAAGCTCAGTCTCTCTCTCTCCCTTTCTCTTTGTGACTCTGCCTTTCAAATAAATAAAATAAATCTTAAAAAAAAAAAAGGAGGCACACAACACTTTGCTTAAGAATGTCTTGTGGGGTTAACCACTGCCTGTGATGCCAGCATTCCATATGGCACCTCCCCTTCCTGGCTGCTCCACTTCCACAGATGGCGTTATCTCGGTAACAGAATAAGTAGAAAAGCCTACATGATTATTGTGACAGATGTAGACAAGACATTTGATAAAATTTAATAGCAATTCATGATTTAAAAATAATTTAGAAAGCTAGAATGGAAGAAAACTTACTTAATCTTGTAAAAAGTACCCAGTTTAAAAATAAAAGTACATGGGGCTGGTGCTGTGGCATAGCAGGTAAAGCTGCTGCCTGCAGTGCCAGCCTCCCATATGGGAGCCGGTTCGAGTCCCAGCTGCTCCAGTTCCGATCCAGCTTCCTGCTATGGCCTGGGAAAGCAGCAGAAAATGGCCCAAGTCCTTGGGCCCCTGCACCCACATGGGAGACCAAGAAGCTCCTGGCTCCTGGCTTTGGATGGGCGCAGCTCTGGCCATTGCAGCCAACTGGGGGGTGAACCAGCAGATGGAAGACCTCTTTCTCTCTCTCTCTCTCTCTGCCTCTCCTTCTCTCTCTGTGTAACTCTAACTTTCAAATAAATACATAAATCTTTAAAAATAAATAAATAAATAAATAAAAGTACAGTAAAGATTGCATTTAATCATGAAATACTGTAAGTTTCTCCCCGAGATCAAATATAACAGAATATCTGCTATTTTTGATTATATTTTTCAAAGATTTATTTATTTACTTGAAAGGCAGAGTTACAGAGAGAGAGAAAGAATGAGACACAGAGAGAGAGATATCTCTCATCCACTGGTTCACTCCCCAGATGGCTGCAACAGGCCAGGGCTAGGTCAGACTGAAGCCAGGAGCCAGGAGCCAGGAGCCTCATCCTGGTCTCCCACACGGGTGCAGAGGCCCAAGGACTTGGGCCATCTTCTGCTACTCTCCCAGCCCATAGCAGAGAGCTGGATCAGAAATGGAGCAACCAGGACTCGAACCGGCGCCCATATGTGATTCCAGCACTGCAGGCGGGGGCTTCACCTGTTTATCCAGAGAATTCCCTTGCACTCTTCAAGACCCAACTCAGATGCGCCCTTTTGTGCAGACCCTCTCCCCATTTCCCTGGCGGAGTCAGGCATCCTCCGAGCTCCCCCAGGATGAGCCCCTCAGCTCAGGCAAAGTGGAGTCAGGGGTCCTGCACAGGGGTGACTTGGGTGAGCAGACGTAGTCTCTACCCAGACCCCACCCTCGCCTCAGCAAGCCTCCACACTCCCTCTTGTGCCTGCCTGGCTTCTTGGAGGCAGAGGGTGGGGCAGGGGTCTGAGCTGCTGGAGGGAGGCGTGGTTACATGACAAGGAAAGACCCTGGGTCCTCGAGTGGCTGTGAGCGGAAAGTCGCCAGCGTGGTGGTGTTGAGAGCTGGGGCCGTTTGTTGGAGCACTGTCACTGTGGCTGTCCCAACTCCCAGACCACACAGGTTAGGGTGGAAAGTGGGCGGAGACAGCTGAGGGTCTTGGGGGCTGGGACAGGCGGACAGGGAGGTCAGAAGAGAAGCCCAGCCAGGTCACTGCTCACTGCCCCGCGATGACTTCGGACTCCTGGTCGGTCAGAAGGGGATTGGAGGCCCTGCTCTGAGTGGCAACACAGAGCTTCAGCAACTGCTCACAGATAGTGCCTCAGGCATCCAGCATCCGGGCCAGCACCGTGGCATGGTAGATTAAACCTCTGCCTGCGGTGCCGCCATCCCATATGAGTGCCAGTTCAAGTTCCAGCTGCTCCACTTCTGATCCAGCTCTCTGCTATGGCCTGGGAAAGCAGTGGAACATGGCCCAAGTGCTTGGGCCCCTGCACCTATGTGGGAGACCAGGAAGAAGCTCCAGGCTCCTGGCTTCGGATTGGCCCAGTCCGGCCATTGCAGCCATTCAGAGAGTGAACCAGCGGATGGAAGACCTCTCTCTCTCTCTCTCTCTCTCTCTCTCTCTTTCTCTCTCTCTCTCTGTCTCTCCGTCTTCTGTCTGTAACTCTACCCTTCAAATAAATAAATAAATCTTAAAAAAAAAAAAAAAAGTATCAGGAGCTTCGTAAGTACCTGTGGCCCTCACCTTCCAGCAAGTTTCCCTGACCAGGGACAGAGCTGGGCAGGTGGAAACAGATCCCATGACGGGTACTGCTGCAAGTACCTTACAAAATAAACTCATTTCATTCCTACAGCAACCCATTTCACAGATGCAGAGACCGAGTCACAGTAAAGACAAGTCACTTGACCAGGTATCCACAGCCAGCAAGTGGCAGAGCTAGGATTTGAACCCAGCACCCCGCCTCCAGGGCCCATGCTTATAACCACAAGGTTGTGCTTCTGAGTGGGTTCAGCCTGTTTATACGGAGAGGGCTGTGGACAGCCGGCATCTGAGAAGAGCTGCCCAGCCAAGACGATTGCTGGCTTCTGGCCAAGCAGCAATCCAGGAGAAGCTGGGCCCAGTCACTGTCTCTTTCCTGAGATGAGAAAGCCAGCCAGACCTCGTGTGCAGAGGGAATGCTCCCTGAGAACCTGATCCAAGGGGGAGGGCATCACGTGGTCCTCCGTTCAGGAGGCCCTGAGTCACCGCATGGACAATGACTCCCATCGTGGTCTTGCGAGGTCCAGCCCTGCAGGAAACCACGTCACTTCCAGAAGCCATCTGACTCTGCTTCCTCGTGGGAGCGCAGACAGGAGCCTCCAGCAGTGGGAGCAGCCGCCCTACTGCCAAGGTGTCCACAGGGACCGCGCAGGTGTCAGAAGGAGTTGAGTTCTACCTGTAAAAGCTGAAGTCACTGCCAGAGGGCTGCTGGTCAGGTGCTCAGGGTCCAGCTAGGCTGGGAGACCTAAAGGACCGGTGTTCAAGGGAGACCCCTGCAGGCTGTGGGCTCGGAGGGCATCCCTGCCTCAGCAGCCATTGCAGGGCCAGGTAGGGAGTGGGCTAAGGCTGCTGGAATCCAGCTGAGAGGTGAGCACAGCGCAGGGATGGGGAGGCACCCACAGAAGAGGAAAGCACAACAATGCCTCTCTTGGGACTCACTTCCCCAAGAACCCTATGCAAGAGGAGTGGGTACTCTCCCCATTTTCCATGGAGGAAAACTGAGGTTCCAGTGGTCACACAAGTGGTCAGAGAGCCGCATTGTTGCCCCGCTGGTGGCCCCCTGGCACTTCCCCGCCTGGGGGCAGTCACAACACAGGCAGAAGAGGAAGCGCCACAGCCCTCCATCTGGATCAGGCGCTGCTTGTTTGTTGAGCCACACTTCAAGAATCTCGAATTACATCGGAGGGGTGGACAGGACAACTACATGGGACCTGTGAGCGCCACCTGGTGGTGAGCTCCGCCATCACATGTCTCCTGGTGGTGTCAGCAGCTAACAGGTTCCCGGGCCACATGAACCACAGGACTGTGTGTGGCTCCAGTGACTGCACAGGTTGCATTCCCAGGGCCGCTGCTCTCAGTCCCTCTCCCTGCAGTGACCCAGAGCTGGGGCGCCAAGCACTGCCCCGCGCCCTCAGGTACGGTGGCTGGGTTGCCCACTTGCCGGCTCCTGCTGTGCTGTATAATCTCCAACTGAGTTGAACGCGGTGAAGAAATGCACCTGGGCCTTACATCCGTTCCTATGGGGGCTCTGCGGGAAAGGCTTCTCCCGGAAGTGACTTTTGAGCTGGGTTCTGCAGAGTGATGAGCAAAGTTCACGAGAACAGTATGTGCAAAGGCCCGGGAATGGGATGGAGTCGGATCCGTTAGGTACACTGGAGGACATCAGTGTGGCTAGAGCCTGGAGGAAGAGGAGAAAGGCACCAGCAGAGCTGGAAAGGGGTTGGGTGGGAGGGGGACCACTTAGGGCTTTCAGGCCAGGTCAGTGTGGGAGCGAGGCCTTTAGCCGGAGGGGTGGCCTCAGAGACTTTATTTTAAAAGAGTAGTCAGATGGGACCAGTGCGTGACGTAGCAGGTTAAGCCACCACCTGCAATGCCGGCATCTCTTGTGGGTGCTGATTCGAGTCCTGGCTGTTCTGCTTCCAATCCAGCTCCATGCGCCTGGGGAAGCTTTGGAAGATGGTTCAAGTGCTTGGGCCTCTGCACCCGTGTCGGAGGTCTAGAAGAAGTTCCTGGCTCCTGGCTTTGGCCTGACCCAGTCCTGGCTGTTGTAGCCATTGGGGAGTGAACCAGAGGATGAAAGATTCTCTCTCTTTCTGTCTGTCTCCATCTCTGTAACTCTCCCTTTCAATTAAATAAAAATAAATCTTTTAAAAATTTAAAAGCAAATAAATAAAAACAAAAGAGCACTTGGTAGGCCGGCGCCGCGGCTCACTAGGCTAATCCTCCGCCTTGCGGCGCCGGCACACCGGGTTCTAGTCCCGGTAGGGGCGCCGGATTCTGTCCCGGTTGCTCCTCTTCCAGGCCAGCCCTCTGCTGTGGCCAGGGAGTGCAGTGGAGGATGGCCCAGGTGCTTGGGCCCTGCACCCCATGGGAGACCAGGAAAAGCACCTGGCTCCTGGCTCCTGCCATCGGATCAGCGCGGCGCGCCGGCCGCGGCGGCCATTGGAGGGTGAACCAACGGCAAAGGAAGACCTTTCTCTCTGTCTCTCTCTCACTGTCCACTCTGCCTATCAAAAAAAAAAAAAAAAAAAAAAAAAAAAAAAAAAAAAAAAGAGCACTTGGTGCCACCTGGAGAGTGAGTGGGGACGGACACAAGTGGCTGTGGGGAGAGCTTGAGAAGGTACAAGGAGGCCATCTCAGGACTCCACGAGAGATGGGGTTTGTGCTCAGGGAGGTGTCTGGAGAGGTCAACCAACCCTCCATGTCCGCAGGGGCAAAGCTGGCAGTGATGGGTACAGGGAGGGAAGGAGAGAGGGTGATAATGGCACAGCTTAGACTGCTGGCTCCCCCAACCCAACAGACAACAAGGCCGCTTTCTGGGCAGGGGGCCACTGGAGCAGGTCTGATGGGGCTGGAGGTGGCCAGCATGTGCAGCTGTAGTCAGGCTGAGTTTGAAGGACCAGAGGGAGATCCGCACGGAAATGAGGGGAGTGAGGTGCTAGGAGGTTTTGCTACTCACTAGCTTATGTGAGTTTATGTAAATTATAGAACCTCTTGGTGGTCTTTTTTTAAATCTATTTTTTATATATTTTGAAAGGTAGAGAAAGAGAGATAGAAGGAGAGAGAGAGAGAGAGATCAATCTTCCATCTGCTGGTTTACTCTCCAGATGCCCATAAGACCTGAGGGTTGAAGCAGGCTGAAGTCAGGAGCCAGGAACACAACCCAGGTCTCCTGTGTGGCCGCAGGGACTCAGCTACTTGGACCAGCACCTGCTGCCTCCCAGTGCAAAATGGTCCCAGAGCTGGGACTCGAACCAGGCACTCTGAAACGGGAGGCTGGCATCCCAGGCAGTGTCCTGAATGCTGAGTGGAAGAACCAGCCTGATGGAAGGAACCTCCTGGAATCCCTGTTTCCTAAGCTGTCAAACAGGGAGAACAAAGACTAATACTGGGCCGGCGCCGTGGCTCAATAGGCTAATCCTCCACCTTGCAGCGCCGGCACACCGGGTTCTAGTCCCGGTCGGGGCGCCGGATTCTGTCCCGGTTGCCCCTCTTCCAGGCCAGCTCTCTGCTATGGCCAGGGAGTGCAGTGGAGGATGGCCCAGGTGCTTGGGCCCTGCACCCCATGGGAGACCAGGAAAAGCACCTGGATCCTGGCTCCTGCCATCAGATCAGCGCGGTGCGCCGGCTGCAGCGGCGGCCATTGGAGGGTGAACCAACGGCAAAGGAAGACCTTTCTCTCTCTGTCTCTCTCTCTCACTGTCCACTCTGCCTATCAAAAAAAAAAAAAAAAAAAAAAAAAAAGACTAATACTGAGCCATCCTGAGGAAGGCGTGACAAGGCATGACAAGGCGTGACAATGGAAGTTCTGAATATGACAGACGCCAAGACACAGTCAGTTCCAAATGCCCAAGCTAGAGGGCAAACCCTGGGATGCAGGCTTTCAAAGAGCTCGCTGAGCTGGTTTCTTAACTCACTCAGAGGTCAAGGCCTCACTCAGAACACTTAAAACAGCAAGGCCCCAACCTAGCAGAAAGCAGAGGCCTGGCCAGGGCCCTGGGGCTCCCTGGTGAGCCCTGTGTTAACTCTGTATTTGCTGGGTCATGGGGAGATCCAGGATGTTGGGGGCTCTGGGAGGAGGGGCTGGGGTAAGCAGCAGTGAACTAGCAGGTGCAGGAATAGTTCAGTGTTGAACAAGCAGCAAGGCCACGCGCAGCACGGTGCCATATCTGCGTCCTTGGAACCCAGGAAGAGGCCAAGGTCTCATCCCCAGGATTGCGTGAGCAAACATAGCACGTCCCAGGGGTGAGGACCCTTTGTTCTGCCAAGGGCCGTTTATAACACCACTCACAGGCCAAACAAAATGACCAGCCTGAAAGTCAGCTGGCGATAGATCTGAGGCCCACGTGCAGTCGCCTTGACCGGGAAAGACCAGATGATGTCACAGCCTCAGCCAGCGCATGGCCTCGCCTGGACAGAGATAGGAGGAAGGGAAAGAGACTCGAGACTCGGAGCTCAGGGGACCTGCGGGAGTGGAGCGAGGGCCCGGCCCACAGGCAGCGAGGAAGGAGCCGGGCCTCAGCGCTCCCCGGCGCAGGACCTGAATTTGGCCCACAGCCTCACGACCAGCCTGGGCTGGACTGGGATCTTTAACTGCTGCTTGCAGAGGAGGAAACTGAGGCCCAGAGCCGGGAGGGGCTTTGCCCAAGATCGCACAGACCTGAGAGTCCAGCCCTCCTCCATCTAAACCCAAACCCAGGGCTTCCCTCCCCGCTGCTGCCTGGGTCTCACCTCATCCCTGTTGCCTAAACACTGCCCGCCTCCCACCCGGTGTCCCTGAGAGGTGACACAGGACAGGCTGCAGGGTCAGGCTGCCTGGGTTTGAAGCCCAGCTCTGCCGGTGACCGAGCAACTGCATCATTCAAGGCTCTGGGCCTCAGTCTCCTCACCTGTAATGTGGGTGCAGCCGTAACAGCCAGCACCTAGCGTGAGCTCACTGGGTGCTCGGCCCTCGAAGCTCACAACTTCCGGTGCACACAAGGGCTTTGGTGAGGACTGAGAAAGAGAGAATTCACGCAAAGCCTGTGGAGCAGTGCCTGGGACATAATAAACACGCAACTAACGTGAGCCTTAGTGTTGGGGGCGGGGCATCTGGTCAAACATCCTCGTGTGAGTTTTCAGGCCTGACCACAAGCCGTTCCCAAGGCTTCACTCCACAGGCCCTGGGGGCAGTGCCGTGCGCAGCTGGTGCCATGTGTCTGGGGTCGGGGTGGGGTGGGGGGGATGTGGCCAAGGCCTCTCCCCAGCCCATTCTCTTCTGCAGCCTGCGTTCCAGTTCCAAGGCCCCAGCCCGGAGTCTCCTGATCAGGAGACAGAGGCCTGAGGGACAGGGTTCTCCACGCTGCCCCCACCCCATGGAGGGGCTCAGCAGGGGTTCCCGTCCATCCCCCACCTGGGCTCATCCATCTGACTCAGCGCCAGGGCTGCTGGGGCAGGAGGTGTAGCCCTCTTGCTACTCTCATCACAGCAAAGGATCAAAGCCTTGACCATGACTTCTTCTGACTTTATCTCAACCCAGCGACTCAGCGCAGCCCTGGATGGTTATCAGTGACTCCCTGCCTTCGTCAGCCTCCCCACAAGCATCAGTGTGACCTTGGTCTGTCCAGTGTTTCACACCAGCCCTCGGCTCATGTTTGCACTTCTCCCTCGGAGGCCTGGCACAGCTTGCAGCCTCCCTGCCTCCCTCTGCTCCCCCAGGGAACCCCCACCCCCAGGGACCTGGGCTGCAGGAACCCAGCCCCTGGCCTCCCCTGCAGCTCTCGCTCTCCCATGTCTTTCAGCCCAGCTCCAGGTATGACCCCTTCCCAGGAACCACCAGGGTCCCCGCATTGGCATCTCCGCATCTCCAGAGCCCTTGCTCCTCCCGCACGGCGCTGCCAGTGGGACAGGGTCTTCCTTGCAACCTGCACCTAGCACAGCTGCTGGCACACCGGAGGTGCTCGGCAACCGTCTGGGAAAAGGAGGGGAAGGGTGGGGAGGGGAGGGGAGGGGAGAAGGGAGAGACAAGAAGGGAAAGAAGGTGGAGAAAAATGAGACTCCTGGGCTTGTCATTCAAGGATCTTTGAACCCGATTCTTCCCAGGCTCCTTTCTTGTCACCCTCCAGCCCAGCTGCACGCCTTGCAGCGCCCGGGGCCCAGTGCACTCCTGTGCATCTCAGACGCTCAGATCCTGTGCATCTCTGGCTCCTGCCTGCAACCCGGAAGCCCCTCGCCCTCCTGCTCCCCCTCTATGTAGTGCACTTCCGTTCACCTCTGCTCACTGACTTCCCCATTCCAAATAGTTCCGTCCCCTCCCTTGCCCTCCACAGGCTCCTCCCCAGCTTCAGTCCCCACCACAGCCCCTGGCCCCACCCGTCCTGTCACCCAGCCTTCTGTCTTGCTGCAGTTTGATTCCACCACATGCATACAAGTTCCTTGAAGGGAGGATTGGCATCTGTTCTCTTCACTGCTGTCTCCCCAGCTCCCAGAACAGCCTTGCAATGAGGAGTTCAATGGTAATCCTTGGCTGAATCAATTCTCCCTGCAAAGCCTGTGTGACCCTCTCCTTGTTGGTAAAGCTCACCCTACTTTACTAATTTGCTCACCAGGGCCCCAAGGAAGTCAGTTCCCGGCCTGTGTCACCCTGCACCTGGTTTCCCAGTTGTATCAGCACTGGATGACAAGGGTGCCTCAGCCCAGGTTCCTTCCATAAAGAACTTAAGGGCACAGAAGGTAAGATGCCAGCGTCGTACATCAGAGTGTCTGGGTCTGACGCCTGTGCCCATCGGGGTGTCTGGGTCCGACGCCTGGCTCCAGCTCCAGCTCCAGCTCCAGCTGCCTGCTGACGCACACCCTGGGAGGCAGCACGGGTAGCTCAAGTACTTGGGAGACCTGGATTGTGTTCCCAGCTCCCAGCTTTGGGCTGGCTGGGCTGATGTGGGCATTTGGGGGCATGAACCGGTGAATGGGAGCTCTCTGTCTCGCAAATAATTAATTAAAAAAAAACTTGAGGCAAAAAATTAAGGGGCACAATTCTAGGCAAGCAGGAGGATGGAGATAGAGAAATGAGGCAGGGAAGAGGGTACAAATGTGAAAGTACTTTAACAAGTTCGAGAGGAAATGGGCATTAAGAACAAAGTTTATTTTGTTGCAAACAGGTTGAAATCCACACCCAGGTTTTCTTTTCTTTCTTAAAGATTTATTTATTTATTTGAGAAGTAGAGTTACAGACAGAGAGGTCTTCCATCTACTGGCTCACTCCCCAAATGGCCTCAATTGCCGGAGCTGAGCCTATCCGAAGCCAGGAGCCAGGAGCTTCCTCTGGGTCTCCCACATGGGTGCAGGGGCTCAAACACTTGGGCCACCTTGTACTGCTATCTCAGGCCATAGCAGAGAGCTGGATTGGAAGAGGAGCAGCCAGAACTAAAACCGGCGCCCATATGGGATACTGGCACTGCAGGTGGAGTATTAACCTCTGTACCACAGGTTTTCATGAGAAGGGTTTTCCCTAAGTGCTTTGTAAATGTCCTCTGGACTTGGCAGGGGCCTGGTTTGTGCCCAGCCCCCAGACTCACGGGGTGAAACCCTCAGCCTCAATGCCATGGCAGTCAGAGACAGGGCCCTCGCAGGATTGGCGCCCTTATAAGAAGGAACACCACAGGTGCACAAGCTCCAGCCCCGTCCCGTCCCCCCGTTGTGTGACTTGGCCTCCCCGGGCAGCTGCTGGGAGTGCCAGAGCCTTGGCAGGAGGGCTGGAGCAGCACTCAGCCCTGCCGGCTGGCCCTGACACAGGGACTCCTCAGTCTGTGACCACCACACCACCAGCAGGCAGCTTTGAGGGCAGGGGTCACTGAGGCCACTCGGGCCAGGAGGCCAGGCAGGGGGCTGAGCCTAACGGCTCTGGGTGGATGGAGAACAAGGCCTGTCCTCCTTCCCAGTGTGTGCTCCGGGGTGCAGGGGTCTCTGTTCACTCCCTTCCTGTCCCTGGTGCTCAAACAGGGCCCACCCCAGGTGGGAGCCTTGAGTGTCAAGGGACTGGGTAGACACCTGTCCCTTTGGGTGCTGCGGCACTGTGTTTCTGTGTAGTTCAGGCTTTCAGAATGAATGTTCCTAAGACCTGGGACCCACTGAAGAGCACACTGGTCACTTCCAAACGCCTGCAACAACCAGGGCTGGGCCAAGCCAAAGCCCAGAGCCAGGAGCTCCTTCCAGGCCTCCCACGTGAGAAGCAGAGGCCCCGGCGGCACTTGGGCCATCTTCCGCTGCTTTCCCAGGTGCACTAGCAGGGAGCTGGCCCTAAAGCGAGCAGCGGGGACTCAAACCAGTGCTTTGATGTGGAATGCAGGCATCCCAGGCAGCGGCTTAGCCCACCGTGTCACGACCAGCCCCCTTATTTGTTTTTGAAGTGAAAAATGAGCATCCTTCTGATCTGGATTGCCTTATGTGCGCACGCAGTATAAAGCTGATAAAGATGGATTTTAGAACTCCCACAGGTGCCCAGCGTCTGAACAGCCTGCCTGCGCTGTGGGAATCCCCAACAGGGGAAACAGAAGGGAGGCTTTGGAGGAAATGGACGGCCCTCCTGCCCTGCCCAGCCACTCACAGGTGGGCACATGGGCTGAGCAGAGCCGGTGAGCGCCTCCTCGGGGGCGTCATCCGAGATGCGCGGTCACTGGAGAGTGCTGAGGACAGGGGTCAGGCCTCCTACTGCCAGGCAGCCGGTGTCCGTGGGGCGATGCAGAGAAGGGTCTGCTTCCCAGGCAGGACTGTGGCTGGGCCTGGCCCCTTTCACTCTCTGTCCAAATCCTGCTGCAGAGCCGGCTCAAGCCCAGGAACTTCCTGATGTCCTTCTGACAGATTCTTTCTCCCCTTGGGTTCGTGAGAACCGGTTTCTGAGCCAGACCTGCCCAGCTGAAGTTAATTCCTCTGTGGAATGGCTGTGACGAAAAGCTCAAAGCAGCTCAAACCAGTTGACAGCAGGTCCCCTCTCCAGGGGAGACAAACAGCAGCCCCAGGCTAGGGCAGGTCCCGCCTCTGGAGCGCCCAGGTGTGGCGGGTGCTGGTGGGTGACCTTCTTTCAGGGTCAGGCGCAAGCTGTGTGTCTGCCTGCTGGAGATCAGATTCCCACCCTCACAGATCGCCAACGGGGCCTTCCCCACTCCCTCCTCCTCTCTGCACCCACCCTGAGGGTCCCCCTCCTCACCCAGCACCTTCACACCTCTGCCTCTGCTCAGGGGGGCTCCCTGGGAGCCATCCCCCCTCTTTGCCTAATGGGACCGCAGGTGGGAAAGGCGTGAGCCACCTCCACCTCCAGAGCTGACTTCCCTCCTCCCACCCCCGCTCCTGCCCCGTGTTCTGTTTCATTGCTTTTTGTGCTGATTGTGCACACCATCGCTTCTGTGTCCTGAGAGATTGTTTCAAAGGTTTATTTACTTATGTACTTGAAAGGCAGAGTGACAGACAAAGAGGGAGAGACAGAGACATTCTAGCTGCTGGTTCACTCCCCCAGATGGCACTGGGCCAGGCGGAAGCCAGGAGCTTCATCTGGGTCTCCCATGCAGGTGCAGGGGCCCAAGCACTTTCCCAGGCACATTAGCAGGGAGCTGGATCGGAAGTGGAACAGCTGGGACTCCAGCCAGTGCCCTGACATGGAATGCTGGAGTCATAGGCCACGACTTGAACCTATCCACCGAGCCACTACGCTGACCCCTCAATAGTTTTATTGAGCTACAAGTTCGCTGCACTTTTGGCAGCTACACAGTAAGCACTTACTGGGCTCCTACTGATGGCCAATAAGGATTGGATGATTGAATACGTGAATGAACTCAGCTAAGTCTTCTCAACTGATAGATGAGGAAGCTAGGGACCAGAGAAAGAAGTCATTCACTTGTTCCAACCGTAGAACAAGTAGGTGGTAGAGCAGGGATTTGAACTCAAGTCTGCCTGCATCCAGAGTCCCGGACATCTTCATTTTCCATTTGCCTTCACTATGAGCATCATCATCAGTGTGGTCACCAACATTGTCCCCACGGCTACACCACCACACCATCATCATAACCACCAGGATCAGCGGCAACACTGCCAACAAGCAGCACCACCAGCCTCAACATCACCACCACCTCGACGGCGGGTTAGCTCTCCCCACCCCCACCTCACCACCACACTGCACCATCACTACCGCCTCCTCTCCTTCCCCAGCGCCATCACAACCACAGCCATCACCGCTGCCATCATCACCGTCAGCACCAGCACGGTCATCACCACCATCGTCGCCACTGCCAACCTCCCCAGCCTCGCCGCCAGCTTCACCACCACCACCTGCTCACTGCTCCCAACACTTGCATTACTGCCACCGCTCCTGTCACCACCACCACTGTCCCCACAGCCATCGTCGTTGCTGCCGGACCTCAAGTTTTATTCGAAGAATTTAGAATGCAAATAGAATGCTCTTCACTTTTAGACTCCTGTTCAGTTGTTAAAGAAATCAGATTTCCCGGTAGTAAGCCCCCCAGACCTGTCCCTGTAACCTTGATGGAGGCCATATATCACTGTACTTTGGAAAAAGTGAGTTTAAAGATATGTTTATTTCAGCAGTAAAAAAAATTGAAATCTATGCATGGGGCAGGCGTTGTGCTGTGGTGGGTGGAGTCACTGTTGGGACACCCACAACCCGCATCAGAGTGTGTGGGATACAGTCCCTCCTCTGCTTCTGATCCAGCTCCCCTGTTCATGAACCCGGGAGGCAGCAGGTGATGCCCCCAGCGCTCGGGTTTCTGCCTTCTACATGGGAAACCCGGGTGAGTTCCATCCTCCTGGCTCTGGCCTGTCCCAACTCTGGCTGTTTCAGCCACGTGGGGAGTAAACCAGCAGATAAAAGATTCTCTCTCTCTCTCTCTCTTTCTCCCCCTCCCTTCCTCTGTGTGTGTGTATGTGTGTGTGTGTGTCATTCTGCCTTCCAAATAAATAAATCTGTTTTGAGACAGTCTGTGCATAGATTTTTCCGAACTGCGTCTTCACGGACTTCTGAGCTACCTTCCTGGTGGGTGTTTCTGCCCCTGATCAGCGAGTGGTCACATGACACAAGGCGTGGACGAGACAGCCTGTGTCTGAGGAGCACTGGGATGGCCAGACCCTCGCACTCAGGAAAAAGTCGCGGTGAGGGCTGCTCCTCCATGGCTTCCAGAGCCCAGGGATCCGGATCCCCATCCCGAGCCTGCTTCTCCATGGCTCCGCGGCTCTGGGTCGGCCCCTCTACAGCTCCTCTGTGAAATCAGAAAAGTGGAAGCCACGGCTGGCTCGGCCATTTGCTCTCATTCCTCTCCCCCAGGGTAAGCAGTAGCGCTTGGTCCTCCCTGAGCTGGTCTTGCCGGGGTCACTGCTTGCAGACATGAAGAAAGAGCTACCAGGATTAGAGGAGGGGGTAGCGGAACTCAGCTGGAAGCTGGAGGCAGGGCAGAGTTGCCAATCAAAGGGGGCTTCCTGGAGAAGGTGGTATTGAACTCACTCTGATGAATAGGCAGGATTTCCACTGGCCAAAGAAAGGGCAGATTTGCCTTCTGATTTGCCTAGACTTGTGCCCCTTAATTTTTTGCCTCGTTTTTTTTTTTTTTAATTAAAAAAATTATTTGCGAGACAGAGAGCTCCCATTCACCGGTTCATGCCCCCAAATGCCCACACCAGCCCAGCCAGCCCAAAGCCGGGAGCTGGGAACACAATCCAGGTCTCCCAAGTACTTGAGCTACCCGTGCTGCCTCCCAGGGTGTGCGTCAGCAGGCAGCTGGAGCTGGAGCTGGAGCTGGAGCTGGAGCCAGGCGTCAGAGTCAGACACTCCGATTGGTGCAGGCATCAGACCCAGACACCCCGATGGGCACAGGCGTCAGACCCAGACACTCTGATGTACGACGCTGGCATCTTACCTTCTGTGCCCTTAAGTTCTTTATGGAAGGAACCTGGGCTGAGGCACCCTTGTCATCCAGTGCTGATACAGCTGGGAAACCAGGTGCAGGGTGACACAGGCCGGGAAGACTTTTCTCTTTGTCTCTCCCTCCTCTCAAACAAATAAATAAAACATCTCAAAACAAACAAACAAACAAACAAAAACAAGTAGATGCTCCCTGAAGCTGGCCCAGTGCCCCAAGGGCCCAGCTGCTGCCACAGAAGGCGACACCCCTGCAGCAGAAGCACTGCTGAGCTATGCTCACAGCAAGAGGGAAGCGCACCCAAGTCCTCAGGAGCCCGCGTCTCCTCTCCCCGGCCCAGCTCCTGCGCCTTCTCTCTGTCTGTTGAGCACTGCACGGATCCTAACATGGGCCCCGAGGGCAGAACAGAAGAATGTGGTTTGAGGCAAGTGTTGTGCTACAGTGAGCTGAGCCGCCACCTGCGGAGCCCGCATCCCATCTCAGGACGCCAGTTGGAGTCTCAGTTGCTCTGCTTCCAATGCAACTGCCTACTAATGCATCTGGGAAAGCAGAAGATGATGGCCCAAGTGCTTGAGTCCTCGACACCCATGTGGGAGGCCAGGATGGAGTTCCTGACTCCTGGCTTCAGCCCAACCCTGGCCTTTACAGGCATTTGGGGAGTGAGTCATCAGATGGGAGATTGCCATCTCCACCTCCTCCCCCGACACCCTGCTCCGACCTCACCAAAAGCCTTCCTTTCAAATAAATAAATCAATGAATCTTAATTTTTTTAAAGATTTATTTGACAGGAAGAGTTACAGACAGAGGGAGGGAGAGACCGAGAGTTCTTCCATCCTCTGGTTCAGTCCCCCAAATGTCCACAACAGCGAGAGCTGGGTCTATCCAAAGCCAGAAGCCAGGAGTTTCTTCCAGGTCTCTCACGTGGGTGCAGGAGTCCAAGCACTTGGGCCATCTTCCACTGATTTCCTAGGTGCATAAGCATAAGCAGGGAGTTGGACTGGAAGAGGAGCAGCCAGGCCTCAAACCGGCACCCATATGGGATGCCGGTGCTGCAGGCAGAGGCTTAACCTACTATGCCACAGTGCCAAACCCACAAATCTTTTTTTAAAGACATTTGATTGACAGAGTTATAGAGAGAGGTAGAGACAGAGAGAGAGAGAGATATCTTCCATCTGCTGGTTCACTCCCCAAATGGCTGCAACAGCTATAGCTGGGTAGATCCAAAGCCAGGAGCCAGGAGCTTCTTGCAGGTCTCCCCACACAGGTGCAGGGTCCCAAGGACTTGGCCATCTTCTACTGCCTTCCCAGGCCACAGCAGAAAGCTGCATCAAAGATGGAGCAACTGGGACTCCAACCGGAGCCCATATGGGATGCCGGCAGTGTAGGCGGGGGCTTTACCTGCTGTGCCACAGCGCCGGCCCCAACATGGGCATACTTTAGCTGCCACAAGGTAGAGGGGTCCAATCTACTGGGCAGAATCTCCTCCTAGTCTGGTAGGAAGACACTGAGTGGGCTTTTAGAAAGCGGCACATGGAGGACAATGTGCACCTGACTTCCTGCTGAGCTGCTAGAAGTGACAGAACCTGGATTCATCAGGGGCTACATGCAGGGGCTAAGCAAGGGCAGAAGTAGAGAGGGAGCGTGGGCAGGCCCTGCTGGTCTACCTGCCAGGCACGGCGTCCAGTTGGAAGGACAGCACGCTGCTGGTAGGTGAGCATGCACCAGGACTGGAGGGGGAGGACTGGTTCTTGGGCAGTGTTTAGCTGAGGCCTGCTGCTTCTCAGCTACCCTGACAGGCCGTTTGGCTCTGGGAACTGAAAGGGAGTGCCAGGGGCCAGTGCTGTGGTGTAGTGGGCAAAGCCGCTGCCTGCAGTGCCAGCATCCCATATGGGTGCTGCTTAGAGTCCCAGCTGCTCCACTTTCGATCCAGCTCTCTGCTGTGGCCTGGGAAATAGTAGAAGATGGCTCAAGTCCTTGGGCCCTTGCACCCACGTGGGAGACCTGGAAGAAGCTCCTGGCTCCTGGCTTCAGAGCAGCCCAGCTGCCGTTGCAGCCAACTGGGGAATGAACCAGCGGATGGAAGACTTCTCTCTCTCTCTTTGCCTCTCCTTCTCTCTGTGTGTAACTCTGACTTTCAAATAAAATAAATAAATCTTAAAAAAAGAAAAAGAAAGAAAAAGAGGGTCGGTGTTTGCAAGTGAGAGCAAGAATGCTGTTGAACAGCGACACCTTCTGTTCATGGTGAGTAATTGCAGTAGTGAATGGAGGATTTGCAAGCCCTGGGTGCCCCCGGAGTTCCTGGATAGCTGGGGTGGAGGCAGATCTCTCAGCATAGAGATGTGGGACTTCCTGTTAGCAAGGACAGGTGGAGAATTGGATGGTTAATTTGAAGAACAAGGATGTGACTGTGTACACTGAGTGGGTGAAGTGAGGCATAGCTGGCGCGCGCCCACAGATCTGCTCTGCCCTCTTCTATGGATGTGATGCCTGCTAGGCAGCTCCAGTTGGAATCCTTCGTGAACCTCAGACCTTGCAGGGCCACCCTTCTGCACTCGGTTTTGGACGCCACAGCTGCGCCTCGGACTGAGTATTTGTTTCTCCTACCTCCCCGCTCTCACCCAATTAAGACGATGAAGTCTAACCCACAAAGGGCTGGGATTCCAGGGTGAGATCACTGAGAGGTGATTAGTCATAAGGGTGGGGACTTCATGAATGGGATGATTGTCCATGTAAGACACACGAGAAAGCCCTCTTCCCTCTGCCATGTGGAGAGATGATGCGGGGGGGGCAGCTGAACCTCTTCTTTGTTCTCCTGTAGGTGCTGATCAGAGGTCACTGGGGTCAGCCTTGCTCCCAGGCCGCCCTGGCCAGGGCAGGCTGCCTTGGTGGTCCTTCACCCTCCCTGGAAGATCCCACACACGGTGGCGGTGGTTGGCTGTGTGGCAGCCAGGCCTAGGGCTGCCATTCCCCAAGCCTTCTTGTTTGAGGCTACCTGGCCCTGAGGCTGGGCCAGGGGCGGGTCTTCTTCCAGCTGTTCCCATTTGCCTCCTGACAGTCTTCGGAGCCCACCTCCTCCCTCCGTGGGCTCTAGTTTGGGGCTCTGCTATCTTCTTACGTTACGTTCCGGGACCACAGACAAGATCGCGATGGTCCACCTGCCACAGATTCAGAAGCTGGGGCTGGGAAGGGGGTGGAGACCCAAGACGCCTCTTCCCAGGGGTGCGGGGATTCTATACATGGCCGGTGCTCTCAGACCTTCTTCCCACCAACGGGAGAGGCAGCTTCAGCTAACACCCTCTTTGCCCAGCACATGAGGCTGACTCTGGAGACCCCACGCAACACCCAGAAGGTCATGTCTGCCTGCCAGGCCTCTGCTGCCTCGAAAGGTTAGGGACCCTGCACCTGGGCAGCAAGGGGGCTCACACTGGAGGAGGCATAAGCATTCAGAGAGCAGTGGGCCAAGAAGGGAGCCTGAGCAGCACCAAGGCTGGGGTGGGCGGGCATGGGGGGCTGAGGAGTGGGACTGGAGGAAGGAAGCTGCTGGTCCCAGACCTGGGGGAGGACAGGGTTTCCAGGAGAAGGGAGGAGCCAGGTGGGCAGCAGGAAGACTGACCCACTCTCTCTCTGCCCATCCTAGCCATTGGTGGCCTGAACTCTGGTGGTTAGGACAGGGTCATGGGAGTCGAAGGGTGCTTACTGTGAGCGTAGCAGCCAGCATGGCCACCACACCCAAGGAGCCTGTCTGAGACGGGAGGTGAGAGCTAAGGCCAAAGGCGGGGTGGGCCGGGAGGTGGGATGGAAAGACGAGTTTGTGGTTTCGAGGGCACTTTTGAAGACAGGACGGAAAAGGGATCATTATTCCAAAGGAGGGGGGACAGTGCAGGGGGCGGGGAGATAAACAGGAAGGGTGAGCCGGCCCCTCCTTAGGTTGCCCTGTGGGTGCTCTGGGGACCCACACTTACAGAGACGGGGATCACGAGCTGGCTGGATGCACAGTGTCAGGTCCACCCTGGCCTGATGGGGGTTGAACGTCCCTGTCCAGCCGCCTTATCTGGAGGATATCAGCAGTCCAGATCTACTTCCACAGCACGATTTCTCCACCCTGTCATCTTCTCAGCAGGTTGAACAGCATGACTGCGCTGGCAAAGGAAAGTAGGGTGCGACCCGGGTGAGGGCTCAGATGGAGTCAACCTGTTGGGTAAACACGCAGAGGGACTGGGGGCACAAAGATATCCCGACATTAGCTATGGCGATGGTTGCACAAATTTGTAGATATCCTTAACAAAATCATTGAGCTCTATACTTTGAACAGGGAGCTTTGTGATGCACTGACTCTGTCTCGGTACGGCTGCTTAAGAAAGCAGAAGCACCTGCACTCAACTATGGCTTTGGAGTCCTGCCTCTCCTCACTGTGCAGTCATGCTGTTCAGCCAGTTGGGAAGATGACAGGGTTTAGCAATCCTAGTGTGGCAAGAGATCTTAATTGGATCTTTCATATTGTGCAGGCTCCAACTCTTCCAAGCCGCCTCCACATGCCCCCTCTAATGCCAACCACACGCATCCTAGCACCATGGTCTGTCTTCCAAGACGATTGCTGGGTCAGGTTTTCACTACCGGGGAACAGCGTTCCAGTTCCAGAATGCCTGACTTAGTCACTGTAACACCCTGGTTCAGGCTGTTTTGTTTTTAAAGATTCATTCATTTACTTGAAAGGCAGAGCTACAGAGAAGCAGAAGCAGAGAGAGAGAGAGAGAGAGAGTCTTCCATCCTCTGGCTCACTCCCCAGATGGCCACAACGGCTGGAGCTGAGCCAATCCTAAACCAGGAGGCAGGAGCTTCCTCCGGATCTCCTTGGGTGCAGGGGCCCAAGGACTTGGGCCATCTTCCACTGCCTTCCCAGGCCACAGCAGAGAGCCAGATCGGAAGTGGAGCAGCTGGGATTCCAATCGGCACCCATATTGGATGCCAGCACTGCAGGTGGCAGCTCTATGCACTACACCACAGCACCGGCCCCAGGCTGTTTTACAGCACTAGTACAGAGTATCTGAGGCAGGCTGACTTTATAAAGAAAACAAGTTTGTTTAGCTCACAGTTCTGTAGGTTCCAGTGCATGCCACCTGCTGTGGCTCACTCCTGGTGAGAACCACATTGTGAACAGTGTTACAGTGGTGGGAGTGCATGTGGGAGCAGAAGATTGCCTCATCCGACAGCCAGAGAGAAACTGAGCTCCTACAGTCCTTCTAAGGGCACAACTCCCACTGAGCTCAGGGCCTCCCTCTGGACCCACTAGATCCTCACCACCCCTCCTCCCCCACTACCACCACCCTGGAGCCCAAGCTTCCAGCACACACACCCTTGGGAGACAAACCACATTCAAGTCATAGCACAGCCCAGCACCTAGGAGACTGCCTAACACAGGCTGAGTGCCCAAGAGTTTGCTGAGTGAATGGGAGGACAACACAGCTGGAAGACATAAAGATTTATTTTTAATAACAGGAACTTCAAGCACAAGCAAACGGATGCTGACAGAGCCTGGGAGGCAGAGAGCACTTAGCAGGTAAGTGACAGTTCCATCCGACCTGCCTCCCGGGAGCACCTGTGTGTATTGGTTCCAAGCACCTGAGGGAGAGACAGGAGTTCCCAACAAATAAGGGGAATAGGAGCTGTTTCCATGCAGGGCAGAGAGAGGGCATTCACTGGAAAACCTGCTCAACGCAGGGGGTCTCCATCCTTCACCCTGTTTCACGGTCACAGACATCAAATGAAGGGGTACTTACTACCCCCAGGGTACAAATGAGGCAATGTAACTTCAGAGGCAAGATACACCATTAAGGGGAAGACTCAGAATTTAAACCCAGATCTATGTGCTGGCAAAATCTAAGCTCTTTCGGGGCCGGTGCTGTGGCACAGTGGGTTAACGCCCTGGCCTGCAGCGCTGGCATCCCATATGGGTGCTGGTTCTAGTCCGGGCTGTTCCACTTCCCATCCAGCTCTCTGTTATGGCCTGGGAAAGCAGTAGAAGATGGCCCAACTCCTTGGACCCCTGCACCCACATGGGAGACCTGGAAGAAGCTCCCGGCTCCTGGCTCCTGGCTTCAGATCGGCACAGCTCCAGCCGTTGCAGCCATCTGGGGAGTGAACCATCGGATGGAAGACCTCTCTCTCTCTGACTCTCCTCTCTCTGTGTAACTCTGACTTTCAAATAAATAAATAAATCTTTAAAAAAAAATCTAAGCTCTTTCTGTAACACCATTGTAATTCAAGAAAGAAAGTCCAGGCAAGGACTTTCATCAGAGGATGAAGTTGCCTGAGTCTCTTTGGGGTGGCAGGAAAACCTACCTAGCGTGATGAGTGTGGCACGAGCTTTGGGGTCAAATCTGAGTGAAGTCCTGACTAAGAAATTATCAGTTATGTGCCCTTGGGTGCAGCCCTCGCTCACTAAGCCTCAATTTTCTCACCCATATGATGGAGATAATTAAAGCATTCACCTCACAAGGCCGCTACGAGCAGAAAATGGTTTCGTGCTTATGGGGCACTCAGCAAGGTGCCCAGTGCACAGTAAGAACTGTCCCTGCGGCTGTTAGTGAGTGCCTGTGCTCACCAAGGAGGCTGGCTGCCAACACCTGGGGCCGCTCACCTTGAAACAGGTTCCTTTGGGGGTGGGGGATCCAGTTAGCGGGGGCCTCCAGGAGAGGCCTGTGCAATCCCCTCCTAGAAGGAGGGAGCTATATTGGTAGTTCTCAGACTTGGGCAAGTCGGAGTTACCTGAAGGGCTTGTGGAAACTGCGAGGCTTCCAGAATGCTTGCTTCATTCAGCCGGGACGGAGCCTGAGACTCCGTACCTCTCGCTGGCTGCCAGGCGAGGCTGCTGGCCCACGGCCCACACTTTGAGAACCGCTGCTCTAGAGCATACTCGTTTCTAAACGCAGGGACCGTTTGGTTGGTTTGTGACAATGCTTCCAGAAATTGCAGCAAATCAGAAAAATGAGGACACGTAGCGGGTTTGTCATAATGCTAGAAGCATTCAATTGGAAGGCCCGGACTTTTTCCTTCTTTCTTTTCTTTAAGATTTATTTATTTATTTGAAAAGCAGAGTTGGAGAGAGAGAGAGATGGAGAGAGAGATCTGCCACTCACTGGTTCTCTCCCCAAATGACTCCAACTGCTGGGGCTGGGACAAGCCCAAGCCAGGAGCCAGGAGCTTCAGGGGCCCAAGCACTTGGGCCATCTTCCACTGTTCACCCAGGCCATTAGCAGGGAGCTGGAATGGAAGTGGAGCAGTTGAGATACGAACCAGTGCCCGTATGGGATGCCAGCACCAAGGCGGCTTTACCCACTATGCCACAGTGCCGGCCCCTGGTCCCAGCCTAGAGGCTGGTGCTGTGTGACCTTCCTACTTTTTCTGACATTCTCCTTTCTTCTATAGAAAGATGCCCATAGTGGCGGTTCCTTGATGTCTTAATGTTTCTTAATTTCTTTACATGGCAAAATAACAAATTGGAAACCCTGTGATGGCTTCTAATGCTTTTAAAATCTCTTTGGTCCATGAGCTCCTACAAGTCTGGGAAACCCTGCTCCTTAGTGTGGAGGAGTCTGGAGTGAGTGGTTTTTTTAAAGATCACTCTTCCAAGTCAAACTTAGTTCCTCGGGGAATCTTTTAAAAAAGCATTAAACACCTTTCCTGCCTTCCTCTGAACATGTTCAACCTTCTGTGGATGCTTCGAGTGATCATTATATACATTTATTACCATAAAGAACCAGCCCACAGCATGCCCTCCAGGACTGTGTGTCCCTCATTAAACCACCCAGCTGCTTTCATGTTTTATGCTCAGCCATCCTGCTGCCGCTGCGGTTCCCGCTCTCCCCTTTCGCTATCTTCTCCTCTTATGTTAGCTTTTCCTTCCACCCGTGCTCCTGCAGCAGCAGGTCACCAAACTTATGACATGGGTGCGTTTGTTTTGCATCTCAACTTAACAGTCTGCATTGCCCACACCACTTATCTCTGCAAGGACGAGGGCATTCAGCTTGGTAACTAATCAAAGAGATTTTCCTCCTTCAGTTAGGAAATGGTAATGACAGATAATCATCAAAAACTTAACACATGTCAGAACTCATCTAGAGCGGTTGAGTAACTCACCAAAAGTAAATACATGTAGATGAAGAGTCGAGATTCAAAACAGCCCTCTGTGGCGAAATTGGTGTAGCTAACCTTTAAATTTGGCCTTCAAAAAAAAATGTTAACTTCTTTATTTGAAAGGCAGAGTGACAGAGAGAAGGAGAGCGGAGATCTTCCATCCACTGGCTCACTTCCAGAATGCCGAAACAGCCAGGCCTGGGCCAGGCTGAAGCCAGGAGTCAGTGCCATCTTCTGCTGCTTTCCCAGGAGCTGGATCCAAAGCAAAGCAGCTGGGGCTTGAACCACCGCTCCGATGTGGGGTGCTGGTATCGTAAGCTGCTGCTTAACCTGCTGCACCACAATGCTAACCCCTCTACTTGGCTTTGCCAGTGTCCGCAGCAGGCAGCTGTTTGGAGTCTAACCACTAAATAAGTGAGGATATATAGGTATTAGTGCTTGCATGCTATGTTTATTGGCTGGTAGTTTTCTTATAAGAGATGTTCTGACTTGCTTAGAGAAAACCGCAATGATTCTGATGTAGGATTCAAGCTGAGGCCAGCTGATATCAGAATAGGGGGCCTGTGTTGGGCTCTGGGCCCGCAGAGATGGGGAGGCAGCGCTTGCCCTTGAAGAGCTCCTAGCCTATCGGGACCAGCTGTGAGAGAAGCCAGCAGCACTGTGGCATGTGGAGGGAGGGGCAGGAGACTGCTGTTCGTGCTCACATCCTTTTACTCTTCTGTGGCCTGTGGGACTATAGGCTGCGTCCTTTGTTAAAGCTGAGGTCGGTACTGGCTGTGTGTGCCTTGTCCTACCTAAGAGGCCAAGTGTCCAGCACGGGGTCACACCACTCACTGTCTGTGGACCAGCTCCCTGATTTTCATGAGCACTGGTATCTGTAGAGATTTGCATGTTGTATTGAGATTGACAAGGGAGTGTCAAGACTAACATACAACAGGTGCTCCATACTCACTGTTACTGAATCAGAGATGTTCTCTGCCTTTTTAGGTACTTCTACCATATCCAGCCATTTGAGAGGTATTTATCTTATTCTACTTTATACTGTTACATTGTGTGAGATTGTGTGATATTTGAGTGTAAAGCTTTTAGAACTGGGCTTGTATTGGGCTTCTCTGGAGAAACCCAATCAATAGGAGAGACCTAGATGGTCAGGTAAGAGGGCATTCGTTATGGCAATGGCCTCAGGAGCTCATGGAGGCTGGGAATCTCAGGATTTGCCATCTGTAGCTAAGATCCAGGGAAGCCAGGGGCACAGAACCAGGCGAGCTGATGGTGTAACTCGCAGCCTGAGGCCAAAAGTTTGAGACCCTGGGGAGCTGCTGGTACAAGTCCCAGGGCTTGAAGGCCAAAGAATCTGAGCTCTAATGACAGAGGGTAGGAGGAGAAAGGCGTCCCAGCTCCAGGGAAGGGGAGAGGGGCTGAGACATTCGCCTTTCCTTCTGACCAATTGTGCTCTCTGCCAATTGCATGGTGTGGGAGAGCTTCCTTGGTTCACGACTCAAATGCCAGCCTCCTCTGGAAACACACACACAGACAGACCCAGAAACAATGCCTTACCAGCACTCTGCATATCCCTTAGCCCAGTCAGGTTGACACACCTCAAATGAACCCAGTGCCTGACAAACTCTTGAGCAATCTATCCTAGCTTTCAGCATTATTATGACTGCCACTGCTTTTTCTGCTTGCACACCTTACCTGTCAAACTGCTATCCAGGGGACAGAGGTCCTGTTGGATTAGCCTGTATTTCTTCTCCCGACCTGCACCCAGCAGGCTTAGACACATTGCTGTCACACGATGAGTATTTGTGGGACGGGTAATTGACTCTCTTAAAGAATTATGAACATGGCACATGCGCAATGGAGTAGCTAGCAAGCCCTGCGTTTTTCGACGTGTGAGTACGCTGCGCAGCAGAAGACTCAGAAGGGCTTGGGGAACGGCTGAAGAACAAAGGCCAACTTGTGGTTCATGGGAAGGAAGTGAAATCTTAGGTAACCCTTATGCGCGGGGGTATTTGGCTCCGAGAAAGCCCGGTGAGGACAGGGCTCCTGCCGTCCTGGTGTGGATCTCGTGTCTCTCTCGAGTGTGGGTGAAGATGAGTGTGCTGTTACAGCAGGCAGTGACACTCCAAGACGTGGCGATATACTTCACTCCAGAAGAGTGGCGGCTGCTTGCTGACGATCAGAGGACGCTGTATTGTGATGTGATGCTGGAGAACTTGAGGACCCTGATTTCACTGGGGTTTCCAGTTACTAAAACAAAGGTCATCTTTAAGGTCGAGCAAGGGCAAAAGCCATGGAAGGTGAAGAGAGATGATCCATATTGGAGCCAGATAGGTATAAGGAAAAAGCATACAAGAAAGAAATCTGTGAACATGATGACCATGAGAAAACCTTCCCAGAGGAGGCTCATCCCTTTAGACTAGAAAGAAATTATCCAAAGGGAAACAAAACCTTTGCATGCAGTGACTGTGGGAAGATGTTTGACGATAAGGAATACCTTGTAGCTCATCAAAATACACATGGTGTAGAGAGAGCGTTTGTGTGCAATGACTGTGGGAAAGCTTTTATGCGGAAAACCCAACTCATGGCCCACCAGCGACTTCACACTGGAGAGAAACCTTACAAGTGCAGTCAGTGCGGGAAAACATTCACTTGGCATTCCTCCTTTAATCAGCATATAAAATCTCACACACTCGAGAACTTGTTTGAGTGTAAGCAGTGTGGGAAAACCTTCAAGTATTGTTCATCCCTTTATAAACATTGTAGAATTCATGCAGGAGAGAAACCATACCGATACCGAAAACGCAGCAAAGCTCATGCTGACTCCTCTGTGTTTCCCATGCGCCAGAGAACTCATTTGGATGAGAAACCCTATGGATGCACTAAATGTGACAAAGCCTTCAACAGGAAGTCCCATCTCTTGCAACATTACTTAACTCATCTAGCAGAGCAGCAGAATACATGTAACATTGTGAGAAGTCCTGCCCAGAGGACACATGTCTTTCTCCCTCCAGGGAGTCATGAGACAGTGGAAGGTGGGATGATGCAAAAGTAGCCTTTTTAGCAGCAAAGAATTCATCACTAGGAAAACACTATCAACTGGACAAACGTGGAAAAGAGCGTTCTGAAATTCATATTCTGTGATACTGATTTTATTGAGAAGATGACAAATTTTTGAGTTATAGTTTTACTATGCATATAAGGCTTAGGAAGTTGTGACAAAATGAATAATGAGGCTTCATGTTGACAATAGTTACATATAGGAGAATGTGTTCTGAGTAATAGTCTTTATACAAATATAGAAATATCTGCATTGCTTAAGAATTTTGTATAACCACAGATTGAAATACATCCTATGTACTTTATACAAAATTATATCTGTCATGGTGATGGTGGCACAATATTATGAGTGTGTAGTTCCAGCAAACTGTACACTTAAAATGGCTGAAAAAGCAAAACCTATGTATATTTTACCACAATAAAAAAATGAAATTTTTCAAAAGTAAAAAAAAAAAAGAATTATGAACATGTACGTGACAGTCACAGCATTTTTAGCATATGTTGTATTTGTCCTGAGTTCTGAAGTGCTTGTTTACTGCTTATCCATTTGAAAGGGAGAGAGAGAGAGATCTTCTGTTTGCTGTTTCACTCTCCAAATCTACCACAGCCAGGGTTGGGCCAGGCTAAGCCAGAAGCTGAGAACTCCTCTGGGTCTCTTCTGTGGGTAGCAGGGAATCCAGCTACTTGGGCCATCACCTGCTGCTTCCTAGGGTGTGTGTTAGCAGGAAGCTGGAATCAGGAACAAGGCCAGGACTTGAACCCAGGCACTCTGATATGGGATGTGGGTGTCCCAAGTGGTGTTTATATATATATACAATTTTATGTATAATTATATATAATTTTATTTATAAATATAATTTTTTATTTATTTGACAGAGTTTCAGTGAGAGGAAGGTCTTCCATCTGCTGGTTCACTCCCCAAATGGTGGCTAGAGCTGGGCCGATCCGAGGCCAGGAGCTAGGAGCTTCTTCCAGGTCTCCCACATGGGCACAGGGACCCAAGGACTTGGGCCATCCTCCACTGCTATCCCAGGCCACAGCAGAGAGCTGGATCAGAAGAGGAGCAGCTGGAACTAGAACTGGCGCCCATATGGGATGCCGGCGCCAAAGGTGGAGGATTAACCTCTAGCACCACAGCACACAGCGCCGGCCCCCCAAGTGGTGTCTTAACTGCAACACCAAATATTCAACATTTCTGTACCTCCCCCACTGGTCCACGACCATTCCCTGGGCGAGGGCTGAGTGTCTCTTACCAAAGGCCCAACTCTGTTGTCTGTAGTCTTTGAAGCTGGATATAAGAAAAGATTTGGGTACAGTTGTCAATGCTGAAGCCTCAAGGCTCTTTGATCAAGGAACACTTGTCAAAGCCCAGGCCGACTGGTATACTCAATTCAGAAAATAGAGATTATTCACTGTGTGCAAACATTTGAAATGCTTTGAAACCCTAGAGCTCAGATTCAAAAGAAGCTTAATAGAGCTTTTCCCAAACTAGACAACATTTTTTAAAAGGTTTGCATGATATTCACAATAACCACAAGGGAACTGGAAAAAGTTCGTGGAAAAATGGAATTAAAAGATGTTTATTTTGGTGCAAAAAATTCTGAAATCCATGTATAGTTTTTTACACTATGCATTTTCCATGAACTTCCTGAAGATCCTTCATGTTTGTATGCCTAAAACTTTTTCAAATTATTAACAATAAAAAAAAAAAACAAAACTTGAGGGGCCAGCATTATGATGGAGCAGGTAAAGCTATAGCCTATGACACTGGCATCTCATATGGGTGTAGGTTTGTGTCCCAGCTTCTCCACTTCCAATCTAGCTCCTGGCTGATGGCCTGGGAAAAGCAGAGGAAAATGGTTCAACTACTTGGGCTTCTGCCACCCGTGGGAGACCCAGATGCACCTCCTGGCTCCTGGCTCCTGGCTCCTGGCTCCTGGCTTGGGCCTGGCTCAGCCCTGGCCATTGCAGCTATCTAGGGAATGAACCAGTGGATGGAAGATCTCTCTCTCTCTCTCTCTCTCTCTCTCCGTGTCTCTCTCTCTCTTTCTCTCTCTGTCTATAACTCTGACTTTCAAATAAATAAATCTTTAAAAAAAACTTGAATCAACCACACAATTCAGAACTGAATTTTCATTTTGTTCTCCCTGTATAAAATATTATAAAATAGTCACATGAAGAAATTATAAGGCAGCCCCAAAATCTAGGAAAAAGGAATTAGAAAAGTGCATCTAGCAGCTTAATTAAAACATTGTTTTTCTAAATTCTTTAATATTTGTGGTATCTTTCAACTTTAAAACATTTGTAATTTGTTGTGACATTTTATTACTCTAAATAAATAATCAAATATATATCTCATAATTTTGTCTCTTTTTTTTCTTAAAAGGGGCTTTCTAAATTTTATAAATCTTAGACTCCACAAAACCTAGAAATATTCTTGTTGCTACTAGCTGATTTTTAAAATAAAATCTGAAACCTAATTAGATCACTCTAATTTTGTATGACTCTCCTTGCTCCAAAATAAAGTCCCAAATCCTGACAGTGGCCTGGCTCCCCCGTCCCACTTGCCGTTACACTCCAGCCAGCAGGATGCCTTTTCACAGTTCCCCCAGGCCCACACCTTCCTTCAGGGAAGCTACTACCCCTGCCTTGACCGATTCTTACCTCCAGTTGCTGTCTGGCAGGTGTATGGTTGCTTTTCAGATATTGGAGTTCACATTAAATCCTGTGCTCTCAGCACATCGGCCACCCTCATCTACACAAGGCCGTGTCAAAATGCAGACTGGGATTCAGTGGGGCTGGGGGCGGCCCCGTGGTGCTGCACTTCTACTAAGCTCCCAGGCTGTGTTAGACCGAATTCTTGGGACTCTAAAAGCCCTGTGTTGAATCCAACCCTGAAGTGATGGTGTGAGGAAGTGGACACCGTGGTAGGCAACAAGGTCACAAGGGAAAGACCTTTATGGATGGAATCAGTGCCCTTATTAAAATAAAATAAAATAAAATAAAATAAAATAAAATAAAATAAATCAGAAGCCTGCATTGTGGCATACCAGGTAAAGCCACTGCCTGCAAAGTTGGCATCCCATACAGGTACCAGATGGATTCCCGGCTGCTCCAGCTCCAATCCAGCTCTTTGCTCTCGTGCATGGGAAAGCAGTGGAGGATGGCCCAAGTGCTTGGACCCCTGCACCACATGGGAGACCTGGAAGAAGCTCCTGGCTCCTAGCTTCCACCTGGCCCAGTCCTGGCTGTTATAGCCATCTGGGGAGTGAACCAGCAGATGGAAGCCAGCACTTTGATGTAGAACTTTCCAAAACTGTGCAGAACTGTGAGAAATAGAATCCTATTGTTTCCAGGCCACACAGTGTTGGCTATTCTGTGACAGCAGCTTGAATGGGCTAAGACATTAGGAAGAGGGTGCTGCCCACCCAGAGACACATTTTCAGCAGCCAGACCCTGGGCTTGTGAGGTCCCCCTCTGGCCCACCCAGTGTTTCTCTTCTGTGCCACGTGTGAAGCACCTTCTCTGAGTGCTCATGCATTGTGTCTTCCCCTCAACCAGGGGGCACCTGGAAAAGTTTAGAGGCATTTCTGGTTGTCACAGCTTGGTGGATGGTATGATTTAGACACCGTCAATAAGACACAAGACATCCCGCACAACAAAGAATGATCTGGCCAGATATATCAAGTGTCAAGGTTGGAAAACCCAGCCTTGTACCTGAGGGTAAGCTTTAGAACGTCTTGTCTTCTGTTTTGTTCTCAAAACCCGGCAGAGCACCGGCTTACAGTGGGGAACAGCCACAGAGGTCCTGTGCACTCTCCTCCATTCTCCATCCCAGGCTCACCTGTGTCCGTATTCTGTACGTTTCCTCCCACCTTGACAGCTGGGAGGTAGGAGAAGAGTCCCTCCCAACACAACCGTCTGACTGAGAAAAAAAATGCTTGTGTATTTGAGAGAGAGAGAGAGAGGGTGCTCCCATCCACTGGCTCCCTCTCTGAATGTCTGCATCAGTTGAGAGAACAGATGTGAAGCTAGGAGCTGGATACTCAGTCTAGGTCTGCCATGTGGGTGGCAGAGACCCAACCTTTTGAGGTGTCATCAGCCACCACCTCCCAGGGTGTGTGTGAGCAAGAGGGCGGAGCTGGGAACAGAGCTGGGAATCAAAGCCACCCACCCTAGATTGCAGCTTAACAGCTAGGCCAAGTGCCCACCTACAGAGAAAAAAACTTAAAACAAACAAATAGTAAGACGGGAGATAAAGCACAGGGAGTTTATGACTGCTCTAGATTGTTAGTAGTCATTCAAATGGCATTTTAAATTTTTGTTTATTTATTTGAGAGGCAGGGAGACAAAGATAATGAGAGACAGAAAGCTCCCATCTGCTGATTCACTTTCCAGATGCCCACAGTTGCTGGTCTGGGGCTGAAGCCAGGAGCCAAGAACTCAATCCAGGTCTCCCACAGGGGTGGCAGGAACTCAGTCACTTGAACCATCACCTGCATCTGGATTATCAGGACTGCAATATGAGATACAGATGTCTTAACCTCTAGGCTCAGTGCCTACCCCAGGATTCAATGATTTATTGGTGGGTCATTAATGAGTAAGTCTTGCAATCCAGAGCACAAAGTTGTAGCCACAAAGGGATTGCAAACACTGCCCGTGGGAATGATAGCAAAGGCTGAATCTGCTCTGTGCCGCAACACCGCCAAGGACAGAAACCAGAAACAGCAAGGCCACCGATTTCTTCTGACTCTCCTTCGTCACTAAGACTGGTCAGCCGGGGACATAGTAAAGCAAGCAGATAAAATAAATCTCCTTTTTTTCTATCTAGAAAGCAGTGGGAACTGAACAGTATGGCAGGCTGGACCTCAAGACTATTGGTGGCCTTTCCTTTTGGTGGTTTGGTCTTAGGCAAACTACCTACTTGTGTGATACAAGAGATGGCAAATGGCCAAATGGAAAGCCACAGTGTCAGAAATTCCTACCATTTAGAGGCTGGCACTGTGGTGCGGCGGGTTAAGCCATTGCTTGCAACTCCGACATCCCATAGGGGCACCGGTTTGAGTCCCAGCTGCTCCACTTCCCATCCAGCTCCTTGCTCATGCACCTGGGAAAGCAGCAGAGGATGGCCCAAGCGCTTAGGCCTCTGCACTCCGCTGGGAGATCAGGAAGAAATTCTCAGCTCCTGGCTTCTGTCTGGCCCGGCCCTGGCCATTGTGGGGAAGTGAACCAGCAAATGGAAGATTCTCCTTCTCTCTCTCTGTAAATCTGATTTTCAAATAAATTAATCTTTTTTTAACTTTTATTTAATGAATATAAATTTCCAAAGTACAGCTTATGGATTACAATGGTTTCCCCACCATAACTTCCCTCCCACCCGCAACCCTCCCCTCTCCCTTTCCCTCCCCCCTTCCATTCACATCAAGATTCATTTTCAATTCTCTTTATATACAGAAGATCAGTTTAGCATATATTAAGTAAAGATTTCAACAGTTTGCACCCACATAGAAACACAAAGTGAAAAATACTGTTTGAGTGCTAGTTATAGCATTAAATAACACTGTACAGCACATTAAGGACAGAGATCCTACATGAGGAGTAAGTGCACAGTGACTCCTGTTGTTGACTTAACAAATTGGCACTCTTGTTTATGGCATCAGTAATCACCCTAGGCTCTTGTCATGAGTTGCCAAGGCTATGGAAGCCTTTTGAGTTCACCGACTCTGATCATATTTAGACAAGGTCGTAGTCAAAGTGGAAGTTCTCTCCTCCCTTCAGAGAAAGGTACCTCCTTCTTTGATGACCTGTTCTTTTCACTGGGATCTCACTCACAGAGATCTTTTATTTATTTATTTATTTATTTATTTATTTATTTATTTATTTTTTGCCAGAGTGTCTTGGCTTTCCATGCCTGAAATACTCTCATGGGCTTTTCAGCCAGATCCGTGTGCCTTAAGGGCTGATTCTGAGGCCAGAGTGCTGTTTAGGACATCTGCCATTCTATGGGTCTGCTGTGTATCTCACTTCCGATGTTGGATCGTTCTCTCCCTTTTTTATTCTATCAGCTAGTATTTGCAGACACTAGTCTTGTTTATGTGCTCCCTTTGGCTCTTAGTCCTATCATTATGGATAAAGAAATTATGGGACATGTACTCCATAGAATACTATACAGCAGTCAAAAACAATGAAACCCGGTCATTTGCAACAAGATGGAGGAATTTGGAAAACATCATGCTGAGTGAATTAAGCCAGTCCCAAAGGGACAAATATCATATGTTCTCCCTGATCGGTGACAACTAACTGAGCACCAAAGGGGAAATTTGTTGAAGTGAAATTGACACTATGAGAAACAGTGACTTGATCAGCTCTTGTCCTGACTGTTGATGAACAACTTAATACGTTATCCCTCTTAGTATTTTTTTGTTTGTTTGTTCTACTTAATACTTTTGGTTGAATACTGTAATCAATACACAATTCTTCTTAAGTGTTGAAACTTAACTGAAAAGTGATTGCTGTTAAATATAAGAGTGGGAATAAGAGAGGAAAGAGATGTGCAATTCGGGACATGCTCAAGCTGACTTACCTCAAATGGTAGAGTTAGAAACATACCAGGGGATTCCAATTCAATCCCATCAAGGTGGCATGTACCAATGCCATCTCACTGGTCCTGGTGATTAATTTCTGTTCACAATTGATCATAAATTAATCTTTTTTAAAAGAAATTTCTATTATTTAAATGATGAGGAAATACTGAAAGGGTGGTAAGGGTGTGGGGAAATTGGTATTCTTATCTTCTGTGGATAGAATTAAAGGAAATTTTGTTAAGTTTGAAAACATGGACGAAAAGGAAAACATTTGCTCATCCTAACAAAACTTTGGAACAAGTTAAGTGCCCTCCAGTAATAGATTGAATCAATTGAGCTACACGTGTAGCTCTGTGCATACACAGACCTGTATACTCAACAAATGTGCCCATGGGAATACAAAGAAATTGGTAACTCACATAACAGAGCCTCAGTGGAACCCAATCCCTGGGTAACCAGGCAAAAGAAACATTTCAGCGTTGTCTTTCAGACCCACAAGAGGAAACAGGTGTTTTCAACAAACCCAAGGATATAGCCAGCACCAGTCACCATCACAACCGGACAACTTAGCATGCACACACGTCCCTGATTTTAACACTATCATCTCTGTCCCGGGAAGAATCTGACTCTTACTACCAGAACACATGATGTGTGTCCAAGCATGTTTCTAGGCTGCACCTGCGTGATATCAACTGCTTGCCCTCTCGTATATCCATTTCCCCTAAGATAAAAGATACGTCTCCCCTTTGCTCAGGCAATCATGTCTTTGGAAATGCTTCCCTTTGAGCTCCTTATCTCCTGCAAATGAATTACCTTGCACAACAACTCCTTCTAACAGAGGTCTTAATTTCTTCTTACTGAGAGGATGACCCACAACTTGAGTGGGGACTAGAAGCATTAAAAACGTCTATAACATTTTGTTAAGTTCTTAAAAAGTGTCTTGCTGAGCTCATGTGGAGTTGATTTTATTTTGCAGAATTGTACACATGCATGTATATGGGCCCATGCTTAAAAGGAAGTCTTGAAAATGTGAGCTGTTGGGGCCAGCGCTGTGGTGTAGCAGGTAAAGCCGCCGCCTGCAGTGTCAGCATCCCATATGGGTGCCGGTTCGAGTCCTGGCGGCTCCACTTCAAGCCAGCTCTCTGCTATGGCCTGGGAAACAGTAGAGGATACTTGGGCCCCTGCACCCGCATGGGAGACTTGGAAGAAACTCCAGGTTCCTGGCTTCGGATCGGCACAGCTCTGGCCATACATTGCAGCCATCTGGGGATGCAATGAATCTCTCTCTCTCTCTCTGCCTCTGCCTCTCTGTAACTGTCTTTCAAGTAAATAAATAAATCTTTTTTCAAAAAAAAAAAAGAAAGAAAAGAAAAGGGTTAGTTAAGCCAACATATGTATTCTGCACTTCTTTAAAAAAAAAAAAAGGAAAGAAAATGTGAGCTTTAGGGAGTGCTGCGTGACGCAACTGGGGGTAATTTTTAACATTTCTCTGCAATTTCCTGTATAGTTTGAATGGTTTAGAAAGCTATAGCCCAAGTTTACAAAAGCAATAAAATCATGCTTACATAAAATCTAACATTACACCTGTTATTAATCTCCTTTCAAAAAATATTTATTTAAGCTGTCATGCCCTGGTAACGGCTTGTTCATCAGAGTGATTCATCAATATCTTGGAAAGAAGACAACAGGGGCCTAAGGGAAAGGCTGTGCTCCTGTGGCCTCGTCCCCTCGTCACACCCTGATGATGTCCAGTAATCATTTCTCTGCACCAGGTCAGATGACCTCTGACCTGTCTGCCCTCCCACGCTTCCTGTGGTCTGATCCTACACCTGCGTTCTCGGCTCATCCACCTGGCTATCCAAGCATCTAGTTTTCCTGTCTCCTCCTTCGGTGTCTCTTCCTCTTGTCATCCCCTTCCCATATCTACTGGTGCTCCCTTAGCTCTGTCACCTCCTCACAAGCCCACCTGCTCTCACGCCTACTCACTGATCCCATTCCCTTCCTGCAGTCAGAATGACCATCGCTTCTGAAATCTGCCAGTGTCCTCCACTGTACTCACACACTCCTCTCAGGGCCACAGATGTCACTCCCACTCGCCCCCTTCTGGGCTTTCTGCACATGGCAGTCCTCTCCTGGAATGTTCTTGGTCCTTTAAACCCAGTACTTCACTCGCCTAACTCCTACCCATCCCATGGTGTCTCTGCTTAGTCATCACCTCCTCTCAGAAGCCCTCCCAGCCTGCATACGTAGTCAGAAAACACACACATCTTCATGTGCTTGCATCGTACCCTGTAATCCCTAATCAAAGTACTTATCACACTGACTTGTAATTACCTGTTGATTTGTCTGAATTCCCCCACAGTGATCCTTTAGGGTAAGAACTGCATTGAATTCACTACTGTATCCCAGCACTTCGCACAATTCCTACTTTTAATAATCACTGAACAAATGTGCTACAGACACGGTTCGTTTCCATCCAAAGTCGCTTCCCACTCTGTGCAGGGTGTTGCTATACCTGGTGGAGCATCTGGAACCCCAGCTGCTTCTGCCTTCACCAGGGGAGTTAACCCGAGAAGACAGAGTAGGCAAGAGGTAAGAAGAACTGAGCATTTCCAGCTGTCACCGAGCCAATACATCAATCAGCCCTGGGTCAATCTACAACCTGACTTCTCATTATCTGATAGCATGCACCTTTGTTATTGTAGCTGTTTGCAGCAGAGTGTCCTGGTACATGAAGCCAAAATTATTATAAATGAGAAAATGAGTGACTGGACAGACTTGGTCCACTAGCATGAAAAAGCCAGCTCCCCCAGAATCAAGTCAAAGTCTTGCCCTTGAGAATTCAAAAGTGTCCTACTGTTCTTGAGAAAGTCAAGGCAATGAAACAATAAAATCTTGATTACATGGGAGTTAGCTTATTACAGTTTTCTAGATAAACTTGGCTTTAAGGTAACAGCTGTGCTTTATAAGGGACAGAATCACTGACTGGGGCCGGCACTGTGGCACAGCAGGTTAAAGCCCTGGCCTAAAGTGCCCCCATTCCATATGGGCGCCAATTCGAGTCCTGGCTGCTCCACTTCTGATCCAGCTCTCTGTTATGGCCTGGGATAGCAGTAGAAGAAGGCCCAAGTCCTTGGACCCCTGCATCCACATGGGAGACCTGGAAGAAGCTCCTGGCTCCTAGCTTCAGATTGGCGTAGCTCCAGGCGTTGCGGCCATCTGGGGAGTGAACCAGCAGATGGAAGATCTCTCTCTCTCTCTGTCTCTACCTCTCTCTGTAACTCTGTCTTTCAAATAAATAAAATAAATCTTAAAAAAAAAATCACTGATTAAGATCTTTAAAAAAAGGTTTATTTATTGAAAGGCAGAGAGAGAGAGAGAGAGAGAGAGAGAGACAGAAAGAGATCTTCCATCCACTGATTCACTCCCCAAATGCCTGCAACATCCCAGGCCTGAGCCAGGCTGAAACCAGGATCCTGGAACTCCATGTGGGTCTCTCACATGGGTGCAGGGCCCAAGCACTTGGGCTGTCCTCCACTGCTTTCCCAGGTGCATTAGCAGGGAGCCGGATTGGAAGTGGCGCAGCTGGGACTTGAACCAGTGCTCCAATATGGGATGTTGGCATTGCAGGCAGTAGTTTAACCTGTTTTGGCACACCCCCACCACTGCCCTTTAGGACTTTATTTTAAAGGTAAGAGTCTCAGAGAAGTTCCAAGGTCAATACTCAACCCACTTAACCGCCTACATTTTGGCATGCATAAGAATGACATGGAGGAGTGGGCATTTGGCTCAGCAGTTAAGATGCCTCTCTCCATATGTTTCTGAGTTCCTTATAATTCCAGCTTCCTACTAATGCTCACCCTGGGGGGCAGCAGGTGATGGCTCAAGTGCTTGAGTCCCTGTCCCCAACGTGGTAGACCCAGATGGAGTTCTAGGCTCCAGGAAATGGCCTGGCTTAGAGCTGGCTCTTGCAGGCATTTGGAGAGTAAAGCAGCAGATGGGAGAATGGGAGAAGGGAGATATTCTCTCTCTCTCTCTCTCTCTCTCTCTCTCTCTCAGCCTTTCAAATTAAGACATAGATATTTAAAAAAATAGGCTGGCGCCACGGCTCAATAGGCTAATCCTCCACCTGCAGCGCCAGCACACTGGGTTCTAGTACCGGTCAGGGCGCCGGATTCTGTCCTGGTTGCCCCTCTTCCAGGCCAGCTCTCTGCTGTGGCCAGGGAGTGCAGTGGAGGATGGCCCAAGTGCTTGGGCCTTGCACCTCATGGGAGACCAGGAGAAGCACCTGGCTCCTGGCTTTGGATCAGCGTGATGCGCCGGCGGCAGCGCGCTGGCTGCAGCAGCCATTGGAGGGTGAACCAACGGCAAAGGAAGACCTTTCTCTCTGTCTCTCTCTCTCACTGTCCACTCTGCCTGTCAAAAAAAAAAAAAATTACTAGGAGACTTTTTTTTTTCCAAAAGATAAGTTTATTGGGGCCAGCACTGCAGCACCCATTTGAGTCTCAGCTGCTCCACTTTTTTTTAAATCCAGAAACCTTTTATTTAAGGAATACAAACTTCATGCATTTCATAAACACAACTTCAGGAACACAGTGATTCTTTCCACCGTGCCTACCCTCCCATTTGCACTCCCACCCTTGTTCCTCCTCCTTCTCCTATTCCCATTCTTATTTTTCACTAAGATCTATTTTCAATTAACTTTAAACACTATACTGAGTAAAGAGTTCAAATAATATGAAAAAAAAATTGTTCCTCAACGGTCGAGACAAGGGCTGTTCAAAGTTACCACACCTCAAAATGTAAATTTCACTTCTATAGATTACCTTTTAGGTGCTCTTTTATCACAGATCAGGGAGAACATATGGTATTTGTCCTTTTGAGACTGGTTTATTTCACTAAGTATGATGTTTTCCAGATTCATCCATTTGTTGCAAACAAAAGGATTTTATTTTTTTAACTGCTGTGTAGTATTCCACGGTGTACCTATCCCATAATTTCTTTACCCAGTCTTCAGCTGACAGGCATTTGTATTGATTCCATGCCTTAGCTGTTGTGAACTGAACTGTACTTGGAGGGAGACTTTATCGAAAAACAGGTTTCTGGGCCCCACTTCTGATAACTTAGGCTCAGTGAGACATAGAAGCCCGAACCCTGTGTTTTGGCAAGCATTCTGATGCAGTTGGCCTGCAAACCACACTTCAAAAGCAGTCTTATTTTAAAGCTTCCACTTAAACCACGAAATGGAACCACAGGAAATACATTTCACACAATAATCAAGACAGAAGATTCAAACAATGGAAAGATCCAGAAGATGGGAACCACTTCTTACAATTCAAAGAATGAGACACTGAGGCAAATCTGATCTGAGTCCCAATGTACCCATGTGCTTAAAACAACACAGATCAATAGTTCCTTGTGTTGCCACTCCTCAGGCTAGTTGTAAAAAGCAACCACTGGGGCTGGAGCTGTGACATAGTGGGTAAAACTGTCACCTACGATTCTGGCATCCCATATGGGTGCTGGTTTGAGTGCTGGCTACTCCACTTCCCATCCAGCTCGCTGCTAATGGCACAGAAAAAGCAGCAGAGGATGGCTCAAGTGTTTGGGCCCCTGCCACCTTTATGGGAGACCCAGATCAAGCTCCTGGTTCCTGGCTTCAGCCTGGCCCAGCCACAACCATTGTGGCCATCTAGGTAGTAAACCAACAGATGGAAGATCTCTGTTTCTCCCTCTCTCTCTCTCTCTCTTTCAAATAAATAAATAATTTCTCTTTAAAAATTGTCTTTTAATCCAATTTTCCACAAACTTCCTGAAATACCCTGTATGAAAAGGATTTTGCTTAATTTCTACTTAACTTCAGAAATTGCTGCCCCAAACACCCTATGCCTAAGCACTCTGATTACTTGTATTTTCATGGTCCCTCACATCTGCAAATAATATAGTTATGAGTAGGCTCCCTGTCCAAGGCCACTGCTTTGACTCCAGCAAAAATTAATGGGCTCAAGGTTACATGTCACAGGATGTCATCCATACAACCTTCTGGGTAGAAAACCAGAACTATAATGACTGAGAACAGATCGCTGGCTGCCGGGGACTGGGTTTGCGGGGAGAACACGGTTGCAAAGGGGCAGCAGGAGGAGGGAGTGTTTTGGGGGCTGGAGCTCACCTGTATTCCCACAGTCTCAGCTGTGCCAAGAATCCTTTTATGCATTAAAGCTCACAAACTGTACACAAAGATGAGCAGTTTGACTAATTGAAAAAAAGGAAATAAGTGAAAGGGCCCAACTCAAGGTGATTGTTTACTTGCCAGATAATCGCAGTCCCCAGGCTGGGGTTTGTGGAGAGAAGACGCAGGAATACGAGGACGGTAGGCAGGGAGAACAGGCACCGGGGTACAGCTCTCAGCACCTCTCCCTTCCTTTCCTTTTCTGACAGTCATTTCCGAAAAATCAGCTTTATCCAATTTGGGAGGACTTCCGTCTCTTCCTAGGTGTAAAACTATTCTAATTAACCAGTAATTAACTATCACTGGTTAATGATCAGCTATTCTAATTAGCCAATAATTTCCATCATTTCTCCTGCAAGATACTCAATTCTTCCATTAACTTTCAGGTTGAACTTGACTTTTTCAATGACCTCATTCGCCAGAAATACTCAGACGGTGAAGCTTCTGAGAGCAAAGCCTCTCAGCTGCAACATCTGAGCGCGGCCTGGCCCCAGGACAGGCCTTTTCCACACGGGCTCTCCTCTTTAGACTTCGGCAGCCCCCTCTCGCCTGGAGCTCCCACAGAGATAAGGCAAAGGCAATTTGCAACTGTACATTCTCTAGCAGTGGCTTTGAAAATGTAACTGAAGCAGGTAAAATTATTACTATACATACTTATTTAATTCAATATATCAAAATATTGTCATTTCAACATTAAATGAATATTATTCATGAGCTACTCTGCATTTGCTTTTTCATACTAACTCCTTGCAATCCATTTCTCAAGGCAGGGAAGTCTCATCCAAATGAGACTAGCCCAAAGGCTAGCCACATACCAGGGACCACCAGCAGCTGCTGTGTAAGATGGTATGGACCTAGATGATTCCTTGTTGAGCCCAATGCAAACAGCCTCTCATTCTTTGGACTTTGCTACTGGGCGTTTGGGCCTCTGCCTACACTCATCCATGGATCAACAAACACTGGCATGTCTACAGCACTCCAAGCCCTGTGCTAGGGCTCGAGATACAACCGTGAACACCAGGTCACTCAACCTCACCCTGCCTGTGGGGCTGAGACTCAGAAGGAGACAACTGTAAAACAACGTGAAAGAACCGCGCCATAGATGCCTGGTTTCAAGAGCTACCCGAGGGGGAGGGAGGTCTCTGAAGGGCAGTATTCGAGGTGGCCCTGAGCAGCCCTCCAGGATAAGTAATGTTAGATCTAAGCGGCCGGGGAAGGTCCTGAAACCAGGGGCGGAGGAGCCCAGGGAACCTCCTACGGGTGCCCATCAGGGCGAAGGTGAACAAGGAGAGAACCGGCAAGGTAAACAGGGCCAGAGCTCAACTTCTACAATTAAACTACTGGGAAACTTCCTAAAATTTCTCAGGAAATGTAAATGACGCTGCTCCCTCAGCTGCAACTGGGGCCCTCGCCTATCTAGACTGCTTGCTGCCAAGCGGGCAGGGCCATCTGCTTTGTCCACAAAGCTGCCGTGGTCCTGGGTGGGGGGGGGGTCAGAGTGGCCGGCAGGCACCTCGGCCTTCCCTCAGGCCATGCCACCGCCCTCAGCCGGCCCAGGGTCAGTCACAGCTTCCGTGCCGCAAACGCTTTAATATCTTTGCTTAAAATGGGTCCCCCAAACCCACCACCCACTACTGCTGTGCAGCTCAAAGGCACTCCTCAAACAGGCAAAGCCGCCCCCTCGTGCCTGGCGCGCACCTAGCGACATCTCCCGCCCGGCTGCCTGCCTCAGGGCCTGGAGCGGCCGCCCACCCTGGGAGGTAACCCGACGCATGACGGCTCCACGCCCGAGTCCAGGAGGCGCCGCCTGAGGAGAAGAGAAAGGCGCCCCCGCAGGTCCGAGGCCGGGCAGCCCGAGTTCCCGCCGCCTGCGCGCGGGTTCCCCGAGGCCCAGCCGCGCGCAACTGACCCCAACGGCACCCCGGACCCCGGCCACCCCCGCCTCGCGAGTCGGCCAGGAGAAAGGGGCGGAGCGACTCGACACTCGCAGCCAATGAAAGCAGTGGGTTCCTGGTCCGATCCCCGGCGCGGCTCGCCATTGGCCACCGCCCGGGTCTCGGCCCACCGAACCTTGGCGACCCAAGCCAATCGCGAGGCGGCGGGCGACCCGGCGGCTCCCTGCGCGGCGCACGGCGGGCGCGGAGCGGGCGGCGGTGACAGGCGGCGCGAGCTGCAACCCTCCCCGCGCGGCGCGCCGCTGCACCATGGAGCCCGCCGTGTCTCTGGCCGTGTGCGCGCTGCTCTTCCTGCTGTGGGTGCGCGTGAAGGGGCTGGAGTTCGTGCTCATCCACCAGCGCTGGGTGTTCGTGTGCCTCTTCTTACTGCCGCTGTCGCTCATCTTCGACATTTACTACTACGTGCGCGCCTGGGTGGTGTTCAAGCTCAGCAGCGCGCCGCGCCTGCACGAGCAGCGCGTGCGGGACATCCAGAAGCAGGTGAGCCGCGCGCCCTGGGCGCCGGCGTGCGCGTGCCTAGCGGTCGGCGAGGCGGCACCGCGTGTGTGGTGTGCGGTGTGCTTGCGCGGCGCAGCCAGAACCTCACGGGGGAGCTGGCGCTGGAGGGGATGGGGGCGAACGTGTGATGGGGGCCAGAAAAGGCACAGGCGTTGTCCCCATCTTTATGGACTGCCCGCTGTGTGCAGGACGTGAGCGGGGACCTGGAGGGACGGAAAGGACCCCGAGAGAGGGGAAGGGAACACAGCACCCAACTAACTCTCTCCAGATCCAGGATTTCTGAGGAGGAAAGGCTTCCGGGAGGTGGAGCCCGGAAGTGGGGGAGATGACTGGGGAAAGGTGTGTCAGGTGGAGGGACCCGGGGGGAGCCGAGCAGGGAAGGGAGAAGGGGAAGAAGGTTGGAAAGTCAGTTTGGAGCCGGGTTGGAGTTTGCAGTTTGCTTGCTTCCAGGCTTTCGGAGCAGGGGACTGAAGCGGGAAGGGAGAGGCCAGGCCGCAGTCCCCAGTGAAGAAGAGCCTGTGGTGACTGGTGGACTTCCCCCATTGCTCCCAGCACCCACAGAAACTGTTACCCTGCTGCGCCTCCCAGCAGCCCCCTCCAGGCCCCGGGCTGGCAGAGGTGTCTGGCCCCGGCAGTTTCCTGGCTCCCTCTGCCCCTCCTTATGTTCCTGTCTTCCTGGCATCAGGTTGCAGAGAGCTTCTGTTTCCTGCCGCCAGCGTCCTCGCTGTAGGTGTAGCAGGCAGGGCAGCCTCCATATTCTGTGTGCTGGTGCGGGTGCAGCCGGCCGGAGTGCAGAGCTGGGGACAGAGATGCGTCTGCCGTCTCCCGTCAGCTGGGCCTGGGCTCGCTCTGGGGGCAGAATGCGGCATCTTTGAGAGCCTTGCTCTGCTGCCCTGGCTCCGGGTGACTGTAGTCCCGCTGCAGGGCTCTGTCCACCCGCCCTCCCCACGCTCATCCTCTTCCTGAGCTCCTTCCACAAGCCGAGATTATCCACGGACCTGCTTATCAGATCCTGAGCGCCTGACGGGCCGAAGGCTGTTATCTGATTCACCTCTGGTCCATGAGGCTTGGCACAAAGGAGCCTGGTGAATGTTTATTCAGCTAAACTGAAGGACTCAGCAGGACGGGCTGGCCTGGTCAGCCACTGCCCTGGGTCTGCCATGTGCCCTTGATGTCCATTATTTGTAATTCTTACAGCAACCCTGGTAGGTGTTATACATACCTGTTCTACAATGGGAAAACTTAGGTTTGCGCGGGCAGTCGTGCACCCAGGATGATGTAGCTAATAAACTGGACTGGAGCTCCGTCCGCTTGATTCCAGAGCCTGACCTCTTGACATTCTTCTCTCCCATCCTTTCCATTCCAGCCCGTGCATCTGATTCTGTGGCCTCTTGCCTGGCTTGTTGCAACAGCTGCCTGGATCGGGGCTTACCCAGTTGCCCTCTTTCTACACCATTACCCCTCCCAGACATCCCACCTTTCAGGCCTGTGCATAGCCCCAGGAGTGGTTTTTCATGGCATGGCCTCCCTGCCCAAACTCTTGATTGACTCCCATCAGAATTGAGCAGCACTCTAGACTGTGTGGCTTCCATGTTCATCTCCTGTGGCCCACTCTGCAGATTGAGCCTGGACCCCTACTCCCCTCCCTCATGCCCTGGGCTCACATTAAGACCTAGACTGCAGAGCTGAGCGAGGTGAGGCCGTATCCGTCATGGAATCCCTCCCTCAGCACCCCACCCCCGGCTTGAATAGCTCTGCCCCATGTGGCCTCTGACCAGGGAATAGCCCTTCTCCACGTGGGGCCGTTTGCCTGACCAGCTAAAGTGCCACCTCCTTCAGGCAGCCTGGCCAGTAGTTGACAGGACTCTGGGTTGCAAATAATGGAAACTCAATTCACGCTGACTTGCACAGAAAGGGGCTTTATCGACTCAGGTCCTGAAAAGTCCAGGAGTGAAGCTGGCTCGGGCATGGCTGGATTCAGGATCCCCTCCCCCTAATCTGCACCTCTGTCCATCCAATAACTATCCCCTGCCTCTGCTTTCCTTTGGGTCAACTTCATTCTCAGGGGGCTGTCTCCCTGCAGAGGCCCTAACGGTTTTTGGCTTATATCCAGGCAGCTTAGCAGCCCCAATAGAAAGAGATAGCTTCTTCTGGAACCAGTCTCATTGGCCTGACTGCATCAGAGGCCCATCAGTGACCCTGTCACTGTGACCAGAGGGAGAGGATGACTCTAGTCGTGTGACCTCCTGGGCAGGGGGAATGGCGTCAGTCTCACCTGGATCAGAGGAAGATGAGATTGTGGGAATCAGATGAAGCGGAAATGAAGGTTCACAGGTCAGAACAACAGATAGCCATGTCCCGCACCCTGTGCATCCCAGCAGGAAAGGACTACTTCCTTCTGTGTTCCTACTGGGCTTGTCATCTCCCTGGGCCATTGTCCTCTGTCCTGGTCACTCACAGGAGAGGCCTTGCAGAAGCTCTTTAAAAAAAAAAGATTTATTTATTCATTCCAAAGTCAGAGTTTCAGAGAAAGAGAGGGAGAGGCAGAAAAAGAGAAATAGAGATCTTCATTCTACTGGTTCATTCCCCAAATGGCTGCAATGGTCAGGGCTGGGCCAGGCCGAAGCCAGGAGCCAGGAGCTTCATCTGGGACTACCACGTGGGTGCAGGGACCCATCTTTCACTGTTTTCCCAGGCACATTGGCAGGAAGCTGGATGGAAGTAGAGCAGCTGGGACTCCAACCGGCCAGCACTATAGGTGGCTGCTTTACCTTCTATGCCACAGTGCTGGCCCCCTTCTTATATATATATATATATATATATATATATATATATATATATAGTTTTTTTTTAAGATTTGTTTTATTTATTTGAAAGGCAGAGTTACTGAGAGAGAGGGAGAGGCAAAGAGACGAAGAGAGCAATCCTCCATCTACTGGTTTACTCCCCAGATGGCTGCAACAGCCAGGGCTGGGCCAGGCCGAAGCCAGGAGGCAGGAGCTTCATCTGGGTCTCCTACAAGGGTGCAGGGACCCAAATACTTGGGCTATCCTCTGCTGCTTTCCCAGGTGCATTAGCAGCGAACTGGATTGGAAGTGGAGCAGCTGGGACAAGAATCAGCATCCATATGGGATGCTGGCACTGTAGGCGGCAGCTTTACCCACTTGGCCACAGTGCTGGCCCCCTGGACACTCTTCTCCCCGTGGGCGTGACAATCTCTCCCTGCCCTTTCTCCTCCCCTTCAAAGTGATAACAAGAGCTAACATGGGGTAGTGGGCAGAATAGAAGCCTCCGTAAGTGTGAGCTATTATTCTGTGTACCATCACTACAAGCCCATCTGTTCCTCTAGGCCTGCGGTCAGACGTCCTGGCTGTGAACCTGAGCTCCGCTGTTGTGTGGCCGTGGCCAAGTTATTTGCCTCTGAGTTTCCCCACCTGCCGAAAGGGATCATGTAACCTCCTGGGGTTGATGTGAGAGTTAAGACAGTGTACCATGGGTGCCTACAACAGTGGGAACGCCCAGAAAAATGTGTTCATTTTTATAATTGCTCCTATTACCATTATAAAACTTTTGCTGAAATTCCCAATGACTATTTTCAAAACACGTTGATCTTGATCTTGTGTTTAGCTCTCTCTTTGCTTTGCCTTGTGTTGTTAACAACATGTTGGCTTCTCCAGAGCTTGGAAGGAGAGCCCTTTCCTAGTCCCCTCTCCCTGAGAGCAGGGCTGCCTGCTGCTCCGGGGACCCCAGCGGGACCTGCTCAGCCTCTGTTTCACGGTTGCAGGTGCGGGAATGGAAGGAGCAGGGCAGCAAGACCTTCATGTGCACAGGCCGCCCCGGCTGGCTCACTGTCTCGCTGCGGGTTGGGAAGTACAAGAAGACGCACAAAAACATCATGATCAACCTGATGGACATCCTGGAGGTGGACACCAAGAAACAGGTGAGAACGGCTTTAGGAGCAGAGCACTCAGCAGGGACAGGAACAAGGCCAGGGTCATCAGAGAAGGCTGGACCCACCATTGCTGTGCTCCCAAGCCTCATCACCACCAGGGGAGAGACTGGTCATGGCCCCATCTCTCAGGCAGGCAAACTGAGAGCTCGGGGGGATCTTCTGATTGTCTAGAATCCCACAGGAAGTCAGGGATGGGGACATCCCAGACAAAACCAAGAGACATAAAGGAAGCTATTTGTCTCTTCCCAGCAAGGCAGTCAACTGATTAAAAAATGGCCTTTGAAGGTGGCTGGGAGGCAAGGAATTTGGTACAAGCTCCCTGGAGATCTGCTTGTTTAAGAGCCTTAGAAATGTACACTCTTCAGCCCATCTGGTAATTCTGCCTCTTAAAACCTAGCTTAAGGACATAAGCTTACGTGTAATTACAGCTGCCCAGCAGAAGGAGGTCTATCACAGCTTTGTTTCTAATTGAAGACAGTGTTCAATAATATAGGGGTCATTACTCGTGTATCTTCTTGATGACAGGCTGTTATGTGAGACCTTGGCTGTTATTTAATTTCTCTACCTTTTTGAAAAAATTATTTATTTTATCTTATTTGAAAGAAACACAAACACAGATACACACACACACACACACACACAGAGAAAGAAAGAGAAGGGGAGGCATAGACAGAAGAGATCTCCCATCCCCAAATGCCCTCATTAGCCAGGGCTGGGCCAAGCTGAAGCCAGGAGTTGGGAACTCAGTCTGGGTCTATCATGTAGGTAGCAGGGACTCACATCACCTGCTGCCTCCCAGGGTGTGCATTAGCAGGAAGCTGCAATGGAGGGCAGAGCTAGTACTTGAACCCATGCACTCTGATATGGGATGCAGGTGTCCCAAGTGGTGTCTTAACTGCTGTACCTCTTTGTACCTTTGTTCAAATAGCTTTATGGAGGCCAGCACTGTGGTGTCAGGGATAAAGCCTCTCCCTGCAGTGCCAGCATCCCATATGGGTGCCAGTTCGAGTCCTGGTTGCTCCATTTCCAATCCAATTCCTGGCTGATGCACCTGGGAAAACAGGGAATGATATCCCAAGTCCTTGAGCCCCTGCGCCCACATGGAGACCTGGAAGAAGCTCCTGGCTCCTCAGTCTGGCCCAGTTCCGGCTATTGTGGCCATTTAGGGAGTGAACCAGTGGATGGGTGATCTCTCTCTCCCTCCTTCCCTCCCTCCTTCCCGTCCTCTCTAACTCTGCCTTTCTAATAAAAATAAATAAATCCTTTTTTTAAAAAAACTAGCTTTATAGATGTATCCTTGGCAGATGACCAACAGCACGTATTTAAAGTGTGCCATCAGGTAATCTGTAACATACCTCTGTGAAGCCATTTCCACTGTCATTACGGTGAACATACCCCTCACCCCAAAAAGTGTCTTCATGCCTCTCGTAATCCCTCCTCAAACCCCCCTTGTTTCCTCCCCCCACATCTTGAGGCCAGCAGTGATCTGCTTCCTGTCACTGTGAGTTAGTTTGTATTCAGTTTTCCAAACATGGAATTGTACAGTATGTCCTTCGTTTTTGTTTAGCCTTTTCAACTCCATTGGTTACTTGGGGATTTATTGAAATGTGTATCTATGGAACATCCTGTTTGCCTGTTTGCCTAATATCCTGTGGATATTACTATGTGTATATCCATGCACCTGCTGATGCACCTGCTGATAGACATTTGGGCTATTGGCAGTTTGGGGCTAATACAGGTAAAGGTGGTGGGGAACATTGGTGTGCAGCCTTCGTATGGGCATACAGTTATTTTCTTGGATACACACCTACCAGTGGAATGGCAGGATCGTATGGTAGGTGTATATTTAACTTTTTATGGAAGTGCTAAGTTGTGGTCCAAAGAGGTTGTAGCATTTTACATTCCCACCAGCAGTGTGAGTGTTTCAGTTGTTCCATTTTGTCATGAACTTGACATGATTAGTCACTTTCATAGGGGTGGTTTCAGTTTGTATTTCTCCAAGGACTAATGATGTTGGACATCTTTTTGTGGGCATATTTGTCACTTGTATACCTTTGATGAGGCCTGTTCAGGTTTTTTGCCATTTAAAGAAAAATGGAAACAAATTCTTCATTCAGTAGTTGATTTGCAAATATTTCCAATATTTTCTCCCAGTTTGTGGCTTGTCATTCTTTTTTTTTAAGATTTATTTATTTATTTATTTGAAAGTCAAAGTTATAAGGAGAGAGGGAGAAGGAGAGACAGAGAGCGAGCTCTTTGATCGTTGGTTCACTCCCCAGATGGCCACAATGGTCAGGGCAGGGCCAGGCAGAAGCCAGGAGCCAAGAGCTTCTTCCAAGTCTCCCACATGGGTGCTGGGGCTCAAGTACTTGACCTGTCCTCTGCTGATTTCCCAGGTGCATTAGCAGGGAGCTGGACTGGAAGTAGAGCAGCCAGTACTAGAACTAGCACCCATATGGAATGCCAGTGTCACACGCAGCAGCTTAACCCACTATGCCACAATGCCAGCCCTGTGGCTTGTCCTTTGAAAACCAAAAGTTTTTAACTTTAATAAAGTCCAATTTGTTCATTTCTTTTTGTAGATTTTACTTTTTTTAAGTCCTGCTTAAGAAATCTCTACCTAACCCAGTGTCACGGAGTTTTGTTGTTGTTTGTGTCTTGTCGGTAAACATGCTAGTGAAGTTTGACAAAGAGAATACACCATGGGCCGGCGCCACTGCTCACTTGGCTAATCCTCCGCCTGCGGCGCCAGCACCCCAGGTTCTAGTCCCAGTTGGGTGCCGGATTCTGTCCCGGTTGCTCCTCTTCCAGTCCAGCTCTCTGCTGTGGCCCAGGAGTGCAGTGGAAGATGGCCCAAGTGCTTGGGCCCTGCACCCCATGGGAGACCAGGAGGAAGCACCTGGCTCCTGGCTTTGGATTGGCGCGGTGCAGCGCACCGGCCGTAGTGGCCATTTAGGGGGTGAACCAACAGAAAAGGAAGACCTTTCTCTCTCTCTCTCTCACTGTCTAACTTGCCTGTCAAAAAAAAAAAAAAAAAAAAAAAGGAAAGAAAGAAAAATACACCTGACAGGCCAGGTGTGCATCCCAGTAGAACACTGAGAGCTCAGGTTTTCCATTAAAAGCTTTGCAGACCCCGTAAAGTGAAGCCATCTGGGCTTGGAGTTTGCTCTGAGACTTTTAGCTACAAATTCGATTTCTCTAGTAGATAAGCACTCTTCAGTTTTATTTATTGCTTCTTGGGTGAGCTTTGGTAGGTTGTGTCCATTTCACTACGTTCTGTAATTTATTGACATAAAGTTGTTTATGATCCTTTTAACATTAACAGCCCCTGGTTCTTGATGTAAGATTGCCGTCTTGATCAGTCTGGCTTCAAAGCTTTTGATTTCATTGCTTTCTCTCTTGTCGTTTTGTTCTGTTTTGTTTCCTATCTCATTGATTTCTGCTTTGATATTTCCTCTTTTCTTTAGGTTTAATTTTATTCTTTTTCTACTTATTTAAGGTTAAGGCTGGTATCATTGATTTAGACTTTTTTCTCTAATATTGATATTTAGTACCATAAATTTCCCTTTATGCCTGTTTTGGGGCAGCCCACAAATTTCAAAATTTCATTCAGTTCAAAATACTTCTAATTTTCCTCTTGATATCTGCTTTGACCTGTGGAGTATTTAGAAGTATGTTGCTTAGTTTGACAAATACTTGAGAATTCTCTAAGGATCTTTCTGTTGCTGATTTCTGATTTAATTCAATTTAACTGTCAGAGAACATATGATTAGGATGCGTTTCAACTGTTTGAGACTTCATGGCCCAGAGTATGCTCTGTCTTGGTAAATAGTCTATGTGCATTAAAAAAAAAAAAATACATGCTGCTGTTTAGAGGTAGCGTGTTAATGTCAGTTAGGTCAGATTTCTTAATGGTGGTGTTCAAAGTTTCTATATTTTTACGCAAATCCTCTTTGCTTTTTCTGTCAACTTTTAGGAGAGTTGTGGACTGTTTATTTCTCTGGGAGGTTCACCAGTTTTTGCTCCCTGCATTTCAGAGCTCTGTTACTAGGTGTAGCGATGTTGAAGACTTTCGTGTCATTTTGAACAATTGGTGCCTTTATCATTATGAAATGATCTTTTTTTTCAATCCCCAGTCGTATTTTTATTGGGGCTATGCTTTGGCACAGCAGGTTAACGCCCTGGCCCGCAGCACTGGCATCCCATATGGGAGCTGGTTTGAGTCCTGGCTGCTCCATTTCTGATCCAGCTCCCTGCTGGTGTGCCTGGGAAAGCAGTAGAGGATGGCCCAAGTCCTTGGGTCCTTGCACCCATGTGGGAGACCTGAAAAAAGTTCCTGGCTCCTGGACTCTCTGTCTCTCCCTCTCTCTAACTCTTTTAAGTAAATAAAATAAATCTTTAAAAAAAGATTTATTTATTTATTCAAGAGGCAGAGTTATAGAGAGAGGGAGAGACAGAGAGAGAGATGCCAGTGCCACAGGTGAGGGTTTAACCTACTATGGCATAGTGCTGCGCGCCCCCCCCCCCCCCAAGCTGGATTCTTGCTTCTGAAAGCTACTTTGTTAGACATTCATAAAGCCCCCTCGGGATTGTCATGAGTAGTGGTGGCATGGTATATGTTTTCCCAGTTGCTCTTCACCTAATATGTCTTTATAAAGGTGTGCTTCTCTGGTAGACAGCATGTAGTTGGATGTTGCTTTGTTCATCCAATTTGACAACCTCTGCCTTTTAATTGAGGTGGTAAGACCATTTACAGTTAATGTTATTGTTAAGATTTGGTTTAAATCTTTTACATTGCTGTTATCTATTTGTTCTTCTCTTTTTTTCTCTCTCCTTTTTTTTTTAATTTTTTTATTTTGGTCTACTTTTGGATTACTGAATAATTTTTATAATTCAGTTTTAGTTCCTTTGTTGGTTATTGGTCTTTGTGATTTTAGCAGTTGCATCAAATTTAGAGTACATACACTTTTTTTAAGAAAAATGTATTTATTTGAAAGGCAGAATTACAGAGAGAGAGAGGGAAAGAGAGACAGAGAGAGAGAGATCTTCCTTCCTCTGGTTCATTCTCCAAATGGCCACAATGGCCAGAGCTGGGCTGATCCGAAGCCAGGTGCTTCCTCCAGGTCTCCCACATGGGTGCAGGGGCCCAAGGACTTGGTCCATCTTCTGTAGCTTTCTCAGGTGCATTAGCAGGGAGCTGGATCAGAAGTAGAGCATCTGGGACTTGAACCAGCACCTGTATGGGATGCCAGCACTGCAGGCAGCTTTACCCACTATGCTGTGATGCCAGCCCCTAGAATACATATACTTTACTTATCACAATAGACCTTCAAGTGACATCATCTCATTTTACATAGCATGTAAGAATCTTAGAATAATTTATTTCCATTTCTCTCCTCCCAATCTTTGTGCTATTGTTGTCATATTTCTACTTTTACATATATTATACATGCCATACCATATTATTTTCATTATTTTTAATGGTCAGTTGTCTCTTAAAGGAATGTAAGTAATAAGAAAAGGATGTTATATATTTATACATGCACTTACCATCCTCCATCCCACTATATAAAATTGTATTTCTATCCAGTTTTGTTTTATTTCTTCTTCAAGGACCTCTAACATTTTTTGTATTAATTTAAGAAATTGATCTGTATTGTATTGTATTGAACAGGTAGAGGGGAGAATAAGAGAGAGACATACAGACGGACTTCCCATCTGCTGCCTCCTTTCCTGAATGCCCACAACAGCTAGGGCTGGGCCAGGCCAAAGCCAGGAGCCCAGAACGCCATCCAGGTCTCCCACATGGGTGGCAGGGACTCAAGTACTTGGGCTGCCTCTCGGCCTGCATATCAGTAGGAAGCTGGAATAGGAGTTCAGCTGGGACTTGGCCAGGCACTCCAGCATGGCATTAGGGCATTCTAACTGGCGGCTTAGCTGCTCAGCCAAACATCTACCCCATTTCTTGCGCATATATATATATATATATATGTATATATATAAAACTTATGTGTGTGTATATATATATATGTATAAAATCCCAGGTTTTCAAATATTTTCTTTCAATACTTTAAAGAAGGTACTACTCTGTCTTTTTGCCTGCATTATTTCAGACAAAAAAAAAAAGTATTACCTTTGTTCCTCTATATGTAACAGTCTTTTTCTCTTCATGCTTTTAAGATTTTCCAAAAAAAAATTTAGCACTGATTTTGAGTAATTTTGTTATGAAGTGCCTTGGTATAGTTTTCCTCATAACTCATGTTTGGATTTGTTATAAATTTTCATCAAACCTGGATTTTTTGGGCAATTATGTCTTCAAATTTTTTTTCTGCCCTCTCTAGCTTTTCTCTCATCTCCTTGGGAGACCGCTGGTACGTGCAGAGGAAGCCACTTCAGGTTATTCCACAGTTCAGTTCATGATGCTGCTCTGTGTTCACTTTCTAAGCTTTTTTTTTCCCCAGTTTAGATAGTTCTGATCCTGTGTCCAAGTTCACTGATCTTTTCTGCTGTAAGACCACATTTGCCACTAGTCCCATCTCGTGGATCTTTCATTTCCGTTGTTGTGGGTTTCATTTCTAGGAGTTTGGGTCTTCTTCATATCTTTCCAGTGTTTTTGATGGCAAGAATACAGTAAGAACTGTTTGCATAGCGAGAATTCAGTAATAACTGTTTGCATATTCCCACTTGCTAAGTCAGGTCTGGGTCAGGTCTGGGTCTGTTGTGCCTGACTGATTATTCTCCCTCGTATGGGTCGAATTTCCTTAAGATTTTGACTGGATTCTGATTTTATGATATTGTGATATTTCACTTGTTGGGTGCCAGACATTTTTGCTTTCCTGTAAATCTTGAACCATGTTCTAGGAATCAGCTAGATTACTTGGAAGCAGTTTGATCCTGTGGGGTCTTGATTTTTTTTTTCAGCTTGTAATCTAGGGTTAATTATTCCCCCTGCTGGGCCGGGACCCTTCTGAGTACTCTACCCAGAGCCATGTGAATGGTGAGGTTTTCTTGTCTGGCTTCTGAGAACAGACACTGTTTCCTGATTTGTGTGAGCCCCAAGTGCTATTATACTGTTTTCTTTTCATTGTTAAAAAATATTTGTACTGGGGCTGGTGCTGTGGGTGAGCAGGTTAAGCCACCACCTGCAATGCCAGCATCCCATATGAGTGCTGATTCGAGTTCCCATTGCTCCACTTTTGATCCAGCTCCCTGCTAATGTACCTGAGAAAGCAGTGGAAGATGGCCCAAGTGCTTGGGCCCCTGTACCCTTGTGGGAGACCTGGAGGAAGCTTGGGCTCAGCTTTGGCCTAGCCTAGCCTTGGCTGTTGTGGCCATTTGGGGAGTGAACCAGTAGATGGAAGATCTCTCTCTATCTCTGTCTCTCCTTCTCTCTCTATAACTTTTTCAAAGAAGAAAGTTAAATTAAAAAAAAAAAAAAAACACAAAATACTGATACAGATGTGTATGGGGGGGAAGTGAATATATTCTATTAGAAACTCTAAAGAGCTAGAGTGTATAGTTTCTGTTTTCTTCATTTTTGTGTTACCTCCCAAATGAATGAGAATTTTGCTATAATCTGTAAAAAAACAAACTAAGTATCAATAGTTAAGGCATTTGAAAGGATGGGGTGAGCATTGGCACAGCAGTGTTAGGTCACATCTGGGACACCCCCATCCTCTGATGGAGTGATGGGTTTGAGTTTCGGCTCCTCTGCTTCCAATCTGACTTCCTACTGGTGTGCACCCAGGGAGGTGGCAGATGATGGCTCAAGTACTTGCTTCTCTCTCTGCTTTTAAAATAAAATGAAAATAAGTAAGTAGAAATGTAGGTTTTTTTGTTTTTGTTTGTTTGTTTGTTTTTTGAGATTTATTTATTTTTATTTGAAAGGCAGAGGCAGAAAGAGAGAGGTCTTCCATCCGCTGGTTCACTCCTCAGTTGGCCTCAATGGCCTGAGCGTGCTGATCCGAAGCCAGGAGCCAGGAGCTTCTTCCAGGTCTCCCACATGGGTGCAGGGGCCCAAGCACTTGGGTCATCTTCTGCTGCTTTCCCAGGCTGTGGCAGAGAGGTAGATCAGAAGTGGAGCAGCCGGGACTCAAACTGGTGTCCATATGGGATGCTGGCACTGTAGGCAGTTTTACCTACCAAGCTACAATGCTGGCCCTTAGAAATGTAATTTTAAAAATACTCAAAAGGGTGAGTTTAAATATGGGCTAGCTCAGAGCCAGAAATCACATTGGCTGTTGTTAAAGGCAAGAATGTTCTGGAAAGAGCCCATAAGGGCCCTAAAGGAGGGGGAGGGGTGGTAGTTTGAGAGGGGGAAGTTGGGGAGGGAGTGAAGTTGGGGAGGGGGAGGGGTGGTAGTTTGAGGGGAGAGGTTGGGGGGGTGGGCTGGGGAGGGGGAGGGTGGTAGTTTGAGAGGACACTTTCTGTACATAGGAGTCCCAGCTGGCCCTGGCAGCCTCCTTGTGACCTGGGGGTCTCTTATACCCACAGATTGTCCGTGTGGAGCCCTTGGTGACCATGGGCCAGGTGACTGCCCTGCTGAACTCCATTGGCTGGACTTTGCCCGTGCTGCCCGAGCTCGATGACCTCACAGTGGGTAAGGACTCCCTGTCCGTGGGCAGGAGGAGGCAGGTGGGCCCACGCTCAGAGCTGAGGGATCTTAGCCACCTTCCGTCGGGTCCAGCGTGGCCAGTCTTCTGTCTGTGATGGACGTCGCTCTGTCCCTTACTTGGGTAGCTCCGGTGACGGGCATTCACTGCCTGCTGCTCTGTTTCTGAGCGCACTTTGTCATTTCTGGCTCGAGTCTGCTGCCCTGCAGTGCGTACCCATTGCTCCCCTCCTATCCTGCTCCTCCTACCTACAGAGTCTGGTCTCTTCCTCCCATAGGCTCCCTGGCCACACCTTTTCTCCGTGGGAAGCAGCTTCTGTCCTCTTAACCATTACCGTGGACCATGGCTTCCTGCCGCCCCCAGCAGACCCCATTTCTGCGGAAGTCCCTCTTAAAATGACAGGTTCCCAGGTTGAGACTGGCCAGGGTGAGGGTCTGCCTGTCCATCCCCTGCCTCTAGGGGAGCCCTCATGCTCCGAGCTCCACCCTTCTGCTTGGTCTTGCACTCTATGTAGGCAGAGATAGGGAACTGATCCCAAGCCAATCATACCCCTGACTGCCAGCCCTTCTGCCCCTGCCCCTTGTCCCGAGGGTCCCCCAGCTCCAAGCCACCCCCACCCTCCACCTCACAACTCCCCCACTAACGGATGTATCTCTGCAGGGGGCTTGATCATGGGCACAGGCATCGAGTCCTCGTCCCACAAGTACGGCCTGTTCCAGCACATCTGCACTGCCTACGAGCTGGTCCTTGCTGACGGCAGCTTTGTGCGGTGCACACCGGTGAGTCAAGGATGGGGCATCCTGGGGGCAGTGAGGGGGTGCTGGGTTTCAAATACACCTGTTCAGTCTGAGTTTTTCAGTCTGTAACAGTAACAAAAACATATGTACTCCCTCGCAACCACAAGTGTGTTGATGCTATTGTGCTTGATATATATTGATGTAGTTAATCCTTCAGCAAACCTTGGGAGGCAGATGCTGTTATTATTCCCGTTTTACAGATAGGAAGCTAAAGAACAGAGAAGTTAATAAACTTGTCCTAGGTCACCCAGCTCATAAATCCCTCCGTGCTGGGATACACATGCAGGTAATCAGATTCCCTGAACCCTGCCCAGGCCACCTCTCTGGCGGACATCAGGTCTCAGCACAACCGCTCTGCATCTGATGCTGAGAGATGCAACCGAAAGTGATGGCAGGACTGTCCTGGAAAAACAGAACAGAGTTCTGACACGCCAAGGGGACACAGCCATTTGAGATGTTCAGCTAAGGAGTGGACAGGATTAAAACTTTAAATAACCTCAGGCGTGTAGTAGTGTGGGTAAGGGGCCCTCGGATGGGAGGGACAGACCCGGCCTTCACGAGTGGATATTTCAGAGAACGCTGGCGTTATCAGCCTCACTGGAGAGAGCGCAGAGAAGGACTGCTGGCTTAAGAACTCTGGCCTTGGCTGAGTGATAGCCCTGTTAGGAGCCACACCACCTCACACGTTGCCCTTCACTTGCTTGGGTCTTACCTCCCAGCAGAGAATGGAAACAAGTGTGTGAATGGTCCCCTTTCTCTGAGGGCCAGATGTGACCCATATGTAGACAGGAAAAGCAAGCAGGTGCATGGAGCCACGCCTGGGGTAGGGGCCTAGCAGTGACTGCCGGGACCTGACAGTGTGGCCAGCCAGCAGCCCAGCCCTGCTGTCTCACAGCCATCTGCACCTGAGGCAGAGCTTCCCTGCTGTGACTCCTCTCCCATGCCATGCCCACCATGCCCCACCGTGCCTACACCAAGGACGTTTGTTCGGAGCTGGCTGACAGAGACCACACAGGGCAGTTGTCTGGGTGGAGATAAGAAGAGGCCCAGCTTTTTCAAAAGGAGGTTTATTAGAGAGGAAGAATTGGAAGTAGAATGGCCACTTGCCTGTCTCCAAGGCAAACATCAGAATAAGAAAATGCTGGCGTTAGAAACAGATTTACAGAGCCAGGTGAGGGGCCTGAGCCCAGCTTCTGGAATGCCATGCACGAATTGTAATTGTGTCACCTCTTGGAGACTCACTGCCTAACCTGGCAAAGGGAGATGTTAATGCTCACTCTGGGCTGTGTGTGTGTATTGGAGTGGGGGAGGGGGAGTCCCACAAGCTAACGAACTAGAAAAGATTGTACATTTTTTAAAACTTTTTATTTATACGATAGGGAAAGATACAGAGACATATAGTTCTTCCATATGCTTTTGACTCCTAAATGCCTGCAACAGCTGGGGCTGGGCCAGGCTGAAGCCAGGAGCCTGGAGTTCAGTCTGGGCCTCCCCCTCCCCCTCCCCCTCCCCCTCTCCCTCCCCCTCCCCCTCCCCCTCCCAGGGACTCACCTATTTGAGCCATCACCTGCTGCCTCTCAGCAGGAAGCTAGAATCAGAAGCAGAGCTGGGACTTGAATCCAAGCTCTCCCATGGGGATGCAGGCATCCAAGCAGTGTCTTACCCAGTGCTGCAAACACCTGCTTTATAAACTTTGTTAATGGCTCAGAAAGGAGCCGTTTGAATGTCCTCTGGCTACCCTGGCTCTTAGTAAATGTTGAGCTCTTTTTAAGTCTGACCTGGGACCGCTGCCCCTTAGAGCCCATTTGGGGTTTTGGGGCAGTGTTGGTCATGACTGTCTCCCAGGTCACCTTTGGTGCAGGGGTTGTGCCCAGGAGGGAGGGGGAAGAGGCCCTCCTGGCCAGCGTCTCTGGTACAGAGGCCAGTGTGGGACTGACATCACGTAGAAACTGCAGAGGGGATCCGAAGCCCAAAAGCACAGGCTGTCAGGGTCACGGTTGGTTCCCTCGTCTACACCAGAGAGTGGCAGGCAGGACTTTCATCCAGGCACTGGGTCCCTTGTCCCCCCTGACTGCATGCCGCAATGTGGGGTGGGGGCTCACACTGTGAGCATGTGTCTATTCTGTCTTCCAGTCAGAAAACTCCGACCTGTTCTATGCCGTGCCCTGGTCCTGCGGGACCCTGGGCTTCCTGGTGGCTGCCGAGATCCGCATTATCCCTGCCAAGAAGTATGTCAAGCTTCGATTCCAGGCCGTGCGGGGCCTGGAAGCCATCTGTGAGAAGTTCACGCGCGAGTCCCAGCGGCCGGAGAATCACTTCGTGGAAGGGCTGCTCTACTCCCTGGATGAGGCCGTCATCATGACAGGGGTCATGACTGACGAAGCAGAGCCCAGCAAGGTAGGCCAGGGCATCCGCGGCTGTGGAGGAGGCCTGGGGGGGCAGGGACCGAGCCTGTTCCCCAATGCCGACCCTGCACCTCCTCAAGGCCTGCTCCCTGGGTCAATCTACTTGGGTTACAGGGGACAGGATCTGCTGCCAGACATGTCTACCTGCCATCATCTCTCTCCTTTTTTCAAAGATTCACTTATTTCTCTGACAGAGTGACAGAGGTCTTCTGTCCACTGGTTCCCTCCCCAAATGGCCATGATGGTCAGAGCTGGGCCAGGCTGAAGCCAGGAGCCAGGAACTCCCTTGGGTCTCCCACATTGGGTGGCAGAGGCCCAAGCACTTGGGCCATCTTCTACTGCCTTCCCAAGCGCATTGGCAGGAAGCTGGATTGGAAGTGGAGCAGCAGGGACTCACAACTGTGCTGTGCTTCGGGTTGCCAACATGGCAGGCCGTGGCTTTACCTGTTGCGCCACAGCGCCAGCTCTCTGTCATCTGTGGCCCTCACAGCAACCTCAGTTCAGAGGTGCAGACACTGAGCTCCAAGAAGTGATGTAAACTCGCAGGAGATGACACAGCCGAGGCTTGGGTGACAGATTCGATGCCTGGGCATCTGGATCCTCACTCCTTCACTGTATGCTGTGTGATATTTAATAGCAGGTTTTTGCCTGTTCAGAAAGGATTTTTGCTGACTTAGGAGACTACGAGATATAAACAAATGAAAAGGAGAAAAAGGCTCCACTTACAAACAGGACCCGAAGCCAGCTGTCGCTAAGAATTATTTCCTCTACTTTACTGTACATAGATTTTTTTTCTTTTAAATTTTTAAATTATAAAAGTAATATAACCTTGATGAAATATATAAAGCAAGAGTTAAAGTGCATCTCTTGACGCCCCCAGGGGAAGCATTCATAATAATTTAGTGTGTATTCTTTGAGACCTGTATGTGTGCGCATGCGGGTACCTGTGCCTGCTCTCGTTTCATTTTGCAATCCCCTACTGTTGCAAGTAAAGATTTGGACTAACTCATCACTTACTGATGAGCATTTAAATTCCTTAAACTGTTTACTCTTACAACAAATACTTAAGCGGCCGGCGCTGTGGCATAGCAGGTAAAGCCACTGCTTGCAGTGCCAACATCTCATATGGGCGCCACTTTGAGTCCCGGCTGCTCCGCTTCCGATCCAGCTCTCTACTGTGGCCTGGGAAAGCAGAAGTTTGCCCAAGTCCTTGGGCCCCTGCACACCCACATGAGAGACCCAGAAAAAGCTCCTGGCTTCTGGCTTTAGATCAGCCCTGCCTGGCCGTTATGGCCACTTGGGTCAGTGAGCCAGTGGATGGGAGACCTTTCTCTGCCTTTCCTTCTCTCTCTGTGTAGCTCTGACTTTCAAATAAATAAATAAATCTTTTTAAAAAATACTTAAAAGATTGCACTGAAGATTTAAGATTCTCCTATATCTATCCCAGCCCTCCCCCTTTTTTCTTTTTAATGCTTTACTTTTAAAATAAAGATTTATTTATTTGAGAGGTAGAGCTACAGACAGAGAGAGGGAAAGACACAGAGAGAGGTATTCCATGCACTGGCTTACTCCCCAAGTGGCCATAACGGCCAGAGCTGAGCTGATCTAAAGCCAGGAGCCAGGAGCTTCTTCTGGGACTCCCACACAGGTGCAGGGGCCCAAGCATTTGGGCCGTCTTCCACTGCTTTCTCAGGCCATAAGCAGAGAGCTGGATCAGAAGAGGAGCAGCCAGGACATGAACCGGCGCTCATATGGAATGTTGACACTACAGGCAAAAGCTTAGCCTATTCTGCCACAGCGAAGGCCCTGTTCCCCCTTTTTTTTAAAAGATTTATTTTATTTATTTGAAAGGCAGAGTTAGAGAGAGAGAAAGAGGGAGAGAGAGAGAGGTCTTCCATCCACTGATTGACTCCCCAAATGACTGCAATGGTCGGGGCTGTGTCAAGCTGAAGCCAGGAACCAGGAGCTTCTTCCTGGTCTCCCACGTGGGTTTGGAGGCCCAAGTACTTAGGCCATCCTCTGCTGCTTTCCCAGGCAGATTAGCAGGGAGCTGGATGGGAAGTAGAACAACTGGGACTTGAATTGGTGCCCATATGAGATGCCGGTTTTGTATGCGGTGGTTTAACCCACTACACCACTATGCTGGCCTATATCCCAACCCTTTTGAACATTCATGTAGGATTAAATCAGATAAATGGAATTCCTGATCCAAGAGCTGAATATTGTGAACATGACCCTGCAGCCCTACAAACAAAATTGTGCCTGGTGTGTCAGAATGCCTTTCTCTTGCGTTCTTGTTTTTTCTTTTTTTTTTTTTTAAGACTATATTTATTTATGTATTTACTTATTTATTTGAAAGGCAGAGTGACAGATCTTCATCTGCTGGTCCACTCTCCAAATGGCCACAGCAGCCAAGTCTGGGCCAGGCTAAAGACAGGAGCCTGGAACTCCATCCACGTCTCCTGTGTGGATGACAGGAATCAGTACTTGAGCCATCCTCCGCCTTCCCAGCAGAGCGGGCAGGACTCAAACAGGCACTCCAGGATGGGATGCCAGCTTGGCAGGAGGCAGCTTAACCTGCCGTGCCACACTTGGCCCTCTTCTCCCATGCATTCTTGCCAACCCTGCATAGTATCTCTCTTTCGTTTTTGGCAGTCTGATGGGGTTAAAAATAGTATCTTGTTCTATTTTGCAGCTCTTGGATTACTTGTGAGGTTGAACATCTTCGCAGGGTGTTTTTTTTTTTCCCCCCTTCGGTTTCTCTGGCTGTGATCACTTGTTACAGTTGTCTTTTCTGAGTTAGTGTGATCAGCGCTTCCCCAGGTTACCGCGTTGCCTTCATACCCGTCATGTTGACGTCTACACAGCATTGCTTCAGTGAATGCCCTGTCACCTTCCAAGCCACTACCACACAGCTGGAAATTTAAGTGACTTCCAGTGTTTTCATTATTTTGACGAATAGAGCTATGAACTTTTGCCTGTAATTTGAATGATCTCTTGAAGTAGAATGAGTAGATGAAAAGATAGGCTTAAGGCTACTGATGTGTGCCTTGATACTACAAACATTTTCAAATTGGAAGGGGCTCAAAGATCATCTGGTGGGAGCCAGCACTGTGGTATAGCTTGTAAAGCCACCGCCTGAAGGGCCGGCGTTCCATATGGGTGCAGGTTCGTGTCCCAGTTACTCCACTTCCAATCCAGCTTTCTGCTATGGCCTGGGAAAGAAGATGGCCCAAGTCCTTGGGCCTCTGCACCCACGTGGAGACCAGGAGAAAGCTCCTGGCTCCTGACTTCGGATCAGTACAGCTCCAGCCATTGCAGCCATCTGGGGAGTGAACCAGCAGGTAGAAGACCTCTCTCTCTGCCTCTGCTTCTCTGTAACCATGCCTTTCAAATAAATAAATAAATAAATCTTTCCCAAAAAAATCATCTGGTGGGCCACTGCTGTGGTGTAGGGGGTAAAGCTACCACCTGCAGTGCCAACATCCCATATGGGGTGCCTGTTCAAGTCCTGGCTGCTCCACTTCTGATCCAACTCTCTGCTATGGCCTGGGAAAGCAGTAGAAGATGGCCCAAGTCCCTGGGCCCCTGTACACATGTGGGAGACCCAGAGGAAGCTCCTGGCTCCCGGCTGTGGATCAGCCCAGCTCCGGCCATTGTGGCCATTTTGGGAGTGAACCAGAATATGGAAGACTTCTCTGCCTCTGCCTCTCTGTAACTGTGCCTTTCAAATAAATAAATCTTTTTAAAAAAATCATCTGGTACAGCCCTCTCCTCCCCTGCCCCCTGCCCCCCACATAAGGAATTGAGTCCCAGAGAGGGCCAGAGGCTCCTCTGAGGCTGGACAGCAGCAAGCAGATTTCAGCCACGGCCTCACGCCTGGTTCAGTGCTGCTTCCCCTACATACCAGCTTTTTACTTTTTTTTTTCCTTTCTTTTCTTTACTTTTTTTAAGATTTATCCATTTATTTGAAAGGCAGAGTTAGGGTTAGGGAGAGAAAGGTCTTCTATCCACTGGTTCATTCCCCAGATGGCTGCAATGGCCGGAGCTGAGCCGATCCAAAGCCAGGAGCCAGGAGCACTGGGGCTGCAACTGGAGCTCATGCAGCCACCTGGTTTCTGCAGCTGCTGTGTGTCCTGGGAAGGGTGCAGTCTGGCTCTTTATCATTGCCTGGGCTCTTCTGGTGCACATGGCTCCTGGTCAGTTCAAGCCCCAGGAGCACCTGTATCCAGGCACCCCCAAGTGTTGATGGCATTATGCAGGTCTGCCACTGGCAGGTGTGAGGCCAGGCCTCACCCAGGCGTGGAGCAAGTTTCTCTGCTTCCTGTTGGATGCCACTCTCCTTGGCATGGGCAGGCAGAGGCCCCAAACTTTCCATGCTACAACTGATCTGGGCAGGCAGCCCCAGTTTCCTGACTCAGCGCGGGCCCAGGTTCCTCCCTCCCAGAGGCGGAGCAGGCTCGCACAAGGGGATGACTGCCAGAGAATAAGGGCCAAGGGTTGTCTGGCTCCAGGGTGGAGCGGGGCTGTGGGGGCAGGAAACAGGTACTGTGCCCTGCCGCAGGCCACATGCCGTTCCTGGCACATATCCTGCATCACGTCTTCCGGTCTTCCTGGCCACTACAGGGCTCATAGTGTCTCTGCTCTGCCCATCCAGAGAATGAGGCTCAGAGAGGCTAAGTAGTCAGCTCAGGACCAGCCCTGGGTGTTGGAGGTGGGAAAGGCGCACAGGCCAATAGTATGTCTGGGAGAGTCCTGAATTTTACAAAAGCCATGTGCACAGGAAACACCACTGAACAGACATGCAGCTGTGGTAGCAGGTCCTCCCAAGGGTGAGGCCGCTGGGGCGTCTCTCTTTTGACGTTTTTGTGAAGAGAGTGCACTGCTTTTGCAATCAGGAAGCAAAGAATGGGTTTATCTTGGTCTGGTTTTGTGACGCCTGCATTCCAGAGCCTGCCTGCCAGGTTCTGCCTTTGGGCTCTGGCCTTGTCCTGTAGCAGGTGTGGGTCTGGGTTCTCACCCTGCCAATTGCCACATGGCACTCAGTCTCCCCAGCAGCGGGAAGGGGACAGGCCTTGCTGTGCTAGGCCATGGCGCACATAAAGGACTGGTGCCCTGGCGATGCCGGCCTGGAACGGGGCGCCTGCCCTGGCGATGCCGGCCTGGAACGGGGCGCCCGCCCTGGCGATGCCGGCCTGGAACGTGGCGCCCGTGTGCTGTGGTGGTGACACTGTTCCTTTGGGAATCCCGGGGGGGTCTCTGACCCCTTTCACCTCTGCCTGCTCCCTTCCCTCTGATGTCCCCTGTCTATAACCTGCCTCTCCCATGTGGCCTGTTCTGTCCACTTCCTCCTGACCCTTTGCCTGTTCCCCAGCTGGGTGCTATCTCACCTTTCCCATAGAACTCGGTGCCACCCCCACCCTCTGCCACGAGGAGCTGGCGTATGTGGGGCTGGAGCATCTCAGGCAGGGAGGAAACCAGCGGCCTTGGGGGTCTCTCAGAGGCTGGCTGGCTTGGACTTTCAGGTGATGGGGTTTAGATCTGAAAGGAGCTTTCTTTACCTGCACTGGGCTGAGCGAGTGGGGTGTGTGTGTATATGTGTGTAACAGGCAAAACATTCCCACAAAGTTTGTAATAATAATTATTTTTATTATTTAAAAGTCAGACAAAGGACAGAGATAGAGATTGTCCATCCGCTTGTTTATTCCCCACATGCCCACAACAGCCAGGGCTGGGCCAGGCCAAAGCCAGGGGCCTGAAACGCAGTCTGAATCTCCCACATGTGTGGTATGGACTCAGGTACTTGAGCAAGCTGTCACCTGGTGCCTCCCAGGGTCTGTGTTGGCAGGAAGCTGGATTAGAGGGAGGTGGGACTTGAACCCAGGCACTCCAGTATGGGATGTGGGTGTCCGAAGCCGCATCTTAACCACTGCACCAAATGCCCACCCAGTGAAGTCTGTATTTTTATTGTCAGTTTATTGTGAAGAAACGTGCAGAGTGACCTGCCCGAGTTGCACTGTTACTGACTGGGCCAAGGTTTGGCCCCGGCTGCCCTAGCCCTTTAGCCTGTGCTCCTCCGGGATGCCTCTCACTGGGAGCCTCTGTCCAGAATTCATTTCACAGAGCAGGAAGCTGAGTCCTCCCAGGGCACGTAGCAAAGTGAGTCCTGAACCATTTAGGACTGAAGAAGTTTCCAGCTCAATAAAAAATTCAGGCACTGGAGACCAGGGGGTCCAGGGCCAGGGAGCGGGCAGGTGGTGGTGGCTGCCTAGGAGGGGTTGGTCCAGGGTCAGAGGGGAAAGTGCTGTGGTCAGTTAGTGCTGTGGATCCTGGGGCACGGTGAGGAGGGAGGACCCGTGCTCAGTGGTTAGGAGAGCAGGAATGCGCCTGCAGGGAGCACTGCTTTATGGCCGATACTGTCAATCTTTGCACTCTGCCCTCATTGAGAAGGCGCACCGGGCTAGGATGGAGTCGCTCAATCGCTCAGTCGCTCAGTCTGGCCCCGAGCCCACCACTCAACCCACTGGAGCCTGTGCACTTCTGGTAGAGATACCCACCGTGTCTGACCTTACCCAGCTTCCAAGACTCTCTCAGGCCGTCCCAGATAGGGACAAGCTTTGAAAAGGCCAGGCTCACAGAACACAAGCCAGGGATCACTGTTACAGTGAGCGGTGCCCAGCACTTGTCTGCGGGCTCATCACAATGCCCTCTGTCATTGCAGCTGAATAGCATCGGCAATTACTACAAGCCGTGGTTCTTCAAACACGTGGAGAACTACCTGAAGACAAACAAAGAGGGCCTGGAATACATCCCCTTGAGGCACTACTACCACCGCCACACACGCAGCATCTTCTGGGAGCTCCAGGTGAGGCGGGCGGGCGGCTTCCGGCTCCTCTCAGCCACCTAGACAGGGAGCCAAGGGCCCACGGTAGGAGCTGGAAGGTGGTTGTTTCCTGCTGAGGGGCCCGACCCCCAAGCATCTGCCTGGGACCTGGTGGGTGACAGGCATACTTGAAGTACAAGCCCCATCTGGGCTGTCTCCTGGGGGGCACCCTGTCCTGTGTTTCTAGAAGTCACTCTTCACCCTTTGGGGTCCATGTGGCTGACGTGGAAATGAGCATTGCGTGTGAGCTGCTGTCCAGGGTAGCTCTTCTGCATCTGTTGTACAAATTTTGTCCTACGATGAGCTTCACTGTTACTAAATGAACCCACTGCCATGCCCTCCTCCTAACCAGGTGTGCTTTCTAACGCCAACCTTGGGTGGACCAGTACGGGGGCCGTGGGGCTGTGTTGGGGACCTCCCTGTGTGCTGGCCCTGCTCTCCTCCCCTCTGCTGGGCCTGGAGCTTGGGGTCTCCACACATGCTGGCTTCCCCTGGAGTCAGGCTGCCTCATGCTCCAGGGCCCCTTGGAAGCTGTGGGCTGCCTGGGGAGGGAGGGAGCAGGCAGTGTCCAGCTGAGGACCTCCCAGAGCCCAGGACCTGACTAACCTAAAAGGAACCATTGTCAAGTGCACAGGTCAGGGGAAGTGAGCACGCTCCTGGGTTATACAGCTGCCACCTCTCTCTAGTTCCAAACATTTTCATCACCCCAGAAGGACCCTTGTACTCATAAAGCAGTCACCCCTTCTGCAGCTGGTGGCAGCCACCAGTTCACTTTCTGTCTCTGGATTTGTCTGTTCTGGATGTCTCCTACAAATGGGATCACACGGTGCCTCTTGTGACTGACCACTGCCCCTAATGTTTTCCAGTTTCCCACTTCTTTTTATGGCTTGTATGGGAGGCCCACGTTTTGTTTTCCCACTCTCCTGGTGATGGACATTTGGGTTGTTTTGACCTTCTGCCTGTTGTGAATAGTGCTGCCGTGGGCATTCGTGTCCACAGTTGCCCTCGAGAGCCAGTCTTCAGTTCTGGGTCACTGCCCCCAGCAGGGTTGCTGGACCTGTGGTAGGGCTCTTTCTGACTCACTGAGGAGCCAGGTCTTTCCCCAGCAGCACCCCATTTTACGTTCCCACCATGGATGAGTGTTGCAGCTTTTCTGCATTCTCACCCACACTTGTTACGTTTTGGTTTTTAAATTACTACTAGTGTCATTATAGCCATCATAGGTATAAAGTGGGTGGTGCCTCCCTGTGGTTTGGATTTGCACTTTCCTAATGGCTAATGGTGTCAAGCATCATTTCATGTGCTTGGTTGGCCATTGTATGTCTTCTTTTGGAGAAGTGTCTATAACATGTCCTTTGCCCTTTTTTGAAAAGATGTATTTATTTGAAAGACAGAATGACAAAGAGGAAGAGGCAGAGGGGAGAGAGAGAATCTCCCATGTGCTGGTTCACTCCTCAAGTGGCTGAACAGCTGGGTCTGGGCCAGGCCACAGCCAGGAGCCAGGCAGACACTCCATCATGGTCTCCCATGTGGGTGGGAGGGACCCAAGCACTTGGGCCATCCTCTGCTGCTTTCTCAGGTGCATTAGCAGGGAGCTGGATCAGAAGTGGAACAGCCAGGACTTGAACCCGCACTCCAGTATGGGATGTCAGCCTCACAGGAGAATGTGTATAACTCAATGCCCCACAACTCGGTCCCTGCTTTGCCCATTTTTATTTGTTTTTTTTTTTTATTGTTGAGCCCCAAGAATTCTTTACGCAGTCTATGTACTAGATCCTAATCATATCCATAATTTGCAGCTATTTTCTCTGATTCTGTATGTTTTCTTTTTCTTTTAAAATTTATGTATTTATTTGAGAGACAGAGTGACAGAGAGAGGTCTTCCATCTGCTGGTTTATTCCCCAAACGGCCACTACGGCCAGAGGTGGGCTGATCCAAAGCCAGGAGCTTCTTCCTGATCTCCCACGTGGGTACAGAGGCCCAAGCGCTGGGGTTATCAATCACTGCCTTCCCACATACATTAGCAGGAAACTGTATGAGAAGTAAAGCAGGCAAGACTCGAATTGGCACTGCAGCATGGGATATCTGCGTCACAAGTGGTGGTTTAACCAGTTGTACCACAATCTTGACCCCAGAGATTTAGCTATTAGGTTTACATTTAGATTGTTGGCCCATTTGAGTTCATGTTTGTTACACTCTGAGGTAGTGAAACATTCTTCCACACATGTTCCCAGAGGTCCCAGCAGGGCTGTTCGTGTTGGAGAAACAGCAGGAAGGCTGCTCACCTGGAGCTGTGGATCCAGAGGCTAGATCGTGCGGCTCCTAGGCTAAGGAGGGACTTGATATTTTATTCCATGTGTGATAGGAAGCCAGGGAAGGCTTTGAGCAGGAAAGCGACGTGGCTGTAGTTTTGTTTAAAAGACTTTAACTTTGACAGCTGGATGGAGAGGGGATGGGGTGAGGATTGGGCAGGAGGAGAAGGAGGGGGATGCTATCCAGGGTGACAGCAGTGGAAGAGGGAAGAAGTGTCCAGCCTGGGAAGTACCTTGAAGCTTGAGCCAACCAACGGGACTTCAGATTGGCTGTGGGTGTGATCCCAAGGGTGGGCACCCAAAAATTGGCTGAAAGGACACAACCCATGACTGGCATGGACGCCACGGGGTGGGGTCTGGGCGTGTCAGTGTGAGATGCCTTTCTGCCCGGCAGGTAGACACTCGGAGGCAGCGGGCTGTGTGTGTCAGCACTGGTTCAGCAGAGGCTGAGGCTGCAAGTGTCCAGGCAGGCACAAGCAGCAGAGACCTGTTAAATGCAGCCGCGGGAGCAGCTGAGCGAGGGCAGATGGGGGACGGAGGTGAAAGCCCTCAGCTCTGAGCCACCCTCAGGTCAGGGGAGGGGAGCCAGCTGTGAAGAGGAGAAGGCGCTGCCAGAGAAAAGCCGGGGGACTGTGGCATCCCAGGGCCCAGGAAGACTGGGTCAAAAGGCAGAGATGGACAGCTGTGTCGAAGGCTGCTGAGTGAGATGAGGACAGGGCTGGACCTCTGCTCAGCCACGGGAGGTCATCCTTGACCCTGAGCAACTGAAATGAAACCAGTGGCTTTGAGAGCAAACTGGAAACAGGAAGTTTGGAGAGTGGAAAAAAACCATCTGAGAAGCTCCCTTTAACAGAGAAATAGTGTGGCAGCTGGCGGGCTGGGAGGGGGAGGATTGAGAGAAGACAGCTCATGTGTGGTTGTTTCAAGACGGGAGAGCTGCCAGCATGTTCTGTGACGCAGGAACGACCCAGTGGAGAGGAGACAGGCCATGCTGTAGGGCGGAGTCTGGCGTAGGGCATGGGGCCAGCTCCTGTGCTGCCTTTTGGTGGGAGCCTAGACAGGACGGAGGTAGAACAAATGAGTGCAGGTGCTACAAATGGGAGCGTGATTTGGGGGTGGGAGTTCCCTTCAAGTCGCTTCTGATTTTTCACTGAAATAGGAAGCAAGGATTGTGGGGTTGTTGCAAGTTCAGGGCCTTGCAGTCTAGTAGGACAGAGGTGCCCAAGAGCCCAAGACAAGGTGCCCTGATCAAGGTCTAGGGCAGCAGGAAAGCCAGGGCTGGAGGAGGGAAGAAGGGGCAGTGAGGCTCCCTGTAGTGCCTGGCTGCATGTGTCGGCTGCACAGGAGTGAAGCTGGGGACACGGGGCCCACAGTCACTAAGAGAGAGGAGGGTGAGTGATGGATGGGGCAGACAGAGGCAGGAAAGGAGAGGGGCAGGGCACGGTGTGTAAAACGTGAACTTTGGGCCAGCCTTGTGCACTGATTACAGCGCCAGCATCCCTTATCTGGGTACTGGTTCCAGTCCCGGCTGCTGCACTTTCAATCCAGCTCCCTGATAATGGGCTTGGGAAAACAGTGGAAGATGGCCCAAGTACTTGCACCCCCACCAGCCACATGGGAGACCCGGATAGAGTTCCTGGCTCTTGGTTTCAGCCTGATCCAGACCTTGCTGTTGTGGGCATTTGGGGAGTGAACCAGCAGAGAGATTTCTCTCTCTCTCACGTTCTCTCTGCCTTTCAAATAAATAAATCTTAAAAAAAAAAAAAAAAAAAAAAAAAAAAAAAAAAAACGAATTTGCCGAGCCTGAGCCTGGAAAGGGAGTGGTTTCAGCTGATACCTTGGGCCATTTTTAGGGAAAAAAATGCAAGTGGCTTTTTAAACATAAGGGAAATGATGCAGTGTCACTCGTTAGGTTTCCCCCATGAGAGTGGGATAACAGGCGTACACATGTGCAGCCCCGTGCAGGCCAGGGTTGGCGCAGCGCCATTCGCCCCATCACCTGGGAGAGTAGTGTCCTCTAGAACTGCACGCACCGTCTGGAGCTTCTTCCAGGTCCGGGAGTTTCTCCTGCTGCTACGTGTGCATAGGAATGGGTGGAGATGCCTGTAGACAGGTGGTCTTGGGAATAACTGGAAGTAAGCTAAGCGTCCCTCTGTGTAAAACCACTCCGTTACAGTGCATCCGTGCAATAGAGCAAGCACCAGGAGCGTCTGTGGAAAGGGCCGGGGGCCACAGTCCCGCTGTGTGGTCCATGAGGTGCCTCTACATTCTGAAAACAGCCATGTGCAGGACGTAAATGAACAGATGCCACTGTGTTCCCGTGAAACTTAAGAGTCCTTATTTGTGTATTTATTTTATCTGAAAGGGAGAGAGACCAAGAAAGCTCTTCTGTCCACTGATTCACTCTCCAAATGCCTGCAACAGCCAAGGCTGAGACAGGCTGAAGCCAGGAGCCTGGAACTCAATCCTGGTTTCTCACATGGGTGGCAGGAATCCAAGTACTTGAGCCATCACCTGCTGTCTCCCCGGGTTGCACATTAGCAGGAAACTGGGATCAGGAGCAGAGTGGGGACTCAAACCCAGATACTCCCATGTGGGATGCAGATGTCCCCAGCAGCATGTTAACTGCTGTGCCAAGCACAACTTTCCTTAGGAAAACAGGCAGGCTTAGTTGGCGGGCCCGGTGCAGGCATGCCGACAGTACCGCGGTGCTCTGTGTTGACGCACAGGGCCTGGCAACGAGCAGGGAGTTGCGAGAGGCTGCCGTTCCCGGGGCTTTTGTTCGTTTTCCTCAGAACTCTGCTGCTTGTCTGTGCATCACGTGTCCCCGGAAGGTGCACAAATAACGCGTGAGAATGGTTGCCCTTGGTGGGGGCTAAGGGGACAGAGGTCAGGCTGGGAGGAGGCGAGGGGAGGCTTCACCTCGGCGCAGTTGGGATTCCTGCCGGGGAGTGTCCTGGCTCTTTCTCAGCTGCCCCAGGAAGCCTGCCCTTGTGGGGGTGGTCAGAGGTCGGAGGAGGTGGTTACAGCGGAGGGAGGAGAGTCTCCCAACCTGTGCGGCTTAGTGCGCTAGCTTCTTTGGGAAGCTGCCTCCGCCTCTTTCTGCCCAGCTCCTCCTCCCCTGGGCTAGTGAGCATCCTCTGGGGTGGGGAGGACAAAGCCTTGTTATCTAGTATCCCCAGCACCCTGCACAGAACCCGGTGCTGACCTCCTGAGCACCTTGTAATTGATCAGTGAGTGAACCAATGTCCTTGGGCTCCAGGGGCTCTGAGGATGGGGTGCCGGGAGGATGATGGTGAGCAGGGAGGCATCCTCTTCCCTGGGCGGGGGAGGGTAGGATTGCCAGCTGGCAGGTGCAACAGAGGAGCTGAAGCGTGGGGGCATCGCTGGGAAGCAGCTGCTCCTCCGTCCTCCCCGGCAGGGGTTGCTGGAGGCAGGGGAGTGGCAGGCTGCAAACAGCGAGCAACGCAGACCAACTGGGTGCTTGTCAGCTGAACACTGTCCTTGCTGTGTGGCCTTGGGGAAGTTGCTTAAGTGCTCTGAGTGTCTGTCTTCCTGAATTAGCATTAATCTCTCAAACATTTATGAACACCTGCTCGGGGCCAGCCACTCTGACCTCACCAGCTAGAGCAAGGACTGTACCTACCTCATCATTTTGCTCCAGGCACTGGCCTGGGTGCCTCTCATTTGGAATTTTTATTGTCCTCCAAATTCCCATGCTATAGCTAAGGAAGCTGAGCTCAGAGAAGTTAGTAAGTAGCCCAAGTTGGTCGTAGCTGGTAAATGCCGGAGCTGAGAACCAAGCCCAGATGCAGCTGTTAGAGTCCCAGGCACGGCCACACTGCCCTGGCCTCCGGGCTCGCGGGCCAGCTCCCTCACTGCTCCCTTCCCTGCACCCCCGCCTGTTGTCTTTCAGGATATCATCCCCTTTGGCAACAACCCCGTCTTCCGCTACCTCTTTGGTTGGATGGTGCCGCCCAAGATCTCCCTCCTGAAGTTGACCCAGGGCGAGACCCTGCGCAAGCTGTACGAGCAGCACCATGTGGTGCAGGACATGCTGGTGCCCATGAAGTGCCTGCCACAGGCGCTACACACCTTCCACAATGACATCCACGTGAGCGCTTGCCCTCCGGGCCTCAGTTGCCTTGTCTCCTAACCTGCTGAGGCCTCGGCCAATTCAGGGATGACCCTGGTGGGCGGGGAGGTCGAAAGGCCTGGCAGCAGCACTTCCATGAACTGCCTGGCTTGTGTCCTCCGGCTGGCAGAGTCAGGGTGTTCTCAGCCAGGCCTGGGCAGGCCGGGGTGAAGCCAGGAGCAGCCAGAGCTGGGGCCCAGGAAGCCGTTGCAGAGCCTTCCTTTGGGTGGGTCTGAAGGAGCCAGCTGTGAGCCTATGGGCTAAAAAGCACTGACGCCCAGCACTCTGGTCTCCCCAGGTCTACCCCATCTGGCTGTGCCCATTCATCCTGCCCAGCCAGCCGGGCATGGTGCACCCCAAGGGGGACGAGACCGAGCTCTATGTCGACATCGGTGCATACGGGGAACCACGCGTGAAACACTTTGATGCGAGTTCCTGCATGAGACAGCTGGAGAAGTTTGTCCGGAGTGTGCATGGGTGAGTGACCTGGGAGTCTGCCCCTGGCTGCCCCTGGGAGTGCGGTCAGCTCCAGGGCAAGCACCAGGAGCCCAGGCTGGACCAGCTAGTTGCCTAGTGTGCCCCTAGCTGGGCAGCCTCTGATGGGGCTGTTGCTGTGGAAGACAGAGCAGGTGGAATCACAGGAATGCAGGTCCCTCTTCTTCCTGCCCCCCTCCTCCAGGGAGTAGCCCACATCCTCCCAGGGGTCAGAAACCTCGCCTCCCCACAGAGCAAGTGACAGGTGTGGTTTTAGGTATTCAGGGGCCGCTGCCCCAGACTGACAGGCCAGAGCTCAGGAGGAAGAAACTGAGACTGAAGACCCCCAGGAGGCGTGGGACAGGGAATAGAACCAACTCCTGCCCCATAGGACACAGGCGAATCTTGATGGGGACTGACAGAAGCCAGGAAATGAGAACCCCGTATGATCCCATGCACAGAACATTCCAGAAAGCGCACAGGAACCCTTCAGTGGACACAGTAGTCAGCGGTTACCTGGGGGCACGCAGGACAGTGCGGGGAGGAGGAGAGCCCAGGGGATGGTGGAGGCCTGGCTTCCTGGTTGCCTAAGGACATCCAGGTTGTAAGATCGTGTACCTTAAGTACCCGTGGTTTATTGAACACCCATGAAAGATGAAGATCGGACTAGGAGCAGCGGGAGAAGTCCGGCAGTCTAAGCCCTGCTGTGGACTCGGCCACCCTATTAAGCCACATCATCACCCCAGAGACACCCGAGCGAGTGGGTCCCCAGGGCAGGTGCCCCAAAAAGGTCCTGCTGAAGCATGGCCTGAGCTGCAGAGGCCTCCTGCTGCCCCCTGCCAGTGCCCTCACCCCCTCCGCCCTCCCCTCCAGGTTCCAGATGCTCTATGCTGACTGCTACATGAACCGGGAGGAGTTCTGGGAGATGTTTGACGGCTCCTTGTACCACAAGCTGCGGAAGCAGCTCAACTGCGAGGGCGCCTTCCCCGAGGTCTACGACAAGATCTGCAAGGCCGCGAGGCACTGAGCCAGGCCGCCTGTGTGGACACGGACATGTCTTCCTGCTGCCCTGGCTCAGCTGCTTTCCCGGATCCACAGTTTCACAAAGAAACCCCTCCAGAAATCCCACCCGGACAGCCCCTCGGGGGGCGGCCCAGGCAGGTGGAAAGAATGTGGGATGGGTAGCCAGACAAACCCGAGCCTGGTCCCGGTGTAGCTGCTCTTTAGCTCTGTGACTCTGGCTGTCACCTGCCCCCTCTGAGCCCCAGCCTGCATCTGGAAAGGGGTCATAATACCTACCTGCAGGTGGCCACCACCAAGCCACGCACTGCCCCACTGACGGCGCTGCATGCACAGTAGCTATGATTACTGCTTCCCGTCAGCATCGCCTCTTGACTCAAGTGCTTTGGCTTCAGCTGTTGAGTCAAGCCAGGCTCCCCGTTAGGTCACCTGTGCCCAGGTTTGGCTGGAATGATGAAGGCATGCCCCAAAGGTGCATCGCCCTTGCCTGAGTCAGCCAGAAAGCCCCCTGTGGGGAGCAGGAGGGCGACACCCGGGGCAGGCAGGCCCAGATGTGCTGTGCCAAAGCCAGGTCTGATTCCAAAGTTCTCTGCCCCTTCCTCTGCTCTCGGGCCTGCTGGCCCTCCCAGCCGCCGCTGAGCCGCTCAGACACCCTTGGAGGACGTCTCAAAGTTGAATCCTGGCCCAGCCTTGGCCCAGGGTGCCCAGGTGGAGAGCAGGTCCCAGCTCTGAATTGGAGCCAGAGCCCCTGGGGTCCTCCTCCAGGCTGCTGCTTGTCCCCAGAACTGTCAGGGGCAGGGCGGGGGCGGGGAGGGGCCTGCAGCCGTGGGAAGTGGAGTCTGCCACCCTTGTGTTTCTGTGAGGATTTCACGGTGGGGCTGGAAGAAAGCGTGGCAGCGTGGGTTCTCCCATCACTCATCCCCTTGTTTTCTTTCTCCCTCACCGCCCGCTGTAGTTAATTTCAGTGCCTTACAAATCCTAAGCTCAGAGAAAAGTTCACTCCAATTCCGTTCCAGAGGGAAGGGAGCCTCCCTGGGCCCTTCCTCCTCCCCGTGTTAGTGAAGCTTGGTTGTTTATGCAGCTCCATCCTAAGAACTGCCCAGCCGCGGCTCAAAGTCCCGAATCTGAGGAGGCATCATGTCCCTGAAGGGCAGCTGGAACCCAGGGAGCAGCTTCCTTCTCTGTCCCTTGGGCACAGATCACACCTCCCCGGGGCCTCTGGCCGGCTCGGCCGCCATGGCTTCAGACCCCATGGCAAGCCTCGTGCTGCGAGTCCGGGGAAGCACGGATGGCCAGGTGGACGCTTGGGGGTGTCCCTCCCTTGAGGTCCTTTCTGCAGCCAGCTCCCCTCTCATTTTCAGGAAGGACCCAGCCTCGCCCATTTGGCCTCTAGTTAGCAAAGCGCGTGAAATGCGTCGGTAGCTCTCACCTCAGTGCTCAGCGTAATGACTCTGCCGCTGCAGATGAATGGCTAGCACCAGTAGGTAGGTGAACCCAACACTTGGCCAGCAGAGCCACCAGGGCCGCCGCCAGAGATGCTGGCAGGTTCTGTTGTCCTTAGTCCTGTCACCAAGCTCCAGCGCCTCACCGGTCTTCCCCGGGACCTGGGCTTGGAAGGAAAGGCATCTGGGAATCGCAGCAGCCTCGTGTTGCTCCAGTTGCGCCTCGCCTGGCGAGAGGCAGTTTTGCAGGCGTGGGGAGCTCAGCTCTGGCCTCTTGTAGCCAGGCCCGGGGTGGGGTGGCTTCGGGTGGAGTTAGGCGTAGTGCCAGGGAGCCGTGCACGAGGAAAGCAACAGAGAAGGCCTCTCCCTCCAGAGCCCTGCGTTTCCTGGCTGCAAGGAAACCCTGTAAAATCAAGACTGTAGCCAGTTTTTTTGGCTGGAAGCTTGCATAATTGGCTGTTTCGGGAAGGGAAGGGTGGGGTGGGTGTGGCAGTGTGTGGTGTGTGATTTTTGTATTTTCTTTGGTCAGGGGGACCAAGGAGAAAGGCATGAGTCTTCCCCCATCGGGCTCTCACAGCTGCAGGCTTTGCGACTTCTCTAGCATCCAGGCCTCTGGCTGTGGGGCTGCTGCTTCTGTACAAATAAAAGTGTGACCTGGAAGCCTTGTTGTTTCTTGCTCGGGGGACCAGAGTGGGGTCAGATGAGGGTTCAGGTGTCCTCCTTAAACCCGTGGGACCATGGACAAAGGCTGAAAGATCACAGTGGGGGGGATGCGGGGGGCATAGGAGATGACAAGTTCATTTCCATCACTGTCCCAGAGTGATCCCACCATCTGCAAGGTGGAGAACAGAGTGTGGGAGGGGGCAGGAGTCAGGGGAGAGGAAGTCAGAGTGGGGTCCTGGCTTTGGCACTGACTGTGATCAACCCGTTTTGGCAAGTTCCTCCTCTGAGGTATTTTTCTCAGCTGCCATTCTACCATACTCCTCCCTGCAAGACAGGTGTGCCCCTGTGGCAGGAGCATTCTCCAGTGGGGTGTGAACAGAAATGGAACCGGAACCGCCAGTGACAACCAGGCCATACGTGATGAACCCTGGGGTGGAGGAGACCAGATCTCAGAGTCTGTGGAGAGTTGCCCACCAGCCTCGACTGGCTGGTCTGGGAGCAACAAATAAATTTGTGCTTGACCCACTACACGTTCTGGACTGCGTTAGAGTAGTTGAGCACCCCCTAACTGTTGTAGGGTGTAAGGCTTCCATGAGCAGAGACGAGTTCAGTTTTATGCAAAGCCATGTGCAATGGACATTTTCTTGAAATAAGTGATGTGTGAGTCCCATCCCAAGGCTATGGGGAAGGCCCTCTTCAGGAAATTCCTTTCCCATTCATTCCATTTCTCAAATTGAATGTTATATATGTGTGTTTTAAGATTTTATTTGAGGGGACCGGCGCCGTGGCTCACTTGGTTAATCCTCCACCTGCAGCTCCAGCATCCCATATGGGCACTGGGTTCTAGTCCCGCCTGCTCCTCTTCCAGTCCAGCTTTCTGCTGTGGCCCAAGAGGGCAGTGGAGGATGGCCCAGGTGCTTGGGCCCTGCACCCACATGGGAGACTAGGAAGAAGCAGTTGGTTCCTGGCTTCAGATTGGCACAGCGCCAGCTGTAGCGGCCATTTGGGGAGTGAACCAACAGAAAGAAGACTTTTCCCTCTGTCTCTCTCTGTCTACATAAAAAAAAATTTTTTTATTTGAAAATTAAGTTACAGAGACAGAGATCTTCCATCCGATAGTTCACTCCCCAAATGGCTGCAACAGCCAGAGCTGGGCCAATCAGGAACTTCTTCCAGGTCTCCCACATGGCTGCAGGGGACCAAGCACTTGGGCCATCTTCCACTGCTTTCCCAAGCCATTAGCAGAGAGCTGGATCAGAAGTGGAACAACTGGGACACAAATCAGTGTCCATACCGGATGCGGGCACTGCAGGCGGAGGCTTAGCCCACTACGCCACAGCAGCAGACCCTGTTCTGTGTTTTTAAAGGGGAAATGTACTTTAAGACAGCTTTGGGTGTTTAAGGCCAAGATATCACCTTACATTGGAATAGCACACAGCACAATATCTTCTTTAATCCTCACAATCAAAAGTCCATTTCTATTCCCATTTTACAGGAGAGGAAAGTGAGGCTCAAAAGAGATCAAGTGATTTGCCTAAAAGCCATGAACCTGTTAATGAGTTAAGCAGGATGCAGCCTCCCAACATCACAGTGCTTCACCAGCCCACACCTGAGCTAACAATGCAGGCCTAGGAAGCGAAGTGAGGTCCTGTGGCCAAGTGCCACGTGTGGCAGGTGGCCGGGGTCGCTGCACAGGACTCAGCTCAAGCAGGCGCTCAGCAGTGCATGGTCTTCGGTGCAGAGCAGTGCCTTGTGTGAGGAGCCCCTCCTGCCCACCCAGACCCTTATCCCGCATGGGAATGTCCAACAGTCGGTTTTCCAAAAGCTCCCTCACGCACACACACTACAGAGAAGCAGTGTTCCAGAAACGGGTTTCTCAGTTTTGTCGTATTGAGCTGGCCCCACAGGTCTCACCCTGCATGACTGCTAATCACTGCAGGTGACAGCCCCGGTGTGCCATGGTGAGAAAGGTTATGACGCCATGTTGGGCTCCAGGAGGTCATGTTTTGATGGTGTTAAGATGATTGGGCAGAGACCTAAAAATTACTGAATCCCCTTCTCAGCACTCCTCCTCCCCATGGGATTCCTTAGCGAGCAGATCCCAGGAAGGCTTTTTTAAGTGGGGCATTTACCAGCGGGGCTGGTGCCTGGGAGCCCAACCACAGCTCCTTGGGAAGCCAAGCTGGGGTTCTGGACTGCACAGAACCTTGCTGCTTGCCACCTCTGCTCCATTCCCTGACTCCAGATCTGATCGCAGGTATAATCCTTAAATCTGAATCAACTGACTCCGGGCCTGAGGCCAGGGGCCAGGCAGCAAGACCTGTGAGAGGAGGCAGAGGAGAAAGAGAGTGCCTGAGGGACCTTGGCTGGGTCTATGAACTTGGCCATGGGCAGGAGGATGTTGAGAGGTAGGAGGAAGGTGGCCAGGCCAGCAATCTGTCCTCCACCTGATCTGGAGGCTGAAAGTAGAAGAGAACTGGCACACATGACCTTGGAGCTACCAGTCACCCCACCCACAAACCTGAAGTCAACTGCCCTGGAGGAGGAGTGAGAACAGTGCCCGGGGAGGGGCTCATGGTATGCCAGGGCTAGCTTGGTCTGCGTACAAGAGCCGGTGTGCACACCTCCTGCCACTTCCACGTTCGGTGATGGCAGCCTGAAATCCCTGTCGTGCCAGAGGAATTGGCAAACACTGCCAACCAGGGTTTGCTTTGTCCTGGTGTTGTATTAGGGTTATCGAGAGAAACCCTAATACACCAGGACACACACACCTGCTGGCCTGGTGAAGCCAAAGGGCAGCCGTGGTGGGGCACAGGAAGGCTCCTCTGAAGAGCCAGGAAGCAGAGAGAGGCTGGCCCAATGACATCTAGAACCTATCGTCTCCCAAGAACTACCTTCTAAGGACACACCCCCTAAGGCCCATCAGGGGGTGCTCCTCTCAGGAGCACCAGTTTCTGGCTTTGGCACATTACCATCTGCAGGAGTTCGGGAGCCAAAACACAGAAGCAAGCACTGGGCTTGCTGAGGCCAGCGCAGGTGTGGTGCAGCCCACAGCTGTAAGGATCCAGAACCTGAGTTCTGAGCAACAAGGGCTCAGCAGAGGCCCCGGTCGCTGACCCGGCCGCTCGGCCCTGGGAAGGGTGGACTCAGGTATAAAAGCCAAGGAAGGCACCATACAGTATTCGTGGCCACTAGGACTGTCGCCCTCAGCTGTTGACAGGAACCCAATGCAGCCAAGAAAAGCCTCTCTCTTTTTTATTTATTGATTTCTATTTTAGTTGAGTGATGGACAGACAGAAACTCCTATCTGCTGGTTCACTCCCCACATGCCTGCAACAATGGGCTGGGCCAGGCTGAGACCAAGAGCCCGGAGCCCCATCTGGATCTCCCATGTGGGCAGTAGGGACCCAAGTCCTTGAGCCAACACCTGCTGCCTCCTAGGGTGCACGTCCGCAGGAAGCTGGATCAGAAGCACAGGTGGGACTTGAACCCAGGCCCTCTGCATATGGGTTACAGGGCTACCGAGCAGCATGGAGACCAAATGCCCATGCTGAAAAGTCCCATTCTGCTCCCTACATTCGCTCATGCAACCAGGCAGTGCAACTCCTCTGCACTACAGTTTCTCCTTGTAAACTGAGCAGTCGTGCTGGCTGCGCTCGGTCCTGCCAAGACTTTACAGCCAGCCACCTGCCCGCGTCCACTGCCTGGCCACCACAAGCTGGCTGCGCCACGACTGCCTGGGAGTGACACCTGCTCCTGGTTACATGTGACCCATGGCCCCTGCTGCGAAGTAGTTCTGGAGACCTCCTAAGAACCTTGCTGTCAGGCCTGGTGCCAAGGCTTGGGAAAGGCAATTTGTGCCCTGCTTGGCAGAACCTCAGGCTGGAGGGGAAGGAATCCCTTCCCTCCTGAGCGACCAGGGCAATGCTGGAACCAGTGGCACTTGGGTAAGGCTTAAGTGCCTGAGCACTCACCTAGTCTTTGTGGGACGGTGTCACGACATTGAACTAGAGTCAGTCATTAGTAAGCACTGCTTCATTCACGCATTTGGTTTTTTAGTTGTGGACCTCTTTCTCCCCTAAACAAAGGCTTTCAGGAAAAGTCCCATACATAACACACATGGAACAGCTTTGGCTCCAGCAGGGCAGGGCTGGGAGTCTGGATGCCCCCTCCCCCCAGCAGGTCTCTGTGTCCTCTGGTCCCTGCCCAGGCAAAAGGGTCAAGGTCACAGGAGGATTTCAGCTCAACACCCAAGGGAGGCTCTCACGACCATAGCCACTCCACTCCGGGAGGGGCTGTTCTGAGGGTGTGCAAAGGGGCTCTGGGCTCTGGCCATCTGCCTAGATGGCCTGATTGCTGTGCAGTACGGCAGTGGTCCTCAAAAGGAGGTGTCCTAGCTGGGGGAGGTAACAGGATGGCTCACGGGGATTCCTGGAAAAATACTAGTGTCCATCTGGTTGGGGTTTCCCTAGGAGCCGATCCTGAGACCAGGACGGGAACCAGCAGTTTCTCCGGAAGCTACAGAACACCAGCAAGGGGTAGGGAAGGGTTATGGCCAACACCGGGCACATTCTTGGGATTACCCGCTCTGAGCACCCTGAGCACCGGGGAAAGGTGGGAGCTGGTGGAAGACCCATGCTACGCACTCTTTTAAAGGCAGAGCTGGAGAGACAGAGATCTTCCATCCTCCGGCTCACTCCCCAACTGTCAGCAATGGCCGGGCTGGGCCAGGCTGAAGCCAAGAGCCAGGAAGAACCGGGTCTCTCACATGGGTGCAGGGACCCAAGCACTTGAGCCATCCTCCACTGTCTAACAGGCATATCAGCACGGAGTTGGATTGGAAATGGAGTAGCCAGAGCTCAAACTCGTGCCCATATGGGATGCCAGCACTGCAGGAGGAGGCTCAACCTGGCTCCAAGACCCACACTTCAAAGCAGGGATGGTGAGGGCAGCACAGGGATGAGAGGTGTGACAACTGTGGCACTTTGGCAGTGCTGGGCAGTGGAGAGACACCACGCTCCAGCACTCACGACTTTCAATACCCAGCACCTTGGTTATCTCACAGCCAAGAACTGGCCACCTTAAAGCTGTTGCACAGGTACCTCTTGCAAAAAGGCAAACACTCCCAATCTGATGACCCTTTCTACAGTAACCAAGACTGCCAGTGAATGATAGCTGACAGATGTATTTGAAAAAATGCACTTATTCTATAAGGTAGAGGGTTCTTTTTATTAAAAAGTTGTATTCAACATATTTTTAGCTTTTAAATTTTATTAGATTTACAGAGAAGTTGCAAATGAGTACAGAGAGCTCCCTTGTTCCTCTGGTGCAACTGTCCCTAATGTTAACGTCATCTACGTGATCCTGCTGAAGCGATCAAAGCCAGCAAATCCACTCCGGCCTCATCCTGTTAACTCGACCACAGACGGTCCAAGAACTGCACCCACTGTAACCCTGCGCTTCCCTTCCTTGCCCAGAATCCCACCCAGGACCCTGCATCATGGTTTGTTGCTACATCTCTTTGCTTTCTTTCAAATTGCAACTGTTTGTCAAGGGCACATTCAGCATACAATGAACTGTGTGTAGAGTATGTCATTTGGTGAGTCTCGGTGTATAGGGACAAAGTACAGTCGTTGAAGCCTTCACCTGCTGATGGACTTTCGGGCTCTTCCAGTTTGGGTCTGTTAGCAGTAAAGTGGCACATCTGCGAGTACTCTTTGTATAGGCACATACTTTCCCTTCTCATGGGTAAATATTGACAAGCACAATGGCTGGAGCTGGGCCGATCAGAAGCCAGGAGCCAGGAGCTTCTTCCAGGTTTCCCATGTGGGTGCAGGGCCCAAGCACTTGGGCCATCTTCTACTGCTTTCCCAGACACAGCAGCAGGGAGCTGGATTGGAAGTGGAGCAGCCAGGATTCAAACCAGTGTCCATATGGAATGCTGGCACCACAGACGGTGGCTTAACCTGCTACGCCACAGCACCAGCCCCATTCTTTTTCATTTCAGCCATTCTAACATGTGGGTGGTGATACTTCTTTGTGGTCTTGATTTGCATTTCCTTAATGACTAAGATGCTGAGGTTTTCTTTTTAAAAAAAATTTTTTTATTTGAGAGGCAGGGACACACACACACACACACACATTCTTCTCAACTTTTCAAGTGCTTGTCATCCATACCTCTGCTGGGCAAGCGCTCATTTCTTTCCTACAGTTTTATTTTGTTTTTCTTTTTATTGAAATATATATGCATTCACATGCTCACGTGCATATACGTTAGATATGTTTTGCAAATACTCTCTCAGTCAAGGCTCATTGCTCCTTCTCTTAATAGTATCTCTCTTTTTTTTTTCATTTGAAAGAGTTATATTAGAGAAGAATAGAGAGAGAGAGAGAGATCCTCACTCCCCCTGAGGGCTGCAACAGTCAGGGTTGAGCCAGGCCAGGAGCTTCTTCCAGGTCTCCCACATGAGTGGCAGGGACTCAAAGAATTGGGCTGTCCTCTACTGACTTTCCCAGGTCATTAGCTGGATCAGAAGTGGCGCAGTCGGGACACGAACCAGCGCCCATATGGAATGCCGGTGTCACGGGTGGCGGCTTTACCCACTATACCACAACGCCAGCCCCTAATAGTGTATTTAAAATAATTAAAGGGGCCGGTGCTATGGTGCAGTGGGTATAGCCACCACCTGCAGTGCTGGCATCCCATATGGGTACCGGTTCAAGTCCCAGGTGCTCCACTTCCAATCCAGCGCTCTGCTATGGCCTGGGAAAGCAGTAGAAGATGGCCCAAGTCCTTTGGCCCCTGCACCAGCATGAGAGACCTGGAAGAAGCTCCTGGCTCCTGGCTTCAGATCAGTACAGCTCCAGCCATTACAGCCAACTGGGGAGTGAACCAGTGGATGGTTTTTGTTTTGGTTTTTTTTTTTTTTTTTGGACAGGCAGAGTGGACAGTGAGAGAGAGAGACAGAAAGGTCTTCTTTTGCCATTGGTTCACCCTCCAATGGCCGCCGCTGGTGCGCTGCGGCCGGCGCACCACACTGATCCGAAGGCAGGAGCCAGGTGCTTCTCCTGGTCTCCCATGGGGTGCAGGGCCCAAGCACTTGGGCCATCCTCCACTGCACTCCCGGGCCACAGCAGAGAGCTGGCCTGGAAGAGGGGCAACCAGGACAGAATCCGGCGCCCCAACCGGGACTAGAACCCCGTGTGCTGGTGCCGCAAGGCGGAGGATTAGCCTATTGAGCCACGGCGCTGGTCTCTGAACCAGTGGATAGAAGACCTCTCTCTCTCTGTTTCTCTTTCTCTCTATGTAACTCTGCCTTTCAAATAAATAAATAAATATTTAAAAAATAAAATAATTAAAAGTCCTTAACTTTAATTAAGTCCAATTTAATCATCCCTATGACCTTTAAGAGAATAAATTCTGTATATAATAAAGTTTTGGCCTAACCCAGGGTCCAAAGATTTTCCTGTTTTCTTCTAGAAATGTTACAGTTGAAGTTTTACAGTTGGGTCTAGGACCTGAGATTGCTTTTTCTCCTCTCGAACCACTCAACACAAGGCTTCTGACGCTAAATGGGAGGCGGTCTCCAGCAGACCCCAGCTGGGTGCCCCCGAACTCAGTTCCAGCACCATCTGCCTGGAGACGTCCCCAGATGTTACACGGCAAGAGCCCAGGCACACAGAACTGCCCCCACTTCAGATGCCAATTGCCAACTTCCGGGTTGTGACCTGTGCTTCTGATAGGCTGAACATCGGGGCTCCCACCATCTCCTCCTTGGGTTCCCTTAACTTGCTAGGACAGCTCACAGAACTCAGGGGAAAATGTTGCTTTGGTCTTCCTGGTCACCAGCTTCCATCCTGGAGCTGCCGGTCATCTCACTAGACTATAAAATACATTGCTCACTCCGGAGATCCCAAGGGTTTTAGGAGCTGTGTGCCAGGAAACAGGATGAAGACCAAATATACCCTGTATTTCAGAATATCACAGATTCAGTTTGAGTTTATTTTTGTACATGATGCCAAGTCACTGATGACAGTTCATTTTTTTGGCATAGGAATATGCGTTCGTTCCAGCACCATTTGATGCAAAGACTGCTCTTTCCCCACTGCGCTGTCTGTGCCACTGTTGGAAATCAGCTGTCCATGTACGTGCGAGCCTGTTTGCGGATTCTCTGTTCCGTTCCTTTGACCTGTCTGTCCACCCTGACACCAGTTCCAGCCTGTCTTACTTCCTGTAGCTTGACAATAAATCTGAAGATGAGGTAATGGCAGTCCTCTGACGTTGCTCCTTTTTTGCCAAGCTGTTTTGGCACGTTGTCGGCATTGCCACAGAACTTGTGGGATCAACTTGCCAACCAAAAAAAAAGTACTGAGATTTTGAACAGTAAATGGTAAAAGGTCTTCAAAGTTTGTGTATTATGAAGAAACTATACGTGTATTTCAAGACATTTTTGCACCAAAATAAACTAATCTTTAATTCCACTTTTCCACGCGTGTTTTTGAAGTGCTGTCAAATAGGTCAATTTGTCACCTTAACAATTGAATCTTTTGACCCAATGACCATGGTGTATCACCCTTGATTTGTCTTCAACATCTCAGCACTACATTGTCACTTTCAATGTACAGGTCTGTGCACTTTTTGTCAAATTTACACTTAAATATTTCATAGTTTTGATGCTGTTACAAATGGCATTTTCAATTTCCCATGCTGTGTTGCTGGTATATGGAAATGGTTGGTCTTGGTATCTTGATCTTATTTCCTAAGACTTTGCAAAATTGCCTTCTGAGACCCAGCAGCTTTTTCAAAGATTCAATAGAATTTTCTACCTAGATGATCGTGTCGTCTGTGAACAAAAATTTTTTGCTTCTTCCAAAAGAGTCATTCTGTAAGACAGACCTCTTCTGAGACAGTGCTAGTAGCAGTTGAGCTGTTAGAGTGCTGTGGCGAGGCCAGGGTGTCCCAGCCCCCTCTGCTCTAAGGACAGCCCACTCCCCTCTTCCCACCCACTCTCTCCCTGACAACAAGCAGGAAGTGCAGAAGCCAGGCTGCTGTGACTACGCCCACAGCCCCAGAGGGCTGACTCTGGGGGTGGAGCCCACCGTTCCCAAGGGAGCCAGCAGTCTCTTCCAGTCTTCCTGGTGCCACGTTCTGCTGAGCTCCTGGAGGCACCCGGGGATGGAGACGCGGCATCCCAGAGCTCCACATGTTAGATGCTCTACCCACCCCCCGCCCCTCCTGTTGGAATGTAATGAATAAGGAGCCCAGCACGCCGGCTTTGCAGGAGAAGGGGCTCCCAGGGAGCTAACTGCTTTCCACCTGCACTCCCTGGGCTGCACTCCCTGGGCTGCCTGGCTCCCAGGGTCCTGTCGCAGGCTGATTTGCATTCTCAGGATAATGGATCTCTTGTAACAAAAGATATCCAGTCCCAGCTGTCTGCACAGACATTGCAACCTCAGGTCTGTGGTTCCCCAAAGCGGTCCCGCCCCACTTCTTCCTCCCAGTCCCCCGCGTTCCCACAGGTCCTTTCTCCACGGGCCCCCACTCCCACTCCCACCCTCCCACTGCCATCTTTGTCTCTGGCCCGGGCCCCGTGGTCAGCGCAGACGGTCTCCCACACGTGGCTTTACGGAGTCGGATCTGAGCTGTGATCCACAACTGGAGGGCACTTCCCTTTGGTAACAGGTGTGATCCTTTCCCTTTAAAAATAGAGAGAGAAAAAAATGGGAGTGGTCCCTTAGAAGGGAGTGGGCTCTCCAGCCCTGGAGGGCACCCACAGGGGATGAATAAGTACCTACTGGTTGTGGGGAGTCCCTATAGTGGGTCAAGGGTCAAAAAAAATTTTTTTTTAATTTTTTTTTTTTTGACAGGCAGAGTGGACAGTGAGAGAGAGAGACAGAGAGAAAGGTCTTCCTTTGCCATTGGTTCACCCTCCAATGGCCGCCGCTGGTGCGCTGCGGCCGGCGCACCACACTGATCCGAAGGCAGGAGCCAGGTGCTTCTCCTGGTCTCCCATGGGGTGCAGGGACCAAGCACTGGGGCCATCCTCCACTGCACTCCCAGACCACAGCAGAGAGCTGGCCTGGAAGAGGGGCAACCGGGACAGAATCCGGTGCCCCGACCAGGACTAGAACCCGGTGTGCCGGCAACGCAAGGCAGAGGATTAGCCTAGTGAGCCACGGTGGTGCCGGCCTAAAGGTCAAAATTGATGACCTCCAATCCTTCACAATAAAACGGCCTGATTGTAAGCAGATCTCTCGCTCCTCTGCAGCTAGGTTAGCTCAGCAGAGCACCCCACTGGCTCTGTAAGAACTTTAGGCAAGGGCCAGCGCAGGGCTCAGCAGGTTAAACAGCCACTTGGGCCATCTTCTACTGCTTTCCCAGGCCATAGCAGGGAGCTGGATCAGAGGAGGAGCCATTGGGACATAAACCGGCACCCATATGGGATTCCAGCTCCGCAGTCAGAGGCTTAACCTACTACACCACAGCACAGGCCCCAAACAAATAAATCTTTAAAAAAAATGCAAGTAAAATGTCATAGAGCCTGAAAGGTCATCCAGCCCAACCTTCAGAGGGAGCCTGAGGGCCAGAGAGGAGGGAACTTGCCTGAGGTCACCCTGAAGGCCAGAGCCAAGGCCAGTGTTCTGAGCAGAGGCCTTGACTTCAGCCCTGTGTTCCTCGAGCTGCTCTGATTCCTGGGAGTGGGGCCCTGAGGACTGGCATTCCCATAGGAAGCCCTTGCTAGGGGCGGCCACTATGCCCCACACCTCTACACTTGCTGATGGCCTGTCTCTTGTCCACCCAGGGGTGGGCTCTGTGTGGATTTCCTCACTGGTGTTTTCCCGCACCTGGGCCCTGATGTGGGGTTTAGCAGGTGCTCCACAAATAGTGGTCCAAGGAAGGAGGGTGAAAGTGAGGGAGAGCTCACCAGGATAAAAGGGGCCTTTGCTGCCGTCCAGTGGGTCACCCTGCCCCTGACTCCTCTCGTCCCATCCCTGCTGCCCTGGCCTGGCCCAGAGCCTCAGCTCCCATCTAGCCACCAAGATCACCTCCTGCCTGCATCCCTGCCCACCCCGCAAGGCCACAGAGTAAGTTTTTAAAACACAAGAATTACTTTCCATCGGAATCCCTCTACATATCTGGGAGAAAAACCTTTACAAAACACAAAACTGATAAGGGACTCAGGCCTAGAGCTTACAGAGACCTTTCGAAACTTAATCCAAGAAAACAAGCAAACCGTGTTTTCAAACTGTACAATAATTTAAAAACACTTTGCCAAACAAGAGATACAAAGACATGAAAAACTGCTTGACATCTCATCAGAGGAATGCAAATGCAAACCATCGTGAAATGCGTGCCTTCCAAATAAATCAGAAAAAAAAAAGGCTAAACCAAAAACCAAAGAAACTGGCAACACCAAATTCTGACAAGCACACAGAGCAATTAAACCCCCCTACCTTGCTGGTGGAAATAGACCAACAAGAGTGCAGAGGGTGGGGCTGGCACTGTGGTACAGGGAGTTATGCCACCGCCTGCAAAACCGGTATCCCGTATGGGCACCGGTTGGAGTCCTGGTTGCTCCGCTTCTGATCCAGCTCTCAACTAATGTGCCTGGGAAAGCAGCACAGGATGGCCCCTGCAGCTAAGTGGGATACAGAGGGAGCTCCTGGCTCCTGGCTCCTGGCGTCAGTTTGGCCCAGCCCTGGCCATTGTGGCCATTTGGGGAGTGAACCAGAGGATGGAAGATCTCACTCTCTCTCTCTCTTTCTATGCCTATTTCTGCCTTTCAAATATATAAATAAATCTTAAAAAAAAATAAGAGAGAGAGTGCAGCTGTTTCAAAATCAGTTGGCAGTTTCTTATCAAGTTACACCCACTCTTACCAATCAGCCTAGGAATCCTACCCAAGAGAAATGAAAACATAGATCAATATTTTTTTTTTTTTTTTTTGACAGGCAGAGTGGACAGTGAGAGAGAGACAGAGAGAGAAAGGTCTTCCTTTGCCGTTGGTTCACCCTCCAATGGCCGCCGCTGCAGCCGGCGCACCGCACTGATCCGATGGCAGGAGCCAGGATCCAGGTGCTTTTCCTGGTCTCCCATGGGGTGCAGGGCCCAAGCACCTGGGCCATCCTCCACTGCACTCCCTGGCCATAGAAGAGAGCTGGCCTGGAAGAGGGGCAACCGGGACAGAATCCGGCGCCCCAACCGGGACTAGAACCCGGTGTGCCGGCGCCGCAAGGTGGAGGATTAGCCTATTGAGCCACGGCGCCGGCTTAACATAGATCAATATTGATAGCTGTGTTAATAAAAGTAGCCCTAACTAGAAACAGTCCCAATATCCCCAACATGGAGACAGATAAACGACGGCACACCCGTGGGAAGGGCACTAGGAAGCGTGCAGCGGGGAGGAATCTCAGGCCGCGCTGTGCAAAATGGAAGCCCCAGCCACAGAGCGCCACACGGGGACCATTCCACTTACATGGCCCCTGGAAAGGACAAAGGTGGGGCGCGGGAGGGGGGGCGCCCTGCCTGCAGGCGACAGCAGTTCTGAGGGGTGGTGGTCGTCCCTGTCTCGCCAGCAGAGATTACACAGCCACATGCGTTTGCCAAAACTACCATGCTAAAAAAGGATGAACTCTGTTGCATGTAAGTTCCGTATGTCTGACTTTTAAAACACTCCTCTGGCTTCTTACCTGCAGCTCAGCTTGGTGTCCCAAGGCAAGCGCGGCTCTGGCCAACCTCCGCCCACACATTCTCCGCTCTTCCCCATCACCCGCTCCACGCCTACGCGTCACTCAAAGTGAACCCCTAGCCGTTTGCTGACACGGCTCCAGCTTTTTTGCTTCCTTTCTTTGGCCAATGTCCTTCCCTGTGTCCTAAAACTTTGTCCTCTTCCCTGGAACAAGTGAACCTTTGTGGAAGAGCGCAGCTCGGAGCCAGCCAACCGCTGCTGCAGACGGAGGCGGAGCGGCCCGCGCGGCTCACCGCCCTGTGTCGAGACCCCGTGCAAGGGGACTCCGCAGCTACTCCCTTTCCCTGGAACCTGGGCTGGCCTTGTCACTTGCTGTGGCTGACAGAAGGTGCTAGAATGGCATGGCATTCCGAGCCAGGGCTGCAAAAGGCCTTGTGCATGTGCTCGTTCAAACCCAGCCTCCTCGTGCAAACAACCCTGGGCCCCACTGCCGCGGGACGGGAGCCGGTCTAACTGTTCCACCCAGGACCACCCGCACACCGACAATGACCGAAGGCTTTGCTGGCAGCCACTGGTGGGCTGTAACAAAAGCTGACAGAGTCGGGGACTCACTGTGGCCCTGGCAAAGCTACCGCGACCTCATCTGGATAACAGAGATGGTATCTACCTCCAAGGGCCTCGGGAGGCCCAGAGGAGATACTGTCCAAACAGAGCACAGGACAGCGCCTGGCCCGATCGCCTTTCTGAGCCCAGCTCCACGTCTGAGAGCCGGCTCAGATGCCGCTTCTTCCAAGCAGTCTTCCCAAGTCTCCAAACTGGGTGTAGCCCTTCTGCCCTTTGACCTCACATGGCACCTCCTCATCGCACTCCTGTGCAAACTCTCCTCAGGAGTCCGCACCCTGGAAACCCAGACAGGGCCTGGAACGCAAGCATCTGGAACAGGTGTAGCCTCCAAGTCAGGAAAAGATGAAATCATTTGTGCAGGCCTGGGACCGAAAGGCTGTCCCCCTCCCACCTTCGACACGGTCCCAGAAAGCATCTTACACGTGGTTGACAGTCAATGCATCTCGAATTGAATTAGGGATTCTTGCCCTCCTAGGAGGCAAGGACAACCTGCAGGAGAGTTTGGGAGCTGTCACCGAGACAAGCGGCCACTACTGGCCAACAGTGGGAGTGCACCAGGAATGCAGAACACACCACCATCTGGCAGGAACACGGCCTCAGAGAGCCGCTCCTCCAGCAAGCTACAGCGCCCTGCTGAGGCTTGCTGGCCAGGGGACAGGGGAGGGAGGCGACTCTCTCTTCCCAACAGACCCTGCCCTGTGAGACAGATTCATCGTTCCCACCCCAGCACGGAGTCTTGCTTCATTGTACAGGGTCACGCAGCTAGGAGTCAACAGGTGCACCTGTATCTTCCCCTGATGCCCATGAACTTGTCCGAGCCTCCAACCGGCCATGGCCCACTGAGATGTCCAAGCTGATCTGAATGAGGCCATGGAGCAGACCTGACTGCCCTGAACGGGGAAGAGTCCAGGCTGCCTGCTGGGACATTGGCTGTGTCCATGCTGAGGTCATTTAGGGAAGAAGGTGTGCCTGAGGGAGGTCAGGCGACTCGCCGATGCCACAAGTCTCCCTCTCGCCAACCCTGGGCTCACTTTCTTAGGGTTTCATAACCCCGAGGGTTCCTGAACCGAGCAACTGGGAACCGAGATACGAGGGGGCAAAACTGAGTCCCATCCTAATGGGACGCCACCCGAGTGGCTCTTCCCAGGGATTCTCTCCCGGGTGTACAAAGAAGGCAGCTTTCCAGCTGCCAGGAAAAGGCCTTGCTGCTACATAGAGTCTGCCCCATCAACACCCCAACACATGCTGTTCACTTCTGCCACACCTTTCTCTGCACTGCACTTGGCCACCCCTGAGTAGGACACGCTGGTCCACTTCTCCTCTCCCATGCTGTCCACCTGGGATGTCCCTCTCTCCACTGGGCCTTCTATTGTGTACCTCACACTGCTCCGCACCCCCTTCCTGCTGCCCCAAGGCCTGTGACCTTCTGAGAGCAGGACCCCTGGCTTCCAGCAACATTTTTGTCTCCCCTACCAGCCTGCCCCATCCAAGATCAACATTTCTCCCTGTGCGGGGTTGGGGGAGCCCTGCCCACCCCTCCAGGCCATGGGCCAGGCATGCTCCACCACCTCACACCTGTCAGCCCAGGAGTGCACTCCAGTCCCCACCCCCATCAAAAATTCAGGGAGAAGAAAGGGAGGAAAAACAGAAATATGGCCTCTGTCCCCACTGGGTGCCATGCTGTTACTATGGCAATAGCAGCCTGATGTGCTGCATAGGAAATGCGTAGAGGGCAGGGCTGGGTGGAGGAGGAGGGGGAGGTGGAGGGGGAGGAGGAGGGGGACTCCTTGTGCTGAGGTTCCTAGGAGCCCCTCTTTCTTACCCGGACTTCCAGATCTCACCAGAGTGGCACGCACACAGGTAAAGGAAAGTCACGCGAGAGCAGATGGGGAGAGAACAGGGAGATGGGGGTGCCGAAGGCCAGCTCTGCCTCGGCCTTCCCTCCAAGCCCCATCTCCCAGAAAGCTCCTGTAAAGCACTGTGGCATGGGACAGGAGGCCTGGGTCCCCGGCACCCCCTGCCTGCTCTCGAGCCGCCCTGTAACTGCGGGAGTGAGTGAGAGCCTGCCCCCGGAAGCTGGGAGCCACCAGGGGCAGTGCTGTCCCATCCTCCTCTGCCACCCCCGGGAGCCAGCAGGGGGCCTGTCCTGTGATCCGCACTCAGCCCCTTGGTGAGGGGTGCATGCACTGGGCCATTCGCTGACAGTGACTCTGGGGAAATCACGTTCAGTCTCCAAACTTCCATCTTCTCCACTGAAAACATTGAGGGTGACACCCACCCTTCAAAGCTATCACCCACAGTCAGACACACACAAAGTGACCGGGTGCGTGGAAAACACGCTCCATGCACAGGAGAGACCTATTCTCATTTCTGAGAATGGTATCTCAGATCTCCACCTCAGGCTTCTGGACAAGGAATACCTTAGTTGTAAATCTAAAAAAAAAAAGTTTACAGGCTGAAGTCACTGGTATCCACCATTTCCTCTGAAATCTATCAAAAATAAAAGATGATTAATAGGCAGTTAGGCAGATGGGTAGGTAGAAAGGTAGGTCATAAAACACCCAGAGTAAACCAGGAAGCATGACCTACACTGGCAGGATACAGGTGTACACTGCAAACTTTTTCAACTTTGCTGTATGTCTCAAAAGTTTCATAACAAAATGGCAGGCAAAAACAGAAAGCGAAAAAGGGAAAATAAACTTCTGCCAAATCAAACTGAACGTTTTTCTTGTGGTTCTTCCGCGGCATCAGCCAGACATGGCCCTTTCCACCAATGCACGTGCTTTTGCGTCTTTTTTTTTTTTTTTTTTTTTGACAGGTAGAGTTATAGACAGTGAGAGAGAAACAGAGAGAAAGATCTTCCTTCCGTTGGTTCACTCCCCAAATGGCCACTACGACCGGCGCTGCGGCGATCTGAAGCCAGGAGCCAGGTGCTTCTTCCTGGTCTCCCATGCAGGTGCAGGAGCCCAAGCACTTGGGCCATCCTCCACTGCCCTCCCGGGTCACAGCAGAGAGCTGGCCTGGAAGAGGGGCAACCAGGACTAGAACCCGGCGCCCATATGGGATGCCAGTGCCGCAGGTGGAAGATTAACCAAGTGAGCCACGGCGCCAGCCACATTTTTGCGTCATTTAACAAGTGTTCACGCGCTCCGTCCGCATGTGCCAGCCTGGACATGGACACAGGTGGAGGACAGGAAGGCTCTGTTCAGCAGGACTAGGGGCCCAAGAGCGAGGAGCTGTAATATCCCAGGGAAAGTGCTCCAACCTGGGGATGCACAACATGCTGGGAAGGAAAAGACACGGTCGGGAAGGCTCAGAATGCCTATTTGTGCAGAGCTGTTAAGGACGAATAGGAGATTTCCAGGGGGAAGACGTTCAAGAACAGAACAGCTGGCCGGGCTGCAATGGAGCCCGCAGGCCCACATGGCCAGCAGGTGACCCGCTGCTGTTAAAGTGATCTGCCTGCAAGATCCAAGAGACCCAGACAGGGAGCCAGGTGGCCAGTCAGGCCCACTGGCCAGTCCGCCACATGCTGGAGCGAAGCACCTATCACATCCACAGCTGGAAAGAACGAAAACCAAAAGACTTATTCTCCCACACAAGAGTTAGACTCCAGGCCCCGCGGCTTTCGGGAAGAAGCAGGTAAGGCTTGGCAGTGAGGGTGAGGAAGGTTAGCTGTACCCGCACAGTCCAGGGCAGGCTTCGCGTAGCTCCCACACGGGCCCTGCCCGGCCCCAACTGAAGACAAAGCACAGGCGGAAGGCGTGTGTTGGGTCACCTGTGCCCTCTTCCCAACCCGGCCAAGGGGCCAACCTGGAGCACAGACCGAGTCCCAGCCATGCGTTTCTGCTCCGTGCGCCGCTCTGTCTGGCTGCAGGACGTGGCGATTCTCTGTACCCCACCTCGCCAAGCCTCCCTAATCCACATGAAAGGGGAAGCCACGTGGGGAAGACTGCATTGACAATCACTCTTTGCATTTCTATGTATTTTTAAAGATTTATTTATTTGTTTATTTAAAAGGCAGAGTGTTGGGCAGAGCTGCACCCCATATGGGCATCAGTTCGAATCCCAGCTGCTCCACTTCTAATCCAGCTCCCTGCTAATGTGCCTGGGAAAGCAGTGGAAGATGGCCCAAGTGTTTAGGAGACCTGTAAGAAGCTACTGACTCCTGACTTTGGCCTGATCCAACCCTGATGGTTGCAGCCATTTGGGGAGTGAACCAGCAGATGGAAGATCTCTCTATCTCTCCCTCTTCCTCCCTCTGTCTCCCTGCTTTCTCTCCCTGTAACTCTGCCTTTCAAATAAATACAATAAATGTTTAAAATAAAATAAAATAAATTGAAATATAAGGCAGAGCATCAGAGAGGGAGAGAGGGGAAGAGAGAGATCTTCCACCCACTAGTTCACTCCCCAAATGGCCACAAGAGCTGTGTCTGGGCCAGGCCAGGAGCCAAGAACTCCATCCAGGTCTCCCACTTGGGTGGCAGGCACCTAAGTACTTGGTTCATCATCCATTGCCTTCCAAATGCATTAGCAGGGAGCTGGATCAGAAATGGAGCAGCTGGGACTAGAACCAGCACACCCATATGGGATGCCAGTGTCACAAGCAGTTTCTTAAACTACAACAACACCAGCCCAAGTTTCTGTATTTGTATATATTATGTATTCCCCCTTTCTTGAGCTCTCCATGTTAATTCACTTTTCATTTGACTGGATGTATTCTCCAGTAATATTTTCTGAAAAGGCACATTAGTCTGTACCCTGAATCCTTGTGAACTCTCATTTGCCTTGCCCATGAATGCTAGTTTAGATTCTACAGTCTCCCTTCTTGTTCATGAGGATTCTAGACACAGTATTTTTGGTTGTTTCAGAAGAGAAGCTCAAAACACAACTGACTGTCTTTGATTTAGACTGCAGATGTGTTTATTTTTTAACGTGATACTAGACAAATTTTTAAAAGACTTATTGTATTTACTTGAAAGGCAGAGTTGGTGGGGGGAGATCTTCCATCCTTTGGTTCATTCCCTAAATAGCTTCAACATCCAGTGCACCCTCTGCTGGCTCCCAGGCGCATTAGCAGGGAGCTGGGACTTGAACCGGTGCTCTGATGTGGGATCCTGGTGTCCCAAGCAGCAGCTTAACCCTCTGTGCCACAATGCTAGCCCCAGAGCACTTTTTTAAAAAAATAATAGGCTCTCTTTATCTCAATGGAGCTTTCTGTGCTATGAATATAGTATAAGAGGCAAATACTCATTTACGTACTGTACCACATTTGTCTTCTTAGCGTCACAACTTTAAAATCAACTCCTGAACTTTTTAGTGAACACATATGTGGTTAGAAATCATGCTGACTTTGCCCTCCTTAGCAATATTTACAGTCTCGCTTATTTTTCTTGTCTTACTGCATTTGCTAGAACCTCCAAAGCAACGCGGGGTGATGCCAGTGACGCAGGCAATCATGGTGAGAGGACTCTGCACCCAGGGTCCTGGTCTCCTCTGTCGCAGTCCCCACGCCCTCTAGGACTGTTCCCCCTCCTCTATCGACGGCTCCACTCTGAGACAGGCTTTTCCTTGGGTCTTTGACGAGGGCAACATCTGCCCCTACACCTGCTTTGCCCGGGAGCTGCACACTTTAAGCCTGTACAAAGAATGCACCCCCAGTATGAATAAACAAAACACCGAATTCCACCATGGCCCAGGCGGACGCCAGGGAAGAGGGAGCTGGCACCTGCAGACCACAGGACAGCACCCACGGGTGGAGGCGTCCACGGGGCCAACCCGTGTGGTCATCATGCCCGCTTGGCCTCATTTCTCAGATGAGAAGAGTCTGTCTCTCGGTGACTTGGCCCAGGTCACACAGCATAGGGGTGAGCTGGAAATCACAAGCCTGGTCACATGGGAAATCCTGTGGCTCCCACACGCCTGAGTGCTGCAGGGGGCACCAGGGGTGGGAGGGAGACAGGTGCTGATGGACCGTGTGGGAGGGACATGGCCCTGGAAGGGAGGACTGGATCCCACCCTGACTCTGCAGCTCAGCAGTGGAGCAACGGGCGAGTTGCTCCTCTCACTTCCCCTCTGCACGTGGAAGGCAGCCACGCGCCTTGGCCAGGAAGGGGTAGAAAAGGCAGTGCACACCAGAAGTGTCCCTCAGGCCCTGCTGCTGCTCAGAGCAGTGGCTGCAGGCATGGCTCTCCCCTCGCTCTGCAGCCAGCCTGCCCGGAGACACATAAGGAAACAGCGAGGGCAGAGGAGGCATCGGGGGACAAGGACGCTAATGCGCGTGGGGACGAAAGTGCGGGGAGGAGGCTGGAGAGCAAGCTGCCTGCGGGGAAAACTGCCACTTCCCACTGCAAACCCCAGGAAGGCCCAGCAACTGGCGACACCAGCACCGTATCTCAAAAAGCAGGCAGGAGACCACGCACTGAAAGCAGGAGGCCAGCTGGACCTGACTTTCAGCTGCTCAGGGCCAGCGGGAGACAGGGAGGTGGGGTGTGCAGAGCAGTCCCAGTCCCAGGAGACCAGGCACAGCCCATGGCCACAGTGTGATCACCGCGGGCCAGGAGGAAGGCCACGTCCTCTTCTCCTTCCTTGAACACCAGCAGCCACCCCCACCCCCATCGGGGACGGAGGTTCTCTCTAGAGAGGCCAATTGCTCCCAGAGAACCTCCTGGAAACACTGGCACTGAGCGTCTCTCAAGAGAAGGGCAGGTGCCCAGGGAAGCCACCATGCACAGGCCCTACCCAGACGCAGCATTTTCCAGTGCCTTCCTCTTCAATGTGAGGAAAGACAGAAGAAAAGAAACGCAGAAGAACTGGAGACAACGCGGGGAGCAAATAACTTCAGGGACCGTGTAGCTAAGATCCTCGGACAAAAGCGCTCGCAGCACACATGGCACAGAATTCGGAGCTACGCAAAGAATGTTCAAAGGAGCGAAACGCAGCTCTTGGGAACTGCAAAATATGACAGCCAAAATATTCAAAAGCAGCAGTAGGGCTGGAAGACAAAGACAAGGAAATTGTATCAGAAAATAAGAAAAAGGGGGAGAAAAAGACAAGAGAAGCAAACCGGGGCTGCTAACATCCGTCTAAAGACATTCCCGAAAGAGAGGAGAGAGGAAGCAGAGGGCAGGAAGGCAGCAAAGACAAACACTCAAAACAACAAATTTCCCCCGAGACAGAGCGTGCTCAGATCTGTGTGGCTGTTGTTTTAAAATTCTTATTTATATGTTTGAAAGGCAGAGAGAAAAACAAAGAGAAAGAGATCTTCAACTGCTGGTTCACTCCCCAAATGCGCCCTCTCCCCAACAACTGAGGCTACGCCAGGCTAAAGCCAGGAGCCTGGGACTCCATCCAGCTCTCCTACATGGGTGGTAGGGACCCAAGTACTGGGGCCACCACCTGCTGCCCCCTGGGTGTGCATTATCAGGGAGCTGGAATTAGCAGTAGAGCTGGGATTTGAGCCCAGGGACTCCCAGGTGAGCTGCGTGCACCCCAAGAAGTGTTACTTGCTGTACCAAAGGCCCGCCCTGCTGACTTTCCAGATGGAAAAACCAAGCTGAGGCCCTCGTCATGGAATCTCAGACTACAAGGAACAGAGAAAAGGCCCTGAAAGCTTCTAAAAATGGAAAACGCAGGTCTTGTGCAGAAGACAGGAAACCAGAACACATCAGGCCCCTCGACATGCAGGCCAGAGGCCAGGACGAAGGAGAGGGAGGCCCACAAAGCTCCTCCTGGGGACAATGAGTTCTGGCCAACTTTTATTCCCAGCTAAACTATCGATCAGAAGTGCAGGCAGGAAAAATGCAAACACCTCTTGAGGCATGCAGTCTATCCAGAATCTTACCCTCCACTGCCCTGTCTCAGGAATCCACCACCACAAGGGAGCTAAATCAAAAAGGATGAAGACATGGGATGACGTTGATGGGGAAAAATGCATTTTAAAAATTCCAGGGCTGGCACTGTGGCATAGTCGGTAAAGCTGCCACCTGCAGTGCTGACATCCCATATGGATGCCAGGTCGTGTCCCAGCTGCTCCACCTCTGGTCCAGCTCTCTGCTATGGCCTGGGAAAGCAGTACAAGATGGCCCAAGTCCTTGGGTCCCTGCACCCACGTGGGAGACCTGCAAGAAGCTCCTGGCTCCTAGCTTCGGATCAGCCCAGCCAACTGGGGAGTGATCCAGCAGATGGAAGACACCCCCTCCCCCTCTGCCACCTTTCCCTCCCCCTTCCCTCCCCTTCTGTGTAACTCTTTCAAATAAATAATTTTTTTTAAATCACATTTTTTTTTTTGACAGGCAGAGTGAACAGTGAGAGAGAGAGACAGAGAGAAAGGTCTTCCTTTTGCCGTTGGTTCACCCTCCAATGGCCGCTGTGGCCGGCATGCTGCAGCCGGCGCACCATGCTGATCTGAAGGCAGGAGCCAGGTGCTTCTGGTCTCCCATGGGGTGCAGGGCCCAAGTACTTGGGCCATCCTCTACTGCACTCCCGGGCCATAGCAGAGAGCTGGCCTGGAAGAGGGGCAACTGGGACAGAATCCGGCGCCCCAACCAGGACTAGAACCCGGTGTGCCGGCACCATAAGGCGGAGGATTAGCCTAGTGAGCCACGGCACCAGCCCCCAAAAAAATCACATTTCAAAGCTGGCTTCCCCTGAATGCAGTCCTCTTGATCTCACCATAATGTGCAAAAAACAAAAAGCTCAATCCTAAAGTGCATGTTTATTCACACTAACATTTTGAAGTTGCAAGTAGGTTGCCACTGACAGCCTCTTGGGACCATAAAACACGGCAGCAGCCAACACTTGCAAGCTGCCGCGGAGTTTGCCCCTGCATTTCCTCGCCTTTTCTTTCTCAGGCTTCACAACAGCCTCCTCCAACCCCACCACCAGACAGATTCTCGGTGGCAAGGCCACTCAGGGCAGGGCCCAGCCTCCGTGGGCTGTGGGGGGAGGGCTGATGCTGATTGAGAGCCTCTTCCTTGCTAAGAGCTTAGATCATCTCATTTGCGTCTCTTCGGCCATCTGCGCTTTGACAGGGGAAGGGAATGGGCTCAGAGAGCTTCGGCAGCTCCCCCCACTCACACAGCCTGCCAGTGGCAGAGCCAGGCTCCGAGCTTGGACATCTCTGCTGTTTGGCTGGCATTAGCCAGCGGCAGCTGTGCTCCCCAGGGGGTCCAGCCTGGGCAACCCCAGCCCGCCCAAGAGCAAGCTCCTCTCCCTGGGCTCCAGCGGCACTCACTGCATGAGGGTGTCCCGGGCTGGGTCCGAGAGGTAGCGCTTGGAAACTCCCAGGAACAGGGACCGGTATCGCTTCCGTCTATCCTTGGTCTCCATCAGCCTGGTGTTTAAGTAGCGGCCCACACCTACGGGGTTCTGCACCGGGAGAGAATGGCAGGAAGGACATGAGCCAGCCTAGCAGAGGCCATGACCGCTGGCCACCCCCCGCACCCCTCCCTCCTCCATCTGTCAGTCACATGTTGATGGTGAGGTCCCTAACCTGGAACCTCAGAATGTGACCAGATTTGGAAATGGAGCAGTTGTAGACATAATTAGCTAACTGTGGTTGGTGGGATGTTGATCCACTGTGACTGGTGTGGGGGAGGCCTGTCGGGGGGTGTGGGTCAGGACTGTGACTGGTGTGGGGGAGGCCTGTGGGGGGGGGGGAACAGGCTCCTGGGCTGGACGGATGAGCACAGGGCCTTCCTGGACCCCAGCCCTCCCATCAGCCCTTCCTCCTGGGGACGGCTGGGCCTGTGGAAACAACATGCTCACTTGGCTCTCTCTCAACATCTTCCCCCGTGTGAAGCGCCGCCCCCGGCCCCCACCACAGCCTTGCCGGGCTGCAGGCTGGAGGACAGGAAGGGGAGTCAGACTGCGGGCCTGGCCAGCTGGTCAGCAGAGCACTCGCCTAGCGGGGCAGGCACACTGGGGACGGGCCGGCACTGGGGGAGCTGAGGAGCTGGAGGGGCTGGCAGGCTCCCCTTCAACGAGGGAGCGCTCAGAGGCAGGTGCCGGAGGGGATGGTGGGAGGAACAGATCGGGGAGGTAGGTAAGGTACACACCAGAGTACCCAGGGTGACAGGGGAGACCTTCAACATAGAAAGCTGTCTGAGCAGGCAACGCCAGTCAGTGCCACTGGGAACTAGCATGGGGGCTCCCTGATGGGGGCTCCTGGGGTGTGGGGGCAGGGGGCACGCCGGTGAAGCCACTTTGTACTAATCCATGGAGCTGCTCTCTCTGTGCACCTTTCTGTCTGACCATTAGACGCAGGGACAGGTGTGGCTCAGCAGGTTACGATGCCACCTGCATTGCCGGCATCCCATAGGGGCGCCAGTTCGAGTTCCAGCTGCTCCACTTAAAATCCAGCTCCCTGCTAATGCACCTAGGAAAGCAGCAGAAGATGGCCCAAGTGCTTAGGCCCCTGCCACTCACACGGGAAACCTGGATGGAAGACCAGAGCTCCTGGCTTCCACCTGGCCTAACCCTAGCCATAGCAGCCATCTGGGGAGAGACCAGGGGGTGGAAGATCTCTGTCTCTCCCTCCATAGCTCTGCTCAACAAGGTCAATGCTCAAGGGCCCTGTGTAAACTAAGGAGCCAAGGTCCTAGAGCCCAGGGGCTGACTTGCATCACAAGACTGAGAAATTGAGTGCTAGGTCACCTGCGTGGGGATGGCTGCCTCTGTGGAGGCGGAGAGAGTGGGAGGGGAAGAGGGCAGAAGGGGCCTGCCCAGCCACAGTGACAGCTGCTCCCGAGGCCTCAAAACAGAGAAATCGGAATTCCCTGGGGGAGATGGGAGCATGGGTTCTGGAGCAGCGTCTTCGTCCGCAGACTCCCAGCACCCCCCGCCCCGGGCTCCCGAAGCTGAGGCCCCGCACAGGGTCCAGGGGTCCGGCAGGCTGTGCTCTTACCAGCCCTGCAGTGACCCTGGCGCCCCGCTCAGTGTGAGGATGTGTGCCTTAGAGGAACAAGGTGGTGGCCGTGGGGGCCAGTCCCTTGGGACTCAGGGCCCAAGACAGGTCTGAGCGCTCTCCGCCCCTCCCCACCCTCGCCCTCCCAGCCGCCCCAAGCACCTGGTAGGTCTTGATGCTGGTCCGCTTGGAGGCCAGGAGGAAGGGGGGCAGGCTGGCGTACTGGCACTTCTTCTCCTGTGGAAGCCACGAGCCAGGGCCAGACGTGGCCTGGGAGCCAAGAAGGAAGGCAGAGCTAGAGGGCCTGGCGGGTGAGGGTTCTCGGCACCCAGCAATCCTTGAGCCGGGGACGGTGGAGGGACCCAGCCAGGCCCCACGAGGGGGTCTGGGGGGGCCCTCACGACCCATGCTCCCCCTCTTCCAACCTCTGCCTATCAGCCAGGCTCTCAGGGCCCTCATGGTCTGGCAGGTGCAGTGAGAGGCTCTGGGCCACAGCCTGGACAGCGGAGGCCACACTAGCCTGTGCCACACGGGCTGGGTCACCCCCTGCCCTCCTTGCTCTTATGGGGGGTAACCAAGCAGACCCCTCCCCAGATCGGGCCTCAGTATCCTCTTGTGAAATGTAAAAGATGACCCCTTCCATGGGGACTGGAAAGTGCCCAGCAGGTCTTGGGGAAGTGACATGCCCTCCCCGCCATACCACCCTAACTCCTTCCCCGACGCTGCACACAGACTTGCTTGGGGGAAAGGGAGGAGCCTGCTCAGAGCCCGGGCTGCGCTCTGCACGCCCAGAGAGGCACAGCTGCCTGCTGTCCTCTGAGGAGCAGGCGGGCAGACCCTGTGGAGGGTGGACCCCCTGGTCACCCTCTGCCCTGCCTCAGTCTCCCCTGCTCTTCCTCCAGGGCTCTGAGGGCTGGGTGGAGACGGACACTGACTGGTCACTTCCTGGGTGCCAGGAGCCACACTGTAGGCTCTGGGCATGCGGCCTCATCTGTCCTCACAGCCGCCTCGCTGGCCACATGGGGAATGGGCACACCTTACCCAAAGTGAGGGGTGAGGGCACGAGCGGGACTGGAAACAGGACAGTGCTCCCCAAGACTGTACGCTCCCTGGAAAGTAGCCCCCACCCGCGGAGAGCTGCCCTCCCAGACAGGCAGGTGGGCGGGGTGGGGGGTGCGGACCAGCTTCCGGGGACACTGGCTGACGGTGGCCCAGTAGATCCTCTCCGTGGGTGTCTCCGGGTTGCGGGGAAGTTTTGAGAAAATGCCACGATTCTTGTTGTGACGTGAGTTCAGTTCTTCCACGAAGCTCCTGAAACTCATCAGTTCCCTAGCCTTTTTCTTCTGCAAGACAGCGGGGTGGGGGTGGGGGGGTCTGCTGTGCCAGGAAACTCCAGAGCCTTCTTTCTCAGCCCCCACCAGCAGTCAGAGCAAAGCCAGTGCTTCCGCAGGGTCACTCACTGTGGCCTCCCAACCCCCACCCCCACTGGCAGGTCAGGCTGGGGTCAGCCTGTCCCCAGCAGCACTGGACGTGCTGGGTGGCGGCACAGCCAGCACCAGAGAGGACTTCCAGGGCCACAGCACTGCTCTGTGGGACACTGTGCACGCAGCCATGGTCCAAGCCCACAAAACAGATGCCACCCAGACTGACAATGGCTCAGGGCGGGGGAAGGGGAAGCTGGCAAGCTGAGACTCCACCCCGGTGTCCCCTCCCAGCCTCGGCCTCATCAACAGACCATACAGACCGGCACCCTCAAGCCCTGCAGGCCTCACAGCCAGCACCCGGCCAGCCCTGGCATCACGGGCCACGTGCACCCCTATGGAGTCCATGTTGGTGCAGTGATGGAGAAGAGGCCGTGAGACAGGAGGCCCCGGGCTCAAATCCCAGCCCTGCCCTCCCCAGCCAGGTGGCCAGCTATGGTTTCATCTTCTAACCCCAGGAGGGGATGAATTCCACCTGGCTGCAGGGCAGACGTAAGGAGGTGTGTGGCGTCTCTGGGATGGATTGGTGAGGCCTACCCAACCCCGCCAGCCTCCCAGGTGCACACCTGCACAGAGTAATGACCGAAAGGCAGCGGCTCACTCCGTTCACCAGAGAAGATGTCATAGGGGCCGCGGGTGCCGATGGACCGAGCCACGTAGGTGTCGATGCTGCTCTTGAGGGTGTAGGTGCCGGGTCCCAGGCCACTGCCCTAGGGCACGGCAGAGGTGACAGTGCCGTCACCCTGGCAGTCACTCAGAATCCCCAGTGCCCTGGGGGCCTCCCTCCAGGAAGGCGTGGGCAGGCTGGTGGGCTTGGCCAGGGGAGGGCTGTACCTGGTGAGCCAGTGGGGACGGCTTCTTGCTCATCCTGCACAGCAGGCCCTCGGAGTGGGACCGGTTCCAGGCATTCTCCTCCAGCCGCGTGTAGGGGTTACCTCGCTCCCCATAATTCCCAGGGCCTGGGTAGTAGTTCTGTGGGGCAGGGGAGGGGACTGAGGGCATCCAAGGAGGAAACACTCGGGCCTCCCACCTCTAAGAGGGGTCAGGGTTTCAGGTCCCCGGGGTTACCCAACACACGGCACTGGTGCTGCTAGCACCTGCCCAGGGCCCCGCTGCCCCGTGCTGGTTCCATCTGACGGCTTCCTTCCCACATTCCGCACAACCTGAGCTCGCTGCTGCTACCCACGCCCATGCCGCCCTGCCCAGCTCGCTGCCCGGGCTCGCTCATGGTGTGCTCCCTCCCCTCGCCTTGGGGAAGCCACCAATCCTGCAGAGCCAGCCCAGCCGTCAGTCACCTCTCCTGGGGAGGGCTTGCCCTGTGGCCCCAGACGGATGCCTGCCGTGGCGGCCTCAACGGTCCCATCCTTCAGAGCCCTGCACACACTGTGCTGTGGACAGTGCTGGACACAGAAGGACCCAGGTCCTGGGTTCGGATCCTGGTTCTGCAGCTTCCTAGCTGAGAAACACCGAGCCCCGTGAGCCTCACATCCTCATCTGTGACGTGGGGATGGTAACACTTTGCTCCGGGAGGTAACGAGGAAGCTGAATAATGTCTGTGAAGCCCCCTGCACAGTGGCCAGCTCACAGTGGGCAGCAACATGAGTCAGAGTGGGGTGGCTGACAGTCTCGCAAGCAGAAGAGGTTAATAACTGTGGCTGGAATGACCATCGGGGGCTTGGAATGCCAGATCAGAAGGGAAGACGAAATTAGCACTAGGATGTAGAGGGGCTCCTTGGATACCCTTCGCAGGGTTTTTGCCGCTGTGCTGCACCTCCGGGCCACACGGGGTCGCTGCCGTTCCACGGATGACTCAGCCAGCCCAACTCCGGATCCTGGAAGCTGGTCCTGGGGAAGCCAGGCCCAGCGCAGGGCCCTCTGCTGGGGAAATCATGCCACTGCAGGCAGCAGCCTTGTTTGTTTTCCCCATGGCCCAGGTGACCCAGTCCATCCTGGAGAAAAACTCCAAGGGCAGGAAGTTGGATCCCGGAATGGTGTGCTGGAAGTTGTGAGAGCTTTACCACCTTGGTTCTGGAGGCAGCCCCATGAGACCAAGTCAGTACTGTCTACATTCACACAGACGGGAAACTGAGTCTGAGAGAGGCAAACCACCCGTCCAGGGCCCCATCCCAGGCCCTGGGGTGACTGGGCAGGGAGCACCCTGTGGCCGGGAGACTGGGGGAATGAGGGTGGCAACAAAGGGGTGAGCGTGACCCCTGCCCTGAAGTTCAAGGGCAGCCCAAACCCTGCGCCGACTGCTTCGCCAGTGTAGTCTCTCTCCTAACATGAAAGCTTCAAGTTCCCATGTTCAGTATCACACTCAGGCTGACGTGATTTTTAACCACCTGCTATGTTGCCAGAGCTGCTGGGGCCCAGGCAGCAAGGACTGATTCGGCAGCCAGTGGGGGAGTTTGGGAGAGGGGTTTTGTTAACACTGGGCCCCCAAGAGCAAGAAGGACCCCCCAAAGATGGGCAACAGGGGACGGTCCCCAGGCAGATGCCCCACCCCCCACCCCGCAGCACTGGGGCCAGGGACACAGGAAGGAGACAGACAGTGTGAGATGGGCAGGGCTGAGCCCAGACGTCAGACCCTGCCCCCACAGAAGGTCAAGGACAGAAATCCTGGACCCCCTGGACTCCAGCTCTGTGGGCTTGGGCTGCTGTCGCTCTCCATGCTCAGTTTTCTCATCTGTGAAGTGGACAAAGCGATGGTGCCCACCTCCCAGGGCTGCTGTGGGCCAGGACTCCCCAGGGCGCCGCAGGCCCTGGCTGGGCACCCACTCTACTACTTCCCAAGTGCAGGTAAGGGCTTGTTGGCTAAATGCCTCCCGGTCGCCCCTGCCTAAGCTGCCACAGCATCTGCCGGTCCCCGAGCAGGGCAGGGGGGATCTCCCTGAGGTCACAGAAGGCCCAGGCCCCGGGGGGAAGGCAGGGGCTTTGGGGCCTGCGGCAGCTCTCGCCTCCTCTGACCTCCAGGACCTGACCCGCAGAGGCTGCAGAGCATTACAGAGAGTGTCTGGGAGCAGCTGCGTGCACTCACTCGGTCTGAAAATGCCCACGGCCTGCCTGTTGTGGGCCAGGCTCTGCTAGGACCTCGGCAGCTGCCGTGAATGAGCCAGCCCTCGGGGCTGCTGTGCACCGAGCACCCGAGCCCCGCGGGCACTCCTGGAGGGGCGAGGAAGGCTTCCCAGGCGGCCTCCGCAGGAGCGGCGGGGAACGGCAGGTGCAAAAAAGCCTTCCCTGAGACGCCGAGGGGCTGTGGGGGCCCTGGACGGGAGGCTGGCCGGAGCGAGGCTGCTGCCAGCCAGTGTGGAGGGCCGAGCGCACCTGCACCTACCCCAATGAAGCCCCGGAAGCGCGCCTCCCCGGAGCTCAGCAGCCCCCGCGTGCTGCACGGCTTGTGCTGCAGCAGCTGCAGGAAGTCTTTGATGTTGTAGGAGCCGGGCCCCAGCTTCTGTCCCTGCACCAGGAGAAGAGAGCACGGGATGAACGCGGCCGGAAGGAGCCCGGGGGCGGCCGTGTTCCTTACCCGGAGAGCTCCGCCTGCGCCTGGACGACACCGGGACGGCCAACATGGGCGGGGGGCCCGGCCCCAGCCCCCGCACCTGCTGCTGCTTCTCTTTCAGGATGGCCTGGTACTGGAAGTGGGGCAGCTGGGTCAGCCGCGTGGCTTCCTGGGCCCGGGCCCAGCCTGTGCCCACCTCCTTCCTCAGCTTCTTCTTGCTGAAGCAGGTCTCCTTGGAGCTGTAGGTCCCTGGTCCTATGTGGGACTAAGGCAGAGCAGGGTGGAGGATGTGCCAGCCATACCAACCCTGCCCTGGGTGACGTAGCCAGCGCCCCCCACCGAAGCTGGTACCGGGGACAGGGGACTCGGAGGCGCGCGGCCAGACCATGCGGCAGGCGTCGCGCGAGCTATGCCGACTCACCACCTCCTCGGAGTAGCGCCGAGAATACGGGGCCTCCGTGAAGGTGCTGTACTTCTTCTGGTTGGGGTAGACAGCGGACACGTCGAACCTGGTGGGGGACCCAGGCCCGGTGAGAGCGCCCCGGGGTGGGGGAGTTGGTTTCCCAGGGGAGTGACTGTGGGCGGCGGCAGGGTGGCAGCGGCCTTGAACTCCGCCCCCTCCTCTGGCTGAAGGCTTCTCCATAGTCCTAATACGCATTTCCAGGGCCCACACTTTAGCTGTCTGCTGTAGTCCCAGAGTCCCAGCTGTGCGTGCACACAGCAGGTCACACACACACACACACACACACACACTCCTCCATGAAGAAAGGAGGCCAGACTCCCGGGTTTAAGTCCAGCCATGACTTTGTAGCCGAGGGACCTACTGCGCGCCAGGTCATGTGGCCTCCCTAAACCTGGCACACAGTGGGGCTCTTGATATAGTGTGAGAAAAGAATTCTGGGCACGGAAGCTAGCAGAATGGGGGAAAGGAAGTTCAGCCCCTTGCCCCCAATGGCTGCCCCAGGCTCCGCCCCTTCCCCACCCCCACCCTCCAGGCAGAGAGGGGCTGGGGGCGTTCACCTGTGGCTCTGCACGCCAAAAGGCGCCCCGCTGAACCACTTCGGGGCGACATTCGTGCCCATGGCGTCGGGGCAGGCCCAGCCGCAAGGTTCCCTTGGTGCTCGGCACCCCGCTACTCCTCACAGAGCCCACCTCCCCGCGCCGCCCACCAGCACTGCCCGCCGCTGCCCCGGCAACCTGGGCCTTGTGATTCGTCCAGGTCCGCGCGCCGCGTGGGTGCCACGTGGCAGCCCCCCGCCGCAGTCCCTGCGCCGGCGACTGGCCCCTCCACCTCCCCCCACGTTTTCAAGATCCCGTTGCCAGAGACCGTCCCTCAAGGCTGCCGACTTGGCGGCCCCTCGTGCAGCCCCTCCTGTCGCGTTTGGCGGCCTTTGAGACAAAATTGTCCCTGATTGCTGGCCGGATTCTTGCGCCCCTGCCCACGGCCAGGGACCACGCAGACTCCGGAAGCGTCTCTCCGTGTTCCCCTGGGGCTGATGGGGGGGTCCGCCCACCGAGGAGGGAGAGGGAGGCGGAGCTAGGAGCCCAGCGCATGGAGGGCAGGTGAGGTGGGAGAGCAGGCGAGGGCCCCACGCCTCCTGCACTCACCCTGCATGGGCAGGGCCGACTCTGCGGGGTGCCTGGGCCCCAGATGTAGCCCCTGGGAGTCTGGTGACTCCAGTGTGGTCATGCCATTGAGAGAGGGAGGCCTGTGACCCAGCCTTGCAGATCACAGGAGACTGACTTCCTGGAGAATTCCAAACTCAGTACTGAAGCTTGGGTATGACCTGCCAGGTGAGAGCAGGAGTTGAGGGTGTGTGCCCCCCACCTGCACCTCAGGGCCGTGCTGTGGGGTTGTGTAATCCCATCCCCACTCTCACCTTTGCTCCCACCCAGGGGGCTGCAGGCAAGGCCGGCAGAGAGCCACGCCCATGCCAGGTGGCAGGAGTGAAGCCAGAGAGAGGCGGGATGTGCCCAGGGAGGCGGGGCCAGAGGCATAGTGGGTCTCGGTCTAGGCCCCGCCCAGCGTCCCTGACCCTGCAAGCCGGCATTTACCCAGGATGCAGAGGCAGGCAGACGCCGGGGCACTTGCGCCCTCCCTGCGTGGCCGAGCTGTCGGTCAGTGGTGTCAGACCCGGTGAACACATGAGGATCAGACACCTGAGTCATCGGAGCAGACTCTGCCCTGTGGGTCACTTCCTTCTCCCAGCTCAGCACCCTTCCGGGCAAAGGAGGCCAACAGTCTCCCTCTGGCCAGGCTGCCGCGGGCACTGGGTGACTTAGCTCAGGTAGCACTAGGGGCACCCAGCAGGAGCTCAAGGAGGGGAGGCGCCGGCTCTCACAGAGGCGTCTTGCACTGACTGACAATGGACAATGGATGCTAAATGAATGGATGAATGAATGAATCCCATCCAGCTTCCCAGTGACACATAAATCCTCCCAGAGACCTCTATGGACCCTGGTGCTGCTGCTTCCTAGCGGGTGGCCTCAGGCCAGCGCCCTGGCCAAGCGTCAGTGTCCTCACCTGTGACATGGACAGGTGACTGTCATGGTGGTGGTGAGGCTTGGGTGGTGGCACCATCAAGCTCTGAGCCGGGGAGAGGCCTTCGGTGGGCCCTGGATCTGCTTGGGGACAATCGGCGGGCTCAGACCCACCGGCAGCTGCATTACATCCCTGCTGCCCGAGCCCCTTGGCTGCACACCTCGTGCGGGAGTGACCCGAGCATCCAAGCCAAAGTTCACATGCCTAGAGTCCTGGCTACTGGGCGGGCTGGGTGGGGTGGGTTGAGTCATTTAGGCCCCGCCCATCAACGCGACTTCCTGGCCCGGCCACTCTCTCTCTGCAGCCAGGCTGGGTGTAGCTCCTCCACTCCACTGCCCCAGTACAGAAAAGGAAACGTTGAGCTCTGGCCCTGGGTAACTGACCCTGGGTCACCCCGCAGGTTAGGGCTTCTCGGCCTCAGAGCCTCTGTTGGCCCAATGCAAACCAGCCAAGCTCCTCAGCCGGGCGGCAGCTCCCGTGTCAGGGCTGTGGCCTTAGGTAGGTAGCTCTTCCGTGTGGCATCGGCCTGGGGTGGCTTTTTAAAAGAGAATTATGGGCCAGCGCCGCGGCTCAATAGGCTAATCCTCCGCCTGTGGCGCCAGCACCCCGGGTTCTAGCCCCGGTCGGGGCACGAGATTCTGTCCCGGTTGCTTCTCTTTCAGTCCAGCTCTCTGCTATGGCCCAGGAGTGCAGTGCAGGATGGCCCAGGTCCTTGGGTCCTGCACCTGCGTGGGAGACCAGGAGAAGCACCTGGCTCCTGGCTTTGGATCGGTGCAGCGCGCTGGCTGCAACGTGCCAGCCATAGTGGCCACTTGGGGGGGTGAACCAACAGAAAATGAAGGCCTTTCTCTCTGTCTCTCTCTCACTGTCTAACTCTGCCTGTCAAAAAAAAAAAAAAAAAAGCCACCCCAGGTCGCGTGTGTGGCCTAGCAGTGAAGATGCTGGTGTCCCGCACTGGGTGCCTGCGTGCACTGCCTGGCTCCGGCCGCCTCTGGCTGCCCCAGGAGACAGTGGTAGCTCAAGCGATTGGATTCCTGCCACTGGCATGGGGTGACCCGGATTGAGTTCCTGACACCCAGCTGGGGCTGTTGCAGGCATCTAGGGGTGAACCAGGGGATGAGAGCTCTCTCTCCCTCTCTGTCTCTCAATTTTTTTTAAAGCCAAGCTCATCTGTTACAATGGATATTATTAAAAAATAGAAGTGGCATAGTGAGTAAAGCTGCTGCCTGCAGTACAAGCATCTCATGTGGGCGCCGGTTCGAGCCCTGACTTCTCCACTTCCAATCTGGCTCTCCACTATGGCCTGGGAAGGCAGTAGAAGATGGCCCAAGTGCTTGGGCCCCTGCACCTGCTTGGGAGACCAGGAGGAGGCTCCTGGATCCTGGCTTCAGATAGACACAGCTCTGGCTGTTGCAGCCATCTGGGGAGTGAATCAGCAGATGGAAGACCTCTCTCTCTCTCTCTGCCTCTGCCTCTCTATAACTCTGGCTTTCAAATGAATAAATAAATCTTTTAAAAATATAAAAAAATAGCACCTACTGGAGTGCATGTAGAGAAATTGAAACCTCTGTGCCTCGATGGTGGGAAAGTGAAAGGTGCAGATGCGTGGAAAGCCAGCTGGCGGTTCCTCAGTGCATTAAACACAGGATTACCTCGTATCCCAGTGATTAAAGACAGACACGTGAACAGATTTCTGTGGCTTTGTTCACAGCAGCAGTGTTTACAACAGTCCAAGGTGGAAGCAACCCTAGAGTACACCAACAGCTGAATGGGTAAACAAAATGCAGCATAAGAATACAATGAAATAGTATGCAGCCTTGAAAAGGAAAATCCTAATACATGATATACATAATAATGAAATTATCATTTAAAAATTTTTTAAATGTGTTTTCATTTTTATTTGAAAGGCAGACAGATAGAGAGTGGGCTGGCACTGGCATAGTGGGTAAAGCCACTGCCTACAGTGCTGGCATTCCAGTTCAAGTCCCAGCTGCCTCACTTCCTATCCAGCTCTCTGCTATGGCCCAAGTCCTTGGCACTCATATGGGAGACCTGCAAGAAGTTCCTGGCTCCTGGCTTCAGAGTGGCCAAGCTCCACCACTGTGGCCACTTGGGGAGTGAACCAGTGGATGGAGGACCTCTCTGTCTCTGTCTCTGTCTCTCTTTATCTCTCTGCCTCTGTCACTCTACCTTTCAAATAAATAAATCAATCAGAATGAGAGAGAGAGAGAGAGAGAGAGAGAGAATCTTCCCTAGCCTGGTTCACTATGACTGCAACAGCCAGGCTGGGCCAGGCCAAAGCAAGAGCCTGGGACTCAGAGTCTCCCCAGGGGTAGCAGGGACCCAAGCACTTGAGCTGTCACCTGCTGCCCCCCAAGGTGCACATTAGCAGGCAGCCGGAGCAGCAGTGAAGGAGTGGGACTTGAACCCAGGAGTTCTGATAGGGGATGGGGCCCTGAAGCCCTGTCTTAGGTGCTGCCCCAAGCGCCCGCCCCATTGAAGGCATCATTTTAAATGAAATCAGCCAAACACGAAAGAACGAATACTGTGCAGTTCCAGGCGTGTGCAGAGGTGGAGGACTTACATCCATGGAGACAGAAAGTAGCATTGTCGTTGCTTGCACTGGGAGCAGGGGCAGCTGGGATCGCTGTGCAGGGGTGTGGCACTTCCCTTTGGGGAGGATTGGAGTGGAGCAACCAGGACACCAACCAGCACCCATATAGGATGTGGTGTCACAGGGGGCAGCTTCACCTGCTATACCACAATGCCGGCCCCGCCACATTTTTTAAAAAGTCAGATATTCTCAGAATCCACTCTTGATTCTCCCAAATAGGTGAGAGAACACGTTTCATCTCGTGATTATCAGCAAGTTAGAGTCACATTTTTATTAAAGATTATAAATTTTACAGTAAAAAAATGGACAAGTGACAAATGGCAGAACACAGTTTTGTCTTTTTATTGTTAAAGTCAATTTTTAAATTCTTGTTCAATAATTGGCTGTTTCCTTTTTTTTTTTTTGGAGAATGCTGCTTTATTTTTCTTTTTTCCATTATTATTTGAGAGGTGTGGGCGGGGGACATCTGCTCCAGGCTGAAGCCAGGAGCCAGGAACCCAAACCTGGTCTCTCACATGTTGGCCGGGACCCAAATACCTGAGCCATCAGCCACGGCCTCCCAGGGTGTTCATTAGCATTCGCAGGAAGCTGGTGGGAGCAGAGCCAGGACTCTCACCCAAGTACTCCAAACCAGAGTCTTTTTTTATATTTATTTATTTATTTATTTGAGAGGTGGAGTTACCAGAGAGAGGGAGAGTCAGAGAGAGATCTTCCATCCCCTGGTTCCCGCCCCAAATGGCCACAACAGCCAGGGCTGGCCCAGGGCAGAGCCAGGAGCCAGGAACTTCTTCCTGGTCTCCCACACAGGTGCAAGGGCCTAACCACTTGGGCCATCTTCTACTGCTTTCCCAGGCCATCAGCTGGGAGCTGGATTGGAAATGGAGTAGCAAGGACTCGAACTGGTGCCCATATGGGATGCTGGTGCTGCAGGCGGAGGCTTCACCTCCTATGCCACAGTGCTGGCACCTAGAGTCTTAAAAAATTTATTTATTTATTTGAGGGGCAGAGTTACATAGAGAGGGACAGACAGAGAGAAAGAGATCTTCCATCTGCTGGTTCACTCCCCCAGATGATCACAATGGCCAGTGCCAGGCCAGGCCAAAGCCAGGAGCTTCTTCTGGGTTTCCCATGTGGGTGTGTAGGGGCCCTATTACTTGGGCCATCTTCGGCTGCTTTCCCAGGTGCATTAGCAGGGAGCTGGAAGCTAAGTGGAGCAGCCACTCCTGCTGGAGTTGCAGGCTGCTGGCTTAATTTGCTGTGCCGCAGCACAGCCCCCAACGTCATACATTATTAAGGTTGGAGAAGCCGGGTTGGAACTGGCACAAGGGGCCTGTGCTCTCCTCGGCTGAGCAGAGGGGATGCAGAGAAATCTCAAGCAGACAGCCTGATAAATAAGGACCAAAGAAAGCCACAAGAGAAATGGACACTGAACACCTGCCTGATGATTGATAGCACAGCAGCAGGACTGAGGGGGCGTGGCAGCTGGAGAGGACAGGCCAGGTTCACAGAGCTGGCGGTGGGAGGCTGCGGTGGAGGCCGAGGGGGAAGGGCCGGCAGGGCTTCAGCAAACTGGGCTCCTTGGGCCGCCCCAGCTCCGTGACCTGGGCAGGTCCCTTTCTGCCAGTCAGCCTGTTTCCTCTTCTGCTGAGTAGAGTGAAAACACGCCCTTTGCTCGCACCGGGGTTTGCGCGCCCCGAATCTGGCACTGCACCTGTTTTTCTGGCACACCTGGTTGTGCAATGCTGGCGTCTTACAGCTGCTGAGCAGCGAAAGCGGAAACACCCACAGGGTGCTCCTTGGCCCACACTCGGGCCCACCCACGGGCAGGAGGCGCCCGGTACCGGGAAGTGGCCGCGCCCTCGGCCTCTGCGCGCCTGGCTCGCTCGTGGGGGCGCCTGGTCTCCTGCCCTCCGCAGCCTTGGGGAAAGCGCGAGGCCAGGGAGCAGCAGGGCAGCAGCCATGGCGGAGCCGGAGACCGTGGCCGACGACCTGGACGCCCTCATCGACGACCTGGATTACCTCCCGGGCCACTTCCACCTGGAGATGCAGCTGAACTTCGAGCTGCGCTCACCGGAGCCGCTGCGCGTCCGGGACCTGAAGCTGCAGCGGGAGGGCCTGCGGCAGGAGCTGGAGCTGGCCGCGGCCTCGCAGCGGCCCGCCGTGCAGCACCTGCTGGGCACCTTCGCCTTCTACCTGGAGGAGCTGGACGAGGCCCGCGAGCGCTTCCTCCAGGTAGCCCGCGAGGATCCGGACAACCTCAACGCCTGGGCCAACCTGGCGCACGTGTACGGACGGCTGGGCCAGGAGGAAGAAGAGGAGGCTTGCGCCGCGCGGCTGGCGAGCCTCATGGGCCTGGCGGAGGACCCCGAGGCCGCCGGGGACCCCCAGCTCCGCGCCGCGTGCTGCCTGGCAGAGCAGGGCTACGCGCACGGCTTCGACGTGGGATGCGCCAGCGCGGAGGAGCGCGCGCGGGTGCTGGCAGCGGGCATCGCGCTCTACGACAAAGCGCTGGGCTACGGGCAACAGGTGGGTGACGCCCCGCATCGGCCCTGAGCTGGGAGGGCTCTAAGCTCGTTGGTATCCCTTTCTTCTGCGGAGATGCCCCCGCGCCCAGCGCAGACCTTACCTGAAGCTTTGCTCTCCCGGGCTGAGGGGCAGACCCCAGCGGGGCTGTCTGTATGCCCGGGTTTCTCTTTTGTCTACATTACAAATCCAACCTGGCCAATTCACACTCTTCCCTGCAAGCGCTGTGCCTCGCCGTTGCACATCCACCCAAGTAAGAGGCTCAGCCAGACACTGCCGGAAACCTGGGCAGCTTTCCTCCCTCTCCCCCGACCCAGCCCCCAGTCATCCAGACCTCACCTCCTTTCCACTGGGCCTGGGCTCCCTCATATCTGTACGGTTATGGACGCCACCCAAGCCTCCTGCTGCTGCCGGCCCCTCCGGAGCCCTTTCCTGCTGTGCAGGTGCAGTGGCTGCTGCCCTCCCTGGGCACCTGCCCTCAGCTTCCCCCTCCTGCCCCATCCTCCCCTCTGCTGCCCGATCGTGGTGCTCCGTCCTGTTGGCCACAGCATCCTGGGCCCTTGGCGGGTGCTGGAGGTCCTCCGTGCTCTGCCTCTCCGCCCTTCCTCTGCACACTGCCCTTCCAAGCCCAGCTGTGTCACCGTTCTTGTCTTGTTCCCCGGGATCCAGGACTCCTTACAGCTCACCTTGTCCCTTTCTTAGCTGCTTCTTGGTGTGCCTTGGGCTCCACCCATGCCTGGAAGGTTCTCTTCAGCCTCAGGTTTGTCTCCGATGTCCCCTCATCCAGGTGCGCCAGACGCCCGCCCTGGGCTCCCATAGCCTTGCTCCTACTGTCCACTTACAAGGCTGGCTTTCCAAGTCAACCCTGAGTGTTTGGGAGTAGGGAGAGTGTCCGCCTGGTGTACCACTGCCTACCTGATGGCTGGCACAGGGCCTGGTACACAGCGGCGGTTGGTGACTGCACCTTGTGTGGTGTGCCTGTGTGCCTCATGGGGCTTGGCACTAGGCAAACGGTGTATTCGTTATCTACGGCTGCAGAACAGATACGCCCAAAACGTTGCAGCTCTAAACAATAGGCATTGTCTCATCGTTTTTGTGGTCGGGGATCTTGGCATGGCTTAGCTCCCAGCCTCTGGGCCAGGGTCTCATCTGAAGGCTTGTCTGACACAGGCAGCCTCCGCCTCCCAGCGAGCTCTCCCGGCTGCCAGGGGTGGGCAGTTCCCTCGCCCCCCAAATGTCTCGTCACTCTGGCTGTGTTCTGTTCCTCAGGGCCAAGACACCAGGCACAGCCCACTCTCAAGGGGAGGGGCTTCCGCCAGGTCAGAAATAATAGGAGGCGCTGACTGCTGGGCGGCTGGTGTGGAGGGCGTTATCCAGGGTTACCGAGGAGGGTACTGCCATTCAGAGGGGCGCCGTGACCTCCAAGGTGGCACAGCATGGGCAGGCTTGAGCTCGTTCTGCCGATGTGTTCAAGTGTCTTAGATTTGGGGCGTGTCAGTGACAGCAAGTCGTCACACCCGTGTGCTGAGTGTGTGTGGCAGCAGACCGCGGAGTGTTTGAGGCTTAGAGAGCCTGGGCCAGGAGCCAGGAGGCCCCAGTTCTCATCCCAGCTGCCACACAGCTCATAGTGACAGCCTATCCTCTCTGGAGTTCCCACCCGTGAAATGGACTCGCGAGGGGGGCCTGTGCAGCTTCTGGGGTCCTTTGCTGCTCCCCGGAGCAGGGGGAGGCATCGGGGGTGGGGAGCTTCCTGGAGCTGAGCAGGAGGCAGAGAGTCAGGGGTAATGAGCAGAGCAAGGGCAGCCCCTTCCTTCCTGCCACCAGTCAGCATGGCCATGGGGGAGTTCCCCCTCGAGAGAGAGTGTGGCAGGGTGCCCAGAGTCCCAGGGTGTGGCTGCCAGGCTCGGGCTGTGTCCTTGGGCCTGGCCCTGCAGCCACTCTGCAGTTCCGCATGTAGCAGCCATGGTGGGCCCCACACAGGCCCCAGGAGAGTGGGGATTTGCTGTCCCCAATTTGTCATCTGAGGCTTGGTTAAGATCTCGCTTGTCAAGCGCCTGGCACACGGAGCAGGTGCGCCAGGGTGGGTACGCTGACGCCAGCCTTCTTCGTCAGGAGGCTGAGGCTTGAGCAGCCGGCGCTGTCTGACTGTGCTCTGTGTGGTTTTGCACGCGTCCCCTCTGGGCCCCAGCGTCTGCCTCAGAAACTTCCCGACAGAGCCCTCGGCCTCGGGCTTGCTGGGTGATCCCCCCAAGGATAGGTGAGCGTTCCCATCACTGAGTCGGTCCTGGGCACGTCCGAGAGGCATTTACTGGGCATCTGAACAAGTATTGAGCACCTACGGTGTGCCAGGTCCTGTCTTGAAGAAGCTCATGAATGCAGGGAGAAGCAAACATTCGGCTCCTCATTAGCCCCTCCCTGTGCGAGCAGAAGTCAGAGAGAGAGACCAGAGATGAGTGCACAGCTGGCTGAGGTCACCAGCGCTCACCCCCCGCCGGAGCCCTGTGACAGCCATCTCTAAGAGCTGACAGTGGACGTGCACTCTGGGACATGAGGACCAAATGTTGGCATCAGCAGAGACCTGGGAAGTCCTGGTCCCGTGGACACAGGGACAGTGACCGAGAGTCGGTCAGCAGCAGAGACTGAGGGAGGCTTCTGGAAGAGGCCAGAGCACACTGCTGGGAACATGGTGAGGGTGCTCCCAGCAGGTGCATAGTGTGTGCCAAGGCCCTGTGGCGGGACCCCGCAGCATGCGATGGTTTTAGTGACAGCTGACCTGGAGCAGAGGAAGGGGCCTGGAAGGAGAGGAGCCCCAATCCTGGTGGTGAAGAGCACGTGGTGGGTCTGCAGGCGGGTTCCTGCATCTCCTCTTACTGCCCATGATCCTCAGTCCCAGCAATCCTCAACTACTTGCAGTTCTGCAAACACGCTGAGCTGTTTCATAGCACCCTGTGCAGGACCTGGTGCCTGTGACCAGAAAATGCACTCCAGCCATCAAAGCTCAGCTCAAAAGTCACCTCCTCCTTAAAGGCTTCCTCCACACCGCTGCACACAGGAATGCTAATGACCACCTTCGCTGCACACCTTCCAGCCTTTATCTTAGTCCTGCAGTCCCAGCCTACAGATGTGGGAAGCGAGGCACAGCAAGGCTAAGTTAGTGGAGGTTGCGGAGCTAGTGAGTGACAGCTGGATCCACTCCACCCTGCTCGTTCTGCAGAGATCGGAGAGACGGGGGTGCGATGCGTGTATGCAGATGGCTGGCGGGCACTGAGGAGACACTGCTCACAGGCAGCCCCTGGGAATCAGAGATAGAGGGAAATCTGAGAGAGTTGCCATGGGCCAGGGAGCTCCGGGAGAGTGCAGTCATGGCCAGGGTGGGGGCCGAGGGAGGGGCAGCAGGGGGTCCCCCAGCTGGGAGGGCGTCCACTCACAGGAGTGCAGCTGCCCTGTGTGTGCTGCAGCCAGGGCCTTGCTGCCTGAGCGGGCAGGGCCGGGACCCTTCCAGGCAGGGCCGAGCCCTTGGAGCTCCATGCTGCAGAGCCGTGATCAGCTGCCTGGATTGCAAAGGGAAATATCAGAGGAGTTGAGTTTCCGGCACATGCTCCACAAATTGGCAGAGTCTGTGTGTGCATGTGTGTGCTTGTGTGCATGCGCTTCTGTGGCTTCCTCTCTTTGCCCCTCCCCCCACTTTCTCCTTCTCTAACTATGTCGGACATGGAGGCAGACAGCTCTATCACACCTCCCCCACCAGCGGCCCCTCTGCACACCTGGTCCCAGGTGGATGCTTGGTAGCAAATCTCCAGGGTGAGTGGGTGTTGAGATCTTAAGCTATGGGGAGGACAAGTCAGGGCAAAATTTGGCCTCCATTACCCTTCACTTCTCTGTGCTTTGCTTTCCTCATCTGTCAAATGGAATTCTTTTTTTAAATATATATTTTAAAAAATTTATTTATTTGAAAGGCAGAGTCACAGAGAGGCCGAGGCAGAGAGAGAGAGAGGGAGAGAGAGGTCTTCCATCCGCTGGTTCACTCCCCAGATGGCTGCAACGGCCAGAGCTGAGCCGATCCAAAGCCAGAAGGCAGGAGCTTCCACTAGGTCTCCCATGCAGGTGCAAGGACTTGGGCCATCCTCTACTGCTTTCCCAGGCCATATAGCAGAGAGCTGGATCAGAAGTGGAGCAGCCGGGACTCAAACTGGCGCCCATATGGGATGCCGGCACTGCAGGCAGTGACTTCACCCACTACGCAACAGCACTGGCCCCTCAAATGGAATTCTAACATCAGGCTGAGAGGGGGGTGTGTGCTGTGAGTGGGGACCGTGAGAGCATGCGTTGGGTATCTACTCTCTCCCGCTGCCCACCTGCCCTCCGGCCTCTACCCAACACTGCGAGTTGCCCCTGAGCCATGCCCAGCCTCTGGCCCCTCCGAGTGGTTTCAGGCCTGGCCCCTTGATGAGGGGGGGTGGATGGATTATGTTTTTTCCAGGCTCTTGCCTTGCACCTAGAGAAGCATTCTGCATACAGGCATGGATCAGGTGCACAAAGCGATGGAGCTTTTATTTAAAAAGTGAGAAAACAGGACCTGTACTGTGGCTTAGCAAGTAAAGCTACAGCTTGTGGTGCCAGCATCCCATATGGATGCTGGTTCGAGTCCTGGCTGCTGCATTTCCAATCCAGCTCTCTGCTGTGGCCTCATAAAGCAGTAGAAGATGACCCAAGTCCTTGGGCTCTTGCACCCACGTGGGAGACCTGGAAGAAGCTCCTGGCTCCTGGCTTTGGATCAACCCAGCTCCAGCTGTTGTGGCCATCTGAGGAGTGAACCAGAGGATGGGAGACCTCTCTCTCTCTCTCTCTCTCTCTCTCCCTCTGCCTCTCTGTAACTCTGCCTCAAATAAGTAAATAAATCTTTTTTTTTTAAAAATGAGAAATGAACATACACACACACACACACACATGAGCTCACGCACACATACACAGATGAGCATGAGCTGCCCCCACAAAGAAACCCCTGTCATGAGTGGGCCCCCAAGAGAAAGGGGGTTGAGGAGGGGAAGGAGACCAAGCACCCAGCACCTCCTGCAGTCATGGTCTCTGGTGGAAGAGAGAGCTCCGCTCAGTCATTGGCCTCTTTTAGGAGGTCGGAGGTGGAGCCGTCACAGGCATAAATCCACCTGGGAGTGTTGTGAGGCCTGTGTGAAGTTCCACATGGATCTTGATATGTATTCCCATGGCGCCTTCCCCCCAGGTCCCGGATGAAACAGATGAGTTCCAGGAAAGGGGGCATTTTTAAAATTTTGTTTTAAAGATCTATTAATTTATTTTGAATGTCAGAGTTAAATAGAGAGAGAGAGAGAGAGAGAGAGAGAGAGAGAGAAATCTTCCTTCTGCTGGTTCACTCTCTAGATGGCCACAATGGCCAGAGCTGGGCCAGGCCAAAGCCAGGAGCTTCTTCCAGGTCTCTCACATGAGTGCAGGGGCTCAAGCACTTGGGCCATCTTCCGCTGCTTTCCCAGGTACATTAACAGAGAACTGGATCAGAAGTAGAGCAGCTGGGACTCGAACTGGCACCCCTATGGAATGCCGGCACTGCAGGTGGGGGCTTAATCTTCCATGCCACAGCGTTGGCCCATTTCTTTAAATCTTGCTCCACATTAATCACTCCTCAAAATGTTATTGTCTCACACCCTGGGATCTTCTCTGTGCCAGGGCTGGAGCTGAGACAGCAGAGCTGAAGAAAGCCTGGTCAGCCCGTGGTCAGTTTCTAGTGCAGTGCACCGACTCTCAGGTGGTGGCTTTACCCGAAAAGGGGCATTTTGATTGACAAGTAGGCAGATAGTATTGTACATGGGGCGGGGCTTGTGACATCCACCTTCATGATCCTAAAGTAGCCTATCCCATATCCTGCTAGCGAGTGAGCCTCCTGTCCTGGGCCTCTCTCTGCTACGAACCCCACTGCCCGTTCCTGCCACTGTCTAGCAGGGGCCTCAACACTCAAGAGGAGTTGTGACCATTGTTAATTGACTTGAATAACAGTTTGAAGCCTTGAAATTCCTATTATTTTATAAAAGGTTTTATTTTATTTATTTATTTTATTTGAAAGGAAGAGTGACAGAGAGACAGGGAGAAAACAAAACAGAGAGATCTTCCATCTGCTGGTTTACACCCCAAATGGCTGCAATGGCAGGGCTGGGCCAAGCTGAAGCCAGGAGCCTGGAACTCCATCCAGGTCTCCCACATGGGTAGCAGCGGCCCAAGAACTTGAGCCATCCTCTGCTGCTTTCCTGGGCACATTAGCAGGAAGCTGGGTCAGAAGTGGAGTGGAGCAGGCAGGACCCAGACTGGCCTCTGATATAGGATGCTGGTGTCCTGAGTGGCAGCTTAACCTGCTGTGCCACGTCAGCCCCTCCTGTTATGCTTTAAATAAGGTAAATTGAACATCCATTTCTCTAACAAATATCGCTGCCTAAAACCAACTCAGTGACTCAGTTTCCTTCCCCTTTCCCCAAAATATTCGTGTCTAGGCACACACGTGCACTTCCCACAGGTGTACATCCCACACATGCACACGCGCAGGCACCTCCCAGCTGCTCACACCCAGGGCAGGCCCTGGGCAATATCAAGAACCGTCCCCACCGTGGGTGCCTGTGACCCTGTGCATTGATTTTATTCAAACCATGCAGACATGCTGCTGAAAGCTGTGAATCTCCCCGGCACAGGGTGTCATCTGCTCAGCGAGGGAAGTGATTCTCCTAGCCTGACCTGTGCACCTCGAGTGTCTGGGTCTCACTGGGCAGCTGGGCAGCAGGGCGGGGGGCGGTGCTGGCAGGTGTGGGCCTTCCCATCTATCACCTGCCCAGAGGCCTGGGGACCCGCACGAAGGGCTGGGAAGATAGTCTAGGTCAGCAAGCCCAGGACACTGAACACACACACACACATGCGCACACACACACACATGTGTACACACATGCACACACACAGTTCTACAATTAGAGTGGCTTGATTTGGCTCGGCTGGGAAAGGAGGTGGGTTGGGCTGGATGATGAGCTGGGCACCCAGCATGCTGAGGCTCTTCACAGACGATCTCATTCAATCCTCACTTCTGCAAATCTGACCCGTGAGCCCCATTCTGCACATGGGCAAGCTGAGGCTCAGAGAGGGGTAGTGGCCTGCCCAGGGCACACAGTCACGCGTGCCGGCAGGATCTGAACTCAGGTCTTTGGGCAAGCACAGCTGCCCTGAGGCTCTGGCTCTACCCTGCCTTTTGTGGCTTTCTTTGAATATTTATTTTCATAGTATGTGAAAGGCGGGGGTGGGGGCGGGAGAGAAGAGAGAGAGAGAGAAATCCATCTCCTGTCTGCTGGTTCACTCTCCAGATGCCCACAACAGCCAGGGCTGGGCCAGGCCAAAACCAGGAGCCAGGAGGTTAATCCAGGTCTCCCATGTGGGCATCAGGGAGCCAAGTCCTCATCGCTTGCTGCCTCCCAGGGTGTTCATTAGCCAAAAACGGGCTCAGAAGCGTCGCCAGCCGGGACTTGGACCAGGCACTCTGGTACAGGCTGCAGGTGTCCCAGGTAGCATCCTCACTGCTGCACCGAATGGCGGCCCAGGCTCAGCCATCTGATGGCCTTGGCGCCACTTCTCTTTGGGTGCCTCCTGAGTGCACTGCTGATTTCTCTCCCACCTGCCTTGTTACTGGCTCTGCCCCTCCTCCCTGACACAGAGCCCCAGAGTCACTGTTGCTTTTATTGACATCTGGCCCCCGGCCCCTCCGACAGGAGAGAAGGCCATGCACACTAAGGGTACAGGGCAGCGCGCAGTCACCGCGACAGGGGGCAGCCACAGTGCAGGAGCTCCGCTGGGACCCAGGGTGAAATGGGCTGGCCCTCTTCCACTGGGGACAGTGGGGTAGGGAAGTGGCCAGCACCAAGCAAAGAGGAGCCACAGGACCTGCATCTACACGGAACAGCAGGACGGAAAGGAGGTGGCCTGGGGACCTGCACTCAGTCTGTTCAAAGCCCGAATGTGGAACAGTCCAGGGCGTGGCACCCAGCCCTCAAATCCCCTCCGCCCTCTCCAGCAAGCCTGTGGCACAAGTTGGTCTCACGGGATTGTCTGTGGGTAGATGCAGAAGCTGAGCCAGGGACGTCTCTGGGACCCCAGCCCTGTGTCCACACTGCACACCCGGACGGCGGGAACGTGAGCTTGGATGTGCCCAGCCTGGCAGCATGCAGGGCAGGAGCAGAGAGGGCCTCCTGTGCTGGGCGCACAAGGAACATTCCTGTCATGCAGGCAGGATGAATTCCTAAGGCTGCCACCAGAGGACTTGCTTTTTTGCCACGTCAGCCCTTACCGGGGCCCAGTGATGAGATGGAGGAAAAGGGCGTGGGAGGGCGGCAGATCCAAACTTGAATCCTGGCACCTCTGCCCTGGGCTGGTGGCTTCTCTCTGTTCCCTGGCCCGGCACAGCAGGAGGAGGAGGCGCTGTGGCTCTGAAGGCTGTGGTGCGAGCCCTGTGCCCACCAGTGCACTGTGACAATGTCTCTCTGGCCTCCTCTTACGCATCCCCCCAGCCCTTGGGAACTGGCTGGAACGTGGAGCAGAGCCCAGTGGTCTCCAAGGGCAAAGTTCACATTGCAAGGCAAATGTTTTCCTTAAAGACTTACAGGGCCCTGTCCAGCCTGCTCAGCTGCACGGCCGATGGCTGAGCCGCTGAAGCTGCGTCGGGAAGGAAGTTTCTGCTGAAACTTCTCAACACAGAGGAGCCCCGCCTTGCCTGGGGCCGCCTCAGCCCCTCACCTGCCCTGGTACCGGCCTCACCCGCGTCCTCCTGCCGTTCTGCCAGATTGCAGGAGCCGGGGTCCCTGAGGACTGTGGTGTGTGGCTCTTAGAAGAACCAGATCTGCCTGCCCGCTTTGCTCCACTCCTCACAGTGTGACACAGCGAGAGTGCAGAATCGTGGTTCTGGGACTTCAGCGTGCAGTAGAGGGCTGGGCCAGGCTCAGCAGGTCAGGAAATCGCCTTTGTATCCGGTCCCCACGTGATGCCGCCGCTGCTGGCCTGGGAGCCCCACTTGGAGAACCACTGGGTCTACAGGGGTCAGGGGCAGGGATCCTCTCTTCCAGGCTCTGCCGTCTTCCATCTGTGCCACTCTGGGCCCCGTGCCCAACCACTCTGTGCCACCATTACCTCCTCTGTAACTTGCCTCAATAGCACCCTCTACCTCATAGGCAACTCTTGAGAGAGTCAGATGGGCTAAGACAGATAAGACACTGTGCCTGTACACAGCAAGTGCTCCATAAAATGTGGGGTTAGTAGTGGGGCGAGGAGAACACCGGCTCCAGGCTGCAGTCCAGGCCTGCACACTGGCCCTGTGACGGAGGAACCATCCTGTCTTAGCTTTCCCGTCTGCACTCCACGGGCAGTGATGCCCACTTCAAGGATGCGCTGAGTTCAGGTGGGATCTGGGTGAAAGGCCGTGGCAAACGATGAGCACTCTCTGTACCCGGATGTTGTGGAAGGAACAGGAACTTAAAATCAGAGCGACCTGGCCTGAACGGTCAGGTTAAGTCAGCAAGTCTCTGCTTCTCTCTGCCTCAGTTTCCCCTCTGTACAACGAAGACAACAATCGCTAGGCCCCAGCGGAGCGGGGAGCACCTCAGAACCCCTCGCCAGGGCTCTGTCCCTGGCTGTCACCGTCAGCCAGAACCCGGCTCTGCGGATCTCACTTGAGGGCCTGCAGGGGTCGTCCAGGCCCATCCCATGAATCTGTCACGGAGCAGCAACCTAATCGGGCCCCTCTCCAGCCAGAAGCCATGGCTCCCAGGCCGGGCGGCCCCTCTCATAGGCCACGGGCTCCCCAGCTCACGCACTGTGGCAAGGACCAAACTGGGGCAGGAGTGGGGCGTCCTGCACAGCGCCCACCCAAGATGGGAGTCGTAAACCCTGCAACAGAATTCCTTGCATGCTAAAAGCTTTCTTCTCTGGGAACCTTCTTGTCCAGGAGAGAGCAGAGCAGCCTCCAGCCTTCTCCGTGAGAGGCGGGGCAGCCAGGGGCCTGTTGAATTTCCTTTAACTGTACCACAGCGCAACACGTTGCCCCTGGTAACAGCTCCCACAGCTGCTTCCCTTCCAACCAGAAGAATTTCTATTAGACAGCCCACTTGGGGGCCAGAATTGCCGAGCAGAGCCAACAGCCTGCGCCGGACTCGAACCCAGGCACAGGGAGGCTACTGACCCCTCTGAATCCCACAAGCCCTGCTGTGCCTGTCACTCTCACCTGGAATGTGACTGGAGACTAAACTTATTTTTTTTTAAAGATATTATTTATTTATTCAAAAGTCAGAAAGAGAGAGAGTGAGAGAGAGATCTCCCATCTGCTGGCCCACTCCCCAAATGACCACAAAGGCCAAGGGTTGTCCCTCATCCAGCCAGGCCTGTGGGACCCCAGGCCCTGCTCTGTGCTCTATACTCGCTCTTGCTTGTGGCCACACCCCCTCGTCAGGAGCAGGCTCTGTGTGAGCCAAGCTCCCTGCAGGCCTGGGGCCAGAGGCCTTGGGGTCCCACAGACATGCAGCCAGGCAGCCTGAAGTACCCCACGCCTTTGGGCCCCTAGTGGTCAGATCTTCGCACTACTACAGCTTTGGCCAGCCTGGCCCACGGAAGGGGCCCCATGGATCCAAGTTTTCTTTTCCCTTCCCAGGCCCTGTAGGAGTTGATCCGGCATCCAACCCTTGCCTTCTTTTTTTTTTTTTTGACAGGCAGAGTGGACAGTGAGAGAGAGAGAGAGAGAGAAAGGTCTTCCTTTTTGCCGTTGGTTCACCCTCCAGTGGCTGGCGTGGCCGGCGTGCTGCGGCTGGCGCATCGCGCTGATCCAAAGCCAGGAGCCAGGTGCTTCTCCTGGTCTCCCATGGGGTACAGGGCCCAAGGACTTGGGCCATCCTCCACTGCACTCCCAGGCTATAGCAGAGAGCTGGCCTGGAACAGGAACAACCAGGACAGAATCCGGTGCCCCGATCAGGACTAGAACCCGGTGTGCCAGCGCCACTAGGCAGAGGATTAGCCTATTGAGCCACGGTGCCGGCCCTATCCCTGCCTTTTGGATGGGAAATGACCCCCACTTCTCAGGGATGCCCCTCTCTTTTCCCAACAACCCATTGCCACCTAAAGCCCCAATATACAGATTCGCACCTAAGTCACAGGCGGGTCCTTTACAGGGATGAGTATGAAAAGCCTTGGATCCTGGCATGCCACAGCTCTAACTCCTTCCATGGCTCCCCACTGCCCTGCCCATGAGCTCCAAGCCTGCAGTCTGGCCCCCAGGGGCCATCCTAATGTGCCCTTGCTGCCTCTTCCTCCCCTTGCCACTGGGCCCAGGCTGCAGGGCCGCGTGCAGAGCCTCACGGGCTCCCTGGGCTCCTGCACCTGATGCCGCATGCTGCCGCGGTGCCTGTCCTCCCAGGGCCCCCTGGCTGAGGCCTGCTCCTCCTTGAGGACCCTGCTCTAGGGCTTTCTTCTCCAGGAAGCCTCGGGACCCTCCTAGGTTACATAGACCCCTCCCCTGGGTCCCCACAGCCTGCGAGATGGGGGGACTCCCCTGAGGTGGGGCCCGCCGTTGCTCTCCTGGCCTCATCTGCAGCCTGCAGCCACACACACGCTGGGAGATGCCGTCTCCGGGCCTCCCCTGGGGAGTCTAGGCAGTCACCCTTCCCAGTGGGATCCCCCACCTCTTCTCCTCCCTCCAAGTTCATCCCAAGGCTCCCTAGAGCAGCTGCAGCCACAGCCTAGGGCTGGCCAGCGTGGCTCCCCCGTCCCACTCACACATCCTGTGCTCCATGCTCACCCGTGTGCCTCTCTCCTCACTTCCTGCACCTCTGCTCAGGCCCAGCCTCCACCGGAGAGGCCTGGGTCCCCAGTCCCACCCTCAGAAATGCCGCTGTACCTTTACCCTCCGTTCTCTGGCCAGGAGAGGCCTGTCCGCCCTGCTGCACTGTGTCTGCGTCGTCCTCTTGGCCTTGACCGACTTCGGTCACACTACAGTCACTGGTGACCTGGCGTGGCGAAGGGAGCATGGACTCTGGAGCTCCACAAACAGGCTTGGAGTCCCAGCTCTGACCATCTCGGGCTATGTGACTTTAGGCAATTCACTCTCTTTCTCTCTCTGTCTCAATTTGCTCATCTGCAAAATGGGGCTAACAGTTCCCTCCTAGGTGTGCTGGGAGACTTAGACAAAGGAAGGTGTCAGGAGCCTGCCCACAGCAGGCACATGGCCAAGTCCTATGACTTATGCCTGGGTCACTTCCCTAGCCAGCTTGGGAACCTGTCTGGGTCAGGGTGCAGGTGCTGTTCCATGCCACATCCCAACCGAGGGCCGCCCACCACAGGCTGCTGCTCGGGGGAGAGTGGAGGGTAGAGGGGCGGGTGTGTGTGTGTGTGTGTGTGTGGCCGCAGGGGAGGCTGGTGAGTAGCAGAGCTGAGATCAGCAACAGGAGATGAGTGCAGAGGAGGGGCTGGGGCCCGAGGCAGAGCTGCTGATGTGCACTGGGGGGTTTTATTGGTTTTCATTAAAATTCCTTCCTGAGGCAGAAGCAGCTACTCCCATAAATAATGGCATAAATATTTTATTCGCTGCCCAAGTCGGTCTAAATGCATGGCGAGGCTGGCAGGAATAGCAATGAGAAAGCAGTGCAGGGGGTCCCGGCTCGCCTGGGACTCACTTCACATGCCCCGAGGGGCTTCCCTGGGGAGGCAGCCAGAGGAGGGTGGGCCCTGCAGGGCTGGGCCGGGCTGAGGCAGGGGTGGGGTGGGGACCAGAGTGTGGGTGCGGGGAGCCAGGAAGCATCTCCCACACCTGCTCTGTGCTGGGCATTCACACAGCTTGTCCCGTCCCTCACCCTGTGCTCAGAGAGTGTAGTCACTTGCCCAGGGCTGTCCAGCCTGCCACTGTCAGAGCCAGGACTGCAATCAAGGGTGTGTGAGGCAGTGTGTGAGAGTCAGGGCCGCATGCACCATGCCCCCCCCCCCCACCGTACAGCAGCAGGCTGGCCTTTGCTCCCCCAGGTCCCTGTGGAGGAGAAAAGGGGCTGGTACTTCACCATGGCGACACTCTTCATCAGGTTAGACCCAGAGGGGGTGGGGGCACCGGCGGGAGGGGGTGTGGCCTGGCACCCAGGCAGGAGGTGGGTGGGAGGAGGGGCGGGCAGCAGTGGCTCAGCCCATCCCACCAAAGGGCTTCCCAAGGCACCAGTCCTTGCCCTGGGCTCCAGGGAGGGCAGGGAGCAGGTGCCGACAGCCCCATCCTCCCCTTGGCGGCCACAGGCTGGACGGCATCTTCCTGGAGCTGGGCACCGAGGAGCAGAAGAGGCTGCCTGCCTTCAACCGCACACTGGCTCTGCTCCGGCAGGTCCTCAAGTCCTCGGACCCCCAACACAGAGGTAGGGCCCTTGCGGGCGGCCTCTGCCTTTCCTCCCTGCCCCGCGATCCATCGCTCCGCCTGCCACTGGCGTTGCACCCCCTCTGGCACAGTGTCCCTACCCTGGTCCCTGTTTCTTCCTCCTAGCTCTGGCCTGGTGCTACCTCGGAATGCTGCTGGAGAGGAAGGACACCTTCTCCACCACCCCCATGGGTGTCCATGACTGCGGGTACTCGGGGACTGAGCCCCTGGACTGCTTCAGCAAGGTGCGCGCCCCGCCACTCCCATCTGCACGCTGAGGGGGGAGCACCCTGGGCGCCAGCCCTTCTGCCCAGAGCCCAGTGCTTCTCCGGGCCTTGCCCCCCACCATCCTCTCTTCACACCACACCCAGTGCTGCCAGGGCACACTCCTCCTTGCTTACTTAGACCAAGACCCTCTCCAGGCCCAAGCTGGCCAGTGCCGTCCCACCCTCCTTGGTTCACACCCTCCCCCCGCAACAGGGGGTTGCCCGCCGTGGCCGGAAGGTCCCCAGGCAAGTCTCTGAGAACAGGCAGCAGCCACTGCCCATGAGCTACATGCAGGGGAGGTGGAGGCTGACGCTGGCCCCTCCTCTCCCCTGCCCCAGGAAAATGGGGCACACATACTGGACAGGAGGGGTCTTCCTGGGCTCTGCAAGAGGGTCTTGTGCTGGCCACAACCAGTGGACCTTGCAGAGAGCTTGGCAGTGAGTCAGGCTCCCGAGGGTCGTGGTCTGAAAGGTTGGTTTCCTGGTGTGGCTGAACTCGCCAGCTGGAGGGGATGGGGCAGACTGGGGGCAAGAGTGCTGTGGTGATGCAGCGCGAGTTGGCTGGTTCTGCTTCACAACCAAACCGTCTGCTCTCACCCTCCTCCCTCACCTAGGCCATTGAGATTGCCAAGGACCGGCCGCCCATCCTGAACCGTCTGGCCAAAATCTTCCACTTCCTGGGAAAGCCGGATATGGCCATTGGCACCTGTAACATGGCCCTGGATGTGCTAGGAGACCCAGAGCTCAACTGGCAGGCGTACTGCACAAGGGCCAAGGTGGGTCGCCCTGCAGCCCTGCCTCCCCCTGCCTTTGGGGATCCAAGAACAAAGGCTGCGGCACAGGTCTGCTGCCAGAGCCCATGCATCCTGGGCACCAGGCACCATCCGGGCGCAGGTGTTCTGCAGGGTTGTGGAGGGAGGGAAGGGTGGCATCTCCCCCCACCGCAGGAATCCCATCCTGCTCTGGGAGCCTGCAGCCCCCTCCAGATTAGCCCGGTGCAGTCACACTGACTGGAGTTGAAATCTGGCCTCTGCACCTACTGTCATGGGGCCTGTGGCAAGCCTGTCCCTGTCCAAACCTCAGTTCCTGAGTCCGTAAGCCTGGGACAGTAACACCGATGAAGCGGCAGCTAACGCCCAGTGCCTGGAGCATAGGAGGTGCCCTCGGCAGGCAGCGGAGCCTACCTGAGGCAGTTCACAGACAGCCTGGGCTCACATCCTGCCTCACCACTGCATGCAAAATACTACTGCCCAATTTCGGAGGCTCGGTGTTTTCCTTTTAGACCAGAGATGAGAGCGCCCACCTTAGAAAGGTGTCAGGATTACATCAGTTTTTCTTCCTGGAAAGCTCAGTGCAGAGCACATAGGACGAGCTCCTAAGCACCTGACTGCTATCATTGGCTCTAGCTGTGACTAAGTCACTGCCCCTTGAGGCCCCCACTGCCCTGTCATTCAGTTCTGCCAGTTGCACATTTAGGTGAGCGCCGCCCCATCCCAGATCTGCCCTCCGCAGCCTCCACAGAGCCCAGCTGCTTGGGGACAGAGGCCTGGAGCCCCGACTTTTGGTCCAAGACATTCAGCCCATCCCCTCCACACATCCACTCCCCACTCTCCACTACCTTTGCCACCAGCTGGTAGCAAATCTGCTCCTGGTCTTGGTTTCAACGGCTTAATTCCTCGCCAGCAGGTACCAGGCAGGAGACTCCTTCGCTGTAGCTGATGTGGTTATTATTATCAATAATGATGGCCGCCATCGAGTAGTGAATAACACCACATTTCTTTAAAATTCTGCACTTCGCCAAGCATGCTCATGGTTGGAGTCGATTCTCGTGGAATCCCGCTGAGCGAGGCCAGGCACGCGCTGTTCTACACGCGGGCGCCGGGAGGCAGTGGCCCTCCCTGAGGTCCTGCGTCTGGGCAGCAGGAATGACAGTCTTAACTTTCCTCACTCCCCCATCACCTGGCGTCACAGGCTCGCTGCTTCCTTGTGGCTCCAAAGGACAGGGCACCAGCAAGGCAGGAACAGAAGGGAAGGGCCCCTGCAGGCTCTACATGCAGAAGTCTCTGTCCTTGCGGGGACCCATAAGCCAGGACAGGGCTCCACAACCTCTCCGCCCCCTGCCCCGGGCTCCCGCCCCACTCACTGCATGCCAGCCCCACGGCCTGGGCCTCCCTCTGGAATGAACACTCTGCTTCCAGAATCCGTCCTGGCTACGTGAGCCCCTCACCCGCGCTCTCTGTCCTCCTCCTCTCCTGGGCACTGTCACTCCCCAACCCTCCCTCACTCTTTGCCCACTCTCCCTGTCCATCTTCTCCCTCCCCAACTCAAACAGAAGCTCCAGGAGCAGGGGGCTGTCACTTTGCTCTCTTCTGCACCCTCTGGAAGGAGACCGCCCAGGCACACAGCACCCCTTGCGGAATGCTTGCTGGGTGCAGGGAGGAACACAGCACCTGCCAGACGCTCCCAGTCCCCACAGGAATTCCCTCAAGGAAGACATTAGTGACCGGGTTTTTTTTTTTTTTTTTTTTTTTTTTTTTTCTTTTTATGAGGTTCCCACAGGTTGCGTGGCCGGGGGGAGGGGGGGCACTCAGTACTCAGCATTTGTCGAATGAATGAGTGGATGAAGGAGCTCTCCCTTCATCCCAGCCCCCGCAGCGTACACCCAGGGAAACTGAGGCCCAGAAAGAGCAAGCAGCTTACCCAAGTCGGCACTAGAGCAGGACCTCGGCCTCCTGGCTGCCACCTCAGGGAATCCCTGCTCGCCACACACCCTGGTTGATGCCGAGAGACAGACAGGCCGGCTTCATGGTGGTGGTGGTGGGGGTTGGGGGGAAGAGGTGGGGGCAGGGCGTGGCAGAGGCCCTTGTGGGGGGCACTTTCCCTGAGCTCACTCTGTCCACAGATCCACATCAGAGCCTACCTGCAGGAACTGGAGCGGGCCAAGGCGGGGCTCGGGGGCGTGCCCGACAGGAACCACCTGGCCTGTGCCAAGGCTGACCTGGAGGAAGTGGTCAAGGTGTGTCCAGGCCTCAAGACCTACCTGGACATTGGCCAGGTAAGGCATCCTGAGACTTGGGCAGCCGGTGGCTTACTAAGAGCCTACTCTCTCCTGCCAGGCTGCTCCTGGGCACTGTGGACAGAGGAGGGCATGCCCCTGCCTGGTAACGGTAACCATCTCCTCCAGCCAGGACAAGGACTGAATGAGAATGGATTCAGAGCAGGGCGTGAATCCTGCCTCTTTCTAAGCCTCAATATGACCCATTATTATTGCTGTTATTTTAATCTCGAAGTGCCCAGAGGTGACAATATCATAATTTTACGTATGAGAAAAGTGAGTTCCAGAGAGGGACTGGCTCAAGGTTACACGCGGCTTAGAGTGGGGTAGGGGAGAGGGGACGAGGGAACGGCCCGGGTCGCGCGCGCGAAGGCGAGCTCAGCCCACCGTGCCCACTGCAGGTCTACTACTACATGGGCGTGGACGCCGTGCAGGAGCTGCTGGCCGTGGACGAGGCGGCGCTGAACCAGGCGCTGGTCTTCCTGGCCAAGGCCGGCGAGTCGGAGCTGGGCGCCTCACTGCCCGAGCTGCAGCTGCTCCGTGGCAAGTGCCTGCGCATCAAGGGCGAGGAGGCCAACGCGGCGGCCTGCTTCAAGCGCGCCGTGGAGCTGGACGACGCGGGCTCCTGCCACACCGAGGGCTTCGGCTGCCTGCTCGAGGCGCTGCTGGCGCAGTGGAGCCAGGCGCAGCTGAGCGACGCCGAGCTGGGCCGCGAGGTGGACGCCTGGCTGCGCCGCGCCCAGGGCAAGTACCCCGCGGCGCGCCTGCGCCAGGAGCTGCAGCGCGTGTGGCGCGGCCACACCCACGAGGTGCTGGGGCTGGCGCGGGCCTTGGTGGCGCAGGGGCGGCCTGCGCTCGTGCGCCTCCTCTTCGAGACCATGGAGCGCGAGGGGGAAGCTGTCGGGGCGCCGCGGGGCCGCCGGTCCTGCTCCTGGTGAGTCGGTGAGCCCTGCCCCATCCGCAGACGATTCGGGCCAGGGCCTGGCGCTCACGACGGAACCGCCCTGCCATCGACTGGCGCCAAGGTGAACGGAGCCAATCAGATTCTGCCTCGGGCAGTTAGTTTCGAGGACCCCGATGAGGAGCGTGGAGGAGGGCAGAGACGCACGTGGCCGAGCAGCGGGAACCTGCAGACCAAGGGACAAGAGCAGCGCTTCCAAGAGTTTTCCAAGACAAGTAAAGGAGCTGCTTCCGTTGTGGCGGTTTCCTCGTCCCTGTGCGCAGTCCGAGGCCCGAGTTTCCGTCTCAAGGTCCACCAGAAGCCCTCTATCCTTAGAATAAAACCCCTGTAAGGCGGTGAGTGGTTTCTGGTCCTGCCGAGGGAGCTCACGGGTGGCGGGGTGAGCTACACCTCTGCCTGGGCGCCCAGGGCTTTTCCCGCCTCGCTGCCCACCTTCCACGGGCCGCACCTGGGCTCTCTGAACGGGAGCCCCGCCAGAAAACCTTCCCTGGCTTCCCTGTCCGTGGGGGAAGCTGGGGCCCCGCCCATTAGGAAGTGCCATCTGCTCCTGTTCTTGAACCTTCTGCAAGACAGTGAAGAAAACGTTGACACTGTGCATTGTTGGAATCACAGCGGTGGCATCTTTCACGTCAGACTCTGGTGCCTCTCAGATTCCATGGCCCTACCCTCGAGAGCTGATAGAAGGCAAAGCTCCAGGCTGAGGCCTGGCCAGAGACATGACCACAACGCCAAGACCCCCTCAGTGGCTTAGCATGGCTTCGGCATCGTTTCCTTCTCCGGAGACTTAAGCTGCATGCTTTGCTCATATCCCTGGCCCTCAGACGTGGCCGAGGCCAGGCCAGCACGCTGGCGCTGCATCACACACGTCTCGGTTGCTGGATGAAAGACTGAAGTGCAGTGCCTCGGAGCTCCCCTACCTCCACCCTCCAGAGTGGTGCATGGACAGTGGCTTGCCTGGAGCTACCCTTCCCGGGCTCCCTACCACAGACCTCAAACTTGTTTCAGCATTTTTCAGGTTTGGAAAAATACTAATAAACTGGCCAGCAGAAAAGCACGAAGTGTTTCTGGGTTAAAGGTCCATGTCCCTTGTCACATGGGCCATGACACATGCCAGTCGCTGGGATGGTGCTCTATTAGTGGCATTGCGGTACCTCTGAGATCTGGACAGTGAGCCCACCCACCCAGAGACCCCAGATTCCACCTCACTGCTCAGGGTGGCTTGCCTCTCTGGTTGGTTGGGGCCCACACACAGGGAGGGGCAGCACACACAACCCTCTCCACTTCTGCCCCCCAACTCCATCCATTCTCTACCTGACCTTGACCTATGAACCTCCCTGTTCTTGAAATAGAAGAACTGGATTTGGGGCTGGCGTTGTGGCGCACTGGGTCAACCCACAGCCTGCAATGCCAGCATCCCATATGGATGCCATTTCGAATCCTAGCTGCTCCATTTCCAATCCAGCTCCCTGCTAATGTGCCTGGGAACGCAGCAGACGATGGCCTGAGTGCTTGGGTCCCTGCACCCATGTGGGAGACCTGGATAGAGTCTGGCCCAGCCGCAGCCATTGCAGCCAGAGGAGGGAAGCAAACCGGAGGATGGAAGATCTCTTTCCCTCTCTTTATGGCTCTGCCTTTCAAATAAAAAAAATCTTAAAAAAAACTGAATTTAAGGCAGTTTTCTGGCAAAATTTGGAATTTGGTAAAATTTCCCTGTTTCCCCAGACTCCTGGTTCATTTTCCTCCTTGCCTTTCCTGTCCCCAAGGCCAAGCGATTCTCCCTGAACTGCCCCACCCCCCATCAGTAAACTTCCCTTCTGATGCTCTCCTTCATGCTGACCAGAGAAATAGTGAACAAACACCGTGACAGTTTCTCTCAGAGGCGTCCACATGTTAGCTAAAACCCAAAAGGCAACCAGGAACCCCGGTTCCCTGCGCCACCCCAAGGCCAGGCACTTACCGCATGCAATCTCCTCCCACTCTCTCCAAGCCCGGGATAGTAAGCACTGCCACCCTCCTCTCTTACGCTAGAAAACCGAATCCCAGAGCACAAGACAGCTAAGTGTGTGGACAGCCAGGGTTCGAGCCAGTCCAGCCTGGATCTGTGCTGCTGTTCACACCGTTGCCTCTCTAGGAGCTGTGCCCTCCTCCCTGGCATCCTGAAAGCACCCCCCCTCCCTGTTACTTCACTCCTGCTCTCTGCTCCCACACTGCCTCACCACAGTGCCTTTGTACACCTGCTGTTGCCTTTTCTGTCCCCAGTGCTCAGCTGAAAGGCGCCTCCTACAGGAGTGCCGCCACATCTTCCCACCTCTCCTTAATCACCACTCCCTTTTGTGCCTCGAGGGCTCTCAGGGTATTTTGTCCCATGGTATTGCATTTGCTTCCTCTTCTTTGGGCCACAACTGCACGTCTGTTGCCCCCACTTTATTCCATGTTCTTTCAGCCCAAAGCATATCTGATTCAGGCCTGCGGCCCCGCAATGTGCTTGGCATACAGGACGGCCCCAGTTTAGGTTGTTTAAGTGAAGTAAACTCACATCAGTGATGTCCCTCGGTCCCAAACTGGTAACTCCACACAGGTCTGCAGGACTGAGGCTGTGACCAGGTGTGCAGCCCTAGGACCTGTGGTCCAGAGCTCAGCCAAACACAGCCCCAGGCCAGTTCCCCAATGACACCACTAGAAAACTGAGCCCCAACAAGCAGGGATTTGTCAAGCTCATGTCAAGGGGCTGCAATGGGTTAAGCCACCGTCTGTGACACTGCTGTCCCATATCCAAGGACTGGTTTGAGTGCCAACTGCTCTGCTTCTAATCCAGCTTCCTGTTGATGTGCCTCAGGGGCAGTGGATGATGGCCCAAGTGCTTGGATCTCTGCCACCCACATGAGAAACCTGGATGGAATTCTAGCTCCTGGCTTTGGCCTGGCCCAGCCCTGGCTTCTGGTGGGCACTTGGGAATGCAGAGAGCAGCCCTCGCCAGACACGGAATGCCACGGCCTTGATCTTGAACTTTGTGGCCTCCAAAACTGCTAGAAATAGATTTATGCTCCTTATAAATTACCCCCAGCCTCAGGTATTTTATGATAGGATCACAAATAAACTAAGACAGCCACAGTGCCCAGATATTTTTAAACGTTATGTTCCTGTGAGGGTGTTTCTTTTACTGGAGGTGGGGGGTGAGATTAACATTTAAGTCCACAGAAGTGGAGTGAAGTCAATGCCCTCCCTAATGTGGGTGGGCTTCGTCCCATCAGCTGAAGGCCTGAACACAACAGACTGAGTCTGGACTTGAGCGTCCACTTTGGCTTCTCAGTGGCTCTCCAGCCCACTAATCATATGAGCCACACTGCTTAAAGCACACACATCCATATACATACATGCACACACATGCACACAAATACAGGCATGCGCACATGCACACATATACACACACAAATACATACATACACACATGCACACACATATGCACATATACACATGTCCTATTGGTTCTGTTCCTCCAGAGAACTCAAAAAGACAGACACCCTCGAAGTCCTGCCTTCTTCCAGGGGGAAGCATGGCCACAGCACTTTCTTTGTGCCTCTAACACAATACATCATAGCTATCTTGTCCTATCTACTGAGTACAAAGTAGGAAAGAATATGTATATACTGAGTACCAGCCATGTGCCAGGCACTGTACTGGGGAGCGTGCGCCCATCCACTCATTTATCCACTTGTTAATGCACTCGGTGCGGATTCACTGAGCATTTGCAGGGTGCCTGGCAGTGGTCTGGGCCCGGCGTTCGCTCGCGGTGGCCCACAGACCAAAGTCAGCCTCCTCACTGCTTGCTTAAGGAAAGCTTTGTTGGAACGTAGGCGTGCTTGGGTGATTCCCTACGTCCACGGCAGCTTTCCTTTGGGAATGACGAAGCTGTGTTGTGGTGACAAGGTCCTCTGCTCTGTAAAGCAGGAAGGATTTTCTGTCGGATCGTTTATAGAAAGTCTGGCTCCATCCCGTCAGGGCGCTGGGAAACTTGCACTGATGAAAACACCCGCACCTTCCTGGGGCCCCATTCCACTGGGGCTGGGGTCGGAGGTGGGCATGCAACACAAAACCACCGAAGAGTAGGCAAGATGCCCGGGGATACGGGCAGTGGAGCAGAGGGGAGGGGCGGAGTGCAGCCTGTGCTGGGGCAGGGGCGGGGTGCTGTGCAAAGATAAGACGATAAGACGGGAGGCAGTGCCCGGTGCAGACTTGAAAGAGGTGAAGGAGTGAGGGGCCGGGAGGGCAGGGCAGGCAGGGACAGGGGCGGGGCGGAGGGAGCCACCAGGTGGAGAAACCAGAGACACCAGGCCACAGTGGAATACAAATGCGTGTTAATGCCACGCTGAGCTCCAGGTACCAGTGCCCTTCAGCTCTTTCCCTGCATAATCTCAGTCCCCTCCTTAATGGTGCTTAGCTCATCACACGCTTAGTCTCACCAAAGCAAGGTCTCAATATATTTCTGTCACTCGTACTGTAGAGCGCTTCCCGCTGACAGTATTTGTAATCATGATGTTTGCCTAAATTTTTTTTAAAGAAAGATTTATTTACTTATTTGAAAGGCAGAGAGAGAGAGAGAGAGAGAGAGAGAGATTTTCCATCCTCTGGTTCACTTCCCAAATGACTGCAATGGCCAGAGCTGGGCTGACCTGAAGCCAGGAGCCAGGAGCTTCTTCTGGGTCTCCCACGTGGGCACAGGGACCCAAGCACTTGCCCCATCTTCCACTGCTTTTGCAGGCACATTAGCAGAGAGCTGGATTGAAAGTGGAGCAGCCCGGACTCAAACTGGCACCGATATGGGATGCAGGCACTGCAGGCAGAGGCTTGGCCTTCTGTGCCACAGCGTCAGCCCCTGCTTGATTGTCTAACAGTTCCAGCAGGCTGGTGACCATGTTCTGGAGTAGCCAAGGGCCAGCAAGTTCTGGTCATCTACTCCAAGTCACAGAGCCAGAGAGAGCTGCAGCTGGACAATGAATCCAGGTGTGCCTGGATCTGGACAGCTTTGGAGGCCAAGGACTCCCCCTCAAGGAATGTCTTACTCATCACCTCCACTCACAGATAAGCCAAATCCTCCAAAGGACAGATGTGTTGGAAGGAACTGAGTTCTCATCGTTCTTCCAGACAACAGCGGTCAGATCCACTGCCAAAATCAGACACAAATGCAGACACTCAACCTGTGCCTTTGTCCTGGAACCCAGGGCAATGTCCCACACAGAGCCAACCCACAGCAGCTACTGGAAAAGAAGTCCTTGACTGAGAGGGTGAGTCTTGCTGCTTTTGCTTTACGACATTTATAGAAGGTCACTGCTTATGAGTTGATGGACTTCGTTAGAGAACCATCAATTCAGCAGCTATGTATGGAGAGTCACTACATGCACAACCCAGCCAGCAGGGCTGGAGGTAAAAAGGGTATGGCCTTGCCCTCCAGGAGCTAGCAGGGTAGCAAGGGGAAAGAGATGAATGTTTTGTATTTGCTACATGACCTACTGTGTGCCGGGCATCACGCCAGCCAGGAGCACTGTCATTCACATGAGTAATAAGAATGGCAAACACAGGACCTGTACCGTGTGCAAGGCACTGTGCTAAGCCCTTCATGTGGGCCAGCCCACTTCATCTTCATCACAGCTCCCGAGGCAAAAGTCACTACTATTTTAAGGATATGGGATCTGAAACTCAAGGAGATTGAGTAGGAAGTCAGAGAAAAAGAGAGGATTTGCATTCAGGTAGGTGTGCCCCATTACAAGACACAGATGTCAACAGGAGGGTCCCTGCCAGTGAGAGCTTCAAGGAAGAGCTCCTGTGGGTGCCACTGAGGGGCCAGTGCTGTGGCATTGAGGATAAAATGGCCACCTATGACATCAGCATCCCATATGGGCACTGGTTCAATTCCCGGCTGCTCCATTTCTGATCCAACTCCCTGTTAATGCACCTGGGAAAGTGCCAGATGGCCCATGTGAACTCCTGGCTCTTGGCTTTTGCCTGGCCCAGCACTGGCCATTGCGGCCATCTGGGGAGTAAACCTGCAGATGGAAGATCTCTCTCTCTCTCTCTCTCTCTCTCTCTCTGTAACTCTGTATTTCAAATAAATAAATCTTTAAAAATAATAATAAATAAGAGAGGGTGTCATTGAGCTGTACCTGGCACCAAGCAAGGGATTGTACAAATGTGACGGTGATGAGATGGTGGTGATAGTTACAGGGATTGGTGACCACAGTCTAATTCTGAGGAATCTTGATTTAAACAGAGTTCCAGCCACCTTTTGGTCACCAGCCATCCTAGACTTAAGCATTGAACAAGCACAGCAGAGGTGAGCTCTGGGCCTGGAAGAAGGGGTCCCTGAATATAGGAAGGAGTACACATCCCAACAGTGGGGACAGAGTTCTTGTAAGCCGGAACATCAGCGGCAGGTTGATGCAGATGAGGGAGCCATGGGGCCCAGGGTCAGCGTGGGAGAGCAAGAAAACACACATGGGTTGAAGGCAGGTGGCATGCTTCCCATAGCATCTCACATGGCACCCCCACAATACCCTGGGAGGTGCTGCTGTGAGTCCTGTCTTACTGATGAAAGAATGGCTTCTGGTTTGCCAAGGTCACACTTGCCAAGGGATGTGGCTGGGTAGCTTCCAAGCCAAAGTCTCTGGACTACAAAACCGTCTTCCCAGCCCCAGGCCAGTCTGGGTGGGCCAGGCTGGGATAAGGGTACATGACGAAGGGACGGGGGTCCCCGTTACCTGCTCCCTCCCACACTGTCCCGATCCGGGCTATTATAGGAGTCTCCGGCCAGGCCCCCCTCCCATTCTGATCCTCCAATCTGAGCACACACCTCTGGCAGAGAAACGCTGCTGACACGAGCTGGCCTGGCCTGACAGCCTGCCGCTGCTCACCCTGGGCAGCTCCTGCCTGCGGTGCCAAGAGCACATGTCCGCACTTACAGCATCTTGTAAAACGCCCAGAGGAGTCGGGGGTGGGGGTGGACAGAGACTCACTCCTCACAGGAGGAGTTCCAATGGTCTCAAAGACAGGAGCACACACTCCCAGCCCGGCCCAGCAGCGATGCCCCCACCCCCCACCCCGCCGCCGCCGCCGTACGTTCACCATGCCTGGTGTGCTCTGGGCCCTGCTCAGAACTCTGTTAGCCTTCCTCCTCACCCTCAGAGCAGCTCACTGGGCCTCTGATCAGAAAGCCCTCCCCCTCCACTGGGCAGCCCTGGCAAGCGCCTCCCTGTTCTTCAGGGTCCAAGTCCATCCGGGGGATGCATTTCACCTTCCCCGGCCCTCGGGAGGCTGCTCCTCCAGCGTTTTGCTGCTCCCTCCTCACAGCTTGTTGCCACGGGGCGCTGTGCCCACCCTGTTGAGAGACAGCCTCTCCAGGAGGCTATGAGCTGCTGAGGCCAGGGAGGGCATCGTTGGCACGGGCAATGCACACCCAGAGTCCGTCGTGGGGCTGGGCTGCGGGCACGGCTGCGTCCTCAGGGCAGGTCACAGGCTGAGAGGCAGACAACCCACCCTCTCTTTCATCGGCTGACACAGTGAAGCAACGGTGGCCCCCTGCGCTGAGCCAGGCCTCCTGCTCCAGGCTGAGGATACAGAAAAAAAGCGAAACCTGGGCCGCCCGCCAGGAGCTCTCGGTCCGGCCAGGGGAGTCCCCCAATGCCTGCTCTGTCCCCAGGGCCGGGGCATCCAGGCAGCTGTGGGATCTTTTTCTTTTCTTTTAATGTTTACTTATTTGAAAGGCACAGTGACAGAGAGAGAGAGAGAGAGGGAGAGATCTTCCATCTGCTGGCTCACTCCCTAAATGGCTGGAATGGCCAGGCTGAAGACAGAAACTCCACCTGGATGTTTCCCACATGGGTGCCAGGGGAAAAGCACTGGGCCATCTTCTGCTCCCTTCCCAGGGGCATTTTCAGGGGCTGGATTGGAAGCAGAGCCGTGACTGGAACTCAGGCACTCCAATACGGGACATGGGCATTCCAAGCAAGGTTTTGTTTTTGTTTTAAGATTTTATTTATTTATTTGAGAGGTAGAGTTACAGACAGGGAGAGGGAGAGACAGAAAGAAAGGTCTTCCATCTGCTGGTTCACTCCCCAAATGGCCACAACAGCCAGAGCTGGGCCAATCTGAAGCCAGGAGCCAGGAGCTTCTTCTGGGTCCCCCACACAGGTACAGGGGCCCAAGCACTTGGACCATCTTTCACTGCTTTCCCACGCCATAGTAGAGCGCTGGATTAGAAGAGGAGCTGCTAAGACTCGAACCCGGGGCCCATATGGGATGCCGGTGCCAGTGCTTAGCCCACTAGGCCACAGCACCAGTCCCCCAAGCAGTGTCTTTTTTAATTACTTTATTTATTTGACAGATAGAGTTAAATAATGAGAGAGAGAGAGACAGAGAGAAAGGTCTTCCTTCCGTTGGTTCACCCCCAAAATGGCCATCAGGGCCGGAGCTACGCTGATCCAAAGCCAGGAGCCAGGTGCTTCTCCTGGTCTCCCATGCGGGTACAGGGGCCCAAGCACTTGGGCCATCCTCCACTGCCCTCCCGGGCCATAGCAGAGAGCTGGACTGGAAGAGGAGCAACTGGGACAGAATCCGGTGCCCATATGGGATGCTGGCACCGCAGGCAGAGGATTAACCAAATGAGCCATGACACCAACCCCATGCAGTGTCGTAAGCACTGTACCAAAGCCAATCCCTCTCATTTTCTTTGTGATGACTAAAAAGTAAGTGAATGAATGAATTTATCTGTGTGGGGGTTTTTCTTGGTGTGGGGAGACTCATAGGACTTTGCTTATGAATGAGCTCCGATAAATCACTGGCATCCAATAAACTGCTGCTTACTAGACTGGTGGAAAGTTTGCAGAGGAAGGTGGTAGCAGCCACAGAGCTACATCCTGATCTTTATGACCCTGGGGTCTTCAACACCAAGGACTTTCTCAGTGGGGAGCAAATGTCCTGTGACCATGGCAGCCTTGGCGGGGGCTGCAGACCCACAGCAAAGTGCAGCTCGGGGCCAGCCTCGGCCTCCCGAGGGGCCGTGAGCACGAATTAGTTACCACTGGCAAGTGCTCTGAAGATGCAGGGTGCACAAACCCCACAAGCCATTAGGTCTCTCCACGCTGCACTACTCCACAGCCCAAAACAGCTAATTGAGAAATAATTAACACCTCGGGGTGCGGAGGACGCCGCCTGGCTTTTCCAATATCAGAAGGGATGTGTGTGCTCAGGGAATGGGGAGAGAGGGAAGGCTACTTTGACTACGTGGGTCCTAGGCATTCGGAAGACTGTCCCGTCCCCGAAGGCGAGGAGTGGGTGCATCTGGCAGAGGAAGCCTCAGGCACTGGGCTCCCCGGGCAAAGGGAGCCACAGTGCTTCTGTGCAGGACAAGCCAGGCTCTCAGACACAAATGGCTGTGGTCCACCCCAGCCCTCCCCCAGCTGCTAGCTGGGAGGCAGATGCCAGCCATGCACTGCCCCTAAGAACAGCACGCTGCGCCATGCGCCCCGGCCCCCTCCCCAGGCTGTCAGGTGCCTTTCCTGAGGGTCAGCCATGGAACTCAGGTGTATGTTAGACTCATTCTGGAGCTGGGGCTGGCGCTGTGGCGTAGTGGGTAAAGCCACTGCCTGCAGTGCTGCCATCCCATATGGGCACCAGTTCAAGACCCAGCTGCTCTACTTCTGATCCAGCTCTCTGTTGTGGCCTGGGAAAGCAATAGAAGATGGCCCAAGTCCTTGAGCCCCTGCCCCTATGTGGGAGACTCAGAGAAAGCTCCTGGCTCCTGGCTTCAGATCAGCGCGGTGCGCTGGCCGCAGTGGCCACTGGAGGGTGAACCAACGGCAAAGGAAGACCTTTCTCTCTGTCTCTCTCTCTCACTGTCCACTCTGCCTGTCAAAAAAAAAAAAAAAAAAAAAAGGAAAGAAAACAAATTAATAAACAGAGGGTTTATTTAAAAAAAATCATTCTGGAGGGCACCCTAAACTACTGAGGCCTGGGGTGATTAAGGGGAAGGGTGCGCATGGCGAGTCAGTGCAGTCAAGGTTGAGAACCACAGCTCCGGTCTGTGTTAGGAGCTGTAAGAAATGCAGATTCCTCCCTTTCTTCCTTCATTTCTTTCTTTTCTTTAATATTTACTTATTTATCTGAAAGGCAGAGTTACAGAGAGGCAGAGGCAGAAAGAGGTCTTCTATCTGTTGGTTCACTCCCTAGTTGGCTGCAATGGCTGGAGCTGGGCTGATCCGAAACCAGGAGCCAGGAGCTTCCTCCGGGTCTCCCACGTGGGTGCAGGGGCCCAAGCACTTGGGCCATCTTCTACTGCTTTCCCAGGCCGTAGCAGAGAGCTGGATCAGAAGTGGAGGAGCCGGAACTTGAAGCAGCGCCCATACGGGATGCGGCACTGCAGGCGGCGCCTTCACCCGCTTTCCTGGCTTCAGATCCGCCCAGCTCCAGCCGTAGCAGCCATTTGAGGAGTGAACCAATGGATGGAAGACCTTTCTTTCTGTCTCCCTCTCACTGTCTGTAACTCTGATTTTTAAATAAATAAATAAAATCTTTTTAAAAAGAATACCTGCAGGCATTGGCAAGGTACAGTGTGATGTTTCAGTCGATGTGCACCATGTGTGGGACAGCACAGCCGCCGAGCCTTTCTTGAGATGCCCACACCCCATCCTGGGGTGCTGGGTTTGCATCTCTGGTCCCGATTCCACCCATCTGCTGCTGCAGACCCTGGAAGGCAGCAGGCGATGGCTCAAGTAGGTGAGTCCGTGTGAGAGCCCCAGATACCGTCCCCAACTCCTAGCCGACCCCTGGCTATTTCAGGCACGTGGGGAATGAACCAGTGGATGGGAGATCTCTGTCTCTCTGCCCTCCAAATGTAAAAATAAATGTTGCTGAGGGAGCCCAGGACTAAAAGCAGGCCAGACTAGCGCCACCCACAGCTCCTTCGCAGCAGTACACACTAAACAGAACAGGGGGAAGCCCCTTGTGACAAACGCTTATCAATGATGACAAGATCTAGGTTTCGGTAAGAACAAGCTAGAAAAGGCTCCGTTAAGACTCAGCCTTGGCTGGCGCCGCGGCTCAATAGGCTAATCCTCTGCCTAGCGGCACCGGCACACCAGGTTCTAGTCCCGGTCGGGGCACCGGATTCTGTCCCGGTTGCCCCTTTTCCAGGCCAGCTCTCTGCTGTGGCCAGGGAGTGCAGTGGAGGATGGCCCAAGTGCTTGGGCCCTGCACCCCATGGGAGACCAGGAGAAGCACGTGGCTCCTGGCTCCTGCCTTTGGATAGGCGCAGTGGCGGCCATTGGAGGGTGAACCAACAGCAAAAGGAAGACCTTCTCTCTCTCTCTCTCTCTCTCTCTCTCTCTCTCTCACTGTCCACTCTGCCTGTCCAAAAAAAAAAAAAAAAAAAAAACTCAGCCTTCAGGGGCCGGCACTGTGGCGTAGCAGATACAGCCATTGCCCGCAGTGCGGGTATCCCATATGGGAGCCGGTTTGAGTCCGGCTGCTCCACCTCTGATCCAGCTCCCTGCTAATGCTCTTGGGAAAGCAGCGGAGGATGGCCCAAATGCTTGGACCCCTGCACCCACATGTGAGACCTAGAAGAAACTCCTGACTCCTAGCTTCAGATCAGCCCAGCTCTGGCCGTGGCGGCCATTTGGGGAGTGAACCAGTAGATGGAAGACCTCTCTCTCTCCTCTCTGTGTGTAATTCTGACTTTCAAATAAATCTTTTTAAACAAAACAAACAAACAAACAAACAAAGACTCAATCTTTACGGTAGCCAATGTGTAACCACTACCTTTGCTCCTTGGAGATGACGTGGTAACCACATACACACACCTGGAGACTGGGAGACTTTGTTCTTCTTACCTAAAAGAACCTTCTCTTCTACTTCTCTTCTGTCGACACCAGGGCCCGGACTCGGACTCTCTCACCACTTCTGCAGCACCACCAGGGCTCGGCTGCTCATCGGTTCTTGTCTCTGTGCAAGAAAGATGCTGGACGCAGACAGAGTAGTGGTAAGTGAGGCAGCCAAGTTTAAAGAAGAGAAACAGTGAAGGAAGTCCAGCTGACAGACCAGGCAGGCACCTCAGTGAAGACCTGGGAGCCCAAGCTGCACCCCGACCACAGCTTACAGGGATGCCACCCGTGGGCCCTCCTCCTCCTCCCCACACCTTTTCTGAGGCGTTGCTGCGTGGAGGACTTTCTGGGTGCGAAGTCTCCCCCAGCACCTCACTGATCTGAACCCCGGAGGTGTTCTATCCACAGGAAGTACGTGGCCAGTGAACGAGCAGACGAGAAGGCGATCTGAGCATGGTTTGTTGGAAAAAGTGAAGAGACAGAAATTCCTTCACCTCATGGACCAGGCTGGCGTCTCACTGGGGGCCCAGTCTGCACTCAGACCAGGGTTTTTATGGACATGAGGGTGGGTCCCTGTTTCTTCTCCCCTCCTCCCTCTTCTGGGAAGGTGTGAGGGGTGGGTATGTTGAATTCCCCTAAACAGAACCCTCTGGACAAGAGTGGCCACCAGAGTTCCTATCTATCGGAGAAGCAAACGACTCCTACAATGCAGGGATTCTAAGCTTGCAGGCCAGCAGCATCACTCCCTCAATTCACTGAATTCCTTTTGATCAAGGACAGGTAAGGACACCTTGGGCTGGGGGGCACAGACAAGAGGCCGGGCCCTGCTTTCAAGACTTGTGTCCTTGGGGCCGGCGCTGTGGTGCAGTGGGTTAACGCCCTGGCCTAGGGTGCCGGCATCCCATATGGGTGCTGGTTTGAGACTGGCTGCTCCACTTCCGATCCAGCTCTCTGCTATGGCCTGGGAGGCAGTGGAGGATGGCCCAAGTCCTTGGGCCCCTGCACCCACTTGGGAGACCTGGAGGAAGCTCCTGGCTCCTGGCTCCTGGCTTCGGATCGGCGCAGCTCCAGCCATAGCGGCCAATTGGGGAGTGAACCATCAGATGGAAGACCTTTCTCTCTCTCTGTCTCTCCTCTCTCTGTGTAACTCTGAGTTTCAAATAAATAAACAAATAAATCTTTAAAAAAAAAAAAAGAGGTAAAGGAGCAAATGCAGGATGTTAAAAAAAAAAAGACTTGTGTCCTTGTTCCATTGCACATGGTTATTTTCTTTAAAACTTCTCATTTTCTTTGGCTCCTCTTACACACATAGGCTATTTTCTACCCAGCTACCTTAACACCACTAACAATCCAGCTCCCTGCTAACGCACCTGAGAAACCACTGGAAGCCAGCCCGAGTGCTTAGGCCCTGCACCCGTGTGGGAGACCCAGAAGAAGCTCCCATGTCCTAGCTTCAGTGGATGGAAGATTTCTCTTTGTCTCTCTCTCTCTCTGTAACTCTGCCTTTCAAATAAATAAATAAATAAATAAAATAATCTTTTAAAAATTAATTGTATTACACAATACTGTTTACCCTGATCATCGAGTTCTTTAAACTCAGCCCTGCTTAAATATCACTGTATTGTCTTATTGGCTACGTCATCTCTCTAGATGCATTGAATGCCGGCATCTTGTCTTTCTGCTCACTATTCACAGGGTCCACAACAGGGATTCATACACAGAAGGAGCTCAAAAAATGTTTCGTGCATTAAAATTTGGATCGTGTTTTAAAGATGTCTTGGGCATTGTAATAAAGGTGCCTTTTCCCAGCTAGTCACAATTTGAGTTATTTATATTGACAGTCTGTTAAGGCAGCGTGGATTAGAAAACGCGTTCCCAGGGCGTTGTCATGGTTACACAAGGCGGCAGCCGACACCTATTCAGAGTGGGCGGGGCCTGACTCAAATACTGAGAAGTCGGCTTTGACCACAGAGTTAACACCTCCCTAATTCCTAGAGGGCACTTCCGGAACGGTAATTCCTCATGGCTGCCCAGAGGCCGATCTATGATTCGGGTCCTCTCTCTCTTTGGCTAAACTTCCGGAAACCCTCACACGGGTTTAGAGTACGGGCCCCAGTGGCCCCGCCCCCGCCCCGTGAGCCGGCCTTACTATTGGCGAGAAAAACGGGAGGTGGGGCTTGGGGGCCTCTGGCGTCTGCGCACTGGCCCGGCGCCGCGGTCGCCGGGCGGTGCAGTCGGTGAGCCTGGGCCAGCGAGAGGCGTGCGAGACGGGCAGGGCGGCGGGGTGAAGGGAGCCTGAGCGGGAGACCAGGCTCTTCCCGCGTGCGTCCCTTCCTGGCACTGGGGCGGGTGTCAATCGCGTCAACTCTCGAAAGTGCTCCTCTCTCTCCTCTCGATTTCCTCCGTTGTACCCGCGCTTCCGCGTGGTCTGCCGGGCGTGAGAGTCACCTCGGGGATCTCTGGTGCCTGAGCCGACTTCCCGTTTTACGTGTGGGCAGGCTGAGGTCCGGAGACTGGAGTGCCTGGACCGGGTTCTCACAGGGACCCGGGGATGAGGTTTCTAGTGCTGTTTTACGCAGTGTGCTCCGGGAGGGAAACTGGCATTTGGAGGCGGGAACTTGCGTTGATGGTGTGCCCCTGCCCTCATTGGCTGTGGCACCTGACACACCTTTGAGAGTTGGGCATAATAACAGCAGTTTGTGCAGCTTTCGTGATTTGCTCGAGGGGCACCGTGATCAGAGAACCTTCCTAACACGAGCGGGCGTGCAGGGGTGACAGGCTCGCACAGAGGAGGTGCTTGCTAGAAATGGTAGTGATCGAATGACTCGGGCTCTTTGCCAGTCTGAAGCGCTGGACTCTTGAGTTACTCTTGGGTGTGTGGTCTGTGCAAAGCCTTGAAAACGTAAGGTGATGCAAGTTCTGTGTGTAAACCGAGGAGTCTGAGAACAGGGCTCCAAGCTCTTATTTAAATTATTCCAGTAATTATACCATTGCAGTCATTTGCCTTGCTCGGCAGGAAATATAAAGAATGTAAATACTGTGTGTTGTGCCAGCTCCTGAAATGTAAAAATGTACAAAACCCCGTGAACTGGTAGTTTGCTGGAAGGCAAAGACACAGAACGCTCATTCCCAATGCCTGGTGCACACAGCTTCTCACGTAGTTGGGAATTACTGCCAACCTGTCCCAATACAGGCCACCATACAGGTGTGTGTGTGAGAGCACAGGGAAAGGGGTGCCTTCTGTGTTGCAATGGGTTGGAGAAAGCTTCTTGGGATAAGTGAGGCTTGAAGGATGAGTTCAGGTTGCTGGTGTTGGGGAAGGCTGGCATGTTCCCAGAACAGTGAGCTGTTTGGGGCATGTTAGTGCAATGGCGGGATAAGGAGCTGGAAAAGGTGTGTTTGGATCAAAATATGAAAGGCTTTGCTGCCATTCCAAGACAGTGATGGTGGGGAGCCATTAATGGAGTCTGAGCTGGGGAGTGGTTGGATCAGTTATCTTTTAGCTGTGATATGGAGACTGGACTGACAGGGTCAAGAATTATTCAATTCATTGTTCACAGAGTGTTTATTGAGAATGCTCCATGTCCAGACACTGCTGGAAGCTGCAGATACAGCTGGGAATAAAATAGACATGGTCCCTGCCCTCATGGAGTTTACAGTCTAAATCCGTGCAGGTGCACACATGGGCTCCTGGCCTGGTAGTGCCTACACGCCTGGGAATGTGTTAGAAATACACATTTTTCTGCCCACAGCCAGGCCTGGTGAACTCTGGAGTTGGGCTGCCCCACCAGTGGCTGTGGTGCTCGGTTACATTCCAGGGTCGCTGGGCTGCCATAATGCAGCAGGTGGTACTGGAGGGTTAACCCAGGGTTGAGGCAGTTAGGACCAGCAGGGAGTCAGTTTGAGGGAGGTCTTGAACAGGGTCACTTGCTTTAGGAGTCAAGGGTGAAGGATTTGCTGGCTTGGGGTCTGTGGTTGGACCACAAGTGCAGTTGGATGGTGGCAGGCGTGAATCTGCTGTGCGTCTCACCTCTGTGGCCCAGACTTTGCCACGAAACTGCACTAGGCAGTGCCTCCCCAGTTCCTAATGTTTGTGCAGTGCACAGAGGAATTGGATGGGGTCGCATGAGGTTCGAGGGGGCCAGCCGGAGGCCCCAGGCAGCTGAAAGCTGACGGTAACCAGCTAGGGGCCCAGCTCCCAGAGCTGTGACGATCCGCAGCCATTCTCAGCACTGCTGGGGAACTCTGCTCCGTGGGCTGTGCTGGGAGGCAGAGGGACTCCTCTGTTTGGCAACCCAAATCAAGAACCTTAAATGAGTTTATACCCTGTGACTCAATTCATTCCATTCCTGAAGATATCTCCCAAATATATAGCAAAAGAGAAGCCTTCTGTTCATTGTAGATTGTGTACAACAGAGAAAGCTGGCAACTCTGTGGTAGGAGAATCATTTCTGATAGCGTATTGCTGTTAGACACGTGTGGCTATTCGGTGCCACATGGAGGAACATATGCACTCACTGGACAATGTCATGTGCTGAGGATACAGGGGGAGGAAGCTGGAGGTGGTCTTTGCCTGCACAGAGGAGCCTGTGGGGAAAGACAGGCAGCCTGATGAGCAGCCCACCCCAGGGACAGCTGGGAAGGGACTGGTAAGTGACAGTGGCTGTGCAGGAGGAGCCAGGCTTCGGGGGCTGGGGAGTGGGACAAGGAAGGGTTCTAGAGCCCAGGATGGTAGCCCTGAGGCCTGCAGGATGGCTGGATGTGTTCTCTAGGGGGTGAGTGGTCAGAGGAGGCTTGCTCAGATGGGGCTGAAGTCAGAGGCTTAGGCTTTATTCTAAGAGCAACAGAAAGCTGGTTTTTCCCTCCTAATTTTTAGAAAACATTTATTTTCATTTTGTATTTAAGGGCAGAGAGAGACCTCCCATTTGCTGGCTCGCTCCCCAAACGTCTGCAACAATTGGGGCTGGGCCAGGCCAGAGCCAGGTGCTCCCAACTCCATCTGAGTCTCCCACTCAAGTGGCAGGGACCCAAGTGCTTGAGCCATCTCCTGCTGCCTGCCCCCCGCCCCGCCCCGTTTTCTGTAATAGTAACAGTAGCCAACACTGACAGTTAAGTGCCAGATACTGTTCTGAGAACTTTCCCCAGCACTCTGAATTCCCACAATAAACCTTCATCTTTGCAGATGAAGAAACAGCACTGAGCGGAGTCCCAGGCTACCCAGGGAACAGCCAGAGGGAACCCTGCCTGGGACCCAGGCTGTCTGATTCCAGAGCCTCTGCAGTCACCACACAATGCTGTTTCTCCACAGCGTGCTAAGTTGTCTTTTTTTTTTTTTAAGACTGGTTTATTTGGAATGCAGAGTGACAGAAACAGAGATATTCCATATGCTGCTTTGCTCCCCACATGCTTGCAACAGCTGGGGCTTGTTCAGGTCAAAGTCAGGCATCAGAAACTCCATGCGGGTCTCCCATGTGGGTGCAGGGGCCCAAGCACTTGGGCCATCTTGTGCTGCCTTCCCAGGCACATCTGTAGGGAGCTGGATCAAAAGCAGGGAAGCAGGATTTGAACTGGCGCTCCAGGATGGGATGCAGGCTTCCCAAGCTGTGGCCTAACCTGCTACATCACAGCGCCCAACTGTTGTTAGGTTTTTATTTTTTAAGATTTTTTTTAAGGTTTTTTTTTTTTTTTTCTGTTTAAAGACAGAATTACAGAGTTTGGGGGTTGGGGGAGACAGAGAGAAACCTCCCATCTGTTGGTGTACTCCCCAAATGCCCACAACAGCCAAGGCTGGACCAGGCTAAAGCCAGGAGCCTAGAACTCCATATGGGTGCAGGGGCCCAAGCACTTGAGCCATTTTCCGCTGCCTTCCCAGGCACATCAGCAGGGAGCTGGCTGGGAAGTGGAGCAACCGGGACACCAACTGGTGGTCATATGGGATGCCGGATCACAGCAGCAGCTTGACCACAATGCTGGCCACTCGATGGGTTTCTATAATAGAAAAATACTGAGTTTTCTTTTAATGGAAGTAAGAGGCTGTGAGAAGTAAGTAAAGCTGTGACCTGATAGGATATTAGAAATGGGAGGGTTTGCCTCTGCGAATCGGTGGCTGTCTTCAGGTGTGCTGGCGCCTTCATGGTGTTGGAACCCAGTTACGTCATTCCCACGTGGCTCTTTTGCTCCAGGTGCAGTTCCTCTCCTGCTGGGCTGTCATGGAAGGGCTGCTAGCAAGATGCAGAGCGTTGCCCACCCTCAGCGTCCTCACTGCTTGCAGCCGCCAGCTCTCAGGACGCACGCCCTGCAGGTCTCACCACTGCGGCCCAGGGAGCGGGCAGCGCTTGCTCCTTTCTCGCATCTTCCAGCCACAGAACCTGCGGGAAGACCAGGCGCTCTCCCTGGAGAGCAGATCTGGTGAGCTGACCTGCAAGAGCCAGCGGCTGATGCTGCAGGTGGGCCTGATCCTCCCGGCAAGCCCCGGCTGTTACCACCTCCTGCCCTATACCGTTCGGGCCCTGGAGAAGCTTGTGCGGCTGATAGACCAGGAGATGCAGGCCGTCGGGGGGCAGAAGGTCAGCCTGCCCAGCCTCAGCCCGGCGGAGCTCTGGCGAGCCACCCAGCGGTGGGACTTGATGGGCAAGGAGCTGCTCAGACTTCAGGACAGACACGGCAAGGAGTACTGCCTGGGACCCACTCACGAAGAAGTCGTCACAGCCCTGGTCGCCTCCCAGAAGAACCTGTCCTACAAGCAGCTTCCGTTCCTGCTGTACCAGGTGACGAGGAAGTTTCGGGACGAGCCCAGGCCCCGCTTTGGGCTTCTCCGGGGCCGGGAGTTCTACATGAAGGATATGTACACCTTCGACTCCTCCCCAGAGGCCGCCCGGCAGACCTACGGCCTGGTGTGTGACGCCTACTGCAGCCTCTTCAGCAGGCTGGGGCTGCAGGTCATCAAGGCCCAGGCCGATGTGGGCAGCATCGGCGGCACGATGTCGCACGAGTTCCAGCTGCCGGTGGAGGTTGGGGAGGACCAGCTGGCAGTGTGTCCCAGCTGCGGCTTCTCGGCCAACGTGGAGACGCTGGATTCATCGCAGACAAACTGCCCCGTGTGCCAGGGCCCGCTCACAGAAACCAGGGGCATTGAGGTGGGGCACACGTTTTACCTGGGCACCAAGTACTCCTCCATCTTCAGGGCCCAGTTTACCAATGCCGAGGGCAAGCCGTGCCTGGCCGAAATGGGGTGCTACGGCTTGGGTGTGTCCCGGATCTTGGCTGCCGCCATCGAAGTCCTAGCTACTGAGGACAGCGTTCGCTGGCCGGGCCTCCTGGCCCCTTACCAGGTCTGCCTGATCCCCCCTAAGAAGGGCAGCAAGGAGGCGGCGGCCACAGAGCTCACGGAGCGCCTGTATGACCACATCGCAGAGGCGGTGCCCCAGCTGCATGGGGAGCTCGTGCTGGACGACAGGACCCACCTGACCATTGGAAGCAGGCTGAAGGACGCCGACAAGTTGGGCTACCCCTTTGTGGTGGTTGCGGGCAAGCGGGCCCTGGAGGAGCCTGCCTGTTTTGAGGTTTGGTGTCAGAACACGGGGGAGCAGCTCTTCCTCACCAGAGAGGGAGTCCTGGACTTGCTGACCCCAGTGCAGGTTGTGTGAGGCCCCGGGTACAGCTGGGCACTGTGTACGCCTATGCTTGCTCAGGCTCACCGACGAGGAGACCATGTTCGCAAAACCCACTCAGAGCCAGTCACTGGTCACATTATTCCTATCGCAAGTCCTTACCTGATCCCCCTCTCTGGACTCCTGTGCTGACAGGTCCACTCCTTTATATTCCACTGTCGAAGTCTCTGTTGGGAACTGAGAGCTTCCCTTGTGTATGATGGCAGAGGCTTATGGCCAAAGGGACCCCCCCCCACACACACACACACAGTCTTGTCATGGGCTGTTGGCTGTATTCGGTCTGGAGAGCAGGCCCTCCAGGCCCCCTCCACTGAGAAGTTGAGCTGAGTGTGGGAGAATCAGGTGATCTGACTGCCGCCAGCTCGCTGGTGACTTGATGCAGCCCCTCCCTGCCTCAGTTGCCCCATCTGGCCACAGCCATCAGTGGGCACACCTGGTCCCTGTGACCCTGCAGCATCTAAGCTTTCCAGAGAGTCGAGAGCATTGGTTGATGGCTCCAAAACCACCTCCACAGGCCTGGCCCCGCCGGGGCGGCCTAGCACCGAGATTTCTATGCGTTTCCAATAAAGTCAGCCCATGGCATTGTGCCTCACGTGTTAATTTGCAACAGTGGCAACACCTGCCATTTAACTAGAAACTGGAAGTTAAAGCTTTCCAGGTGGTTCTAGAGTGCGTCAGAATCGAGACTTCCTACTCCCACTCTTTCTATGCTGCCCAACACCCCCCCTCTCCTCCCCAGAAATTTTCACGGTTGGGAAAATGCTTTTAGCTGTCTCTTCCCACAGGAAGAGCAGCAGGCCTCAGCGGGTCTGGCCCTAGGTGCTGAGCTGGATCCGCAAGCTGTGATGGGGACAGTGTTCTGAGCTGCTCTCTGCCTGATTTCTGTGGGAAGCTGGGAGTGGGCTGGAGCTGCCACAGCGAGCCGCCCAATCCCGTCGCAGCTCCACGGTAGTCCGACATAACCAGCGTTCCCATCTTTGCGTCTCTGAGGTCTCTCAACATCCAAGTCTAACAAGAATCTGTCAAGGTCAGACTTAAAAGCATGGCCTCCTGGTGCCTGCCCAGCAGCTGCGGCACGTGGCTTCCTCTGCCTCCCTCGTGGAGCCCTGCCCGGGTCCTCCTCGTCTGACGCACACACGGCCCGTCGGATGCCACTGCAGCCTCTTGTCCTTGCTGGTGAGCCTCCCTGAGGCCAGGAGCTCGAGCTGCTTCCTAGCACCCCCCGTTCTTGTCTTGGCCAAAGCTTCCTGGCAGCTTTGTTAACTCTGAGAGTAACGCCACCCCCACCAGCTTGCCCAGTGCAGAGCTCTGGGCCCAGGAATCCCTTGGATACTTTAGCTTTTCAGGCCAGGAGACGAGGATTCTGAGTGAACCCCGAAAGGCAAGGCCGCTGGGCAGAGGCACCTCCCCCTTACACACAGGAATCACCCGGGGCCCACCCAGAGGCTCTGGGCAGCATGGAATGCTCCGGGTGATTCTGGACTGCCGCTTCCTCCAGGCCCACTGGGAGCTGGGCATCAGCAGAGGATTCGAACTCTGCTTTCAGTAGCCTGGTCCTGTGTATGTTGAGGGCCTGCCACGTGTCGCTGTGCTGTGAGGCCCGTTTATATGCAGTTTCCAGGCCTCAAAGCTGAGCAGGAAACAGGCTGCATTTAAGGAGTTCACGCAGGACACATGGCTGTTAAGGATCAGAGCTGGCATCCGGGCACTGGCCAAGACCGAGCCCTTCCCACTGCACTGCTTGGCTGTGCCTGGGCAGGAGGGATTGTAGCAAACTTGGGATTCAGTGGATCTGTCTGTTAGCCTCCAGTACGTGAGAAACCAGAATGCATGCAAATGGTGCTTTAAATTATGTTTTTTTAACTTTAAATTCAAGCTCCAGAAGCTTGTGTATTTCTGGAAGGCCAGCCTAATGACACTTAAAAAAACAGATTCCTGAGGCGGGAATGAGCTGTGCCATGCCATCTGACCGGCAAACGCCGCCTGTGAGCTGCCAGGGCTCCCAGGTTTGCTGAAACAGGTGCCTGTCCTGTCACACAACAGGGAGACGAATACAAGGAGGGCAGTGATCTGCCCGAGGTCACGCTGAGTAAAAGCCAGGTATCCTGATCACTAAGCCCAGGCTGCTTCTGATAGCCAGAGGGAAAGATCAGAGCCTCGATTCTCAGGGACCGTGATCTGAGACAAATGACTTGCCCTGGGGCCAGCGCTGTGGTGCAGTGGGTAAAGCCATCGCCTGCAGTGCTGGCAACCCATAGGGGTGCTGGTTCGGGTCCCGGCTGCTCCATTTTCCATCCAGCTCTCTGCCATGGCCTGGGAAAGCAGTGGAAGATGGCCCGAGTCCTTGGGCTCCTGCACCCGTGTGGGAGACCTGGAAGAAGCTCCTGGCTCCTGGCTTAAGAATGGTGCAGCTCTGGCCATTGTGGCCAATTGGGGAATGAATAGCAGATGGAAGCTTGCTTGCTCGCTCGCTCACTCGCTCACTCTCTCTCCCTTTCCTTTTCTATGTAACTGACTTTCAAATAAGTCTTGCCTTCTGTGTGGCACGTTCGTCACTCGAGATGCCTGTGGTACCTGCTTCGCAGGGTGGTCTGGGGCTTTGCCAAGCCCATGTGCATGAAATGCTTAGTCCTTGGCCTGCACTTGAGAAACTCTTACAACAGGGCAACTCGGGACAGCCTGGCCCTGGGAGCTCAGGTTCTGCAGGTAGCTTTGTTGTCTCAAGACACGGAGCTTGTTCTCTGGATAGGACGTTTTGCCGCCTTCCCGGGGACAGCCACGAGCAAGAAGTAGGTAAGGCATGCAGAATGGGTGGCGATCCTTAGAAAAAAGCCGTTAGCACGCACACTGTGTATCTCTTGCTGTAACCTGATGCAGTGAGGGTCCTGGCAGAACAGCAGGTACAGGGCTGTCTCCACTGCCTATCCCTTGGGGCGATGCTGCAGGAATCAATACTTGGGGACAAAGGCTGGTGCGTAACAAGTGTAAATCAGGCTTAGAATGTAAATCCAGGGCTCCATTAATATTCTGTGTTTTAATGGAAGAAACACTTGCTGAGCTATCAATAAAGGAGCTTTGCAGAAATCTGCTGACAGTGCCGTTCCCTTAACTGTTCCAATGCCAGGTCTCCAAGGAGTTCCCGCAATATAGTTCTAAGAGGCCCCAGCACTTTTTAGAATGGATTCTAACACAGCCAAGGCTGTAGAAGGCTTTGTTTTGGAGTTGGGAGGATTCTTAAAGTTTTCTATGTAGAAAATGGGGAAATGTTTTCATGATTGCAAGTTTAAATGACATTAGCAAAAAAGTAAAAGTATTTTACTAATTTGAAGAGTGACAGTGTGGGGTTGGCGCTGTGGCGCAGTGGGTTAAAGCCCTAGCCTGCAGCACTGGCATCCCATATGGGTGCTGGTTCAAGTACCTGAACCTGGCTGCTCCACTTCCAATCCAGCTCCCTGCTAATGTGCCTGGGGAAGCAGCAGAGGATGGTCCAAGTGCTTGGGCCCCTGCACCTGTGTGAGAGACCTGGAAGAAGCTCCTGGCTCCTGATCCGGCTCAGCTCCGGCTGTTGCGGCCATTTGGGGTGTGAACCAGCAGATGGAGGATCTAACTCTTTCAAATAAATAATAAAAAATAAATCTAAAAAAATAGAAGGACAGAGTGACCTGTAAGAGACAGAGTCAGACTGCCTGGGACACTGGAGGGCCATATGACCTTGCACAAGGCACTTCCACAGTAGCCCACTCCCCTGTAGGTAGCACAGGCCTCACCAGCCCCCTGCAGAGCACCCAGCTCCTGGGCCCACTCAGTCCTCCCTCCTGGCTCTGGGAGACTCGCTGCAGCTGCAGGGCCTGCGGACTGAGGCTTTGGTGCTGTGGGTGTGGCCAGGCACACTCACTAAGCAGGCTGTGGCTGGGTGTGGGGCACACTTGGTCCCAGAAAACTTTTCGTCCTTCCCTCTGCAGGGCCTTGCCCGTGAGGAAGCCCAGTGTGGAGGGAGGTCCTGTGCTAAGCACGCCAAAATCAGAATGCCAGCAGAATTCAGAGGAGGCACAGCCGTGGGCTGGGAAGGCCAGGAGCCTTCCTGGAGGAGGTGTAAGGTGGCCATGTTGGGCTTGAGCCTGGGAACGCTGTTGCTGATTAGCAAGTGAGGGCCTAGGATTAGGACACTGGTTTATTTTATTCTTCCAATCACTAGTGCCTTCATTTGTTCACCCCTCCATCCACTCAGTGCACCGTCAGCACACACACACTGAGCTCCCACTGGGTCAGCTGCCGGGCAGCTATCTGGCCCCTAGGGTGGGGAGCTCCCCTGCTGGAGGGGGAAGCGTCTGGAGGAGGGGGCTGGTGCACGAGAGGGGCCAGCTCTCCTGGCAGGCGGGGCACACTTCTCAGATAGGTGAGTTTGGGGTGGGAGCACGGGCAGAGTGAGGGCAGTGTGCTGTTAGGGGACTGTGGTCCGGTCTGTGTGGGCAGTGGGGAGGAGGAAGCCGTCAGTGGCCAGGGTTGGGCAGCACCAGCATATGTGGGCACACTGCCTTCAGAGCAGCCCTTCACGTCCTGGGCGGAGGATTCAGCTCTCGCCTCTCTCTGAGCCCTCTAAGCAGCAGTTGTGCCGACCTCGGGGACGCCGTGCCCAGCAGCGGGACCTCCCCAGGACCCTGCTTCCGGCCTTCCTCCCCTCCTTCTGGGGCACGCACATCTGGGCAGTGCTTCTGTTAGGCGAGTCTTAGGGAGGCACTTGCGCAGCCCAGGCCGGTGCTGGGCCCCTGGAGCATGCTGGGCATCAGGCTAAGGCACGGAACGTCCTCATCTCACACAGGCATCAGGGCACTTCCCGACCCCCCATGTTTCCCTGGTATTTTTGCTTCAGTTTACAGACTGGGGCTCACAGCGTTAAGTGACGTGCACACAGCCCTTACGCGGCAGAGCGGGATATCAAGACCCAGGCTGCGCGCTGGCTGGAACCCTGCCTGCTGGTGAGGGCTTACACCTCCTGCTGCTCAAACAATGGCCCCTACAGAGGGGCGGTACTTTCTGGTGCACTGTCCCCATCTCTTAGAGGGACGGACAGAGGCCCAGAGAAGGCAGGTCCTGAGCTGGCCCCATCAGCAGGCCCTGGACCTCTGGCTTTCTACCCAGGACTCACATGGGGCCCATCTCTGCAGCTCCACCTCCGGGACTTGGGGTTTCAAGAGGTGACTCCTGAGGGCTGAGTCCGCTCATGCAGAGGCCCGCCCTGCATGGGGCCATAGAGCCAGGAAGGCTCCTCCTCCAGGGGTGAACTTCCCAGGCAGTGGGCTGTCCTGGAAAAGTGACCTGAGGCAAAGACTAGTGCTAACTGAGCATTAACACCAATGCGGTGCTAGCCATTTCCCCCTCACAGCCGTCCTCTGGGCAAGTATACAGTTACCCCTCCTGATGGATACGGAGACTGAGGCACAGGGCGCTTAAGGAGAGCACTCAGCGTCACACCGCTGTCAAGGCGAGGCCTGTTGTGCTGCCCGAGAGCCCGTGCTCTCCACCACTACGTCCCAGCGGCCTGCAGTGGCAGCATCCAGAGTTCAGATGCGGATGGCCCCGTGCCTACCAGTCGCTGCCAGCCACAGGGGCTGCGCCACGGGCAGCGGCTTTCCTCAGTACACTGTGGGCTGCATCCAGAGTGGTCTCCTCCCCTTCCACTTCACGTGGCGCTGCCTGTGCCTCCTGCAGCCCGGCACTGCTCACCTTGTCCCAGCAGGGGAGCACCTTAGCGCATGAGGCTGCCTGGGTAACCAGACGTGAGGTCCCCTGTGGCAGGCTTCTGGCCCGGCAGCTGAGACACCTAGATCCCAGACTGCTGTGCCTGGGTTCAAGTTCTAGCTCTGCTCCCAATTCCAGCTTCCCCCTAATATGTACCCTGAGAGGCAGCAGGCGAGAGCTCAAACATTTGGATGGCATTCCCAGCTCCAGCCCCAGTCGGCCAGCCACTGTGGGCATTTAGGGAGTAAGTCAGCAGATGGGAACTCTCTTTCTCTGTGTATCTTAAAAAAATTTTATTTGAAAGGCAGAGTGACAGAGAGAGGGAGACACAAAGGTCTCTTATCTACTGATTTACTTCCCAAATGTCCTTAACAGCTGGGACTGAGCCAAGCCAAAACCAGGAGCCTGGAACTCCATCCAGGTCTCCCACTTGGGTGGCAGAAGTTCAAGTACTTGGGCCATCTTCCACTCTTTTCCCACGCTCATTAGTAGGGAGCTGGATCAGAATTGGAGCAGCCAGGACTCAAATTGGCACTCCACGATGGGATGCCAGTATCCAGTGTTGCAGGCAGAGGCTTAAACCTGCTGCACCACGATGCCAGCCCCTGCGTCTTTCAATTTTACAAAGGGAGACAGGTGAGGAGGCCCTAGCCAGGCAGTGAGAGAAAAGGCCCAAGTGTGGCCAAAATCAGGCTCGGGGAGGCTGGACTGGCAGGGCCCTGTGCCTAAAGGCCAGCTGCATGGTTCTTGGTAAATATTCCACAGCCAATTTCTCTTCCCCAAACATACGTAACAGAAACCCCCTACTTAGCCCATCTTAAGGCAGGCAGCTGGTTTGAGTTTAATGATGTTTTAGTCAGATTTGCTATAGTAACAAACAACCCCCAAATCTCGGTGCTTATTAACTTCTCGTTCATACCACACCCAGTGGCTGCAGGCCACTGCTGCAGCTCAGATCCACTGTGGCACCCAGCTGAAGGTACAGCCCCTATGTGGGAAACGTGCACAGGGCAGAGGGCACCAGCACGAGCCCACCACAGAAACACTCTAGCTGGTGTGGACTTGGCAGGGCCAGCAGCCCTCTACACTTGAGGTAGGCAAGAACACTCCCTCTGGTGGGGGGAGTGGACACTGCAGGAGCCCCGGGGACTACACGAGGGTGAATAAAATCCTCCAGGAAGGAACAGACGGCTGCAGACAGAAAAGCAACCCATGACCATGACCACAGGCAAAACGGTTTTTAGCTTAAAAGACATAAAATCCTAAAATGTAAAAGCTGGGCAGGAACTCAGAGGCCAGTGCTTAAGTCTGTCCAGTTCTCTTCACTGCAAAGATCAGGGAAATGGGCACACTTCCCAGGGGTGCCAAGGATCCTGGTCCATACGGTCTTTAGAGCAGAAAGATGGGGCAGCCCCATCTCAGTCCAAGGCTTCCACAGCGCCCCTAGACAGCCTTCTCTGTGCTCAAGAAATGATCAGGGCCAGGTCTCGCGGCCTGCAGGCAGCTCGGGGGGCAGCTTCCCTGAGGTGTCGTGGTACTTCAACACGGGATCCTGAGTCAGTCTCCACAGCGGCGTGACCACTGCTGCAGAGGGTCCCCTCAGAGATGGAGTCCAAGGACGCCAGGACCAAGGCACAGAGTTCTGTCAATAGTTTGGCAGAGAGGCTGCAGCTCCACCCCTACCACGATGCCAGGACGGACTGTCCCCAGGGCGAGAGACACAGAGCGCAGGCCTCGAAGCGTGTGTCTGGCTGATTCAGGTGCAACCAGTTCCTGGCTGAGGAAGGTGAGCACAGAGATCCAGGGCGCCTGGCTCCACTGCCGGGCTGGGTCACTTGACCTGGTGCACCTTCCTCCCTCGGAGGTAATTCTTGCAAAATGGAGAGGATCCAACAAACACCAGAAATGCTGGTGTCAGGGCTTTTACAAAGTACCTGTGGTGAACCCAACACAAGAAAGGGGCTTAGCTGAATTACAATCTTTATCACCCATGGCCTTCCCCGCAACACTCAAGGTGGACCGCTGGAGGCGAGAAGGCAAGTGTGGCATGTTTGCTGGTTTGGTTGGTTGTAAACCTGGCAAATGAGCATGACATCCTCCTTTACAACTTAGCTGGATCCCTGCCGGCAGCCCTCAGCATCCTGTGTGTCCATGACACCCAAGCAGGCTTTCACTCATGCATTCAACACTGAGTGTGCAGGGCAGGCCAGGCCCTGTGCTGCAACACCGAGATTAACAAATGAACAAACAAGAACACTGTCCTTTCCCTCAAGCTCAGTCCTGGGGGGAGGGAGATAAGGAACCAATTAACGACAGCAATGCACGACAGCAATGCACAACTGTAGACACCTCTGTGAACTACAGTGTTAACCCCAGGAGGCACAATTCCCTCTATGGGGAAGCAAATCAGGAAAAGATCCTTGGCAGATGCCATGTCTGAACTTGGCTTTAATCTGGGGAAGGGTGAGGGTGCGGGGGCCAAAGCCAGAAGGTGCAGTCTGCTGCTGCTACAGCAGAGAGCTAACACAGCAAGGCGGGCAGGTCTGGGCCTCCGGGCCTGCCCAGTGGGCTTAGTTGTGAGCAGGCTCCACTCAAGTTAGGGTCTAGAGCCTCCAGAAACTCATGCTGGAGAGCCTCTTGCCTGTGTTAGTAACTTAAAAAGCGATCACTGCCAACAGCATGCACTGGGTTTCCTCCACAGATCAGTCTGTTCTCTGTTTAGATCTCTCTTCATGTTTTGGAGATGGGGTAGGATGAACCTCAGGCCTTTAAAGAATTCTCGGTAATTTTCTAACAATGGAGAAAATGAACAGCTGAAAAAATGACTGTAACTAACAGAAGAGACCTGGGACCAGAAGGAGAAAATACCACCAAGAGAGGTGCTGATCAGATCTGAGAAACCTTCCCCGCCTGCCCACCAAGCCAAAGCAGCGGCAGCTGGACATGCGAACCCATCAGCCGGCGCCTCCCCTGCTCCCACCCCCGCCGCCTCTCTCCCCTCTGCAGTCCAGCCCTCTCTTCCCCACCTAACGACCTCAGGCCTCACCATGGAGCTCCTGACCCACCTACCATTCTACACTTGACCTAAACACCCCGCGACCCCACACAGCCCTGTGAAGATGACCTTCAAGCTCCTTGGCGGGGCATTCGAGGCTCTGGTGCGTGCTCCCAGTGAACGACTCAGCCTCATCCCCTGCCGCACCACACTCCCCTCCTTCCCTAAGACTGGGGGGCGGGAAGCATTTGCTTTGCCCAAAATTAGGGAACCCAGAATGCCCAAAGCTGCCGAGGGGAACAAGCGCCAAACCCAGCTTGCAGCCCCCGCTCGTGGCTGAGTTGCCCCCTTACGGCGGGACTGCCCCACGCAGCTGAAAAGCACCTTGGCTGCTGCTCCGTGTGACAGTCAGCTGTCAAACCTGGGAGAAACCATCCCAGCCTAGAGCTGAGCAGACAGCCCCGCCCCTGAGCCAGAAAAGGAGGGCGGCTCTGCCCTCCCTCAACAAGGCACTTTCCTGCGGCAACCTCAAGGGACGCGGCTACAACCAGGAAGAGGAGGCTCAGCCCAGCGGTCTCGGGTACGAAGCAGGCAGCTGTTCTCTGCTCACACCAGCCCCCTCCACTTCATCTGGGCTGGCATCACACTGCAGCCTGATTGGCCAATGGTCCGGGGCAGTCTGTGGTTGCTGTCTGTGCCAGGGCAGAAGGGAGAGCACACAGGGGCAGAACGAGAAGCTGGCCAGATGTCTGGGATGGGGCCTGAGCGTCTTCCCAGGTCCCTTCAGCCCTGAGGGTCACTCACCTCGGGTGCTGCAGCACCTGCAGCAGGGTGCTCTTGGGAGGTACCCGGTAGAGCTCTGCCCTGTCCTCGTCCTCAAAGTAGACCTGCAAGATTAGCAGCGGGAAAAGTCACACAGCCAGGGGCTTCCGCAGCACGAGGCCCCTTCAGGTGCTGCAAGCTGAACGCCCCCTCAGGAAGAAAAGTTTTCCAATGACACAGCCATGGCTGAGAAGGGAAACATCTCGCCAACGTCACCGAGAGTAAACAGAGGAGCTAAGACCCATGCCCAGGCCTAGGTCACCTGCCTGTCCTAGAGCCTTAGGTGTGGGGAGAAGAAGCCGTGTGGCCCAGAGCAGAGGAAGCACCTGAGTAGGGGGAGAAGGGGTTTGGCAGGGGGTCAAGGCCCGTGCAGAGCAGGAGGCCATCTGCACACGGGACTGGCCATGGTGGGAGGGTGTCGGAGTGGGACCAGCAGAACAGGACATCCATACTGGGAGCCGCCAGCTTGAGCAGCGTGAAGAGGGCTTCCAGGGTGGGCATCAGAGCCCAAGAGGGCTGAGGGGGTAACCATGCCTGGGGACATCCAGTATAGGGTATCAGGGTCCAACCAGGGAGAGGGCAACCTCCTGGCAGCAGGATGAGGACAGTCATGCTGGGTGGCTGATACTGTGGGGTGCTGGGGTCTGGTCTGCTAGACTGAGGAAGGCACCCAGGCTGGGGCACCCTAACATGGGGAGACAAGAGTCCAAGAAGGGTGTGGAAGGTGCTGCGTGGACGAAGGGCCAATGTGACACTAGGAGAGTGATGGGGCAAACACAAATAGATCAGGAATCACGAAGGCACTGGTACAAACACAGAAAGGGAGAAAAATCCTGCAGTGTTGGATTAAACTGGAGATGCCAGAGTGGGCATGTGGCCCACAGTTTAGACACTGGCTGGGATGCCCACTCTGCACATCAAAGTGCCTGGGTTTGAGTCCTGGCTCCACTCCCAATTCCCAGCTTCCTGCTAACGCACGTCCTGGGAGGCAGGTAGTTGGGTCGTTGCCATCCACACAGGAGACCTGTACTAAGTTCCCGCCAACAGCCCCAGCTGTTGTGAACCAGGGGAAGGGTGATCTCTCTCAGGATGTCTGTCTCTCTGTCTCTCTGCCTTTCAAATAAATTTTTTGAAAAAGAAGAATCAGAAAGGCCAGTGAGACCTCAGCTATTTACACACACACACACACACACACACTCTCTCTCTCTCTCTCTCTCTCTCTCTCTGCCCCTAAGCTGTGAGGCACTGAGAAGGCACTTGAACAGTGAGGCCATCCTTAGCGTTAAGCAACAGGCCTGCTGCACAGAGATCTTGCATCCTAAGCACCATTCTCCACTAACAACCAGGACTCCTTGGAAGAAACGGCTGGCTGCAAATCCGGGCAGGCAAGCACAACCTAACTCCAGTCCATCCTGTGCAGGAGACAAGTGCTTCCCAGTGCAGACCAGCCCACAGGACACAGAAACAAACTGCAAGGGGTTCCCACTGGCCTAACCCGGGATGATGTGAGCACAAAATCCACAAGCCTAGTAAGAGAGCATAACTCACGGAATAAAGTCACTGACGTAAACAACTGTTGAGGGTCTGATGAACGATGGCTATTCACATCATTTCAAAGAACCTCCCTCAAAACATCACTAATCTGAAGGGGAAGGAGTAAATACGGCAGAGCAGCTTCGTAGGCCCCACCTCCGCCGGCGACCAGAGTGCTGGCACCAGTCATGGGGCACGTGGAAATCCCGTACCACCTGATGGGATGCGAGGGAATACAGCCTCCTCTCCGTGGTATTCCTGCCAACCACAGCCTATCCCGATCGGTCACATGGAGACAGACAAGCCCACGCTGACCAACATCCCACAGAGTCTATCGCCTACAGCCGCCAAAGTTGTGGAGACCACGCAAGTGGAGGAGAGACCAAGGAACTCTTCCACACTGAAGGGAACCGGAGGGCTGTGGTCACTAACAGTGCGCGATTCTGAACAGGTCCTTCTGCAATGAACAACGGGACTAGGACAATTTATGAAGCCTGAATGGAGTCTGAGGGCTTCACGGGCAGTGTGCCAACATTAGCTTCCTAACTCCGAGGGCCACTCGAGGATGGTGAGGGAAACACCCTTGTTTGTAGGCACTCACACTGAAATACTCAGGGCCGACGGGTCACATTCAGCTGGCGTCCTGCTCCCAAATGATTACAGGCTGATCAGTTCTTGATGCTGTAAGTTACCTGTGGGTGCTTTACATCCACAGTGGAACAGTATTCCACCTCAGAAAGGAAATTCCAACACACACTACAGTGTGTGTGAACCCTGAAGACCCTACGCTAAGTGAAGTAACAAGCCAGACACAAAAAGACAAATACTGCATGACTCCCCTCTTTTGAGGGACCTATAGGAATCAAATTCAGAGTGACAGAAAGTAGCACAGTGGTTGTCAGGCACCAGGCCGGGGGAAATGAGGAGTTACTGTTCAAGGAGCACGAAGTTCTGGGTCAGGAAGACACCTTACCTCTAAATTAGCAGGGCAGTATTTTTGCTCCAAGTCCCAAGAGGGCGTTTCACCAAACATCACCATCAGGTGGTCAATAAACCTAAGGATGTAACATGGACTTTTTGAGCTTCAATAACTCATAGTCTGTTTTCCCACATCAGTCCCCAGACAGTAATTCACAGAGAAACCAAGAATGTGCAATGTGAAATGCAGGCTTAATCCATTTTGATAGCAGTGCCCAAAGAAGGTATTACGGGTCTTTTAAAAGTTTATGGAAAATCAGTATTATGAAAAAACTGTCTGAATTTCCAAAATTTTTACACTTGGGACAGGTATTGTGGCACAGCAGGTTAATCCCTACTGGAGTGCCTAGAATTGAGCCCACCTCCACTTCCAATCCAGCTTCCTGCCCTAAGAGGCAGCAGGTGATGGCTCAAGTATTTGGGTCCCTGCCTCCCATGTGGGAGACCTGAATGGAGTTCCTGGCTCCGGACTTCAGCATGGCCCAGCCCCATTTGGGGAGTGAACCAGTGAACAAATTCTCTTTTTATTGCTCTTTCAAATAAATAATACATCAATTTTTGCAACAAAATAAACATATCTTTTAATTCCATGTTCCAGGACCTTTCAAAAGTATTCTCCTATGTGTATTACTTGTCAGAGTATAACATAATTTTATATAAGTGGACTCAGACTTAAGAAATATGTCTTACATTAGCCATGCTCTAAGCATTAACCCTATGAAGTAATACATTAAAACTGCAAGTTATGTTTTTCCTAACGAATACACTTAAATGACTGTGCACACACAACCTAAAATGACTTCCTATCTCACCAGCAGTGTGTGCCACTCTCGGGCAAACACAATACTGAGTGTCACTGGCACAGGCAGCTCAAGAGGAGACTGCATCTGTCACTGCAGTTCAGTCAGCTAAGGGTGGAAGGGTGGAGAGGTGACATCAAGCCAGACTGAGACCCTCTGAACTCTTCTCTCCCCTCCTCAACCAAAAATCCACCTGTGTCTGTCGCCAAGAGAGCATGAAAGAGCAGAAGGCTCACGGGCAAGGAAGTACCTGGAATCCTCGTGAAAAGCAGAGATGAAGTCCGACTGGGCATGCTCGGGATACAGAAGGAGCACAGGCCAGCTCAGCCTGCCCTGGTCATCTAAACTCAGCCGGGCTCCGTAGGGGTTCTCAGAGCTGAGTCCATCCAGGAAAATCTCCCCTGGGCCTTCTGAGGCCGAATCTTCATCCTGATTCACAGCTTCAGAAACCAGCCTGATGTTCCTAGCCTAGGTTAAAGACATAAATATACATACACACACACACACACTTTATTATGTAGGAGGCTGCAAACCCACGTCACTGAAATTGGGAAAGCCTACCAATTTGAGCTCTTTGAGGGCCAGCTCCACACGATTCATCTTCACTATCCCTGAGGCCTAGCACACAGGAGGCACCACTTGTTTAACTCGCCTTCACTACCGTGTGCCAGACCCAGTGTCACAGAGATGAGCTAGACATGGGGCCCAGTCCTCAGGCCTCCACTAGTTGGGAGATAGCTACGGGGATAATTAGATAAGGTAAGGAGTTGAGCTACAAGAACTGCAGACAGTAGGATAGTTAGTTAGCTTGGGGGCTGCAGGTAACTGGGAAATGTTCAAAGACCTTGCCAAGCAGAAAGCTCTAGGGGGCAGGTAGAGCATTCTACAGCACGCACAAAGGCATGGAGAAGAGCCAGAGTGTGGCTACAGAAATGCCAGACACTTCAGTTCAGCCAGGCCATGGGATACGAGTACCGTGCATTAACTTAATCCTATCTCAGGGGGATGAGCTAAATCAAGGGTCTGAAGTACAGGGTCACCTTTCATGTATGCATGTGGGGCTTCCTAAGTTAGAGTACAAAGGGAAACCACATCCATTCGGAATGACCTTTGATGATAGCCCCTAAATCAGGGGTGGCCAAACTTTCTCCTAAAGGGTGGGGGCAGATGGTCTCTGCTGAAATTAGCTAATCACCTCTGCCACCCTAGTGTGAATGCAGCAATAGATAATATACAGACAGGCAGGGCTGTGTTGCAATGGTTTGCTGACACATGTCTTTACCCATCAGTAAAACACAGCTTGCATGGCTTTGTGCACTGTTAAGAGTAAATCAAATGAAAGTCTAAAATGCAGGGTTGGACTCAAGAAGAGCTAAAAAAATTTTAAGTCGTATGCAAATGTCTGAGCATTCCAATATCCTTCATTTAAGAAAATGACCAAGTCCCATATGGTGAATGAGGATTAGATGGAAAGTCTGCAGTACGGGTTGTTTAAGCTCGTGCTACCTGGTTCACGTAAACAGCTGCCTGTCCTGAGCCCAGCTCAGTAGTGTTTAGTTCTCAAAGTCAACAAGTGACTCAAATGGATGTACAATTTAGCTGAACAAAGGGTGAAATCAAAAACCTACTGCACAATCTCCCAGCACATATCCTCTCCCTGTGAAGGGCAGGCAAGTTCAGATAGGTGACTTGCAGGGCATCGAGTTAAAGCAGCCTTGGATAGATGGCATCCATTTCAAAATGCATGAGAGACAGGGAAGGCGAGGCAGAGTTTTGCGCTCATAGTTTGAGGCGCAAAGTCCTAAAATTCAGCCTTTCTCAGGAGGCAGTACAGCACTGTGGTGAAGAGCAAGACCTGGCTCTGCCACGCATTTGCTGCATGAGGCTTCCTCCCTCTGACCCTATTTCATCACCTAGGAAAAGAGGAGCAAGACCTCGTTCAGACGGCCGCATGATGAGTAAGTGAGGCGAGGCTGAACTTGGAGCAAGTGTTCAGTGTGCGTTCCTGAGACCAGCACATCCACACAGTTCACTGAACTCAGGAACTTTGTCCCACTGCGGCATGAAAGCAGGAAAAAACAAGCACATCCATTCAGGTGAAGCATCCCAGCAGAGGTTCCCAACAGGCTCTGCAGGAGTACTGAGGGGGTCAGCAGGGCTGCAGGGGCCCAAGCATTGAGAACTTACCTTGACGGCCTGCAGCAAAGCCTCATTCTGAGTCTGTTCCTTCTTCTCTTTCAACTTGGCCTTCCTCATATCCCTTTGTTCAGTTCGCTGAAAGAGATCCGACCCATCAGCTCCAGGGAGCCGGCTCCCAACCTACTACCTCTGGTCTCCAGCCAACACATGCTCCTGTGCCAAGGGATGCCAGCTCAACAAACTACAAAGCACACGTTTAGGTTACCCTAGGTTGTCGGGTCTAGAAGCAGTGTAAATTTATACCTAGTCCCTGCACCCAAGAGTTCAGAACCTACTGGGGTACAGACCAGTGAAGAGGTGTGTTGCACATTACTCTGGTAGTGTGAACAGAGTGCAATAAAAGAGAAAGAGCATTCTCCACCGAAGGATTGGCACCAGGATACACAAGTACACTATGGTGAACCAGAACTTCTCTGTTGTGGCTAGACAACAGGACAACACTAGAAAAACCCAGGGCAAGAAGCTATCAGAGGCACTGCCTTTTGTGCAACTATAACCCACAAGAGAAAGGGACCATCCATCTACTCAATCTGCCCGAGATATAACTGATCTTGCTCTTACTCTCAGAACTGTGAATTGATAGGAGTCAGCAAACATTTTCTTCTATGCAGGGTCAGGTCACAATTATTTCAGGCTTTTTGGGTTGCATATAGTCTCTGTGGCATATTATCTGGTTTTGCTAGCTTATTACCATTTTATAAATGTGCAAACATACTTAGTTCACAAAATATACAAAAATTACTGGATTTGGTTGACGGGTCAGTTTGTGACTCCTGCTCTAATGAATGCCCTGAAACATCCCTCCTCTTCTCCCCAAGAGCCAACACAGTTCCTTTCTTGTAAAAAAGTAACCCTTTCAGGGATACAAGCTGACACTTCTTGGCCATTCCCTCGCTGATCCAGTGTGCCAAGGGAGAGCTGTGCAAATCCTTCCTGAGGCCAGGGAGTTTGGTCACACTTTCAAGGGTGACTCACGACAAGGAACTTGTAGGATCTCGTCCAATTCTGCCTCCCAGCTGAGCTAGACCTGCCTATGGTGTCTGCTCCACATCAAAGAATGATGAGGATAGATGACTAAGAAGGACAGCTTAGACACTGTCCCTCTGTCCCAGGTTCTTTTCACTCTGATGTACAGGATGCAAGTGGGTATATACAGCTTCCTGCTACCTCATGTGGAATTTGGGGTTTCAGCAGGCCCCCAAAAATGAAATGTCCACCCATTCAGAACCTGAAACTGGGGTATGCTTTTTTTTTAAATTCAATGTTGTTGAGGTATGATTTACAGAACAGTTTTAAGTACAGTTGGATGAGTTTGTATACACTTGAGTCTACAACATGGCAATCAACAGAGAACATTTCTACCTTAGAAACCTCCTTCAGGCTGGCGCCACGGCTCACTAGGCTAATCCTCCGCCTAGCGGCGCCGGCACACCGGGTTCTAGTCCCGGTCGGGGCGTCGGATTTTGTCCCGGTTGCTCCTCTTCCAGGCCAGCTCTCTGCTGTGGCCAGGGAGTGCAGTGGAGGATGGCCCAAGTCCTTGGGCCCTGCACCCCATGGGAGACCAGGATAAGTACCTGGCTCCTGCCATCGGATCAGCGCGGTGCGCCGGCCGCGGCGGCCATTGGCAGGTGAACCAACGGCAAAAGGAAGACCTTTCTCTCTGTCTCTCTCTCTCACTGTCCACTCTGCCTGTCAAAAAAAAAAAAAAAAAGAAACCTCCTTCATGTTTCCTTCCCCCTCCCATCAAAAAGATAAGTGTCTTTTGATTGCCAAGTAATATTTCATGGCATGAATATACCACTATTCGCTGATCACTCCCTTGTTGCTAGACCCAAGAGTTATTTCTGGGTTGTGATAAAGAGAACAGGCTACAAATCTCACACAAGTATTTTGTGAACATTGTCTGCATCTCCTTTAAGTAAATACCTTGAAGCGAAATTGTGAGGTCACAGGATAGGTGTACAAAACTGCAAAACTGATTTCCAAAGTGGCAGCACCATCTTCCATCCCATTGGCAATGCAGGAGAGCTGCAGCTACTGCACACCTTCAACAAAGTTGCTGTATCAGTCCTTCTAAAACTTTAACCACTTTTAGTGGCTGTGAATTGGGATCCCACTGAGGTTTAATGTGCACATCCCTGATGATTAACTATGTTATACATGTTTTCATGTCCTTATTGTAAATCTTCTTTTGAGAAATATTTGTACATTTTGCCATAAAATTTTTAAATTTTAGTTTGTCCTTTTTGTATGGAATTGATTCCTTTATGCATTCTGGATATAAATCCTTTGTCAGATATCAGATTACAATTATTTTCTCCCACTCAGTGGCCTGCATTTTAGTTTTCTTAACAATGTCTTTTGTAGAGCAGAAGTTTTTATTTTTCAGTAAATCCCATTTGTGATAAATTTATGGTTAGTATATATATATGTATATATACTTGAAATCTTAATTGAAACGAAATTCAGTGTAACATAAAATTAATTGGCAATTCAGAGATTCCCAAGAATCCTGGAACTTTTCAGTCACTAAAGAATCTCGTTTCCCAGCTTTTTCTTTTAAGCTTTCCAGTAAGCCTATTGTTTCCCCCAAACTGTTATCCACTGTCTCAGCGAGCCGCCATCTTAAAACAATCGTTCCAACTGTTTCTGACAAATAACCCCACTTCCTCCTACCTCGCCTTTCTCCTCAGCCTGTGTGAACAAGCTTTTCACACTGGGTGAGCCACAAGTCAGGTTATATAGTCTATGAGTGGGCTTCCAGGAAACCACCAGAGTATCAGATGACAATAGTTTACAGTGACCTACAAAACACAATCTGGAGAAGGCTAATTAATGGTAATTAGCAATGCCAATTGGCTGCTAACAGTCACCAACCTTCAGCTTGTCTGCTTTGGCCCTCACTTCCAGAAGCTTCTTCTCTTTGGCATCTATCTGCAGCCCCTCATCGCACCAGTTCACAGCCTCAGCAAAGTGTTTCAGTTCCAGATGGCATAAGGCACCTGCAGAACCCAAAATCCTTAGGATCCAGTAACAATACACATGGAAAAAGCCTGCCTTGAGCAGGACCTCCCACCCCTACCAGCCACCAGTGGCCACTCTGAAGGGAAAATGGAAGATAAAGCCCCTTATACCACAGTTCCCAGACAGGGAAGAATTTTTCCGTGTCCCAGATCACAAGGACACCCAGGGCCCATTCAGCTCTAAACGCCTGTAACTGTCCCTGGCATTAACAACTCTCAAAGTGGTGAAGGCTGCAGCTGGGAGGCAAAGAGCACAGGCTTTGGAGACAGATCTGGGCTGGAAACCCAGTCCTGTCGTTCACCAGCTAGACCCTAAACAACAGGCTCAACGCCCCTCACTTCAGGTTTCTATATGCAAGCGGCAAAAGTAAAGCCCATCTCAGATGACTTCTCAAGAGAAACAAAGCAGAATTTGCCTGAGCAAATTCATCAAGGTAGCAGCAAGACAAAGTCTATCTTAATGCTGTGCTTTATGGCTACCAAGTCAAGCTGCCTCTCCTTCCTATTAAGGTTAATTTTTCTCTGGTTAGCCTCTTTGCACTTTCCACATAATTAAAAATATAACTGTATGGGCTTAGACTTGAGTTAGAACCTAGCCCATCTTCCAGAGATGAGCAAAGTAAGACTGAGTGTCTTGCCAAGATCACAAAGTGAGATAAAACCGAAGCTGAATCAAGGACTACAGACTCAGACTGCGTTCCACGGGGCCACACTCAATGCATCTGGCAAGCTTTAATCAGCACCGCCCCTCCCTAGAGCTGAGGGACATGGAACCACTTACCAGCCCCTAACTAGGAACATCTAAAGAGGCTTAACTTCGATAAAGCCTTTTAAGCTGGTCCGTGGAGATGTAAGGAAGATTAATATGTGATGAATAAATTAAAGTTTGCAAAGCACCTCTGAGCATCTCAAAGAGAAGGTGAAGTATAAAAGTAATAAAAGCACTATTATTACATAGAAAGGTCAGACTCTGAGAGGAAAAAATAATCGGGGAACATCTCAGCATTAGAGTTATCAGCAAAGGTCCCATAACTTATCTTTTAATTAACATTAACGTGGCATTTGAAGATCTCGCCTTTCAATCAGCTAATTTGGAAAAAAATCAGAATGTGGCTTTTGGAGCTGCTTTGTTTAATTAATTTTATTCCTTATTAATTTAAAATGAGGAATTTCAATTTCTCTACAAAGTCTTAAAACATAAAGGGTTAGCTCACTGTATGAGAAATTATTTTTAAAGTGGCATATGCTATTGATAAAGAGCAGGGAGTTAATATCAAGATTGCAAACACAAGGCAACTTCATTAGTATCCTGAAACCTTAATAGCAGTGCTTAAATGTCAATTTTTGGTGCGAGTGCCACCTGTCCCACAATGACAATCACACTGTAGTTCTGTGACACTTACCTCTTATTATTGCTTTGAGGTGGCAAGGTTTCAACTTTCTGGCAGCTGTCACATCATTGAGAGCAGAGCGAAAATTGCCTACAGAAACACCATTTAGTGAGAGAGACAAGTTTTGAGATCAAATGTTTCCAAAAGTTTGTAATGACAAAGACACTCTTGTTCAATCTTGGAGAAATAGAAATCAGGCTCTTGAAAAAATTTGATTGTGCTCAACAAGAGCCTCTGAGAAATTTACAACCTCAGGCAATACACAGAACTGTAAACAGCACATGTGGAAAACTGTCCACCACCACTAATGATTAGGAAATCCAAATGACCGATATGAAATCAGCGAAACTTAAACAACATCCAGTGAAGATCTAAAAAAGGCCACTTAGGGTAAATTAGATCTAGAGCAAATTAGCCAGCACTTTGTACATATATGCTGACACAATTTTCTTCTAGGAAATTATCCTTAAAAACACTTGTACAGATATGCAAGAATAAATATAAAAGCATATTAAACACAGCATTAGTTAAAAAAAGAATGAAACAGGTCTGCATGTAGGAGGCATGGTAGGATGTCTGTGCTACACTGTTTTAAGTGGTGTTTCCATGTATTTAACAAGAGCCTACTTTTGTAAAACAAACTAAATATATACATACATGTGTCTGTCTACATGTGCATTTTTTTAAAATAATGCAATCTCTCCCTCCCCCTCGACCTCTCTCTCTCCCTCTCAAATACACACACACACACACACACACACACACCAGTTATCCAACCTGGGAAGAGGGCATGAAGTAGACTTCCACTTTCTAATATAAAGACGATTTAATGGTTTAGTATTTACCAATCAAATTCACTTCCAAAACTCTAGCCCAAAGGTCAGTAAAATTTTTCTGTAAAGAGCCAGAGAGCAAACATTTCAAGCTTTGCAGGCCACATGTGGTCCATTGCATATTCCTGTTTTTTTTTTTTTAATTAATTAACCTATTTATTTTATTTACAATGCAGAGAGAAGGAGGCAGGCAGGCAGGCAGAGAGTTCCTATCCACTGGTTCACTCCCCAAGTGGCCACAACAGATGGGCTAGGCCAGGCCAAAGCCAGGAGCCAGAAATTAAATCTGGGTCTCTCACATAGGTGACAGGAACCAAAGCACAGAAGTCATCACCTGCTGCCTCCCAGGGTGCGCACTAGCAAGAAACTGGAATTGAAGTGAGGCCAAGGGGCCGGCGCTGTGGAGCAGCAGGTTAATAACCTAGCCTGAAGTGCCAGCATCCTATATGGGCACCAGTTCTAGTCCTGACTGCCCCACTTCCCATCCAGCTCTCTGCTATGGCCTGGGAAAGCAGTGGAAGATGGCTCAAGTCCTTGGGCCCCTGCACCCACATGGGAGACCCGGAAGAGGCCCCTGTCTTCGGATTGGCGCAGCTCCGGTCGTTGCGGCCAATTGGGGAGTGAACCAGCGGATGGAAGACTCTTTCTCTCTGCCTCTCTTCTCTGTGTAACTCTGACTTCCAAATAAATAAATAAATATTAAAAAAAAAAAAAAAGAAATGAGGCCAAGACTTGAACTCAAATACTCTGATATGGGATATGGGCATCCCAAGCAGCATATTATCCACTAGGCCAAATATCTGCTCCCCCTTCCTTTTTAATAATCCTTTTAAAAAGTGAAAAAGAGGCTGGCACTGAGGCACAGAAGGTTAAGCTCCACCTGCAATGACAGCATCCTATATGGCTGACCTACTTCCCATCCAGCTTCCTGCTAACGTGCCTGGGAAAGCAGTGGAAGATAGTCCAAGTACTTGGGACCCTGCACCCACTCCACTCCCACTCCACGTGGGAGATCCGAAAGAAGCTCCTGGTCCCTGGCTTCAGCCAGGCCCAGCCCAACATTAAGTCATTTGGGGAGTGAACCAGTGCATAGAAGATTCTCTCTCTCGCCTTCTCTCACTGTGTCTCTGCCTTTCAATTTTAAATAAATAAATAAATCTTAAAAAAACAAAACTAAAAAACATTTTTAGTTCACAGCGAGCCAGGAGCCAGACATGGCCTGCAAGTCACAGTTTGCCAAATCCTGCTTTCATCTAAAGAATAAACAGAATTACTGGAATAACTTCATGACAATCTTTGTTCATTTCTGCATTTTTTAAAAAGACTAAAAATGAAAGAGTGGCACTGTGGCACAGCAGGTAAACCTGCCACCTGCAACGCTCACATCCCATATGGGAGCTGGTTCAACTCCTGACTGCTCCACTTCAGATCCAGCTCTCTGTTAATGTGCCTGGGGAAGCAGCCGAGGATGGCCCAAGTTCTTGGGCCCCTGAGTCAACTGGAAGATGCAAATAAAGCTCCTGGCTCCAGGCTTCAGCCTGGCCCAGCCCCAGTCATTACAGCCATTTGAGGAGTGAACCAGCAGATGGGTGATCTCTCTCTCTATCTCCCCCCGCCCCCGTAACTCTGCCTTTCAAATAAATAAAATAAATCTTCAAAAAAAGAAAAACAGAAAACTAAAAGCAGCTTATATACCCATCAGTAGTAAATAGCAAAGCAAATAGCATAAATAGTGGTGTGTTCACATGAGGCAACTTTAACTATTAAAACAATATGCACAAATCACTTTTAATGACAGGTGAAACTTATAAAATAAAGCTGAATACAAAATTGGAAGAACAGCATGATCTCAACTATGTGGGGAAAAATGCATCTTAAGGGGATGCAAGGACTTCTGGTTAAATGCAGCAGCCTTAAAACAGACATTTGGCCAGCGCCGCAGCTCACTAGGCTAATCCTCCGCCTTGCGGCGCTGGCACACCGGGTTCTAGTCCCGGTCGGGGCGTCGGATTCTGTCCTGGTTGCCCCTCTTCCAGGCCAGCTCTCTGCTGTGGCCAGGGAGTGCAGTGGAGGATGGCCCAAGTCCTTGGGCCCTGCACCCCATGGGAGACCAGGAAAAGTACCTGGCTCCTGCCATCGGATCAGTGCGATGCGCCGGCCACAGCGCGCCGGCCATTGGAGGGTGAACCAACGGCAAAGGAAGACCTTTCTCTCTGTCTCTCTCTCTCACTGTCCACTCTGCCTGTCCAAAAAAAAAAAAAAAAACAAAAAAAAAAACACAGACATTTAACGCAGCCTGTGTCCCTCCCCTCAAAAAGCCACAAACCCACAAAGAACACAGAACACAAGCTCCAGAGTTGTACTGCAGGCACTACAAAGTGCTCGGCCCGACAGCACTGGGTGCCCCGGGAAGCGGGCTGAAAACCTACCCCAGCAGCACCCACACGCCCGTGTTCCATACGCCTCTGCTGCAGTGCCCCTCCTCCCGTGGCACACTGGCGGTTTACTATGCAGTCAGTAGACAGAGGCCTCTGCACTGTGACCCCAGGCACAATGGTGAGTCAGTAAAGAAATTCTAAATATCAAGCCCTTAGCTCTCTTCCACTACTTGGTTCCCAAAACACCAGCAGCCAGGATTTCCACACACACACACACAAAAAAAAGTTTAAGAATTTCAGGAAATTTCAGAGACACACAAGTTTCCATACAGAAAGGGTTCCCTGACTAACCAGCACACAGGACCCTACCATGGCACAAGGTTGTGAAATTTCAGCACATTGGGGATAAGAAAGAAAATCCTAGAAGCCTCAAGAGAAAAAAAGAGAATGCCATTCAAACGATCAGGAATCAGAATAGTTCCAGGCTTCTTAACAGCAATACTGGAAGTTAGAAAACACTATGTATCCAAGTACTATACATTGTGAAGGAAAACGATTCCCAACTGAGAAGTCTGTACCCAGCCGAATATCAGTGAAGTGTGAGAGTCAAATAAAGTATGTTCAGACACACAAGGTTTCAGAGAATCTACTAACGTCTCCCTTCTCAGGCAGCCGCTCAAGAAATGTGTTCCACCAAAACACCGAGTACCCCAAGGAGAGAAGTGCAGGAGCCAGGACACTGGGATCAAACACTAGAGGGAAGCGACTGAAATCCCCCATGAAGGAGAGGGGTGATCCCAGGACAACAGACGTGCCCCAGCACAGGGGCAACCAGTCCAGACCGGACCAGGTCAGAAGGCTCCAGAGACGTCATCAATAAGGCAAAACCAGTAGAGCACTTGATGAGGCAGGGAATGAGAAATAGGGGGGAAGCACAGGGCTCAGTCAGTGATAATCAGCACAATGAAAACCAAGAAATGTACTCATCAGGACACAGATTAACTTAAGAAAAGCACAGGTTTTGTTTATTTTAAAGAAAGAAAATGATTGAAACAGTCAACATGGCTCAGCTGTGAATAATATTTACCTAGTCGTAATAATAAAAACATTCAGGGCCAGCGTTGTGGTGCAGCAGGTTAAGCCACCACCTGTGATGCCGGCTTCCCATATAGGCACCTGTGTGAGTTCCGGCTGTTCTGCTTCTGATCCAGCTCCCTGCTAATGCACCTGGGAAAGCAGCAGAAGCTGCCCCAAGTGTTGGGGCCCCTGCACCCATGTGGGAGACCAGAAGGGGTTCCAGGCTCCTGGCTTCAGCCTGGCCATTCAGAGAGTGAACCTGCTAATGGAAGTCTGACTCTCTCTCTGTCACCCTTTATCTTTATAATTCTGCCTTTCAAATGAAAAAAATCTTTAAAAATAATATTAATAATAAAAACACACAAGACCACATATACATGAGGGCAGGGTGGAAGGGTGGGTGTGCAACTGTGGTGGCAATGGTCAGAGCAAAGTGCTCACTTCCACAGTGGGAATCAACAAATGGATAATGCCCCAAACCGAAAAATCAAAGTAGCAGCATTGAAAATCTGTTATTGGGGCCGTGCTGTGGTGTAGCAGGTAAAACCACTGCCTGCAGTGCCGGCATTCCATATGGGTACTGGTTCAAGTCCCGACTGCTCCACTTCAGATCCAGCTCTCTGCTAAGGCCTGGGAAAGTAGTACAGGATGGCCCAAGTCCCTGGGCCCCTGCACCAACATGGGAGACCTGGAAGAAGCTCCTGGCTCCTGGCTTCGGATGAGCATAGCTCCAGTCACTGCAGCCAATTGGGGAGTGAACCAGCAGATGGAAGACCTCTCTCTCTCTCTCTCTCTCCCTCTCTCTACCTCTCTTTCTCTCATTGTGTAACTCTGACTTTCAAATAATAAATTTTTAAAAAATTAAAAAAATAAAAATCTGTTATTTACTATCTGATAGTATATATGAAAAGAGAGAGCTAAACAGTTGGGTGTGCATGTCCCTGGGTGGAGGGAAATGGTAGGAGAGCCAGTCAGGGGACTGATGTTTTCCTTTTTTTTTTTTTTTAAAGATTTATTTATTTCACTTGAAAGAGTTACAGAGAGAGAGAAGGAGAGGCAGACAGAGAGAGGTCTTCCATCTGCTAGTTCACTCCCCAGATGGCCGCAATGGCTGGAGCTGTGCTGATCCGAAGTCAGGAGCCAGGAGCTTCTTCCAGGTCTCCCATGTGGGTGCAGGGGCCCAGGGCTTGGGCCATCTTCTACTACTTTCTCAGGCCATAGCAGAGAGCTGGATAGGAAGTGGAGCAGTTGGGACTCGAACCAGCACCCATATGGAATGCCGGCACCGCAGGCGGCAGCTTTACCTGCTACGCCACAGCGCCAGCCAGGACTAATGTTTTCCTAACAAGCCTTACAGAACTACTTGACAACTTAACCTAAATAACTATGGTGCAAACCAAGACCAAATTTAAATAAATATGGCCAGAAATATCTACAATGAATGCACAGTGGCCACCTGTTTGTGGGATTATGGGTGATTTTACTTTTTTTTTTTTAAAACCTTTCTGTATTTTTCAAAGTTGTTACAATAAACATTACTTCTTCTGAATTTTCATTTACTTATTTTCATTCCATCTGAAAGGTAGACAGAGAGATCGTTCCATCTGCTGATTCACTCCCCAAATGCCAAAGACGGCCAGAGCTGAGCAGGCCAAAGCCAGGAGCCCAGAACTCAGTCCAGGTCTCCTAGGTGACTGGCAGGGACTCAAGTACTTGAGCCATCACCTCTTGCTTCCCAGCGTAAGCATTAGTAAGAAACTGGATTGGAAGCAGCTGGAAGCAGAGGCACTAGGACTAGAACAGGCATGCCAATATGGGCGGGTGGCCATCCCAAGCAGCATTGTTTTATAAGATTTATTTATTAGTCTGCAAGCAGAGTTACAGAGAGAGGACAGACAGAGATCTTCTATCCACTGGTTCTCTCCCTAAACAGCCGTAATGACCTGGGCTGTGCCACACCAAAGCCAGGAACTTCCTCTAAGTCTCCCACATGGGTGCAGGAGCCCAAGGACTTGGGCCATCTTCTACTGCTTTTCCAGGCCATTAGCAGAGAGCTGAATTGGAAGTGGAGCAGCCAGGTCTTGTGTCAGCACCCATATGGGATGCCTGCACTGCAGGTCGTGGCCCAACCCACTGCACCACAGTGCTATCCTCCAAGCAGTGTCATAAAAGCTACACCAAAGAGCTGCCTCTGTATTACTTTTTTAATAAAAGTTACCAAAATACGCGTATGTCCAACTCAACAGCTAACAGTCCTAGATATTTTTTAATTAAAAAAATTTTTTTCACTTGAAAAGCAGGGAGACAGAGAAAAAAAGACAGATCTTTCTTCCACGGGTTCACTTCCCAAATGCCTGCAACAGCTGGGCCTGGGCCTAGGAGCCTGGAACTCAACCTAGGTCTCCCACATGGGTGGTATGGACCCAAGTGCTTGAACAGGCACTGCTGCCTCCCAGGAAGCTGGAATTGGAACGCAGCCACTCTGATAACAGGATGCAGGCAGCCTAAGCAGCATCTTACCGCTGCACCAAACACCTGCCCTACAGTCTCGGGTTTCAAAAGCAGACATCCATGCATATGAAGTTACGGTCATGCACCCTGTACAATAAAGAGCAGAACTACATTCACAAGATAAGCAAGACTGGCAGCCCAGGGCCAGTTTTACAAAAATACTCACAATCATCATCTGGATACAATCAGATGGGAAACCATTTAGTCACCCTCTCTGCGGTAGTGACTTTTCCTTGAGATCTGTTCTTTACACATAGTATTTTGATACAGTATTTTCCAGGTTGCCTCAACTCTTCCTGATCAATCTCTCTTTTGGGCCACTTCATCCACCACTTCCCTGTTGGCGATTCCTATAGTTTGTTCAGCCACTGTTTTTTTTTTTGTTTTTTTTTTAAGATTTATTTATTTATCTGAAAGGTAGAGATACAAAGAAAAAAGGAGAGAGAGATTTTCCATCCACTGGTTCACTCCCCAGATGGCCACAACCTGGGACTGGGCCAATCCAAAGCCAGGAGCCAGAAGCCAGGAGCTTCTTCCTGGTCTCCCACATGGGTGCAGGAGCCCAATGACTTGGGTCATCTTCCACTGCTTTTCCAGGAACATTAGCAGAGAACTGAATCAGATATGGAGGGCTGGGACTTGAACCGGTGTCCCTATGAGATTTCGGCATTGCAGGCGGAAGCTTAACTTTATTGTCACAGCCTGGCCTCCATCTGCCACTGTTCTTTCTCCCCGTGTACCTTCCCTGGGAAGTTTCTGGCCACTAGGCTTCACCATCTCCAGGCCAAGCCTTTCCCTTACGTTTCCCATCAGTCCATCCAGGTGCATTCTGGACTCTCCATCATGACAGCTCATAGGTACCTCAAACCTGACATGTCCCAAAGAAACTTAATAATATCACTCATGCCCACCCTGACTTCCTAAAAGCTGCTCCCTCTAGACTCCCTATTTCTAGCGGCGGTATACTCTCTTCCCACTGGAAACCAGGAAGTCATCCCCAATCCCTCCCTAATTCAACATGCCCAACCGCTTTGACCAATGTCACTTCTCCCAAATCCATCTTTTATCTGCATCCTCTCTGCCACTGCTTTCCTCAAGGTTTTCCTCTTCAAATCCACCCCCCACCCCGCTCCGCAACATGCTAAGGTGGTCCGCTGCAAATCTGCAGAAATGCAATGGGACACCCACCAGAACAAGGCCTTCAATGGCTCTTCCCTGACGATGCACCAAGTCCAAACTCCTCAACACGGAACCGATCTCCATGACCCAGCCCTGCCAGTTTCTCTAGCTGATCTCACAGCTCCCTACCTTGCTCTTCTATTTGGCAACAATGATTTTCCTGAATTTCTCTAAGCACTGCTCTCTTCTGATGGAATGTTTCCACCACCTGCTTCTACCTGATTAATGCCTATTCTTCTTACAGTCTCATTATGGGGTCACTTGCTCCAGGAAGCCTGAAGTAGTGCACCTCATGCATACTCTAGAAATGGTCCCTGTCTCTACACTGTGCATGCTATATTGTAACTCTTTCACTGCCAACGTGACTTTGCATCCTGATCCCAGCACCAAATACACTTAGAGACAATTTATTTTTCTATAATTACTATTCTATTCTACAGTTTCTGAATCCATTGTCTAGAAATACGCCACTAACCTCACCTACCTCACATAGTTGCTACAAGGTCAAGTGAGACAATGAACACGCAGTGCTTTGCCAGCTGCACCAGTGACACATCAATGAAGGAAAGTATGATGATCACACATCTGCTCCTCTCGTATTACACACACACACATTTCTTTTTCTGGAGGGGCCGACTTTGTGGCATAGTGGATAAAGCCACCACCTGCAACACCTGCATCCCAGATGGGAGCTGGTTCAAGTCCTGGCTGTTCCACTTCCCATCCAGCTCCTTGCTAACGGCCTGGGAAAGCAGCAGAGGATGGCCCAAGTGCTTGGGCCCCTGCACCAACATGGAAGACTCTGAAGAAGCTCCTTGGCTCCTGGCTCTGGCCTGGCCCAGTGCTGACTGTTGCAGCCATTTGAGGAGTGAACCAGTGAGTGGAAGACCTCTCTCTGCCTCTCTCCCTCTCTCTGTGTAACCACCTTTCAAAGAAGTAGAATAAATTAGGGCCGGCACCACGGTTCAATAGGCTAATCCTCCGCCTGCGGCGCCGGCACACCGGATTCTAGTCCCGGTCGGGGCGCCGGATTCTGTCCCGGTTGCCCCTCTTCCAGGCCAGCTCTCTGCTGTGGCCAGGGAGTGCAGTGGAGGATGGCCCAAGTGCTTGGGCCCTGCACCCCATGGGAGACCAGGAGAAGCACCTGGCTCCTGCCATCGGATCAGCGCGGTGCGCTGGCCGCAGCACGCCAGCCGCGGCGGCCATTGGAGGGTGAACCAACGGCAAAGGAAGACCTTTCTCTCTGTCTCTCTCTCTCACTATCCACTCTGCCTGTCAAAAAAAAAAAAAAAAAAGTAGAATAAATTAAAAAAAAACATACATTCCTTTTTCTTGCAAGGCATTTTGGTATTATTAGCCCTATAAACCACATCTGTAAGCCCCTCATCAGAAACCAAGTAGCTCTTGTTTGCAGGATAGTATCTAACAGGAGGTAAGAGCTTAAGACACAGTTCCTGATCGAATAAATAAAAGAACAAAACAGCTTTTGAGACAGGCCAGGACTTACTCATTTCTACAATGCCAGAGCCTAGCAGAGAACAAAGTCCTGTTTCTCTACAGAATGAAGGAAATGCTCTCCCCCAGGAGTAAGAGACCAAGTTTCTGGTCCAGGTTCTGACACTAATTAAAAGAACCTTTTCTGGGCCAGCACCGCAGCTCACTAGGCTAATCCTCCGCCTGTGGCACCAGCACCCCAGGTTCTAATCCCAGTTGGGGCGCAGGATTCTCTCCCGGTTGCTCGTCTTCCAGTCCAGCTCTCTGCTGTGGCCCAGGAATGCAGTGGAGGATGGCCTGAGTCCTTGGGCCCTGCACCCACATGGGAGAACAGGGGGAGGCACCTGGCTCCTGGCTCCGGATCGGCACAGCACGCTGGCCGTAGCAGCCATTTCGGGGGTGAACCAACGGAAAAGGAAGACCTTTCTCTCTGTCTCTCTAACTCTATCTGTCAAAAAAAAAAAAAAAAAAAAAAAAAAAAGAACTTTTTCTGGGCTGATGCTAAACCAGAGGTTAGTTGGCCCCAATAATCTATAAGGTCTGTATCCCTCTGACTTTTTAAAGTCTTAGAATGAAACAGACTAAGGGAGAAACCACTTCAAGCACACTGTGGCTGGAGAGAAACTGCTGAAATGGTGATGAGTCCCATGGACTCACTGTGTTTACACTGTAGGCCCTGTTCCCTATCAGCCCCTCAGAAATGCCTGACATCACACCTAGGTCCCCTGAACATTCTGTGGTAAGAAACACAGGTCTAACACATAGTTTTGAGCCCTGGCTGCTTCACTTCCAATACAGCTCTCTGCTAATGTGCCTGGGAAAGCAGCGCAGGATGGCTCAAGTGCTTGGGCCCCTGCGCTCATGTGGGAGACCCGGAAGAAACTCCTGGCTCACGGCTTTAGTCTGGCCCAGCCCTGGCTATTGCAGCCATCTGGGGAGTGAACCAGCAGATGGAAGATCTCTCTCTCTCTCTCTCTCTAACTCTGCCTTTCGCATAAATAAATAAATCCTAAAAAAAATTTTTGAGAGAATAGAAACTTGGACTCAAAAATCTCAAATCATACTGATTCAGGTATCAAAGACCTTTGTAGGTCACTGATATGTCACTTATCTGGGTTCAGGCAGGAAGAATTATACAGTCCATCCTGCTTTCCTTTTTACCACATCTATCTGGAAGGTCAGAGCTCAATCAGAATACACTATCTTTAGGTTTCTGGGAAAAACAGCACCTCTTTCTCTGATACTCTCAAGCTTTCCATTAGCCCTCATAGTGGCTCTGACTGTAAGTTAATTCTTCAGATCACTCACTAATGAAAGAAATTACCCAGATAGTACTGTGCTGCTGCCCGGTTCGTATAAAGGACAGCATTCAAATCAGGATCTGCACATTTCTTCTTCAAACCTTCCGTGTACGAAATCACAGCTTTCTTGTAGTCTTTTTCTTTAAAGTAATCGTTGCCTTCATCCTTATAGGTTTTGGCCTGTTCTGCAAAGAAGAGGAGAAGTAATCACTACTTCCTACTTTTTAAAAAAGGCTCCCCAAAAGTCGCTTCTAAACCAGGTAATAAGGTAATACATGATAATCCTAAAGAAGAAACCCAATATTGACCAAAATTAATGTTACAATAAAAATGGGAGTCAACATGGAGAAACAAAGTCATGCAAACTTAGTGATGTAATCAATTTCAAATGCCTGGCAGGGGAAATTACTAAGTGCTTACCCCACCTCCAAAAAAAAAAAAAAAAAGCATTAAAAAAAGAACTATACTTATCCTAAAGAAAGAGGGGGATACTATATTGTTTTTGTTTATTCTGTGGAGTGAAAATTCTGTGTGTCCCCCATCCCCTCCCACCAGGAAGAACCCACAAAACTGTCAAGACTCAGTTCAGATTTCCGGTCCAGTGTGAACCTACTCCTGCCTTTCTGTGTTCCAACTGCACTCCCTACAGTCGGAGTACACAGCCACATGTCGGACCGACCACACACACACCTCTCCTGATTCCTCAGGATAACATGGCTTCTCACTGGAGCCTGCCCTTTGAGGCCAGGAACTATGTCTTTTTTTTCTTTTCTTTTCTTTCTTTCTTTTTTTTTTTTTTTTTTTTTTTTGACAGGCAGAGTGGATAGTGAGAGAGACAGACAGAGAGAAAGGTCTTCCTTTGCCGTTGGTTCACCCTCCAATGGCCGCCACAGCTGGCGTGCTGCAACCGGCGCACCGCGCTGATCCGATGGCAGGAGCCAGGTACTTATCCTGGTCTCCCATGGGGTGCAGGGCCCAAGCACTTGGGCCATCCTCCACTGCACTCCCGGGCCACAGCAGAGAGCTGGCCTGGAAGAGGGGCAACCGGGACAGAATCCGGCGCCCCGACCGGGACTAGAATCCGGTGTGCCGGCGCCGCTAGGTGGAGGATTAGCCTAGTGAGCCACGGCGCTGGTCATGGAACTATGTCTTATTTGTCTCTGTATCCCCAACACCTAGTAGGCATCCAAAGACGTATGAGTGGGATGAAATGTGACAAGTTAGCTCAGGCAACTACTTGTCATCTTTAAGAACTTTCTGACTCACACTTTATTTCAGCTCCATAGAAACACACAACAAGGGTTAGTCATGCAAGATACCTTCTGGAGATCGCTCCTCATCAAAAATAATTGACTGCAGGCAAGCCAAGTCGGGATTCTCCTTGGGGTCAATTTCTGCAGGCGCTTTCTTCATAAACAGGGGGATCTTTTCAAATTCCTGGAGATCATTAAGAAATGAATGAATGACATGAACAAGATCTTCAATTAGTAGATGCGATTTCATGACTCATTATCAACGTTTTCTTTCTCACAATAAATTTTTTTTTTGACAGGCAGAGTTAGACAGTGAGAGAGAGAGACAGAGAGAAAGGTCTTCCTTTTTCCGTTGGTTCACCCCCCAAGTGACCGCTATGGCCAGCGGCCGGCACTCTGCACTGATCCAAAGCCAGGAGCCAGGTGCTTCCTCCTGGTCTCCCATGTGGGTGCAAGGCCCAAGGACCTGGGCCATCCTCCACTGCACTCCCGGGCCACAGCAGAGAGCTGGACTGGAAGAGGAGCAACCCGGACAGAACGGGCGCCCCAACCGGGACTAGAACCCGGGGTGCTGGCGCCGCAGGTGGAGGATTAGCCTACTGAACCACGGCGCCAGCACATCATCATGATTGCCTATCTCCACAGGCCTCAGTTTCCCTTTTGTAAAATGAGCATGGATGGTAACAGCACTTGGCATAGCAGGTACAGCCACCGTCTGCAGTGCTGGCATTCCATATGGGTGCCAGTTCCAGTCCCAGCTGCTCCACTTCTGATCCTGTTCTCTGCTATGGCCTGGGAAAGCAGTAGAAGATGGCCCAAGTCCTTGGACCCTTGCACTCATGTGGGAGACCTGGAAGAAGCTTCTGGCTTCAGATCAGCCCAGCTCTGGCCATTGCAGCCATCTGAGGAGTGAACCAGCAAGTGGAAGACCTCTCCCTCTCTCTCCCCCCCCCCACCTCTGCCTCTCTGTAATTCTGCCTTTCAAATAAATAAACCTTAAAAAAAAAAAAAGAGCGTGTAAGGAATAACCTAATCTACGATCCTATCGAGTCTCATATCCTATAGGTGTTAGTGGCTGCCACTCTGGGTGCACTTACACACCCACCATCTCATTTCATCTCTGCCACAAGCCTAGACGATTAGTGCTCTAGGGAGAGCAATTTTATAGAAAAGGAAACGAAATCAGAATGCTAAGTACCTTACCCACTATCAGAGCTGGGGGGGGGGGGGGGTCATAGACCTGACCCCAAACCCGGGACTCGCTAACGTACCAACGGCTTTAGACTTCTCACAACCTCGAGGCCTGTTTTTTACACTCTACTACAAACCACCCATCTGCCGGCAGCAACAGAGATCTGGGCGTGAGAGAGTCACGCCAAACCAGGGAGCCTCAGGGGTCGGGACGACCACCCCAAACGCGCGCAGAGACCCCCTGGGACGCCCACCTCCTCCCACTGGTCCTCGTGGAAGCCGCCACGGTAAGGCTGGCTCTGGAACTTTTCCAGGAACGAGTCCATGGCGTTGTCGTCGGCAGCGTCCGGCTCAGAGCGCTCCATGACAGCTCCCCAGTTCTCAAGCGCCGGTCGCGAGGTTAAGCAGCGCGCGCTCCTTCCGGCAGCGGCGGGCGCCCTTCCCTCAATCCTCCGGGCGGCTCCGACCCACGCGCCCAAGGTTCCGCCGGCCTGGGGGCGTGGCCGGCCCGCGCGCCTCGGCCCCGCCCCTCCCGCGTCCGGGCCGTCCCTCTGCTGTGCCTCAACCCCGCCCGCCCCACGCCCACAAGTCCCCAGGATCGCTGCATCCGCTCCGTGTTGTCACTCAACACATATTCAAGCTCCCGCTGTGTTCCCGGCGGGTTACGTCCAGGGGTGGACCTGGTGGGGAAAGCAGAGAACAGGGCCTGTGGGGAGATCCGCGGGCGAGAGTCACTGGGGCAAAGTTTACTCGGGCCGCGAAGGCCGAGGCGCCTGGGCGTGCGGCGCTGGACGGCAGCTCTCCCCGAGGAGGAAGCAGGTGGGGCAGCTGGGGGAGGCCGGGGAGATAAATCCTGAGGCCTTGGTGTTCGGATGGGATGCGACCTTCGGCAGTGTTTTCAGGAAGAAATGACTGGTCAGTGTGTCCGTTTCTGAACTTGACCCCCAGCCCCACCCCCAGCTGAGATGGAAGCAGGGTCTCCAGTCCAGGTGAGGCAGCGCCCCCGACCCAGCCGCTGCGGCTTCCTGCAGCCACCCTTACCCAGCAAAGGGCTGCCTCGGCCATGGGGAGCGCCCACCCTGGGCTAGAATGAAAAGTGCACAGGCAGCAGAAGCAGCCAAACCAGCACCCGGTCCCAGTGCGCACAGCGGACGACCTGGGACGAGAGACAGATTTCAAAACGTTCATGAAAAATGGAATTAAATGATAAAGATTTTTTTAAAAATTTTATTTATTTGAAAGAGTTACACAGAGGAAGAGAGGGAGGGGGAGGGAGAGAGGGAGAGAGAGAGAGAGAGAGAGATGTCTTCCATCCACTGGTTCACTTCCTTAAATGGCCACACAGCTGGGGCTGGACAGGCTGGAGCCAGGAGTTTCACCTGGGTTTCCCACATGGGTGCAAGAGCCCAAGCACTTGGACAGTTTTCCGCTACTTTCCCAGCACATTAGCAGGGAGCTAGATCAGGAGTAGAGCAGCCGGGCCTCAAACTGGAGCCCATATGGGATTCTGGCCTCACCGGCAGTGGCTTTACCCACTACACCACAACACCGGCCCAAAAGATAAGGATTTTTGGTGCAAAAAAAAATTGAGATCCATGCATGGTTTTTCCATAATATGCATTTTCCATGAGTTTTTTTTTTAAAGATTATTTATTTGAAAGTAGAGTTACACACAGAGAGAAGGAAAGGCAGAGAGAGAGAGAGAGGTCTTCCATCCACTGGTTCACTCCCCAGTTGGCTGCAACGGCTGGAGCTGCACTGATATGAAGCCAGGAACCAGGAGCTTTTTCCAGGTCTCCCATGCAGATGCAGGAACCCAAGGATCTGGGCCATCTTCCCCTGCTTTCCCAGGTCATAGCAGAGAGCTGGATCAGAAGTGTAGAAGCTAGGACTTGAACCAGTGCCTATATGGGATGCCAGCACTGCAGGTAGCAGTTTTACCTGCTACACCAAAGCGCCAGCTCCTTCCATGAGCTTTTTGAAGACCCTTCTTATAAATATATCAATTTTTCACATTGAAATAAATTTATATATTTTTTAAAAATATTTATTTTTCATTTATTTGAAAGGCAGAGTTACAGAGAGGGGGGGGAGAGAGAGAGAGAGAGAGAGATCTTCCATCCACTGGTTCACTTCCTAAGTGGCCACAACAGCTGGTGCTGGGCCAGGCTGAAACCAGAAGCCAGAAGCTTCTACAAGGTTTCCCACGTGGGTGCAGGGGCCCAAGGACTTGGGCCATCTTCTGCTGCCTTCCCAGGTGCATTAGCAGGAGCTGAATCAGAAGTGGAGCAACCAGGACTTGAACCAGCACCATTATGAGAGCCAGTGTTGCAGGTGGTTGCTTAACCCACTATGTCACAGAGCCTGCCCCAGGCCCACCCCTCCTTAACCTATTAAACTGTGTCCTTGCTATAGAAAGTAAGCAAGAGAACTGGCCTGCTTCCTCATAATCCATCAGGCTATGGTGAGACATTGTGGGTCTGCTTGGCCATGGAAAGGGTTGTGGGAATGGACCACCCTACTTTTGACTCCCTCAGGCAGAGAATCCCAATGGCCTTGACCTACTATTTATTGGAGGATGGTTGTGGGACCAGCATCATGGGTTCCTCATGCCCGGCAGGGGTTTAGATGAGGTGCTTCTCAGGCCAAGATCTCTTGTATATGCTCCAGGGAGACCTCAGCCTCACCCCCACCCCCACCCCCAAACACAGGTGAACCCCACATCTGTTTCCATCTAAGTGCCCTCCGCCAACCTCCAGCCCTGCAGCCGTCTTATTCAAATTGCTGTCATAGAACACCTTAGACTCTGTGGCTTATAAACAACACACATTTATTTCTCACAGTTCTGGAGAATGGGAGTCCGAGATCGAGGCGCTGACAGTTTCGGGGTTTGCTGAGGGCCTGTTTCCCGTCTTTTCGCTGTGTCCTCACGTGTCAGAAGGGACAGGGCTCTCCGGAGTCTCTTTCTTTTCTTTCGTTTTTTTTTTTTAAAGGCACCCATCATCATTTCAATCACTCCTGTTCCCTTTTATTTTATTTTATTTTTGACAGGCAGAGTGGACAGTGAGAGAGAGAGACAGAGAGAAAGGTCTTCCTTTACCGTTGGTTCACCCTCCAATGGCCGCTGCAGCCAGCACACTGCAGCCAGCGCACCGCACTGATCCGAAGGCAGGAGCCAGGTGTTTCTCCTGGTCTCCCATGCGGGTGCAGGGCCCAAGCACTTGGGCCATCCTCCACTGCACTCCCTGGCCACAGCAGAGAGCTGGCCTGGAAGAGGGGCAACCGGGACAGAATCCGGCGCCCCGACCGGGACTAGAACCCAGTGTGCCGGCGCCACAAGGCAGAGGATTAGCCTATTGGCGGCGCTGGCCCCGGAGTCTTTTTCATAAGGGCACTGATCCCGCTCCTTAATCCCTAATCACCTCTTAAAGGCCCCTACCTGCTAATACCATCACTTTCAGGATTAGGATTTCAACATAAGAATCTTAAGGGGGCATAAGTATGCAGCCGAAGCAGCAGGCAGCCAACCAGCATGTTGCACAAGTCCCCCAAACTCCTCCCCTCCCCCTGCTCCCAGCCAACCTGCACCTGGTCCAGGGTTCACAGCTCAGTGTGGTGGCACCATGGCTCAGTCACCCACCCCGAAACCTGTATGCTGTCCTTGACACCACCCCTTCCCTCCTTCTTCCGTTAGCCAAGAGGTCCTGGGCTCCCTTCCTCATTCTCCCACAGATCCAGTCACCCCTCCGTCACACCCTGCAGGGCCCAGGTCACCCTTCCTTGGCAGTGTGTGGCCGGGTCAGTCCTGGCTGTTGTCCACCATCACCACCCAGCCCTGTTGCCACACTGCAGGCTACACTTTCTTCTGCTTTCTCTAGTTCACAGACTTTTTTGTACCCCAGAGCCCTCCTCCCTTCTGGCTCGGCCCTAATCAGTATTCTGATGTGATTCTAAGTTTGTGACTGTGCTTGCCAAATGTGAATCCCTCTGTGGACACAAGTGCCGTAGACTTTTTACTCCGCACCTGGTCTTAGATCCCGTCCACGGTGACACCTGTACCCCCACGGCCTCTGACAGCTGAGTGGGACCCCCAGCATTCACTCCACCAGGACGAGTTCCCAAGCTGCCTTCTCTCCAGGGCACTACAAAGAATGCTGAATAGACTTCATCATATTCTCTCTCTCTCTCTCTCTGCCTTTCAAATAAATAAATCTTTAAAAAAAAAAAAAAAAAAGCGAGGCTGGCGCCATGGCATAGTAGGTTAATCCTCCGCCTGTGGCACCAGCATCCCATGAGTGCTGGTTCTAGTCCTGACTGCTCCTCTTCCAATCCAGCTGTCTGCTGTGGCCTGGGAAAGCAATAGAAGATGGTCCAAGTGCTTGGGCCCCCGCACCCATGTGGGAGACCAGGAAGAAGTACCTGGCTCCTGGCTTCGGATCGGCATTGGCACAGCTCCAGCTGTTGTGGACATTTGGAGAGTGAACCAATGGAAAGAAGATCTTTCTCTCTGTCTCTCCCTCTCACTGTCTGTAACTCTACCTCTCAAATAAATAAATAAAAATCTTAAAAAAAAAAAAAAAAAGGCAGGCATCTGCGCCATCTCTCCCAGGTTAGCAGCCCGCAGGCCTTCCCAATATTTCCCGGTGAAGTCGTCAGTTTCCTCTGCACCACCTACAGGGTGGCAGTGGCCTTGGCCTCCTCTCCTCTCTCACACTAGGCTCCATCTGCAGCTGATCCTTGGGCCCGTGTGTCCCACTCCCCTCCACACATGCTCACCACAGGATTGTCTTTCCAAACCTCCTGGTGCGGGGGTGGGGGGGGGGCTCTTCCCTGGGACGCCGCTACCCAGCCCCCTACTGGCCTGTGTGCCCCTCTGGACTCCATAGCCCCCATGCCTCCCTACAGTGCTCTTGGTGTCTTTATATGGCTCTGATAAATGAAGCCCAAGTCTCTCTGCCTCAGCCCTTATGCCATCTGACTCTTGGCTGCAGGGGCTGCGCTGTGCCTTGCAGGGTACTTAGCAGCACCCCTGGCCTCTGCCCACTAGGCGTTACTAGCACCCCATGCCGACACTGCCTGAAGTGTCTCCAGATGTGATTAAACATCCTGGGGGCTAAGTCTCCACTGGTGGAAAACCTCTGCTTCAGACACCTGTTCAGGGCCTGGGCTGGGCTCGCCCGTGTCTGGATCCCCAGAGCCCAGAAGCGGCCACCCAGGTCAGGTACTCCGGGAACAGTGCTGGAATCCATAGTGGCCTTGTCCCAGGGGTGGGGCTCAGATCAGGTTCTGGGATGTGCTGATGTCAGGGGAGGGAGGGAGTCCCTCCTTCCCCTCTCCTTTCCTTCCCTTCCAGGTCACCCAAACCTTCACCCCCTTTTGTGCTTAATGGGGAAGGACTTATGGCAGACTCGCTGTGTGGCCCTGGGCAAGGCCCTTGTCCTCTCTGAGTCTCGGCCTCCCCACCTGGACAGTGTAGACGCAACGGTCTCTGTGCCTCACTCAGCATTGCCTGAGCCAGCAAATGAAGGCCCTGCTCCTCCTGGATTGGTTGCATGGGGTGGGGCTGCTGCTGCAGAGCCTGTAGCTTCCCCCGAGAGGACACACTCCTGCTGGAGGGGTAAGCCATGTGGCGTTTATAGCAGGTGTGGCTGGGCGTGGGGCCGTCACTGCTTCAAGGAGATCTTCCAGGAGCTCAGGGCCTGCAGGATCCAGGAGCGCCGCTGGTGGGAAGTGGGCAGGTCCTCACAGCTGGGGCTCCAGCGGTGCGTGGTGGCCGGGTCGCACACCCACGCATCCCCATGCGGCAGTGGCCAGGAGTTCCGCCAGCAGCTGGCCAGGATGTGCTCCTGGGCCTGCGCCGCACAGATGCACACGGATGCTTCCGGGTCGTGTCTCAGGTTTTCCAGAGCTGCCTCGTGGAAGGGGAGAAGTCACCTGTTCAGACCAGGTCCCCACAGGGCTCTCCGGCCTCATTCTTCCTTCCCACCACTAGGCCTCGGCTTAGGCATCCTCTGCCCAGCATTGCCTCGTCGATTTTCCCTTTCCCCCTTCACACTGTTCACATCTTTCAAAGGCCTAAAGCCAAACCTGCCTCCTAAAGGAAGCCTTCCTGCACTGTGCCAGCCTAGGTTCCTGCCCCTACCAGCTTCTCCGGTTACAAAGTGAATCTGTGCCCCTGACAAGTCTGAAGTACTTGCCTAGCACTAAATGGTTTGGGGTCTTATTTGGAGCCTCCCTTCTTAATGAGACCGTAAGTACCACAGCATGGGCCATGCGTTCTGTCTCTTATAACCCTGCAGTAGCTAATGTCGTCATCACCCTGGATGAGGACGGGGCACTCAGCTGAGCTGAAGACCTTTGCCTGAGCATGCCCTCCCCCCACCCCCCGCCCCCGTGTGTACTCTGCTCTAGGCCGCAGCAGCCGGGCGCACTCACCAGTCTTCACTTCGTTCAGGCGCTCTTCCGTCATTATGCCCTCCATGCAGGGGACCAGGGACCCTGAGCACAACCCAAGAGGTCAGGGTATTCCCGCCGTGCCACCTCAGCCCAGACTTCCCAGAGAAGTACCCCCCAGCCCCTTCAGCCCCACACATAAGGACACAACAGGGGAACTCATCCCTAGGGCAGAGTCCCCAAGACGGGTCCAGGGGGCAGTGATGGCACCAGCACAGGGGCAGGATCTGGGCAGCAGCCGGCTCTGATGGTGCAGCCCTGGGCTGGTCTCTCAGTGGCGACACAGGGAGATGCTGCCTTGGCTGGCCACTTCTCCCAGGAGTTTGAGCAGCCATAACTTGGAGGACATGAGGCACCAGGCCCACCTGTCAGGCATGGCTGTCAGTGGCACCTCTGCTGGGGCTGACCCTCAGCTGGGCTGGGTACAGGATCTGCCACCTCGGATCCCTTGGCCACGCTGCTCTGCCCTGCCTGCTCCAGCCTGTGCCCTGGCTCCCGGTGCCCACAAGGCCTGAATGAGCCTGATCTCACTTCTCCTCCTGGCCAATTCCTGTTTGTCCTCAAATCTCAGGGTAACAGGTGGCTCCTGGGGAAGATCCTTCCTGCCCCGGCCCCAGGATAGGTTAGACGTCTCTCTGGGATCCTGGAGCATCTGAGCTTTTCTCTGTTGACCCTGTGTTGTGTTTTCCTTGTGATTTATGACTCTTTGTTTCCCACCATATCAGAAGTCTCTTCACCCTGGTGCCAGTGGGGAAGAGCTTGGGAGGAGTGTATCCCTCCCAAGGATACACTAAAGTGGCAGGGGAAATCGTTGGCATATATGTACTTCTCAGGACCCAAAGGAGGTGAGAGTTGGTGCATTGCACTGGAAGCTGTCCATGGGCAGACTGGGCTCTCCTCAGCTCTGCTGCCCCAGCCCCAGCCCTGGCACAGAGAAGATCCCAGGGTGTGAGACACTAACATTTTGAGGAGCGATTAACGTGGAGCAAGAGTTAAAGAAATTGGGGGCTGGCGCCTTGGCTCACTAGGCTAATCCTCCACCTGCGGCGCCGGCACACCGGGTTCTAGTCCCGCTTGGGGTGCCGGATTGTGTCCCGGTTGCTCCTCTTCCAGGCCATCTCTCTGCTGTGGCCCAGGAGTGCAGTGGAGGATGGCCCAAGTGCTTGGGCCCTGCACTCGCATGGGAGACCAGGAGGAAGTGCCTGGCTCCTGGCTTTGAATCGGCACAGTGTGCTGGCCGTTGCAACCATTTAGGGGGTGAACCAATGGAAAAGGAAGACCTTTCTCTCTGTCTCTCTCTCTCTCACTGTCCATTCTGCCTGTCAAAAAATTAAAAAATTAAATAAAAAAAGGAAGAAATTGGGGCCAATGCTGTGGCATAGAAGATTAAGCCTCCACCTGCAGTGCCAGCATCTCCTATGGGTACTGGTCTGAGTCCCGGCTAATGAGCTTGGGAAAACAATGGAAGATAGACCAAGTGCTTAGGCCCCTGCACCCATGTGACCCAGATGAAGCTCCTGGCTTCGGCCTGGTCCAGCCCTGGCAGTTGTGGCCATTTGGGGAGTAAATCAGTAAACCAGTGGATGGAAGACCTCTCTCTCTCTCTCTCTCTCTCTCTCTTTCTCTCTGTAACTCTGCCTTTCAAATAAATAAAATAAATCTTAAAAAAAAAAAAAGATTTAAAGAAATCAGCCTCTAGGAAACAGGTGCACTCCCCAGCTTCTTCCCGGGGAAGCCACCTCAGAGCCACCCCCTATCCTGAGAGTCACCCCTGTGCCCCATCAGCATCACCTCCTGAAGACTTTGTTTCTCTAGCCCCACACAGAGTAGGAGTCAACCAGTGTCTGCTGAATGGTGGATGCATGAGTGACCGAGGGCATGGCCACAGCAGATGAATCGGGGAGGGGTGCTAACAGACTCTTCACCTGGCAACAAGGTGTCCAGGTCCCTGGTGAAGGGCATGTGCTCTGTGGGGGAGGGGCCTAGGGGATGCTGGGGGGATTCCAGGCAAGGTGAATCTGCTATTTGTTTTTTTTTTTTTTCCCCAGAAAGGCAGGTGCTGGAAAGTGGGAAATAAAAGAATGAAGGTGGCTAGCATGGTGCACCCTGATGTAGCAGGCGCCACCTTTAAAACCAAAAATCCTCATCCAGTGTGTGGAGCAAGTGTCAACCCCCATCTTACAGATGACGAAACTGAGGCTCAATGGGAGCCCCGCAGAAAGGAGATCCTAGGGCTGAGACTCTGCTGCCAGGCACCTGCTGGGCTCGAGCCCATGCTGCTCTCTAGGGCCAGCAGCAATTCCGCTGCACAGTTGCCAAGGCTGGAGCTGCACAAGGGCTTCAGGCTGACTGTAGCCTGTGGCCCACTTCCTAAGCCATGTTCTAAGAGGAGAGAAGACCATCCTAATCAGGGCACCATGACTGTCCCCAGCCTGTGAGGAGGCATCCACCCGGGTCCCTGCAGGGCTGGCAGCCTGGGAGGCAGCAAACTGAGGAACAGGCAGTGTCTTAGCAGCAGGACCAGAGACGCCAAAGCCGCTTACCTATGAACATGACTGAGGACTTGCGGAGGGAGGCCCGTGGGCTCTTGGCGTACTCCAGACTCTGGCTGAGGAATGTGAAGGCACTGTCTCGGTGGGCGTTCACCTGGGACAAAGAGATCCCCACAAAGTGTAGCCCCCAGAGGAACTAATCGCTGCCCCCCACCCCCGAAGCTAGGAAGGGTGACACTGCCAGCAGCCAGGCCCCGGCCCCTGCCTCCTAAACATCTCTGTTGCGCCTCCCTTGGCCTGAGCTGAAGGTGACAGTCACTGCCATGGCCTTCCTGCCCTGGGTGTCTCCCCTTCTGATCCATGCTCTGCTGCAGCTGGAGGGAGAGTCTAAACTACAGGCCCAGCCTGAGCTGGGAAGGGACAGGGCAGGCGAGGGACACAGTAAGTAAGGGGACACGGCCGACTGGGGCCGAGGACTCGAGCTGTGGAGCCATGGGGAATACACCAGAGGGCTGGGGTCTTAACAGCCCTGAGAGCCAGGCAGGAATGGGGCTTGGAAAGCAGGGGGCAGTGACGAAGCAGGGTTTGGGGCACCACAGGTAGACAGACGTGGCCCAGTGGACTACTGGGAGGCAGTAGTCCAGCTCAGCTCAGAGACTGAACCCCTGTGTGTTGAGGTCTCAACTCCCAGGCCTGGTCTGCAAGGCCCCTTCCCAGCCTCCACTCCCCCTGGCCTCCTCTTGCCAGGAACACGTGCTCCGTCTACTCCAAGGACACGGCCCTGCCGTCCCCAGATATGTATCCTGCCCAACTCGTGGCTCCTGTTTGGAGCGCCCTCCCTCTCTTGTTCACCTGGTGAATTCCCTCACGTGTTTGCAGCCTCAGCTCAGATGCCACCTTCTCCCTGAAGCCTTCCACAGCCCTAAGCAGAGCCCATCCTATCACCCTGGCGGTTCCACACATGTCCCTGTCACAGTGCCTAGGACACGTGTTATGACTACCAACACCATCTCTCCCACTGCAGGAGAAGGGGCTGCCTCGCCCAGCGCAGAGTTCTCAGGGCCTGGCCTGGAGCAGGTGCCCAGCAAGTGTCAAATGAAGGAACGAACAAACACATGAATATGTGACTGACTCCTTCTCAAAGCTAGAGCTAGAGGTCGTCCTTCAGATGAGCAAAGCTACTGGCAGCTTGGAAAGCAAAGAGGAACTGAGAATCCAAAGGGGACTATTGCAGGAGGTCAAGAGCTGGCGGCCATAGGCCCAGTCGCCTGCAGAGCAGTGACCAGCACAGCGTTTTAAACAAGCTGTATTCATTTCTATTAAAGTCATAGTCTTTCCTGTACGGCTGGAGGACCTGGCTGGTGCAGGCTGTGTGGTGAGCTGGAGCTCCCTCCTCCTGCCTCCCTTGTCATTTGTGATTCCTGTCTGTCTGGCTGGGCACTGACCACTGAGAGCATATGAATTAGTGACCCTGGCAGAACACTTCATCCAGATATCTTCTGTCCTCTGTAAAGTGATGGTAAGGGGCAGGCGTTTGGTGTAGCCGTTAAGACACTGCTTGGGACACGTACATCCCGTGTTGGAGTGCCTGGGCTCCACTCCTGATTCCAGCTTCCTGCTAAGGTGTACCCGGGGAGGCAGCAGGAAGTGATGCTGCCACAAGGGAGATGATAGCTGGAGTTCTCAGCTCCTGGTTTCAGCCTGGCCCAGCCCAGTTACTGTGGGTATCTGCGGAGTGAATCCAGAGATGAAAGAGTTCTCTCTCTCTCTTTCTCTCTCTCTCCTTAACTGTCTCTGTCTCTCTGCCTTTCAAAGAAATAAAGATTTTTAGGAGTCTGTGAGATCTACTGGTTGGCTGGATTCAGGGTCCAGTGCAAGTGGTCCTTGGCCTGCAGTCAGGGTGGGAAATCGGAGTCAGAATGGTTTAGGATACTGAAGATGGACAAATGTGGAGGGAGAGGAAGGACCCAGGATGAGTCTAGGCTTCTGCTTTGGGAATCTAGAAGGACAGAGTGGAATGGAGAGGGAAGGCCATCAGGTGGCATTTGATACAGCAGTTAAGACATCACTAGGGGCCCACATCCCTTATAGCAGTGCCTGGGTATCAGTCTCAGCTCTGCTCCCCATCACAGCTTCCTGGGAGGCAGTGGGTGATGGCTTGAGTAGTTGGGTCCCTGCCACCCACATGGGAGACCCAGATAGAGTTTCTAGCTCCTGGCTTTGGCCTGACCCAGCCCAGGCTATTGCAGGCATTTGAGGAATGAACCAGAGAATGGACTCTCTCTCTCTCTCTCTCTCTCTCTCTCTTTCTGAATTTCAAATAAAATTAAAATAAGTAAATAAACACTTTTAAAGAAAGAAATGGGGGGCTGGCCCGGTGGCATAGTAGGCTAAACCGTCTGCAGCACTGGCATCCCATGCGGGCACTGGTTTGTGTCCCAGCTGCTCCTCTTCTGTCTCAGCTCGCTGCTGTGGCCTGCAGGTGTTTGGGCCCCTGCACCCATGTGGGAGACCCAGAGGAAGCTCCTGGCTCCAGGCTTCAGATCAGCCCAGCTCTAGCCATTGTGGCCATCTGGGGAGTGAACCAGCCGATGGAAGACCTTTCTCTCTGTCTCTCCCTCTCTCTATCTAACTCTACCTCTCAAATAAAAATAAATAAAATCTTTTTAAAAAGAAAGAAATGGAGTGCCATAAGTTTGGAAGAGACAGTGCTGCACGTGGAACAATGTGGGCCTTTGGGGAAGAGTGCCGGGAGCCACCAGAGCGAGCCTGGCAGTGGGGAGAGGAATCGGGGGTAGAGATGGCAGTGCTGGAGCCAAGACTGTGAGGTGGGAGCCGAGCCGGGCGGCCAGCACGGGGCACAAGGTGAGGGCAGAGGGGAGGACAGAGCCCCCTCCGCAGCCCAGGGGCACTCACAAGGTACTTGCAGATTTTGGTCACGGCCTGCTGCTGGTTGTCCCAGGGCTTCCGGCTGTAGGCTCTTTTCGGCAGCTCCCATGCCATGAAGTAGGAGCAGCGGAACAGGGTCTTCACGCATTTCTGGGGGAGGCAGTAGGAAGAGAACACCAGAGCCATGCAGTTCAAGGGCGGCCATAACGTGGACAACAAAAAGAACATGTGAGAACTGGCTCTGTGGAGACCTGGCGCTGTGGTGCAGCGGGTTAAGCCGCTGCCTTTCTCCCAGCCTCCCATACAGGCACCGGTTCAAGTCCTGGCTGCTCTGTTTCAAACCCACGTCCCTGCTAATGCGCCTGAGAAAGCAGCAGGAGATGGCCAGGGAGTTCATGGCTCCTGGCTTTGGTCTGGCCTTGATGCCATTTGGGGAGTGAACCAGCAAACAGAATCAATCTCTCTCTCTCTCTTCCTTTCAAGTAAATGAAATAATTTTTTTTTTTTTTAAAGAAAACAAGCTAGGTTGAGGAAAACCCATTCCCCTTGAAAACAGGCAGGGATGGCTGTGGGGAGGAAGACTGCTGTGTGGGGTGTCTGGAAACACGTGGCAGGAGTCACTTTGCAGCCGTGCTTGGCCGCCCCGGCTTGCTCCCTGCAGGGAGGCCCAGCCGCAGGGGGAGCCGGAAGCTGGAAGCCGGTGCGCCACACTCACCTGGCCCACCTTGGCGTTGCCCTCCTGCATGATGAGTAGCAGAGGCACCAAGGTGCTAAGCAGCTGCTCCTCCACGGCCTGCGTGCGCGGCGAGCGCAGCTTCTGGACCACCTTCCCGTACAGGTTGATGCAGGAAGAGCGCACGTCCTCTCTTGCCTGGTGCAGACCGCAGGCTCAGTGGCGCTTCTCCTCCCGGAAACCCTCATTCTGCAGGGCCCACAGGGCACCAGGGACTCGCAGGTGAAGAGCAGCCGAGGCCACAGTGGGGCTGCTCGGGACCCCTGTCGCCCTCACCCAAGCCTCGTCTGATGGTTTCGTCCCTGTTCCCAGCCAAAGAACAACTAACCTGAACGGCGCCTGAGTTCCTAGCAGAAAAGTACTCCCTTCTGCTGGGACCAGGAAAAAAAATATGTGGACCCATCGCCCTGAGACACCTTCTCCAGGGAGCCTCGGTTACCGAGAAGAGCTCCCTCCATGAGAGGCAGTTAAACAAGGAAGCGTCTGTGCGAACATAGACCAGTTGGAATGAGGGGCCATTCCCCTGGGCTGGCTTGGCCCCGCCCAGCTCCCAGTAGGGCGTGGCACGTATTCCTGCTCCCAGCACGGCGAAGGACCACCCCACCATGTGCCACTGGGTCAATCCCTGCTGCCCCCCTCCCCGCGGGACTCCTTACGTCACTGAAGTGGGGCAGCAGGACCTGCAGCATCTCCACGTAGACAGAGCTGTCTGCCAGCTTCCGGTCCTGCCCCTTGAAGATGGCCTTCAGGTTGTGGACTGCCTCCACCACCAGCATCCCATCCATGCTCTTCAGCCCTTTCACCATGGAGGGCAGGAGGGCCTGCACCTTGGCCGTCTGTGGGCCAGGAGCATTTGGGTTAGCAGGTGGGAGACCCGGCCTCAGAGCCATTGAGATGAACTTAATGGCCCAATCCCACCCCCAGGCCTTTGCCTATGCCATCCCCCTGCCTGGAAGCCCCCGCTCAAGCTCCTAAAGCCCTCCCTGGCCTCGCTCCTTTGTTGTTTGGTCCCCTCCCTGGAACCAGGCGGATGGTACCCTGTGTTGTTAGCTCCCTATGTCCTGTCCCTGCACCCTGGCTACATAATGAGCTGCAGCAGTGCCTGGGAGAGAAAAACAAAGCACTTTTTTAAAGTGCAAATGATGTACCATCTAGCCCTCAGTTTCTTGATCTGTGAAGTGGGAATAATTCTGCCACCCATGCTGTTCTTACACTCATCACCTTTAGGATTACTGCAAACAACTTGGAATACAAACTATTGAACAAAGAATAGCATATTTAGGAATTATTAAGCCATACCAATTTTGCATATGGAACCACTGAGGTTGAGATAGAAATGGGCTCTCGTTCCAGCCCCCAGCCTCTGAACCATGGGGATGACCAATCTCCTCCCGGTCTCCAGCCCAGGGCCGGCCCTTCTCAGTCCTTTCCACGCACCTTCTCAGTCCTGCGGGCCAGGATCACCAGGCCTCTGATGGACAGCACCTTCATGATGGGGTCGCGGTGGCCCAGGCCTTCTGCCATCCGCCCCAGAGAGTACTCCTCGGGGATCCGCCGCACCTGCTCCATCTGGAGGAGCTGAGAGAACAGACAGCAATGACTCCCAGTGGCTTCCCCCGTCCTGGGGGGTGCATGTTGGATACGTGGTAGGCTCAGCCCCTACCCAGAGCTTCAGCCCGGAGACCGCCCCAATGCCCACCAGTGAGAGCCTGACTCTGAGCTCCCTGTTACAGATCCTGATAAGTGGCCTGGACCTCCCCAAGTGACAACCATCAGGTGATTAAGAGAGTGAGTTCTAAAATGGCCACCAGCGGGCGAGTGGATGAGCGATGTGGAGTGTCCGTACACTGGAACATTGTTCAGCCTTAAAACACAGTTCTGACATGTGCTACAGCTCAGGGAAAAGTTGGAGGCATCGCAAGTGAAATGGCCAGACCCAGAATAGGACAAATAGTGTATGAGCCCACATCTGTGGGGGCCCTAGGACAGGGAATGTCATAGAGACAGGAAGTAGAATAAAGGTGCCGGGTGGGGAAGGGGGAGTAGGGAGTGAGGGGTCAGAGGGCACACTGTTCTGGGCGGGGAAGATAAAACGCTGGGATGGAGGGAGGGGACGGTTGCACACAATGTGGACACACTGAATGCCACTGCACGCATAAGAATGGCTAAAATGGCGAGGTTTATGTTGGGTCTATTTTACCACAATTTCTTAAAAGACCAAAGAGAGACTGAGGAGCAGCACGGTATCTCATAGTGGCACTGACTCCACTTCCCATCCAGCTCTCTGCTAATGCACCTGGGAAAGCAGCAGAGGATGGCCCAAGTGACTGGGCCCCTGCCACCCCTGTGGGAGACCCAAATGGAGCTCCTGGCTCCTGGCTTCAGCCTGGCCCAGCCCTGGCTGTTTCAGCCATTTGAGGAGTGAACCAGTGGATGGAAGATCGATGTGTGTGTGTGTTTGTGTGTGTGTGTGCGTGTGTGTCTGTAACTCTGACTTTCAAGCAAATGAATAAGTTTTTAAAAAGAGAAAGAGGGAAGGGGGTGGGGCGGGGAGAGGGAGAGAGAGAAGGGGGGAGGGAGAACTTAGAGCTCAGATGTCTGAGTTTGAATCCTGAATCTGCCATCTGAGAGGCGTAGCCGGGGGAAAGCTACTTCAACCTGCCCTCCGCTTCCTTCTCCCCATCAGGGCGTGAGAACTACCTGAGGGGGATCAGTGGGAGGGTGAAGTGAATCAGCATGTGGAAAGCTCAGGAACGTGCCTGGGTCCATAGCCAGAAACCATTGCATCTGCTACTGAATCGCCCCTGCCAACTTCCCCTAACTCGTCACTCCCAGCACCCACGAACACCAGCACCAGGGTGGCTTCTGTGTCCCCTGCCACACCAAGAATTCCTCGAGGCACGGTGGTGTCAAATTCAGGCTTGTCTCTCTGGTGCCTGGCACACAGAGGCACCCAACAAAGGTGGTGCTTGCCTGGGCACCGGGGCAGCCTGGGCAGAGGAAGGGGATGGAAGCCTGGAGAGAGGAGGGGAGAAGGCGGTGGGTTGGGGGGCTTATGGGGAGTCCCCATTCAGGGCAGCCATGTTCCTGGAAAGGTTTTGATGGCTGAAAGGTGCCGTCCGCACAGTGGTGTGGACAGAGGCCTGTGAGCAGCCCGCCCTGCGCCTGGAGCCCAGTCAGTACCTCCACAAAGAAGGCCGTGGCCGTGATCTTGTGCTTCTCGTCACCGTGCTCCAGCAGTGGGATGAGCAGGTAGAGGATGCGGCACAGCTCCTGGCAGGAGTAGTGCACCATGGCCCTGGGGTGGGAAGGGCGAGCAGTCCCTTCAGGCTCTCCAGCCCGGGGGGAGGGGCCTGCTGAGTGGGGGCCCCACGCCAGGGCACCGGGTTTCCCACAAGAGGCCCTCTAGTTGAACCGCTTCCTTTCACAGAGGCACAGAGACCCAGAATGAGCAAGTGACTTGCCCAAGAGCACAGAGCAAATCGTAAGACAATCAAAGAGCCCAGGCTACACGCCCTTTCAGGAGGTAGAAACAGGAAAGAGGGGATGTGAGAGCCACGCACACAGCCGCAGGTGGCAGCCACACGGTCCACTTCCTCCCTTCAGAGCAGGTTCCTGTCATTACCCCCATTTCATAGATGCCGAAAACAGAGGCTCTGAGCACGAACCACCCCAGGTCACAGGGCTGGAAAGTGGCAGAGCTGGAGCCCCAGGGCTCCCCAGTCCAGCTGCCTCGCTCCTTCTATTAAGCCACCCAAGCAACTAGCAGTATCGGCACTGCCTGGGAACTTGTTAGAAATGCATGTTCTCGGCCAGCGCCGCAGCTCACTAGGCTAATCCTCCACCTTGCGGCGCCGGCACACCGGGTTCTAGTCCAGGTCCAGGTGCCGGATTCTGTCCCGGTTGCCCTCTTCCAGGCCAGCTCTCTGCTGTGGCCAGGGAGTGCAGTGGAGGATGGCCCAAGTGCTTGGGCCCTGCACCCCATGGGAGACCAGGAAAAGCACCTGGCTCCTGCCATCGGATCAGCGCGGTGCACCAGCCGCGGCGGCCATTGGAGGGGGAACCAACGGCAAAGGAAGACCTTTCTCTCTGTCTCTCTCTCTCCCTGTCCACTCTGCCTGTCAAAAAAGAAAAAAAGAAAAAGAAAAAAAAAAAAGAAATGCATGTTCTCAGGCCTCCAATCCAGACACGCAGGGGAGGGGCAGCAGCCAGCGTTTGCCAGGCCCTGCCGATGACTCTGAGTGTGCTCAAGTCACGTGCTCCCTGAACCAGCAAATCCAGCCAGGCACGGCCACAGACAGGCAGGCAGCCTAGAAGGAGACAGCTGGGTCCCAGCACCGGCGGTGTGATCTGGGGCCGTCACTTACCATCTCCCAGGTCCTCGTGTGGAACACTGGGATAGGAATGGTCTGTTTCATTAGTCCTGGTGAGGGTTGGCCTGGATCACCACATAACACCTCTGCACGATGCTTAGAGCACAGGGATTGCTCAGCAGAGGGGGTGGCGTGCTGAGACCCCCAGGGAGATCCTGGGTGCTCAGTGCAGGGCTGAGCAGCAGGCCCTCCTGTGGGAGTCACAGCACCGGAATCAAGGTGCATCCTCCACGGCCCCACGGGAGGCTGTGCGTGGTCAGGGGAAGAGCTCCGCTCTGGGCCAGAGGCCATTCCCCAGCTCTGCTGCTTCCTGGCTGTGTGACCTTGGGGTCCTGCCTGGCCCTCTCTGCACCTTTGGGTGCTACTACACAAAGTGCCCCGCCAGTCACCATAATGCTAGTCAAAGCCAATCTGTGGCCTGGTGCTTTCCAAGGGCTTTGTCTTCCCACCCTGGCCCTCGGAGGTGAGCCTCGTCATTTCGCTGCTCCTGAGGCAGAATGGAGAGCTGGCGACGGGCAGAGGCAGCTTGCCCCAGCTCAGCGGGGATCCAGATGCAGGCGTGCCATTTCCAAGGCCACACTTACAAGTACTAGGTTATGCAGCTCTTTCTATATTAGTATGGGGATGAAATTCATGGTACTTAAGTTCCATCTCTCACATGTGTATGATCCACCTCCTGGGCAGAGAAGAGGCAACAGGCAAAGGGCGAGAGGGATGCAACCCAGGTCTGTGGGCAGCTCCACGGGGCCCCCGCCTCCCACCCCGAGGGCCCGGGCTCACCTTGCCAGCAGTGACACTCCTCGGTGGTGGTTCTCTGCCTGCCCCATGAGCTCCCAGCCCCCCTGGTCCTCCAGAAAGGTGGCCTCGTACGAGCAGCCCATCTTCAGCAGTAGGGTTTTCACCACCTTCACCACCCAGCTGCCAAGACAAGGGCGCAGACCCCTCAAGTGCACCTGCAGGCCAGGCCTCCCTCCACCCGGCCTCTCCCACCGAGGCCACAGCCCAGGCTCGTAAGCTTCTCTCTACCGTGTTAATGGTGAGACTGGGGTGGTCGGTGTGTCCACCAAAGGTGGCCTTTCACACATAACCTTGGCTCTGAGAACAGGTAGAGGAACAGAAGCAGAGCTCACCCCTCAATCCCTGCCTGCCCCTCCATTTCTCCTGAGCCTTATTCACTGGGGGAGAGGGAGGGCCTCTTTCCTTTCAGAACACAGAAAGTGTAATTCCCAAACTGGGTGCCCAGCAGAAGCCCCTGGGGAGCTTCTCTCGCTGGGGGCTGACCAGGGCTGCAGCGTGAGCTCAGGAAGCGCTGCCCTAGGGCACTGCCACTTCCTGGCATCCTACCGTGTGCCTGGCCAGGCACTGGGTGTTCACGCATGCAAGCAAAGCGAATCTCAGAGGGAGCTCTGTGGCTCTGCAAACCTTGACTAAGATAAAAACTGAGTGTGTGGAGTAAAGTTTACATGGCAACGAAGTTTTCCGGAAGCCTAAACATTTGCTTGGAGAGTTTACGATGTTCTTGTGTGGACGCACACATCCAGGTGACACTGAGGACTGGGGGTGGGATGGGGTGGGGGTGGGGTCTCATGATTCCAGACCAAGCATTTTGGAAATTGGTTAATCCTGTAGCTGGCGCAGTGGTGCAGTGGTGCAGTGGGTTAAAGCCCTGGCCTGAAGCACTGGCATCCCATATGGGTGCCAGTTCTAGTCCCGGCTGTTCCTCTTCAGATCCAGCCCTCTGATATGGCCTGGGAAAGCAGTAGATGATGGCCCAAGTCCTTGGGCCCCTGCACCTGTGTGGGAGACCTGGAAGAAGCTCCTGGCTCCTGGCTTCAGATCGGCACAGCTCCAGCCGTTTTGGCCATCTGGGGAGTGAACCAATGGATGGAAGATCTCTCTCTGTGTCTCTACCTCTCTCAGTAACTCTGTCTTTCAAATAAATAAAATAAATATTGTTTAAAAAAAGGAATTGGTTAATCCTTAGGATTGTTCTTCAGTTTCATGCTTTTGCTTTTTCGGTGGCAAGGATCCTGTGTGGCCCAGAGGCCGGGGCCATGGGGAGCATTCAGCCTCCGTACTGATTCTTGGAAACTGTGCTGTTGGTGACCTCCCCTAGCAGCAAGGTCTCCCGCATCCAGGGTTACACACAAAGGCAAGGAGAGGGAAGCAGGCCCCAGGAGCTGTCCAAGCTCTCCCATGTCCCTCCAAGGTCAAGTGCTGAGTGACTCAGCTGAGATGTCAAGGCTTCTGTTTGGAGAAGAAAAGCTATTCTCTTCCACTTCCAGCATTAGCACCTTCGACACAGGCAGCACGAGCCGCCCGTGCATGCTCTGTGCGTGACTTGAGGTCCCAGGAGCAGTGGCCTGGGGACAGCACAGAGCTCACAGGGAGGAGCACACACGCAGGCCGGGCTTCCGAGCACAAATCCGCAGCATTCCTAGCGTCTCCTCTCCACTCTTTGCCCTCACTTCCTCAGTTGGGCTCCAGATTTGGACAAAACTGACCATCCCCAGGCCCTTCCCAAAGCTATACCTGTAACTGGCCCAAACAACAGGAGTCAGAGGGGAAGGGACTGAGGAACTTGGCTGAAGTTTCTGCAGAGGCCGGACTGAGGCTTTGGGGAAGAAGGTGGTGGTGGTGCGATGTCTTTTTCAGCTCCCAAAGCCCCACACTGCAAGTGTCCCCCTTCCTGGAGGTTTTCTCAGTGACCTGGAGCAGGGGACGCCTTGAATTCTCATTGACTCTTGCTGCCCGGGGCTGGGGGGGCCGGGCCAGGAATGCAGCCTGGAGCTGTTTCCAGGCGGTGTTTGGGGGTCAGGTGCAGCAGTGCATCCTCCAAACCCACACCAGGGGCAGCGGGGCTGGTGTCTGCAGAGCTAACTTGGCACTCCCTGTGGTGCCCCCCGCCGCCCCTGTGTGCACTGAGGGCCTCTCCATCTTCTCACTGGAGGCTGGAACTCCAAAGACTCCCCTGGGCCCATGGAGGGGGCCATATCTTGGTGTGTTGGCTTCTGCTGGCTGCTATACAAATCACCAAGGACTGGGTGGCTTCAAACAATAGAGGTGTATTCTCTCTGAGTTCTGGAGGCCAGATAGCCAAAGTCTAGGCATTGCACCCTCTCACGCTTCTAGGGGAGGATCTGGCTCACCCCTCCCAGCTTCTGCTGCTGGCAGCCTCACTGCTCACCCCATGTGTGCATCTTCACAGCCTGCACCCTCGGGTCTCTGTTTCCTCTCTTCTCCTGTGCACACCTGCCATTGGATGCAGGGCCTGGCCGGTTAATCCAGGATGCTCTCACCCTGAGATCCTTAACTACATCTGCAAAGACCCTTTCTGCAAACAAGGTCACAGTCACAGGTTCCAGGCAGACATATCTTCGGTGGGGGGCACTGCTCAGCCCACTGCAGCCAGGCAGCGCCTGTGGCCTTTCTGGTCCCCTCAGCCTGGACCTCACCCGCCTCTACTTTTTCTGCTTCCCAGGTGTTTCCATGACACAGAGCTGAGATGGCCATGCAGGCTCTCTTCCAGCCCCTCCTGTGGTCCTGGCGGAGCCAAGCTGTCCATGCTGGAAACCGCGGCCTGCGTCACTCCACAGAGAGACCTCTCCCACGATGTGCCCGCGCCCTTCCTTTCCTCCTGTTTGGTTTTGCCCAGCGTTATCCACCCCCAGCTTTCTGAGTCAAGGGCGCTGCTCCCCAGGCAGCACTTAGGAGCGTGGGGGGGCCCAGAACCAGGCCACACGGCCAGCACGTGGTGTAGCACTGGGACACCGTCCTATTTGGCCCTTGTGATTTTGCTCTGGGGCAGGAACCACTCACTTTCATGGGCAAGAAAATCAACTGCCAAGGGGGTGAACTCAATTCACCCAGAGTACAAAGCACGAAGTCATCGACTTGAACCCAGGGCCTTCTGACACCAAGCCCAGCTGTGCAGCTGCTTTCTCTCTGACCTTCTGAACACAATGTGTGAGCCTAACACACAACGGGAGTCAGAGAGGAAGGGACGGAGAAACTTGGCTGTGTAGAAAGCTAGTTTCTGGGGGCTGGCACTGTGGCATAGTGGGCTAAGCCTTTGCCTGCAGTGCCAGAATCCCACATGGGCACCAGTTCAAGTCCCGGCTGCTCCTCTTCCAACCCAGCTCTCTGTTATAACCTAGGAAAGCAGCGGAGGTTGGCCTAAGTGCTTGGGTCCCTGCATCCGCATGGGAGACCTGGAAGAAGCTCCTGGCTCCTGACTTCGGATCTGCCCAGCTCTGGCCATTGTGGCCATCTTGGGAGTGAACCAGTGGATGGAAGATCTTTCTTTCTCTCCCTCTCTCTGTAACTCTACCTCTCAAATAAATAAATAAAATCTTTTTTTTTTTTTTTTTTGACAGGCAGAGTTAGTGAGAGAGAGAGACAGAGAGAAAGGTCTTCCTTCCATTGGTTCACTCCCTAAATGGCCGCCTCAGCCAGCGCTGTGCCGATCTAAAGCCAGGAGCCAGGTGCTTCCTCCTGGTCTCCCATGCGGTGCCGGGCCCAAGCACTTGGGCCATCCTCCACTGCCTTCCTGGGCCACAGCAGAGAGCTGGCCTGGAAGAGGAGCAACCAGGACAGAACCGGCGCCCCGACTGGGACTAGAACCCAGAGTGTCGGCACTGCAGGCAGAGGATTAACCTAGTGAGCCGCGGCACCGGCCAATAAATAAAATCTTTTAAAAACAAGAAAGCTGAAGTTTCTTAAGGACAAAAGAAGACAAAATAATAAAATAATTGCAGGTTAAGAGATCAACACACGGAAATAAAAATGCCCAGTCTGTTGCCTTCATATATAAAGAGCTCTCACATATCACTAAGAAACATCCCCAGCAGCCCTATATGAAACTGGGCAAGCGCCAAGAACAGATTGTTCACAGAAACGGAAACACAAATGCCGTCAAAACCTTGACCTCACTCAGATGAGAACTGCAAACTAAAACTTCAGCTCAGATTGGCAAAGATAAAACTCTCTCAGGACCCATTGTGCTGGCCAGAGTGCAGGGAAGTGAACACTCTGGACCCTGTAGGTGGGGGTCCCCCTGGTGTGCCAGGCGCTTCGGGAATTACTTCCTCTTCCTCTTCCTCTTCCTCTTCCTCACTCAATGGATGAGAACCTTCCCAGCATGCATTGCCATGCCACCCTCACACTTTATGCAGCAGCCTTTTGCTGTGCCCATTCTGCTTTCAGGAAGTTTCCCACATACACAATCACGCATGTGCAGAAAGCAGAAAAACTGGCTGTAGCATTGGCTGAGAGTGCGGGTGGCAGGGGAGCCTGGTTGGATGCAGTAGGTGCACTGGAACTCTGTACCTAGAACACCACAGACAGCTCTGCAGCAGAGATTTCCAAGATACAGCATGTGATAAAAGCAAAAATGTGTAGCCAGCTAAGGTACGCTACCTCTGGTGTAAAAAATAGAGAATATAGGGGCCAGTGCTGTGGCACAGCAAGTTAAAGCCCCAGCCTGCAATGCCAGCAGCCCATGTGGGCACCAGTTCAAGTTCCAGCTGCTCCACTTTCATTCCAGCTCCCTGCTAAATGCACCTGGGAAAGCAGTGGAATATGGCCAAAGTGGCCGGGCCCCTGTACCCGCATGGGAGACCTGGAAGAAGCTCCTGGCTTCGGATCAGCTCAGCTCGGCCATTGCAGCCATTTGGGGAGTGAACCAGAGGATGGAGGATCTCGATCTCTCTCTCTCTCTGTACCTCTCTGTAACTCTATCTTTCAAATAAAAATAAATCTTTAAAAAAAATAGAGAATATAAGTGCAAGCTCTAATCCCTGCATAGGCCATCTCCGGAAGGGCATGGAAGAACAGGGTCTTTGGGCAAGGTCACGGGGAGGTGGCATACCGTGGTATGAAGGGAGGGTCTCCCCCACAGGTTTCTGTATTAGACCCTGGCACCACTGTGAGGTATTAGGAGGGTGGGCACTTAATGCCATTGTGTTCCAGTCACCAGGGTGTGGCCCCCAGGACTGAACAAGAGAGGAGACACACACTCTCCCGCCCTGCCAGACGATACCTGAGCTACCTTGGGTCTCCACCAGCAGGAAAGCCGCCCCCAGGTGCAGGCCCTTGTCCTTGGACTAGAACTGTGAACCAAAATCAACCTCTCTTCTTTATAAAGTGGTTCGGCTTCAGGTGTTTGATTACAGTGATGGAAAACAGACACACACGGGACAGGCATGGAGAATGCCTTCCCAGCTTGCACCAAGGCGCATGTTGCCTATTCCAATACTTACTGACAATGAGATGACACACACCTGACGCAAACAGCATCTCAGGGCAGGTGCTACGGTGCAGTGGGTTAAGCTGCTGTTGGGATGCCCACATCCCACATCAGAGCGCCAGTTCAAGTCCTGGCTAACTCCTTTCCTGATCCGGCTCCCTGCTAATGTGCCTGGAAAGCCAGAGGAAGATGGCCCAAGTACCTGCCATCCACATGGGAGGCTTGGATGGAGCTCCTGGCTCCTGGTTTCAGCCTGGCCCAGATAGTTTTGGACATCTGGGGAGTGAAGCAGTAGATGGAAGGTCTCTCTATCTCTCCCCTTCCCTCTCTCTCCATCAGCCTGCCTTTCAAATTAATAAATAAATTAAATAAATTCTTTTTAAAAATACAAACTCTAGGGGTGGAGGATAAGAACTTCAATGGCTGTGAGCTCCTGGGGGAGGGGAGCTCCTGGGGGAGGGGAGCTCCTGGGGAAGGGGAGCTCCTGGGGAAGGGGAGCTCCTGGGGGAGGGGAGTTCCTGGAGGAGGGGAGCTCCTGGGGGAGGGGAGCTCCTGGGGGAGGGGGAGCTCCTAGGGAAGGGGAGCTCCTGGGGAAGGGGAGCTCCTGGAGAAGGGGAGCTCCTGGGGGAGGGGAGTTCCTGGGTCCTGGGGGAGGGGAGCTCCTGGGGGAGGGGAGCTCCTGGGTCCTGGGGGAGGGGAGCTCCTGGGGGAGGGGAGCTCCTGGGTACTGGGGGAGGGGGAGCTCCTGGGGGAGGGGAGCTCCTGGGTCCTGGGGGAGGGGAGCTCCTGGGGGAGGGGAGCTCCTGGGTCCTGGGGGAGGGGAGCTCCTGGGTCCTGGGGGAGGGGAGCTCCTGGGGGAGGGGGAGCTCCTGGGGGAGGGGAACTCCTGGGGGAGGGTTATTCTCTCAGCCCAGTGGCAGGCACACAGAGCAGGTGCTCACACATTGTCTCTCCCTGGTTGCCCTCGCTGGCGCACGCCCTCCCCAGCTAGCAGGATAGAGAGAGGGAAAGGAGCGTACCGCACAGGGACGAAGACAGGAGGCTGTGCTTGGCTCTTGGCACTCTTGGCGTCCTTGTGGGCAGCCGCACGGCTAGGCAGGTTGAGGCCAATGTGGTAATGCACCTGGATGAGCAGTGCCAGGAGCAGCTGCGGGTAGATGCGCCTCACCCGGCCCATGCAGCTGTTGACGGACAGGAGCTCACACAGGCCGCTGGCTGCCTGGGGGCAAAGGGGAGGCTGGGGGTGCTGTGGGCCCACCTTTCCGGCTCTCCTGCCTGGGGCAGGGTGCCCAGCCCCACCTCCAGGCCCCTGACCCCTGGCTCTCTAGTGGGTCTTGCCCCAGACCAGTAATGAAAGCCCCCTCTCTTAGCTATGGCCCAGGGCTGGGACCTTAGAAACCCTGGAAGAATCGCAGTGGAGGCCCCCCCGCCACCGCCCCATCCCACTTAGGGAGAGGTGAAAAGGCCTGACCCTATTTTGCAGGTGAAGAGGGTGAAGTGACTGCCAGGATCACCCAGACCCCTGGGGACAGAGCTGGAACTCAAACCCAGGTTTTCTGTTGTCCTGCTCCCTGCTCCATCCTCCTTGACAGCACAGGCACAGAGAGTATGGGGGGAGGGGGTGCCAGGCCGGGCTCCTCGCCCTGGGCTGCTAAACTACACTGCCCTCGCCCCAGCAGCAGGGAGAAGCAAGTGCCAGCCTGAAGCGGGAGCCTGGCTCAAGTCCTAGCCCTGCGCTCGAGGCTGGGTGACCTTGGGTAGCTTCTCCATCTGTCCCTCTAACTCCAGGTCTGGCCTGGCTCTGACCTTCACACTTGGCCCCTCAGGTCCCATCTCACCCACCAGCATGGAGGCTGGGGATGGCAGGTCAGGCGCACAGGGCCTGAAGGAGTGCTGAGGGATGAGTAGAAGTTAATTTGGTGGGGACCATTCTAGGTAGAGGGAACAGATGTGCAAAGGCCCTGTGACAGAAGATAACACAGCAGAGGTATGACGTCTGGACCAAGACCTGCGAGGCTGGCAGAAAGTGAGCAAGGAGACCCTGGAGTGTGGCGAGGCTCTCGTGGGGCGCAGGGCCTGGCAACACAAGTGGTTACACTGGAGCTATTGAGGGGAGCAGACTCTGGGCTTTGGTACAGGTTGGAGGGGCAGGAGCGGGAGCAGCCAGCTGACGTGGGCCACGCTGGTGTGGGGCCAGGCAGAGAAGAGGCTTCCTGACCAGGAGCCGCCCTTGGCCAGGCGGCCAGGAGCACTTCGCCAATTTGTATCACCTGAACGAAGGAACGAGTCATTTCCTTTAACCTCCCCAGCTGCCATGCGGGGCCCATACTCTTGTTTCTCTTTCCAGGAGGAGAGACTGGGCCTCAGGGAGGTGCAGTGACTACCCAGGGCACAAAATAGTAACACAGCAAAATCAGGACCTAGACTAAGGTCTGGGGCTGCCTGCCTCGGGTTCCGTTTCCACCATCCCAGGCTGCTGCTGTCACCACAGGGGGCACTGACACTAAGGTCCACTGAATCACAAGCAAGAACCCCGAGGGCAAGTCCTTGGCCAAGTGCAAGGCCGCTGGCTCGCTGCTGGCTGTGGGCGGGGAGGGACAGGAAGTCAGGTGCACTGAGCCTGGCGGGAAGGAGGAGCGGGCGCGGGTGGAGAGACAGTGGTGGCAGCAGGCAGCCGGGTCCTCACCGCGAGAGGCACGATGGAGGCCCGGCCCTTCTTAGTGACGGGCTTCTCCTTCAGGCTGGTCAGCAGCAGGTCCAGGAGGTCTCGGACGTCACAGCTGGGCTTGCGCAGGATCAGCTGCCGCCACATCTCTGCCCCGTTGCTGCCAAGTGGTGGAGTGATGGGGTTAAGGGGCACCAGGGCAGTGGGGGCCCAACCAGCCCCAAGACGGTTTCTCAAGGGGCAAGCTAGGAAGCCAGTGCAGTGGCATCCACGGGCAAGCCAGCAAGGCATGCTCCAGGAAGCCCGGCCCCAGAGGCAGGGGGCTAACAGTGATTGAAATCCTATTTCCCAGGTGCTTCACACACGAGTTCTACTTCAGCAAAAATTTATGGAGCAGCTGCTGTAGACCAGGCGGCAGGCAAGTCTCCGGGGACATGCAAGGCCGCTGGGTTCTCACAATGACCCTCAAGGTGGGTGTTGTTATGTGCAATGTGCAGATGTGGAATGGAGGCTGAGAGAGGTACAAGGAGCTGCGGGGCCAAGACGTGACCAGATCTGCTGCCTCCCAAGCCTTTGCTCCTTCCTCTACGCCAAGGAGCAAAAGAACCGAGGCCACCACCCGCTTTGGGGCCTGGATCTTGCCTTCCTCGCCTGCATCAGGGAACGCCCACCACTGTTCCACAGAAGGCAGCACCCCAGCCGGCCAAAGCATCAGGCCCACAAAATGCCAGCCTGCAGCACTGCCATCACAGAGAGCAGAAAGTACTGGTCGGGCTGTGTGCTAAAGGGTTCATTAACAAAGCCCTTCCCCCACCTTCCCCTAGAAACCTGATAAAGATAGGTGTCAACTATGTTGCTAGGCAACATTGCTTCCAGCAAAAATGACCGCTTCACACCAAGCAAGGTGGTGAATGGGTACATTGCATCGGGCCAGGGAGGAGCTGTACGTTAACTCCAAGAACCACTAGGGGCAGATGAGAGCCATAAGCGTTGAGGAACCTGGGACTCCTACAGCTGGATTTGCCTCTGTGGGCACCAGGGAAGCAAACCCTCCAGAGTCGTGCTGAGAGATACCGGTCTTGGTGAGGCCTGTGCCAATTTGGCCAGCTCAGCGCCCGCACTGTCTTCCCTCACACTCAAGCCCAAGACACCAGTTTCCAGACCCAGGGCCAACACCAGGGTAAGGAAAGGGAGCCAGGCAGCGCAAACTTTAAGGAGGCCCTCGCTCCTCCAATGCCAGACCCTGGTGCCCAGCTGGCCTCAGTCCTGTGCCTGCTCTTCCTGGGACAGCTGCAAGGAGGGGCTCCTGACACTGGGTGACTGTGATGCCAAGTGTGCCCCCTGGGAGGCTCTGGGAGTCTGAGTATTTAGTGGTGGGAGGAAGCACACCCCGGGCAGGTGGTGCTATCAGAAACAATGATTCTCTTGCAAGCAGGAGGACTGGCGGGGGGGTGGGGATCAGTGGGGCCCTCTCCATCCCAAGTGGTCATCTTGGTTTCTACGTACAACGTCACTGTCCTTACTGCACACCTCGGGTGCACAGCTCTGCACACAGAGCCTTTACATTGACTCTCAAACAATCATTCCCCAGTGTGCCTCCCCCACTGCACTGTTTCCATCAGCCAAAGAAGCTGTGGGAGCCCTTCCTGGGCCAGACAGGCCACATCAGGCCCATGGCACCACGAGCTCCCTTAGGGCAATGGCGGAGGAGGCGCCCCTGCACAGTCCCAGGCCTGGCCATGCGCCGGCCCAGCTGTGCCATGACTGCTCTCTGGGTGGGAACATGGGGATCATTTTCTCCATCTGCCTATGGGAGAAAACTCTCTGGGCAGGCAGGCTGCCCAAGACCACCAGCAGGGTCAGGACACACCCTCAGCCTGCTTTCAGCGACATCACTGAACAGGCTCCAGGCTGGGAGTCAGTCAGCTTAAGTTTAGGTCCTTGCTCTGTTGCTTGCTCGATGAGTGCTCACAGCAAGAAACAGTTTCCTCGTCTGTAGAACGGGGCTGTGGTGAGGAGGAGCGACCGGGCTCAGGCTCAGCACTGACACCCAGCAGTGCTCAGTGGTTGAACACGCCCTGCAGATCATGGAGGGGCACTCTGGAAGGGCTACACGCTTCTCTGGGCAGGAGGAGGTTTGCCAGTTCAGGGTGGGGCTGCTGCTACCCTTGGACATGCAGTGACTGGGAGCCCCCTCACTTGGTACCTGTCCAGCGGGAGGGGGCACATGAGCAGGGCCACCACGACCTCGGTCATGAAGGAGCTGGCCAGGAGGGAGACGGGCAGCAGGGCCACCTCGCGGGCCCGGGGCTCCTGGATGTGGCTCAGCTGCACGTAGATGCCCTGCATGATTTCCGGGATCTGCAGCAGAGCCAGGGCAGCCGTGAGGGGCAGGAGGGAGACATGGGGGGAAGGGAATGACAGAAGCAGGAAGGGAGACAGGGTGGTGGTGGCAGAGAGGACCTTTGCCACCCTGCCCTGTCCCAGTCATGCCAGGAGTGCAGTTTTGCGAGCTATGGTCAGAGAAAGAAACCTGCAAGGCAGGAGTGCCAGCCAGTTCCCGCCCGGGTGCTCCAGGAGCCCACAGCCCCACCACGATGCCAGGGCTGTCCCACGTGACAGCAGGGGACAGGAGCGTGTGTGCCAGACCCCAGTGACAGCCCAGCCCCCGGCCCCGGGCCTTACCACCTCCAGCGCCCTGTGGCGGTACCACTCCAGGACGGAGCTGAGCGTGACCTCCGAGGCCAGCTGCACCGTCTCTCCCGAGTCCTTCCCCCGCGCCTCTGCACTGCCCTTCAGCCCTTCCAGGGCCGCCAGCAGCAGGTCCTTCACCTGCTGGGGCCCCAGGAAGTCTCCAAACTCCTGAAACAGAGGCACAGAGGTCCTGCCGCTGAGGGCCAGACCCCACCTGGCTCCCTGGAGCTACAAAACTAGGGGCAACGAGGGCCCTACCCTCAGAACAGTGGGAGGATCGGGGGATAGGAAGCCACCGTGCCCTGGCACCGCCTGCAGGAGGGCGCCCTCGTGCTTGTGTGGTGGGGGAAGGTTTCCAGCACAGGCCCGGGGTGCCCCCCGCCCCGCCCGACAGTCACCGCGATCACACGCAGGATGTTCTGACACGGGCTGACGGGGTTGTAGGGCCCCAGGAAGCGCTTGTTGCTCTCATACAGCTCCTTCTTGTTGGTCTCTTCCTTATCTCTGGCTCCTGCAAGGAGAGGACCTTCTCAGCGAGGCCTGGCCACCCTGGAGTTCATTTTTTAACTTCTCAGTAAACCTGGCGCCCAAACCTTGCGGAACCAGAGCAATCAGTTCCTTCAGGGAACACCTCCAGGTGGCCGGCGCCAGGTCAGCAACCAGAGCCCGCTCGGCATCCCAGAAGCCCCTCCTGGGTGTCCCTTCTGGTCACGGTCCCACTCCCGTGCCCAGGGCAACTGCTAGCCTGGTTTCTCAACCCCTGGATAGAGTTTCCTGCTTTTGAACTTAACATAAACGGACTTGTATACTATGTTCTCCTTTGGATCTGCTTCCTCTGCACAAAACACGCCAGGGGATGAGAGGTATCTACACGGCGGCACCCGGTCTTCATTCATTCATTCCTTTATTCATTCTTAATGCCATACCATTTGCATGGTCTGCGGACATGAAAATATACACATCCGTTCTACCAGTGATGGACAGGGGCTGGCAGCCATTCTGCACGGTGCAGCTGTCAGCGTTCGAGAGCGTGTCTTTCGGCAAATCTCTCTACACTCGTGTTCGTTACACTCCTAGCAGTGGAAAGGCCGAGCCGTAGCACAGGCATGGGCTCAGCTTCAGGAGCTGTTGTTGAGCCATTTGCCACAGTGGGAAGCCATGATGTTCCTATTGGCTCTGAATGAGGGTCCCTATTGTCCCACATCTCGGCCATGCGTGGCTCTAAGATTTTATCCTCTAGTGGATGAGACCGTCTTTGGACTGTAATCTCCTTACCCCCAAGCAGTCCCAACCCCCTCCTCTGCCTTTTTGCTTTAGTCCTTATCTCCACCTGACTTACTGTACATGTTACTGTTCGTTTTGCTCACTGTTCCCTGACAACAAGAACCCAAGCTTACCAAGGGGAGGGGGTGTTTCCTTCATCTTTTTTTTTTTTTTTTTTTTTTGACAGGTAGAGATATCAGTAGTGAGAGAGACAGAGAGAAAGGTCTTCCTTCCGTTGGTTCATCCCTCCAAATGGCAGCTACAGCCGGCGCTGTGCCGATCCGAAGCCAGGAGCCAGGTGCTTCTCCTGGTCTCCCATGCGGGTGCAGGGCCCAAGCACTTGGGCCATCCTCCTCTGCCTTCCCGGGCCACAGCAGAGAGCTGGACTGGAAGAGGAGTAACCGGAACTAGAACCCAGCACCCATATGGGATGGCGGTGCCACAGGCGGAGGATTAACCAAGTGAGCCACTGCGCTGGCCCCGTCCTTCATCTTTTTTCACTACTGCATCCCTCAAAGCACCGGCATCTGGTGGTGCCACATCTTCTGATGAATGTAACATATCTCAGGAACACTTGCTCAGCCCTTGCGATAGCCTGGTCTGGGTCCCACCTGGATCTCCTCCGGGTATGCAAGACACAGGTGCAGCAGAGGGCCACGAAGGCACCCACTGTGTGCTGTTTGGACAGGGAAGGGGCATGAAACCCAGAATTAAGCAGACCTAGGCTCAAATCCTAGCCATGCTGCTTTCCACGGCAGAGGGACCTCTAGGAGCCATGTCACTGCTCCAGGACCTCACGGTGCGGGGTCGGCCAGGGTCGTCAGATAAAATACAGGATACCCAGTTGAAGCTGAACTTCAGGTAGACAAATAAGTTTTGGTGCAATGTGTCTTAGCTATATTAAAAGTTATTCCTTATGTATCTGGGGTTTGAATTTAACCAGGTGTTGGATAACTCGGTCATTACCGTTCCTCCCCTCGAGGCTGACGACTGTGCACCTTCACTCAGGAGGCACAAGGCGCTCCCAGCCCTGCGGATGACAGCCCAGAGCCCAGCTCTCCGGCCCCATGCGAAAGATCAAGGAGAGCAGGGCCACCACTCGGCGCCCTGCAGGTCAGAGGAATGGCGACAGGGAATGGGGTTTGACAAGTGCGTACACTGCGCCACACGGCACAGGTTTCTTTATATGTGCTCTCACCTACGATCTCATTGAACAGTTCACAAAGCCTACGCGTGATATGCATTCTGGAATACGCTTTTCACGGATGAGGAGATCCGGGCCTAGATAAGCAAAGTGCTTGCCTGAAGTCACACGGCTAGGAAGGGCTGGAGCCAGGTCATGCGCCCTGGTCACTCTGCTACCAGAGTCAGTGGAGTATAAATAAAAAGTATAGAAAAAGTTTATATGGAGCATAAACAGTGATGTATAAACAAAAAGCCAAGCTCCTTGGGGTTTGGGGCCCAGCTGGGAGAACTCTGGAGAAATGGAGACAGGAAGGCGGCGAGAGAGCCGAGCCTGTGCAGCTCTCGGTGCAGTAGCGAAGGGCACCTGTGTCAGCCGTCCCACATCAGCAGCTCCCTCCCGGAAGCTGCAGGTACGAATGCTCTCCCTCCTACATCAACAGATGCCCACTGAGTCCCACCATGTACCAGACCTGGAAAAGCAGCCATGACCAAGACACAGCCCTGCCCTCCTCTTCTGAGGGGAAGAGAGACAAGAAAACAAGACATTTGGGCCATCACACCTGGCATACACGGTGCCGTGGAAATGTGAAAGTGACAGTCACATTGGAAGCTTGAAAGGATGAGCTAGAGTTCAGGCAGAAAGAATCGCTTATATCCAAACGGGCTTGTTGGCAGACTCTGCCCCCTGGTTCTGTGGGGACAAAGGCTTCCCACCAGCCTCCACGGTCCCCACCGAGCCCTGCGCTGGTGTCCTCCCACTCCGAACCGTGCCTAGGGCAGCCAAGGCTCCAGCTGACTCCCAAGCCTGCCGCCGTGAGAGCTTACGTTTCTGCAGTTCCAGGATGGTATAGAGGATGATGATGCCGTCCAGGGCCTCCCGGCCAATCTCCTCGTCAGGGTCTCCGATACGGAGGATGAGCCTCCCCAGGAGGACACCCAGCGCCGGGAACCCCGAGGACATCTGTGGGTGTCACAGTCTTAGGGATTGACTCTTAGGGGTTCAATCATGCTATATACAGTGAGCAGCCCCAGGCAGTCTGCCCCAATAGCACCCTCTGAGCTGCAGGCGTCTCCTTAGGGAGTCCGTCCCTCCCAGGGGTCACTCACAAAGAAGGGCAGGGTCAGAAGCGTGTGGTTGAGCACAGAGACGTTGCTGTTGACAGCCCGCGCTCGCTCGTGGGCCTTCCCAGAGTTCATCCAGGGCCCCAGAGGCTGTGGGGACAAGGGCAAGACTTAGAACTGACGTTGGCTGCCAGCCCCTGCTGCTGGGCGCTGGGGGGACAAGCCAGCCTTTGCCAGTCAGCAGGAGGGGCCTATAGGCAACTCAGCATGGCCCTCCTCTTCCTGGGGCTTGGGGAGGGGCCAGGGTCCCAAGAACCGAGATGAGCACTAACCAAACCGGAAGAAGGCAGTCAGTGAGGAGGGAGGGAAAAGACAGAGAGCAATGAGGATGGAAGAAAGAGCCAGGACAAGGCTGGCGCCACGGCTCACTAGGCTAATCCTCTGCCTTGCGGCGCCGGCACACCGGGTTCTAGTCCCAGTCGGGGCTCCGGATTCTGTCCCGGTTGCCCCTCTTCCAGTCCAGCTCTCTGCTGTGGCCAGGGAGTGCAGTGGAGGATGGCCCAAGTGGTTGGGCCCTGCACCCCCATGGGAGGCCAGGAGAAACACCTGGCTCCTGGCTTCGGATAGGCATGGTGCTCCAGCCGCGGCGGCCATTGGAGGGTGAACCAACGGCAAAGGAAGACCTTCCTCTCTGTCTCTCTCTCTCTCACTGTCCACTCTGCCTGTCAAAAAATTAAAAAAAAAAAAGAAAGAAAGAAAGAAAGAAAGAAAGAAAGAAAGAAAGAAAGAAAGAAAGAAAGAAAGAGACAGGACAAGGTGGAGAGAGTGGAGACACCAGGGCAGCTGCAGCTGCGTGGGGATACAGAGCTTGGAGGGGTGGGAGTCTGCGCAGGCCCAAGAGGACATGCTGAAGTCAAACCAGTCCTGGGTGCAGCCCCCCGCTGCTCCTAGCCTGCTCCCCATTTTCCTATGCCCGCTCTCCCCTCCTTCTCCACCGAAGCCCACGCCCCACCCCTCGCACCTCCAAGATGCTCTTCAGCCCAGCCGGAGTGGGGTCCTCAATGAAGAGAGCATTGAGCAGCTTCTGCAGAGCGTCCAGGGTCTGATGGTAGAGTGTCTGCGGACAGGAGGAGCCCAGGCTGCTAGGGGGCCCCGGAGCCCACGCCAGCCCCAGACAACCCCTGCGTGTGACAGGAGGGGAGGGGGCACTTGGACCCAGGAGGGCTGCTTTCTGGCCCCACCTCTGAGAGCAAGCGAATGCCTGACATTGGGCAAATAGCTTCCCTCCTGAGGGCTACAGCTTCCTTACTGAGAAATGAGACACAGCGCTTGCAGCTCCCACCTTAAAGGCATAGCACGTACTGAGACCTGCTAGGGGACACAGGAGCACGTGCCTGGCAGCACGCACAGCCCCATCACTCTGTCCTCAAACTTTTTCTCACTTTGCAAGCGAAGAGGTACTTGTCCACGTTCGTGCCACAAAGAAGTTCCACAAAGAAGGAATGATTTAGGGGTTGGAGGGGAAAGGCTCTAGGACAAGGAGAGCTAGCTGAGGACAGGGTCAACCTCACGTCCATCATCTCCCAGGGGAGTACTCTGACTCTCCGTCGCAGGGCTGCTCCTAGACCCAAACAGATTTTCCAAGTTGCCTTTGAGGGAGCCTCCCTCCTCTGTCCAGAGCCCACATCCTTGGGCCACACCACCTTCCTGGAATTGTCTGTCGGGCGCAGGCAGCAGACACAGGCTGGGCAGCGGGTTTGATGCACTCGGGGAAGACCCTCTCTCCTTTGCCTCCCCTCCCTCTGCCGGCCCCCAGTCTGTCTGCTATGCTGTCACTGACCAGGCTTCCATAGTCCGCACACCCTCTGAAGCTAAAACGTTCCAACACCCCCACCGCGCAAACCTCACTGCCAGCTACGACCTCCAAGGGCCGCTGATAGCTGTGCGGCACTGGCCTCTGCTGGCCAGACCTGGAACTGCAGCAGGCATGTCCTCCCCCACTGCAGATTCTCTGCATTTTTCGCAGGTCTTCACTCAGCGCATGCGCCCCAGAATCCAGCCGCCTCGTGTGTGTGTGTGTGTGTGTGTGTGTGTGTGTGTGTGTGTGTGTGTGCAGGCTCGCTTCTCAGAATTCTCGCCTCGCGTGGACGAGGTCACCACGCAGCCCGTGCCCACAGGCCTCTGCCTGCAGCACTCCTTCTGCCAGCCCAGCTAGTTAGCTCTTCTTTCACTTTCCGCTCCAGCGTGGTGACCCCTGGCACCATCTAGGCCATGCCCCCTCCAGGCTCTGTGCAGCACGGAGCATTTGTCTTGTCTGGGACGTTCACCCCTGGGACGATTCTGCACGTATTTGTGAGATTCTTTGATTATATCCATTTGCACCATCTCCCTCCTACTGTTCCACCCTCTAACTCAGCATGATTGAAGACGCCCCACCCTGACCTGAGACCCAGCTCGCTCCATCACCCCACTGGCCCCAGTCCGCCCATCCTCTGCCCATTGCTCCGGGAGGACCCCCAGAAGTTGGAAGATGCCCATGCCAGCGGTTTGAGGCTCTGCTTCTCTGGTCTCAGCCCCTTCCTGTGGCCTCCCTGCCCTGGCCACCCACTCTGGCCATATTGGCCTCTGCTAGCCTACCGCTCATAGGCAGGAGGGGGCGGCTATCAGATGGAGGGGACTGACCCAAGGCGACACAGACCCACAGCTCCTCCCAGAGGCCTTTGCTGCTCCTGGCCAGCCTGTCTCTCACTCTGACAGCACCGAGGGCCCTGAGGGCCCCCTCCCCGACAGGACCCCGCCTCACCTGGATGACCTCAGCTTTGGCCTCGTCCTTCTCCTGCATGGCCTGCACAGAGGGCAGGGAGAACACGCTCTGCACACACGTGTTCACCAGCTCCGACCGCTCACGCACACCCAGGATGGGCTGGGTGTGACTGCCGAGAGACAGAAAGCCAAGGTGCCCGGTCGGGGAGGGGCTTGGGCTGAGGATGCGAGGCTGGGACAGAGGCACTGGGTGTGGGCCTGGGGCAGCCTGGGGTTCAGATCCCCAAGGGGACAGATAGGTGGGGAGAGTGGGTGTGGAGGGCGTGGCCAGGAAAGGGCGCAGGAGCAGGGTCCAGGGTACAGAGGAGAGGCCTAGAAGAGATAGGCAGGGCCCCGAGAAGAGGGAAGAGGTCGGGGGGGGGGCGGGGGACAGAGAGGGGCTGTGGGCACCTCAGCTGCGTCAGGGTCTCCATGGCCTGGCGCCGCACGGAGCTCGAGAGGGAATCCAGCGGCTCCTCCTGGATCTGCCTCTGGACAGGGGGCCACAGAGGGGCCCATGACGGGGGGTACTGGTGCAGACCACCCCGTCACGGCAGCCTGGGCGGAGCTCCCATCAGCTCCACATCCTGCCTGGCCCTCCCCAGGGGCCTGAGAGCCAGCTCACTGCCAGAACCCCATGCTGAGCCCTCGCCCAGAACACCCCAGCCCTAGCCAGCCAAGGCCCCAGAACTGTCTCCCATGACCTCACGGTGGGAGGCGTGTTTAAAGTACAGCCTGGCCCCAAGCGAGGGACACCAGGCACAGCTTTTGAGAACTGCTTGGATACCTAGAAAAGTGTCCTTCAGATCCTCACCGTTGATCTAGTTCCTATACACAGTAGTTAGGGAAATGAAGGTAGAGGGGTAAGGATTCTTTTTCCTCTGTCTCTTTGAGAGTCACAAAGCCAAGTGCAAGTTTGGAAAGCTCAGAGGTTATCCCTGCCCAGCTACTCTTTGGATAGCTGGGCAGAGACTGTATTCAGCAAGGGGATGAGGAAGGAGGAATTTCCGGGATAAGAATAATAATAACTGCTCAGGTGCACAAGGATTAGCAGTGCGATAGCCATTGGGCTGTGTTCTTCCAACACCTGTATGACACAGGTACGTCATACCCCTTTGTGAGATGGGAAGAGTGAGGCTCAGAGAAGAGTCATCCAACTTCCTCAGGTGGGTGGAGGGCAGACGGAGTGGAGCTGAGGCTCACGTCCAGGTGTCCTGGCTCCCCATCTCCCTTTCTGTCCTCTTCCCACCTCACCCCCCCCCCAGTCTCTTCAGTGGCTGAACTTGAGAATTAGCCCCCTTTCCACCCCAGCGCCACAGACCCGCATGTGGCTCCCGCACCATCATCTTCTTCATCATGGTCTTCTTCTCTCCCCCTTCCAGCGGATCCTGATTCTTCTGGAGGGTGATGCCCTTCTCCACCTTGGGGGCGGCAGAAGGCGAAACCTCAGGATGTGAGCCCCACTGAGCCCACATGCCCTTAATTATCTGGCACCTGTGGGCAAATGAGCCCTAGATGTCAGCCCCGACTTGGGGTGGGATGAGGACTGGGGAAAATCAGGGTAGGGGGAATCCTGGAAGCCAGCATGTGGAAGAGGACCACATATGAGGGGCTGTAAAGCACTCCCTCTTTTCCAGGTAACTTTAGGGAGGGACAGAAAAGGTCCCTACCCCTCAATCTGAAATTCCACCAGGAGCAACACTTCTTAAGGCTTTCAAGTGCTCACAAGACAGACCACAGCATTCTGCCATTGAGGGAGGGAACATGTTAATAATGGTCTATTAGTTCCCATTATCTTACAGCAGAAGGCCAAAAGATAGCCAGGAAACAAGCAAATCAACTTCATTTAGTGGAGAAAGTGAAGCAAGTTAAACCCATGGAGAGTGTGGGGTTAGAGGCAGCCATGAGTTCCATCCCACTGAGGGAGCCCAAGCTAGGCTCTGAAAGAATGGAAGACCGTGTGGAAAGAGGCCCTGGAAGGTGAGGGGTCATCATGGATGTTCCAGACTCCCCCCACTCCACCCCAGGTGACCTCAATCTATACTACATGGAGCAGAACAACCACCCTGCTGAGCCCGGTGGACTTCAGACTCCAGAGAAATTGGGCCCCTCTAACCCTGACTCCCCCAGTAGTCACAGTGCCAAGTTCCAGTGTAGTTTGTTAGGCAGTAACTGACAACTGAAACTGCAAGAGAGATGGAGGAGAGTGGCTGACTCAGACTGAATTGGTCCAGGAAGGCCTCTCGGAGGAGGTGACTTTTAGACTGAGTCCTGAGTGAGTAGAAAGCTAGCCACATCAAAGACAAGGGAAAAGACTGGAATGGCAGGTCACTGCTGTATCCTGGGTGCCTCAAACAGTGCCTAGTATATAGTAGGCGCTCACTAATGTGTTAAATGACAGTAATAATCAGTCTCGTCTGTGCAGGCACCATGCATTACCTAACGCAGGCCTCACTTCAACTTTTCCGTGCCCGTTTGATGGGTGAGAAGCAGCTTCCTGGCAGAGGAGACAGGTGCAGAGTCCCAGAGGTAGGAGTGAATCTGGTGTGTGAGGAGCAGGAAAAGACCAGAGTAGAAGAGCAAGGCAGATGACTAGAAGAATGCCAGGGGGTGGGGACAAATGCCGCCCAAACGCAGGGTCTCTTACTCCCGCCAGACTCTCCCCAGCCCCCGTCCTGACTGCTCAAGACTGGAGCTTGTCTCTGAAGCAGCCTGGGGACAAGGCTTCCCTCCCTGAGCCCTGGCCTGGGTGGATCCACCCGCCGTCCACCAGCCGATCTTGTCCTCAGTCCTGTGGGTCACTCCTGCTGACCGGCTGCTCCAGTCTGCCCCTGGCCCTCCCCAGTGTGCCACTGCCTGGCCCAGGCTCTGGCCACCCAAGGCCTCCTGTAGGCATGGGCCTGATCTGGGGTGGGTCTGACTGTGTCCTGAAAAAGTTCAGTTCCAGCCGTGGTGTCCTTTCCAGGGCTCACCCACGATCTTTCAGTGAGCACCTACTATGTAGCCAGCACTGTCCTCGAGGCTGAGGATACAGCTGTGACTGCGACGGACAGAAACCCCTGATCTAGGGAGGACACGAGTCAGTGCAGGCGACAAGTGAGAAGTTGGAGGGTTTAGTGACAGGTCAGGGCCACAGACGGCAAAGAGCACTGGGGGGGTGGGGGTGGGAGAGGAGCTGGGAACTCAGGGCTAGGGTGGGGGCTCCAGAGGAGATGTGCCAGGGCCCTTCCGTTACCAACCTCTCTCTTGTCTGGCCCCTTCGTCAGGCGCGAAGTCACTTCACTGAAGGTTCCTGAGCATCACGTCCGGAGGAGGAGAGGGGAGGGAGGGTAAACAGTGCGCCCAGGGTGCCAGAGCCCCAGCCCCTCCCCCACCGGACCCTGCACTGCTCCCTCCCGCAGCAGCCACACCGAGCTTAGTCACCCCCCCCCCACCAAAACCCTCCCGTGGTACCCACTTCCTGCAGTGTGAAATGGGTAGGGGCTCCGGGGTGGGGGGGGGCCTTCACTGTGGGCCCTTCCTAGTCATCCCTACCGCTCCCCATCTCCCTCCCCAGCGTAAGCCCTCGCCCACCCCCAGCAACCCCCTCAGGGCCCTGCTGCACAGGGGGTCTCCTATACCTGGGCCTCCACTGGCCTCCAGGTCTCCTCCCCTGCCTGCCACTCCTCAGGGAGGCCCCTGCTGGCCTCCAGGCTCGGCGAGGCCCACTGCACTGCCCCCACACGTGCCTTCTTCCCTCTCCCAGCAGCTGCAATCCCTAAGTAAAGCCCGGTGAGGCATGGGCTGGTTGTCAGCCTTGACCTCCTCTGCTTTCTTCCAGGAGGCTGCCCATTCCATGCAGCCGGTGAGGCTGAATCCTGCACGCCCCGCCCACCACTCCTCCTCCACAGGGGGCTTGGAACCCATGATTGGCCATGGTGACTGGTCCAGGGACGGGCAATTGGCTGAGTAGGACCAGGAAAGCCCTTTATTTAAGGGTTGAGAGGGACCCCAAAGAAGAGCCGGTCTCTCCCTCTGAGGTCAAGTTCACGAGGGCCTCCAAGTGCCTGGAACTCCATGGTCATCTTTGCCACCGGACGCTGGCAGAAGATGGAGCCCAGAGGACGAAGTGAGCAGAGCTAGAGCCAAGATCTTGGCTTCTCAACCCATCCTTGTCTGAAATGAGCCAGGCTCCTTGCAGGGAGTGCCCAGGAGGAGTCTGGGACCTCTTGTACCGAAACCGAGGGAGAGGGCTCCAGGAATGATGGGGGCCGTGTCAAAGGGGAAGGGGCTCCCCTGATCAAATGGAAGACAAAGGGAAGCAGCACAGGGTGGGCCACTGAGTGAGGCAGGAAACCACTTGTCTACCGACGCAGACGCAGATGCACGAACGGAACGTCGGATGAGCAACAGGGCCTCTACCCAGGGCGGGACAGGGCTTTCCCAGTGAGATCAGCGGCAGCAACCTTCTCCCCTATGCTATGAACACCAGCAAGGGCACAAAGCAGCCGGGACCGGCAGCTGGGGCGGGTGCAATAGGACCACCTGGCCTCGAAGCGCATGGCCCGGCTCTGGTCACCAGGACACCTGAGCAGCCCCAGACCCAGGCACAGGGAAACAGTGGCCTGTGCTCTGCAGTCGTGTCCAGGACACGGAGCCAGGCCTGGAGGAGGCCGGGCGCACGGGACCAGGGGACATTGAGACGAGAGAGGCGGATCCGGGCCTTCAGCTCCAGCGAACATCGCTAGGAAAATGGGTGATGGCTGAGTGGGGGCTGAGGGGTAGGTGGCAGCTGTGTACTGAGAGCAACTTCCTGACGGGGGAATCTGTTTCTTCCTTCTGGTGCTAAGAAATACTGTGGGGCTGGTGTTGTGGCCTAATAGGTTAAGCCACCGCCTGCAATGCAGGCAGCCCATATGGGTGCCAGCTCAAGTCCAGGCTGCTCCTCTTCCCATCCAGCTCTCTGCTGTGGCCTGGGATAGCAGTGGAAGATGACCCAAGTGCTTGGGCCCCTGCACCAGTGTAGGAGACCCAGAAGAAACTCCTGGCTCCTGGCAGCCTGGCCCATCCCTGGTGGCTGCAGCCATTTGGAGAGTGACCCAGCAGATGGAAGACATCTTTTTCTGACTCTCCCTCCCCCTCTCCCTCTCCCTCTCCCTCCCCCTCCCCCTCCCCCTCTCCCTCTCTCTCTCCCTCTAACTCTGCTTTTCAAATAAATAAAAAAATAAATCTTAAAAAAGGAAGGAAGCCGGCGCCACGGCTCACTAGGCTAATCCTCCGCCTTGCGGTGCCAGCACACCGGGTTCTAGTCCCGGTCGGGGCGCCGGATTCTGTCCCGGTTGCCCCTCTCCCAGGCCAGCTCTCTGCTGTGGCCAGGGAGTGCAGTGGAGGATGGCCCAAGTCCTTGGGCCCTGCACCCCATGGGAGGCCAGGAGAAGTACCTGGCTCCTGCCATCGGATCAGCGCGGTACGCCGGCCACAGTGGCCATTGAGGGGTGAACCAACGAAAAAGGAAGACCTTTCTCTCTGTCTCTCTCTCTCACTGTCCACTCTGCCTGTCAAAAAAAAAAAAAAAAAAAAAGGAAGGAAGGAGGGAAGGAAGGAAGGAAGAGAAAGAGAGAGAGAGAGAGAAGAGAGAGAGAAAGACTCTGAAATTCATGGGTGGGGAACATCATCTGGCTACTTATTCTCATGTGATCCAGGAAGAGCAAAACATTTTATCCAATACTTTGAACTTTTCTGTAAGTTTTTTCTTTTATTTTTTAAGTATGTGAGAGAGAGAAAGAGTGAGAGAGATCTTCCATCCACTGGTTCACTCTGTCCCCAAAGGCCCACAATAGGCAGGAGTGGACCAGGCCAAAGCCAGGATCCAGGAACTCAATCCAGCTCTCCCACATGGGTAGCAGGGACCCACCTAGCTGAACATCACCTGCTGTTTCCCAGCGTGTGCACCGGCAGGTAACTAGGACCAAGGGCAGAGGTGAGACTAGAACCCAGGCACTTGCTCTTATCTGTTGCACCAAATGCCCGCCCTAGTTTCTTTTCACAGTTAAGCAAATACTTATTAAGCATCTGCTATGTGACGGGAACTCTTCCAGGTGCAGTTAGCAAAAGCGAACAAAATTTTTGCTTTTATGGAACTCACAGTCTAATGGGAGTAGGCAGACAGATCAATAACGACCAAAAACATACATCATGCACCAGGTGAGGGTAAATGCTGAGAGGAGGCAGAAAGAACAACGCACATTCTTACGAGATTTTACTGTTTAAATTCTGAAAAAGAATGAAGGACAAAACTTGAACTCGAAAGAGTCTTCCATTAGCAAAATTCACTAAAGGAAATTCGAAAGGGCCTACTTCAGACGGGGAAGAAGTGAAACCCTGGTGGAGAGTCTGAGATGCAGTAAATGGTGAAGGGAAGGAACGAGGTTAACACTTGAGTGAATACAAGAACACTATGTAAGATAGTAATCGGGCAGGCATTTGGCCTAGAAGCTCAGACACCCATATCCCATACCCAAATGCCTGGGTTTGAGACCCAGCTGCTCCTCTTCCCATCCAGCTCCCTGCTGATGGCCTGGGAAAGCAGTAGAAGATGGCCCAAGTGCTTGGGCCCCTGCACCCACGTGGGAGACCTGCAAGAAGCTCCTGGCTCCTGGCTTCAGATCAGCTCAGCTCTGGCTGTTACAGCCATCTGGGGAGTGAACCAGTGGATGAGAGACCTCTCTGTCTCTCTGTCTCTGTCTCTGTCTCTGTCTCTCTCTCTCTCTCTCTGAAGACTCAGAGAATCGATTCATGATTGCCTAGGGCTGGGGTCTTGGGTTGGGTGATGTCTAAAAGGTACAGGGTTTCTTTTGGGGGTGAATAAAATGTTCTAGGGGCCAGCATTGTGGAGTAATGGATCAAGTCACCACCTGCAATGGGGGCATCTGATATGGGCACCAGTTAGAATCCCAGCTGCTCTACTTCTCATCCAGCTCCCTGATAATGCACCTGGGAAGGCAGCAGAAGATGACCCAAGTCCTTGGGCCCCTGCACCTACATGGGAGACCTGGAAGAAGTGCTTGGCTCCTGGCTTCTGATTGGCTCACTGACGGCAGTTGCAGCCATTTAGGGAGTGAACCAGTAGATGGAAGACCTCTCTCAGTACCAAGTAGGAATTGTCTTAGAAAATAAGATATGATTCATGACAGCAGAAAAACATATCATATCTAGGATTAATCATCAGAAAATGTACTAGACCTTTATGGAGAATTTCTTTCAATTCTAGTAAAGCAAATATCCTGTGTAAAGGAAAACTCAAATAGGCAGATAAATGAATAAAATTCTAATAAAAATACCAGCAAGATTTTTTGAAGACCTAGACATCCTAAGATGTGTTTGGAGGAATGAAGGTCTATTAAGAGCTAAGTCAATTTTGAGGAGAATTTGGAAGAGGAATTCTCACCCTAGCAGATAGGAATACAATGTCACAAAACCACGGTCACTGTTTTAAAATCACCGTATGCTATTGGTGCATGAACAAACACGAATGGACTGGTGGAAGATAGTCATAGCATTGGAAGCTGCCAGGGCATTAATTTATAGCACTCCTGCATGTCAGGAGTGAGGCGCGGGCTCTAGACAGGGCCTCATCAGGTGAGAACCTCCAAGACCCAGCAGACGTGAGCTGAGCCTGCAGCCTGCCTGCTCCACTGCTCAAACTTTGGCCAGAGGGCCGGGGCTGTGGCACAGTGGCTTGACGCCCTGGCCTGAAGCACTGGCATCCCATCTGGGCGCCGGTTCTAGTCCCGGCTGCTCCTCTTCCAATCCAGCTCTCTGCTAATGCACCTGGGAAGGCAGCAGAAGATGACCCAAGTCCTTGGGCCCCTGCACCTACATGGGAGACCCAGAAGAAGCTCCTGGTTCCTGGCTTCAGATTGGCGCAGCTCCGGCCATTGCGGCCAACTGGGGAGTGAACCATCAGAAGGAAGACCTCTCTCTCTCTCTCTCTCTCTCTCTCTCTCTCTCTGCCTCTCCTCTCTTTGTGTAACTCTGACTTTCAAATAAATAAATCTTTTAAAAAAAACTTTAGCCAGAGACATGAGGTGTGAAATTTACCCAGAGAGAAAGAAGTGTGCACTTCGAATGGAAGGCCAATAATTTGGAGAGAACAGAAGTATTATCATATGTGCTATCACTGCTAAGGAAGTTAAAGCTCAGAGAGGTTTAGTAGCTTGCCCCAGGTCACAGAGCTACCAGCAGGAGAGTGTTAGATCTTTCCCTTGAAATAAACATGCTGACATGCTGTCTGTTATCTGTGGCCTGCTGTTCCCTTCTCTCCTCTCTGTTCCCTTCCTTGCCCCATAGATCTGAATGCAGATTTCTAGGGCTGTCGCCCACTCATGCCTAACTCACCATCCGGGATGCTTCGGAAGGCCATGGTGTCTCTGTCCCCAGCGTGGGTGGTGGGGAGCCCCAGAGGGAGATGGCCCACCTCCACACTGGCCCTCTCACCCCAGCTCTCCAGATTGTCATCAAGGACCATGGTGCGGATGCTGTTGTCCTCGGAATAATCCTGCTGGCTGCTCAGGGTCAAGGTCGAGGTGTCACTGAACATGAAGCTGGAGCCCACGCTGAGGGTCTCGTTGGAGCCCAGGATCAGAGTCATGCAGGAGGGTGGCGAGAGGGAGGCGATGGGTCCTTGGACGCTGGAGTGCAGGCTGATCCCATCGCTGGAGCCAGGGATCAGGGTCACACACGAGGCCTGGGTGAGGGTCATGTTCAAATCGGATCTGGAGTGGCTGTTGGAAGTCACATCGATGGTCCCCTTGGAACTTGAGCTCCAGGTTGCACCAAAGGCGCCTCGGGAAACAGACCCGGAGAGGTTATGGGCAGCCAGCGTGACCGTCTCACTTGAGTCTGGAGCTCTGTTCAGATCCAGCTTGGAGACGTTTCTTGAAGCCACACTGAGCCGCTGTGTGGAGTTGGGATCCAGAGAAGTATTTGAGGCTGGCAGGAGGAGTGCTTTGGAGCTTGGCCGGGAGATGCAGTGGCCTAGCACCAGGGCCTCTCCTGAATGGGCCCTTATGAACGGGTTTGATTCTGGTCTGGAAGGATTGGTGTTACTCTGACCCAAATCGAAATTCCTGCTAGAGAGGCACTTGAGGGCCTCCTCTGCACTTGGGCCAGAGAGGATCCCTGAGCTCTGAGCAGTGGCCTCAGGGGAGCCAGAGCTCAGAACGGGGCTGGAGGCGGAACAGAGGGCCCCCTGGGAGTCGGACCCTGAGGCATGATTGGAATCCGGGACCTGGGCTTCACCAGAGAAGGAACTGGCGATCTGGAAGGAGGCTGGAGCCACGGCCCTGCTGTCGTCAGCGCTGGGGTTGCTATCACACTCCAGGCCAAGGGCCCTCCCTGAGACAGGAGTCAGGGTGGAATTAAGGTCTGGGATGAGAGCCGAGCCAGGACTTGGAGGTGGATTCAAGATAGGAATGAGGGCCACGTCTGGGCTGGCCCCAGGGACAGTGCCGGAGGCTAAGTCCAGGGCCCCACGGGGATGGACACTTGGTGGCACCATTGGCTCTTCAAGCTCCAGACTTGCCCCTGGACTCAGAGCCATGTCCAGTCTGGAGGTCTCTCAATGCCACTGCCCCTTTCTCTTCAATAGCCAACTGCTGCGCTCCCTGCAGTACTCCTGGAAGGGAGGAAAAGAAGACAAATGCAGCCAGGCACCAGCTGTGGACACGGTGCTGTGGCTCTCCACTCTCCCTAGGCTGAGGGCTCCCACACTGTGACAAGGCCCTTGGTGACAGTGTCCAGCTCACCTCCCCAGCCTCTTCCCACGCCCCTCCCCTCCTTGATCTCCAGGGCTTTAGCCGTATCCCCTGAGCTCCCCTCCCTGGACCACAACCTGCTCCCTCTAGGCTGAGGGCCCGAGGCGAACGCAGCACCCTTTGTTTGGAACATCTTCCAACTGCCTTTTGCCAATTCCTGACTCCTACAATGTCAAGAACTACATATAGGAGTGTGGGGCATCTTTTTTTTAAAGATTTATTTTATTTATTTGAAAGGTACAGTTATAGGGGTAGGGGGAGATAAATCTTCTATCTGCTAGTTCACTCCCCAAAATGATTACTGCCAGAGCTGGGCCAGGCCAAAGCCAGGAGCCAGGAGCTTCTGATTCTCCCACATGGCTGCTGGGGCCCAAGCACTTGGGCCATCTTCCACTGCTTTCCCAGGCGCATTAGCAGAGAGCTGGATCAGAAGTAGAGCAGCTGGGACTCAAACTGATGCCCATATTGGATGCCAGCATCGCAAGTGGCAGCTTAACCTGTTATGCCACAACCCCGGCCCCTAGAACTATTGTGCAAGAGGCCATGGCACTAGATTCTCAAAGCCAGTGGCAGAGCTGCCTACAGCCCTTAGTTGTTTACCTGTTCCAGGTGAGGCAGACCATGCGCAGAACCCTGGGCAGTTGTCAAAATCTGAGCCTGCCTCAATCTAGCACTCTAGCTGCTGGGTGACGCCCCTCCCCAACCTTCCCATCATCCCCCACCGCAGCCCCCGGACCCTCCAGCTCACCTGCGTGCATGGTGTTCTCAAGCAGGAGTAGGGCCCTGGGAGGAGAGGCAAAAGGAAGTCAAGTCAGGGGAAGAGCAGCTTTTTTGTTGAAAAAGTCTATGGCCCGGATGTGCACACCTGTTAACCAACCCCCACCTACACACACCATATACACATCCACCTGCCCCATCTCTGAAGAGAGTTCAAGGACAGGAAGGTCACCCGCCCTGCTGGCCCTCTGGGCACCCGAGATCATCTGCACGCCCCCACGATTCAGTCATGCACTGTCTCACTTAGTGGATCCTTTCATGTGCAGTTTGATGTGTAACTTAAAGCTGAGTTTTGGAAAGATTTGGAGACATCTAGTCCTGAGTGCAAATCCCACCTCATCCTCCCACTAGTCTGAGTGAACGTGGGCAGGAGAGACGCCCCCACCCAACCCCACCCCCGGCCTTGCCCTCCTCATCTCTACTCTAGGAGGCATAAAGCCTTCCGCCCAGGGCCCTGTTGCCCCCCTGCCTGGCGCGGAGCACGTGGCCCACCGACGGCCTTAGCTAATGTCTCTGTCTACTGGGCACACAAGTGGTCACACACAGCTTTGCATCTGCTAGGGAAGCAGGAAGCATTCACCTACATCCGTGTGTGATTTTACCCTGACGCTAAGGAAGTAAACATTTCAAGGCGCCTTATTTCACGGTCCCCTTCCAAAGACCCTAGACTGAATTGCATGCTAGTAATTTTTGCTTCTTTTATTTAAAGGGGGCCTGGATTCTCCCATGTTCATCGCGCCCACCTGTGCACACAAGTACACACACACACACACATATAGACCATCATCATCAGTGAGAGGCCTGTTGGACTTGAAAAAGATGCAGCCCACGAGGCGGAGAGTATGACCTTGGAAAACCTGATTTGGGCTCTGGAAGACAAGAACAGGGCCTTCCCCCGGACCCAGCAGGCGAACACCATCGGGAAACAGGCAGAAGGCCGCAGGTCTCAACCCTGGCTGACCTCCCTCTTCTCTGGAGAAACCAGAGCTCCCTCCCCAGGCTCTCCTGTTCCCTTCGTGCTCCTCCCCATCCACCTTGCAACCAACAAGTAAGTCTTCAGTGCTGACTGACAGTGGCTGGGGCCACCCAAGGCTTGCCCACCACCAAATGGACACTGTGCAGAGAGAGCAATGGTGACTGATGAGGGCCCAGGAGGAAGCCAAGGGAGCTAAAGAAGCCCATGACTTGCTAGCGACAACCACAGCTGCCCACCGGCCTTTGACCCCAAGTCCTGGGGTGCCGAGTGGGGGAGGGCAGAGCATGGCCATGAGACAGATAGTCCTGGCCAAGACTGCAAGAATCACTGACTGACCACGTCCTCGCTCCCCAGCCTTAGTGAACACCCGAGCCTTCAGAAGACAGACACATTAGTCACCCAGGGAGTCTGTGTGTACACACAGCACCTGACGCTAGGGCAGCTCATACCCAGAGACTCCCAGCACAGAGTCTCCACACACCCCCCCCCCCCCCACCTACTCTCATGGCAAGGAACTGGCAGCACCACCCAGACCAGAAGCACAGTGTCGTGGACTCCAATCTTTCTCACTTGCTGCACCTGCATTCTGCCAATTCTGACACTAAAACCACTCTCAAATCTCTGCCCATCTCTCCGTCTTCACCGCCATACCCCAGTCCCACCCCCATTTCTCAGGGATGGATCTTGGAGTTTCTCACTCAGTAGGAACCCCTGTATCCAATCAGCTCCCAACAAACTATTTTCCAAGGGTAGCCTCAAAGATCTTCAAGACTGCATGCAATGGGGGCTGATGTTGTGGCGTAGCGGGTAAAGCTGCCGCCTTCAGAACCGGCATCCCATACGGGCACTGGTTCAAGTCCCAGCTGCTCCACTTCCAATCCAGCTCCCTGTTTATGCACTTGGGAAAGCAGTGGAGAATGGCCCAAGTGCTTGGGTCCCTGCACCTGCATGGGAGACCCAGATGAAACTCCTGGCTCCTGGCTTCAGCCCAGCCCAGCCCCAGCCACTGCAGCAATTTGCAGAGTAAACCAGTGGATAGAAGATCTCTCTCTCTCTCTCTCTCCTATCCCACTCCTCATCCCCCTCCCCCCTTCCCTCCCCCTCCCCATCCCTCTCCCTCTCCCTCTCTGTCTATAATTCTGCCTTTCACATAAATTTTTTAAATTTTTAAGGAAAAAAAAGAAAAGATTTCACATAGCTGGTGGCAGGTGTAATGGAGACAGTGGAATGAATTTGAAGAGGGGGAAGAACAATGAGGAAAGAATAATCTCATCAACAAACGGTACTGACATGAAAAAGTGGGAAACTGGACTCCTGCCTCACGCCAACGTGAAAATTAGCTCAAAATGGATTAAAAGCCTCAAGTTAAGAGCCAAAACTACAAAACTCTAGACAGAAAACATGGAGTAAATCTTCATAACCTCAGATTTGGCAACAGGGTTTCTTATATATGACACCAAAAGCATAAGCAACAAAGAAAAACATAGATTAATTGGACGCCGCCAAAATTTAACTTTTGTGCATTAAAATATAGCGTCAAGAAGCAGAGAGACAATCTACCAAATGGGAGAGAATATTTGCAAATCACATACCTGATAAAGGTCCAGTGTCAAGACTGTATAAAGAACCCTAGAATGCAACAACAGGAAGACAAAACCCAGCCAAAACCTGGGCAAACAGCTTGGAATAGACACCTCATCAAAGATATATACAAGCGACCAGTGAGTATATGAAAAATAAGTTGAATGAAGGTCGTCACTGGGAAATGAACGTCAGAACCACAAGGGTAAACCTTCCCCTGCCCACTTAGGAGGGCTGGGCTTCAGCGGACAGCAGTGAGCGTTGATGCGGATGTGGAGGGGCGAGGCTCCTCACACACTGCAGGTGGAACGGAACGGTGCAGCTTCCGCAAAAGCCGACTGGGTGGCTCAGCCCCAAGGGAAACCGAATCACACTATGACCCAGCACATCCACTCCAAGTTGACCCCAGACGTCTACTCTAAGCTCCAAAAGAACTGGAGCTCTGTGTCCCAACAAAAGCCTGTACACAAACGTTGATAACAACAGCATTCACAGAGCCAAAGATAGACACAGACCAAACGCCCATCAACAGACGAACAAAATACGTACCCACACAAGGAGCTAGTCAGCCACAAAGAGCAACGAAGTATGTGCACATGCCAAACTTGAATAAACTTTGAAAGCATTATACTAAGTGAGAGAAGCCGGCCACAAATTATACTAATATTATATGAAATATCCAGAGTGGCCAGATCTACAGAGGCAGGAAGCAGACTGCAGTAGACAGAAGCAGGTCAGGGAAGGGGAAGTGACCACCCAAGGGCCCAGGGTTTCCCTGTGGAGTGGAAGTGGGTGGTGGTGTGACGATTGCACAACACGAGTGTCCTGTGTGTGCAGCAGTTTTATTCTATTTACTTTGTGCCACAACTTGTAAGGCAAACGATGGACAAGAGTGTACATTGATTCACTTTTCTCTGCTCCTCCCTTCTAAGATCAGCCAAATAGTCTAGAAATAGTTCGACAGACTACCATAAAAAGGACTGTGAAAGCTGAAAGGAGGCAGCAGACTGGGGGAAGGACGAGAGAGAGAGAGAGAGAGAGAGAGAGAGAGAGAAAGAGAGAGTTCCCGGGTTGCATTTTGTTTGGCCTGCAATGCAGAGCTGCCGAGAGCACAAACACACATTCAGAAGAAGAAAAGAAGCCTGCTCTCTCCAGGCAGGGGACCAGGAACGTGGAAGCCCAGTGGAGAGGGAGCCCCAACCCCCAGCATGTGCCCAAGCCCTACTCCTTCCTGGGGCAGCCCAGGCCGATCTACCAACAGCGGCAGTGTCATCAGAGCCCTGCATCTCCAGGCCTCCATACAGTGGCCGAGAACTTAGCAGACGCCACAGCTCCTGGGCCGCCGGAGCCAGGAGGCAGCCCGGGAAAAGCCTTCTGCCCCTGCAGGCAGCGCCAGCAGGGCCGAGTAGGAGCCAGCCCTGTTGCACCAGAAAAAATGATGCAAACCGGGCCTCTGAAAACTGTCGCTGGAACCACAGTTCACAAAAGTGGGCTGGAACCTGCACATTGAACTTTAACAGGTTGAGGGTAAAATAGATTTAAGCAGGAACAAGAATATCTTAATATAATACCTGTTAGGAAACTGGCACAGTTGGCCGCATGGCCCAGCTACCTGAGCCAGGCTCCACCCCCATCCTAATGGGATTGGCTGCTCCTGCTTCCCTGCCCGCCCTCAGGCAAAGTTTTAAAAGGGCCTGTTCCTGAACACGTGCTCTCTCATCCTTCTCTCCCGCTCTATCTCTGCTCTGCTCCCTGCTCTCTCTTGCCCCTTCTCTCTTGGCCCTTTTCTCCTGCTCTCTCTCGGTTCCTCTCTCTAGCCTCCTCCTCTTGGCTCTTGGCTCTGCTCTCCTCTCTCCTCTGCTCTCTTCTCTCCTTGCTAGCTCCTCTCCTCTCTGTTTCTCTCTTATATTCTCTTTCTCCCTTTTTCCTTCACCGCCCCTTCACTCCGGTCTGTAGGTTGTTCCCCAATAAACCCTTCCCCTTACTCCGGTGTCCGGTGTGCTTTGTGACGGCTAACATTAAGATATAACAATACCCACAATGCCAGGATGCAGTAAAAAATCACCTATCATACCCAGAACTAGGCAAATCTCATCTTGAGAAAAGATAATCAACACTGACACAGATAATCAGATATTTGTGACCGGGATTTTCAAGCAGTCATTATGAAAATGCTTCAATAAGCAATCGCAAATCATCTTGAAACAAGGAGGGAAAAAAACAGAAAATTTCAACAGAGAAATGAGTTATTTTTAAAACAGACATTAATTGACATTAAGTTATTTAAAAGACAATAACAAATTTTTGGTTTCATTGAAGGATAGTTGATATACCAAGAAATTGTTCATATTTAATGTATACATATTAGTGAGTTTAGACATATGCATACATGCACAGTACTATCATCACAATAACCATAGCACTCCCCAAAATGTCCTTGTGTTCTTTTGTGTTGTTCACGTGTCTGTGTGTTTTTGTGTTAAGAATACTTGGCACGGGGCCAGCACTGTGGTATAGCTTGTAAAGCCACCGCCTGCAGTGCTGGCATCCGATATGGGTGCTGGTTCGTGTCCCAGCTGCTCCACTTCCAATCCAGCTCTCTGCTATGGCCTGGGGAAGCAGAAGAAGATGGCCCAAGTCTTGGGCCCCTGCCCCCACATGGGAGACCAGAAGGCTGCTCCTGGCTCCTGGCTTCAGATCAGCACAGCTCCAGCTGTTGCAGCCATCTGGGGAGTGAGCCAGCAAATGGAAGACCTCTCTCTCTCTCTCTCTCTGCTTCTCTGTAACTCTGCCTTTCAAATAAATAAATCTTTAAAAAAAAAAAAAAAAAAAAGAACACTTGGCACACGGTCTAGGCTCTAGACGTACTTCAAAGTGCACAGTATCATCTTGTTAACCACAGGCACCATGTCATATAGGTCTCTACAGCTTACTCATCTTGCATAGCTGAAACATGATAGCCACTGAAAAACACTTCATCCCTCATCCCTCATCCTAATAACTGACTTAAAAAAACAAACCTGATGGATGGGCTCAATAGTGGAGATGACAGAGGATAGAATCCATAAAATTTACTGAATGTAAGCAACAAAAAGAAAATGGAAAACAACCCAGAAGCTCAGGGATCTGTGGAACAATGGGAAAGTATTTAAATCCTTATTATCAGAGTTCCACCAGGAGAAGAGAAAGAGTGATGAAAAACATTCAAACAAGTACTGGCTGAAAACTTCCTAAAGTTAGTCAAAGATGCAACATGTAGACTCGGGAAAATGAGCAAACCCCCAAAACGAGGCAAACCTAAAGAAACCCACGCTGAAACATTTCACAATAAACTGCTTACAACTAGAGACACTGGAAAACAAGCAAACAGGTACCTCTCCGAAACAGCCAGAGAGCATTACCCAGCAGGGAGCGCCCTATTTGAATGACAGCCGATTTCTTATCAGAAACCTTGGAGGTCAGAAGGGTGCCTGGGGAGGGAGGAGCTGTAAAGGTCTTCGCAGGGGAAGGAGGAAGTCACGGGGTCTGGCCGTGATGTCCCCCTCTTACAACCCTCTGTGACATCTCTCAGGTTCTCAGGCTTAGAGGTGCGGGTGCTGCTTATATTTCCCCAACAGTAGACTTCCAGGCCCCACACTCAGAGACCTCACGTCCTGTCTCTTTGATCAGCCCTCTCCCTATCCGCCCTCTCCCAAAGGATAACCACAGAGCTGGTGGCCAGGCCACCGATGGCGGCTTGCTGATCTGCAGTCTGATATCTGGGCTTCTCTGGCCTGGGCTCTGAGCCTAGAAGCCTAGCGCCTGCCATCTCCCCAGCCACATCCACTTCCTTCCCTGCCCTTCACCCCACAATGAGACCACTCTGAACTTCTCCCAGCACCTCAAGGGCATCGGCAGCCCTACTGCCTGGGGACCTTGGCAGCTCCTCTCCCCTCTCCTTTCAGCACTGGTTTAGCTGTGACCTCCTCCAGGAAGTCTTCCTGGGACCTCCAAATGTGGGTGAGGCCCCCTCCTCTTGCAATCCCTTTGTGTCAGAGGATCACTCTGTTTTACTTACAGGTCTCCACTCCAAAAAACCAGTGTGGTGAGTGTCTGGCTATGTTGCTAGTGCTATTTTCCAAGAGTATAGCACAACACCTGGCATATAAGGGAGGTTCAAAAAACATCCACGGGGTGAGGCAATGAATGAGTGAAAATTCTTCAAGACAGATATCATCATCCTCCTCCACTGGTGGGTTAATTCCAACTGTGTAAGGGTCTAAAGTCTCTTGAATTTTGCAGAGTCCCTGGCAAATGGCAGTGATGGGATTCAAACCCAGATCCTCTAAACCCACAGCTTCCCACATAAGACCACAGAGATTCACAAATCTCTCCATGGAACAGTGCCTCTTGGTCCTCATCCTTCATACATCATTCCCTCTGCCCCTCCCAGACCCCTACCCTAGAGGAAACGTTCGCTGGAAACAAGACAGCTCTCCTGGTGCCCAGCCTCGGTGCCACCTCCAGGGCTGGGCAGTCAGCCAGGCCTGGCTCCCACACCTGCTCTGTCTCTCAGCAGCAGCCCTGTGGGCCCGGCAGGTGGCCTCACCATTCTGAGCATCCGTCTCCACATTTCAGATGGGACGATGTTCACCCGTGACGGTGACAGCCGCGTGGGGCCCAAAGCAGCCTCCACAGGGCACCCTCCCTACCTCCCCTTCCTCCCTCTGGGTGAAGGAGGGGGGACTTGAGAGGAAGACAGAGTCTGGTTTCCCGTTTCTCTGCCTTCTCACTGCCTCCCTGCACACCCTCCTCCCTCTCGGCTCCCCCCCCAGCCCCCGCCCACCACACCCTAGGGCCTTGCCAGCGGGAACTCTTCTCTGTGAGCCTTGAGCTGCCCTTGTAAAGGTCACCGCGGGTTACCTCCACCTGGGAAGAGAATTCAGCTCTAAGCCAAAGGTATGAAGTTCTAACCTTGGGGTTACAGCCAGAGGGGGGAGAGACTTCCACACGGAGGGGTGGGGTCCAGGTGGTAATAGGCTGTGTTGGCTGCCCCCACCCCTGGGACTTGCTGAGAGCCACCTCTCAGCTTACCTAGGTCCCCGCACCCGGGCTGGTGGGGTGCTCTTTATGAAGTCACCATGAGCCCCAAGTCCCAGCCAATGAGGCCCCTCCTGCTCCTGCCCGCCAGGGCAGGTGTCCTGGAGAAGGAGGCTCTGTCTCTAGACCCTGCCAACCGCCTGGAAAGGAGATGCAGGTGGAGTTCTTTGCCTGGCCTTCCAGGCTTCCCCCTCAGAAGCTCTCGGACCTCAAAGCTCTGTTTATCCCAAGGTGACAGAGGCTTGGGGATCAGGCAGTCCGTGGAGGAAACGGAGACCCACAGAGGGAACCTGCTGTCCCAAGGCCGCGAGCCCAGAGGACTATCTGTGTGCCCAAGTCCTCGGCCTTCCGTCTGCTCCGCCTTGCCTGCTTATCCAGGCGCAGATAAGAGTCGGGAGCAGGCTAAGGATGGGGCCGGAGGGTGGGGTAAGCTCCACTCCACGATAAGACAACCAGGACTCTGCAGCTGTCGTTCTCCAGAGCCCGATCTAAGTTGATTACGAGTGCCAGGGCCTGGATGGGGCCGCTTCACTGGGCGCCATTTACAAACGAGAGTGGGGCTGTGCAGGAAGCTGCGCCCCCACTTACCCAGGTCAGTGAGTGGGTCTGGACAGTCTAAGTCCTCAGCCCTGGCGCTGGTTGGCACTTGGCGGGGACCTTGCGTGAGCAGGACACGGCTGACGGCCACTCTCCTGCAGTCCTTCCTGTCCGTCTGACCTCTCCCGTGCCCCTCTGCTGTCCACACCTGGTCCCAGAAACTCAGTTCCCTCCGACTGCATCAAGGGCCTTGTGCATCAACAGCTCCTCCCCACTGGCTTCTTCCCTGTGCTCCACAAACCCGGCCAAGTTCTCCGTCTCTCGGCACAAACCCTGACCTTGAACCTGCTCTTTCTCCACAAGCCTCTCCCTAGGACCCAGTCTGACTCCTCCCTCTCCTTCCCGGGCCTTCTGCAGGTAATCAACCACCAAGCTTCCGATTTCACCTCAAATCTGCCCTGTCCTTCCAGTCCCGCCCTCTCAGCCCCAACTCGAGTCCTCCTCGTTGGAGCTCAGATTCTGGCCAGTCCGCCAAGTAATGCCCACAGGGAGGGACTGTTCTCTCCTGGCCACCTGCATCCCGCGCATTGTGCCCCATCGCCTCGCTGTCTGCCCGCTGCCTTCTGGGTCCCATCCGAGCTCCGTGGTCTGGCATCAGGGCCCCTTCCCACTCTGCCCCTGCCCACCTAGCGGCTTGGCACTGCGCCCTTTTCGAGTTTTTGACTTGTACTGAAGTATCATACGCATTCAGAAAGATGCATGCATCATGCCAAGTTGGGTGAATTTTCACCTGGTGGGCGCACCCATAGCTAGAAAGAGGCATTACCAGGACCCTTCCTTGGCCCTCTCGCAGTCTCACAATCCCCCCAAGGGCAACCCCTTGCTGACTTCAAACACCATAGTTTAGAGTTGCATGTTTTTGTTCTGAATGCAAATGAATTCTACAGCAGTTCAGTCTGACTTCCTGGGCTCAGTGCTGTGTCTGTGCAAAGTCACATCTGCTTACACCGCGTAGCTGTCCCTGCTTCCAACTGTTGGCTCCCCCTGGTCTCTTCCAGCTTTTGCGTTTTATCCAGAAGCGACTTGGCCATTACCAGACACACAATCTCTTCTTTCCCACTTTTATTTTTTCTCAGTCCCCGCTTTGTTTTGGATTACTGCATTCTCACTCCTTCTCCTTTCCGTCTTGGAAGTCACGTAGTCTGTGTCTGTTTTTGAGGGCTTCTGTAATCATTTTAATATTCATATAAGTATTTTAGATAGCAAAGTCTAAAATTAATGAATAGTGAAATCCTCTTGTGTAAAATAAGCAAATTAGTAACACAAGCACCTGACAAGACTATTTCCAGTTGGCCAGCTCCCAACTCTAGGTCATTGTTTTTCCTTATTTTAGTCCTCTTCTACACTATAAACACCACCAATTAGATACTATTATGATTTTTTGCAATCAATGTTTGTTTCCATTTAACATTATCTCACCAATATCTTGACTGACGATTTTAAAAATCAATTCTTAGTCCTTCCAACTGGGATCAATTTCCTTCTGCCTAAAGTGTCACATTTATAATGTCCTCAATAAGAATCTTACTAAGGAGCCAGTGCTGTGGTGTAGTAGGTAAAACTGCCACCTGTGATGCCAGCATCCTCTATGGGCACCAATTTGAATTTCAGCTGCTCTACTTCTGATCCAGCTCCCTGCTAATAGCCTAGGAGAGCAGCAACAGATGGCCCAAGTGCTTAGACCCCTCTCACTTGGGAGACCTGGATAAAGCTACTGGCTCCGGGCTTCGGTCTGGCCCAACCCCAACCACTGCAACCATTTTGGGAATGAACCAGCAGATGGAAGATCTCTGTGTGTCTATCCCTCTATCTGTAACTCTGCCTTTCAAATAAATAAAATAAATCTTTTTTTTTTAAACAAAAGAATCTACTAATGGTAAGCTCTTTTAGTTTTGTTTGCCAAAAAGCAAAATTCTTTGCTTCATCCTCATTCTTGCAAATATTTTCATTACATGCAGGATTCTAGAATGCTGCTGTTTTATGAGTACTTTAGGATATCAAAGTTAATATCCCACTGTCTGCTGAGAAGCCAGTCTGCCACATTTTAGTAATCAATCTATTCTCCCTGACAGCTTCCAACTAGTGTTCTGCAATTTTCTTTAAGATTTATTTTTCTTTATTTGAAAGGCAGAGATACAGAGAGAGGAGGGGGAGAGAGAGAGAGAGAGAGAGAGAGAGAGAGAGAGAGAGATTGAGAGAAAGAGAGATTGAGATCTTCCATCCTCGTTGGCAGGAGCTGGGCCTATCTGAAGCCAGGAACCAAGAGTTTCTTCCTGGTTTCCCATGTGGGTGCAGGGGCCCAAGCAGTTAGGGTGCTGCTTTCCCAGGTGCATTAGCAGGGAGCTGGATTGGAAGTAGAGCAGCCAGGACTCAAACCAGTGCCCATGTGGGATGCCGGTACTGTAGGCAGAGAGTTAACCTTCTACACCACAGTGCCAGCCTCAATGTATTCTGCAATTTTACTGTGCCATATATAAGCATGGATTTCTTTTTATTTTTCCTACTTCAGATTCACTGTGATTCCTAAATTTGGGGATTGGTATTGGTCAATCATTTTTAACATTTATTTCATAAATATTGAAAAATATTTTTTTTGACAGATAGAGTTAGACAGTGAGAGAGAGAGACAGAGAGAAAGGTCTTCCTTCCGTTGGTTAACCCCCAAAATGGCTGCTAAGGCCAGAGCTGCACCGATCCGAAGCCAGGAGCCAGGTACCTCCTCCCGGTCTCCCACGCAGGTGCATGGCCCAAGCACCTGGGCCATCCTCCATTGCTTTCCCGGGCCATAGCAGAGAGCTGGACTGGAAGAGGAGCAACCAGGACTAGAACCTGGAGCCCATATGGGATGCCAGCGCTGCAGGCGGAGGATTAGTCAAGTGAGCCACTGTGCAGGCCTTGTTTTTTTGTTTTTTTTTTTTTTATTTTTTTTTATTTTTTTTTTTTTCCTTGTTTTTGTTTTTAAAGATTTCTCGGGGCCAGCACCATGGTGCAGTAGGTTAATCCTCTGCCTGTGGCACCAGCATCCCATATGAATACCGGTTCTAGTCCCAGCTGCTCCACTTCCAATCCAGCTCTCTGCTGTGGCCTGGGAAGGCAGTAGAGGATGGCCCAAGTCCTTGGTCCCCTCCACCCACGTGGGAGACCAGGAAAAAGCACCTGGCTCCTGGCTTCAGATCGGGCACAGCTCTGGCCATTGCAGCCAACTGGGGAGTGAACCAACGGAAGGAAGACCTCTCTATCTCTCCCTCTTTCTGTAAAGCTACCTCTCAAATAAATAAAAGTCAGAATTAAAGAGAGGAAGAGACAGAGAGAGCTCTTCCATCCACTGGTTCACTCCCTAAACTGCCACAAGTCAGGGCTGGATCAGGCTGAAGCCAAAAGCTAGGAGCTTCATCTGGGTCTCCCAAGCGAGTGCAGAGGCCCAGACACTTGAGCTGTATTCTGTTGCTTTCCCAGGCACATCAGCAGGGAGCTGGATGGAAGTGGAGCAGCTGGGACTTGAACTGGCGTCCACATGGGATGCCAGTGCTGCAGCCGGCAGCTCAAACTGCTATTCCACAGCGCTGGCCCAGAAAATATTTGCTTTGCCGTCCTTTTCTGCTCTTCTGCAGCTCTGATGAGATACGTGTTAGTCCCTCCCTCTAGTCCTGTCCTCTTTGTCTCTTAACCTCTCATTTTCCACCATTTTGCTTCTCTATGCTAATTTCTAGACATCATTTTCTGTTCTTATCTAATTCTCTAATCACCCGTGTCTAATGCTAAACCCCATCATTGTGTTTTTAATTTTATTTTTCATCTCTAGAAGTTCTTTTCAGCTCCATCTCAAATCTGCTTGATAATTTGCTATAGTCTACTGTTGTTCCTTATATTTTCAAGCTTGTAAGTTTTTTCACTAGATATATTACCCTAATCATTTGGATTAAGTCAGAGAGAGGGAGAAACAGAGAGAGAGAGATCTCCCACACACTCACAACAGCCAGGGTTAGGCCAAATCAAAGGCAGGAACAAGGAACACCATACAGGTCTCTTGTGTGTGTAACAGGAACCCAATCCTTGGGCCAGCATCTGCTGTCCCCCAGGTGCATTAGCTGGGAGCTGGATTGGAAGTAGAGCAGCTGGGACTCAAACTGGCGCTGATAGGGATGCTGACGCTGCAGGCGGAGGCTTAGCCTACTACCCACAGCGCGGGCCCCTATCCATTAGTAATCACTAAAAGAATTTTTAAAATCCCACCAATCATCTATACCAAAATTGGTCGGTAGGTTTACTTCTCTTTAACTGTCCGCAGGGCAGCACCTCCTGTGTGACAGTGTGTCCTGTAAGAATCTCTACTTTGAAATGGGTCCAGGCTCCACTCTCTTGCCAAGCTATCCTGAATAGCCATCAGCCGGAGGCCAGGGACCAGGGCTCAGGTCCGTGCCACTCCTCAGGACAGAAGTCAGGCTTGGCTGTGGCCTACCTCTCAGGGCTCCTGCTTCCATTTGTGGGTCTTTACTATATATACGAGCTGGGATGCACTTGAAAAGAACATTTTTATTTCACCCTGCATTGTTGTGTTGGGAGGTCTGCCCATTGCTTCAAGTTCACTGCCCTGCAGGCCTTGGTCCCCAGTTCCATTGCCTGTCATTTTCTCCTGCCTGATTTCCATTTCCAGAATACAGAAACACTTGGGTGATGTATCTGCCCCTGTGCTTTTTCTGTTTATGAGGTTCCTTCCATCTAGGATGCCCTTCCCTTCCGTTCTTCCGACACCACCTGGTAAACTCTCACTCATCCATCAAAACCCAGCAGTATCCTCTCCAGGAAGCCCTCCGTGATCCCATCCCCCACAGCTGCACTAGCACTTCCTCTGCTGCTCTTGCAGCATTTATGGCAGGGGACTACCAATCTCTGGGTCCCTGCCTATTTCCCCATGACACTGCGAACGTTCTAACAGGGATCACTTTGTAGTCATCCTTGCACACCTGGCGTTAAGGCAGCCAGGTAGATATTAGCCCATGAGTGCAAAAGGGGCTGAAGACAAGTTCTAAAGGAAACAAGTGTATGTGCGATGGATGGAAGAAGCGAGTCCTGAACGCAGGCCCCAGCCTCTGGTCTGTCTCCCCCAGCCCAGGGTCTCCTTGCCGGTCCTTTATCCAGAGGAATTCACGGACTTGCAGGAGGGCCAGAGCTGGGCAAGGTGCTGATCACTGGACCGAAGGAGCCGCTTGCTTCTCCGTAGATAAGACGGCCGGTCTTGTCGGGAGAGGTTTGCTTAGGGGTGATTGATGCACAAAGTTATTGATCTTGCGCTATAACCCTGTGAGCTGGATTTCGGCCCCCTCCCTGCAGGCAGCTCAGGCGAAGCCCATCTGCCCTTCCCCAAGGGAACTGCTGAGGCATTGTGGGAGAGAGCCCATGCCCAGAGAGCCCCCCACCCAGGACTACCCCAGAGCAGGTGTGGCAGGAGGAGAAACCAGGACCCATCCTCAGGTGCCGAAACAGCCTGGGCTCTCCATCCCTTACTGAGATGCTGGCCTGGTCCCTCCACTTTTCCCAATAAAGTTCTTTGTTAATCAGCTTCTTCGTTAATCTGCTCCTTCGCTGGCCTCATACTCCCAGGCTGAGTCCATCTGCTCCCGGCAAACCCTGCATCTCCTCCCGCCTCCCTGCTTCCATCAGGATTTCTGGAATTTCAGCGTTGGGCTGCAAGCCCCCAGCACGGCCTCTTGACCTCGCTCTCCCCCTCCCCCTCCCCTTCCTCTGCCTCCCGTAAGCTGCTTCCCAGGTAGTAAAGCTTCTTACCTGCACTGCACAGGTGCCCCCTTGGCGTCTTCCCTGCCCCCAGCTAATTCCAGTTGCCTCCTGATTTTCTAGCAAGAACCACTTCACCCGGCCCCTTCCCTGATCCAGCCCAGCGCAGTCCCACAATGCTGTTCACTTCTCTAAAACCTGTCAGGAACAGGTGTTTGGCCTGGCGGCTAAGCCACCACTTGGGATGCCTGCATCGCCTGCTGCAAAATGCCTGGGTTCGAGTCTCAGCTCTGCTCCCAGCTCCAGCCTCCTGCACCCTGAGAGGCAGCAGGTGATGGTTCAAGTCCTTATGCTCCTGACACTCATGTGGGACACCTGAATTGAGTTCTGAGCGCCTGGCTTCAGCCTGGCCCCGCTGCAGATGTTGTAGGCATTTGGGGAAGGAAGCAGCAGATAGGAGCTGGCTTGGTGGCTCACTCTCTCAAATAAATGAAAGTGAAAAAGTAAAAACCTGCCTGTCACCAGCTGACTCTTCCAAGCTTGGAACCAACCCCACTCTCCACGCTTACCTCCCACATGTGTCCACCCAGGCCTCTTGCTTGACACGTGGGCCTTGTCCCCCATCTCTGTGCAGGTGCCCCAGCATTTTGTCCTCCCGCCAGTGGCCTGGAGTGGCTCTGTTCCTTCCTAGCCTCTCTGGGGTCAACCCCACCCAGCATGGGCAGGGCAGCCCCAGGTTGGCTCCAACCCTTTGCAATGAAATTAGGCGGCAGATCCCAAGAGCCTCACACGTACACTGGCCCTTTGACCCTGTCACTCTGTTTCTGGGGAGCTCACCTAAGGGTGTGATCGGGAGAGGGGCCAGAGGCGCTCAGTGGAGCGTTCGTGTGATCCTGAGTGTGCACAAGCCAGGTGTCCAACATGGTAGGCAGAGGTTTAACAAACTGCCAAGACAGCCATGGTGGGAGTCATGGCACGTCCACTAAAAAGAGAACTTCCACCCTGCAGGGGACTCCTGGGAGGAAAGCCGGAGCCCAGCTCACAGTTTCTGAGTTGTGAGCACCTGTGCAGTAATGACTCCTCCTTACCCAGCAGCTCCTATGCGCCAGGTGCCGTCCTGAGACATCTTCGTGGCTTAATTTATTTGAGCCGCTAGACAACCCTACAAGGGTATAAAGGAGGAAACTGAGGCACAGGAAGATGAAATGCATGGCCCAACTCAGCTGGGGAATATCAGGAACCCAGGCATCCCAGGGCCTGCACACTCGAGCCGTGCTGCCCTCCCCGCACAGCACAGCCTTAACCACTCAGAAAGGGGAACAGAAGCCAAGCTCACTGGGGTGGGCAGAACACCGGTGCCCAAAGATGTCTATATCCCGGTCCTGTGAGCCTTGGCTGTGTGACTATACACGGCAAGGGAATTGTGACATTTGCCCCTTTAGGATGAGACCCCCCAGGAGTATAGGGGGGCTCAGCATAACCATAAGCCATCTTTAAGTGGAAGCAAGAGGCAGAAGAGAGCCAGAGAGATGGCCTTGTGAATGGCGCTGGGCACAGCCTGCCTGGCTTTCAGATATAGGACTGAAGGGTGGGCACTTATGGTTAAGACACCTGTTGGGAAGCCCTTGTCCCATAGGAGAGCCCCTGGGCTCAAGTCTCAGCTGTGCTGTGTCCTCCCACTTCCAGCTACCTGCTAGTGCACACCGGCAGGCAGCAGGGATGGCTCAAGAAGTTGGGTCCCTGCCACCCACGTAGATCTGGATGGATTTCCTGGCTCCCAGACATTTGGAGTGTGAACCATCAGGTGGGCACTCTGTCTCCACATCTCTCTCCCTCTCAAAGTAAAAAATAATAATAATAAATAAAAAATGCAGGGGTTACAAATATAGGAATGAGAGGTGGGTGTTTAGCACAGAGGCTAAGACCTCGCTTGGATGCCCATATTCCACATCGGAGTGCACGGGCCCGAGTCCTGGTTCTGCTTCCAACACCAGCTTCCTCCTAACGCACACGCTGAGAGACAGCAGGTGAAGTGCTTGGTTCCCCGCCACTCATGTGGGGGACCCAGAGTGAACCGGTCGATGGAAGATCTCTCTGTCTCTGCCTTTCAAATAAGAAATACATAAATTATTATTAGTATTAGTAGTAGCAGTAGTAGTAGTATAGGAATGGGACCCCAAGCCAGAGAGTGCAGGCAAACCCTAAAGACTGGAAAAGGCAGGGAAACAGAATATTCCCAGGGCCTCCTGCAGGCACTCAGCCCTGCTGGCAACTCAGTCATAGCCCAGTGACGCCTACTGCAGACTGTGAGCTCCAAAAGTGTACGATAACAAATCTGTGCCGTCTGCACCACTAGGTTTGGGATAATCCGTTAGAGCAACAAGAGGGAATTAATACATCCACCAAAAAAAGCACAACCAAGCAAAAAGACCAACAATAAGCGTGCACAACAAAATGAAGACAAGTGGCACGGGCATGTGCTTCCATCCCATGTTGGAGAGCCAGCTGGAGCCCTGGCTACCAACCTTCTGATCCAGCTCCCTGCTCATGCGCCTGGGAAGCAGCAGAGGATGCGCCCCTGCTCCCACGTGGGAGATCCAGGTGGAGTTCCTGGATCCTAACTTTGACCTGGCCCAGCCCTGACTGTTGCAGCCATCTGGGGAGTGAACCAGCAGATGGAAGACTGAACCAGTGGAAAGATCTCCTCTCCTCTCCTCTCCTCTCCTCTCCTCTCCTCTCCTCTCCTCTCCTCTCCTCTTTCTCATTCAAATCTTTTTATTTTTTAACGATTTATTTATTTATTTATTTGAAAGGCAGAGTTACAGAGAGGCAGAGAGAGAGGGAGGTCTTCCATCTGCTGGTTCACTCCCCAAATGGCCACAAGGGCTAGAGCTGTGCTGATCCAAAGCCAGGAGCCAGGAGTTTCTTCCAGGTCTCCCACATGGGTGCAGGGGCCCAAGGACTTGGGCCACCCTCCACTGCTTTCCCAGGCCATAGCAGAGAGCTGGATCAGAAATGGAGCAGCCAGGACTCGAACTGGCGCCCACATAGGATGTTAGCACTGCAGGTGGCGGCTTCACCTGCTATACCATAGTGCCGGCCCCTCAAACAAATCTTTTTAAAACATAAAAAGAAGTGGCAACTGGTTAATGGGATTTTTTGTTTATTAAAAAATTTTCCAGTACCATTTTTGTACCTCTTTTAGTTATGTTTTAGTTTTGGTGTTTTTGTTTTATTTTGTTTTGCTTTTTGCTGCCACAAACCACACCAAACACTGGAGTTAGAGGAAAGGCTGTCAGGTGAAGGAAGCCCAATGGGCAGGGGGGAGAGGGCGAGAGAGTAAGAGAGAGAGAGAGAGAAAGAGAGAGAGCATGTCCATCCTTTACAAGAAGAAAATCTAAGCTTTTATTTTCCCTGGAGGAGATCCTGCCCATCTTTCTTCATTTTTTTTTTTATATTTTATGTATTTATTTATTTTATTTATTTGAAAGGCAGAAGACAGAGATCTCCTATCTGCTGGATCACTCTGCAAATGCCCACAGCAGTCAGGGCTGGGCCAAGCCAAACCCAGGAGCCAGGAACTCCATCCAAGTCTCCCTGTGGGTGGCAAGGACCCAAGTACTTGAGACATCGCTTGTGGCCTCTCAGGGTAACAGTAGCAGGAAGCTGGAATCGGAGTGTAGTCAGGACTGAACTCAGCCCACTGATGTGGGACGCAGGCGTCCCAACCGGCAGCTTAACCACTGTCCGTGCTTCAAGGTGCAGATAAAACAGCACCTCCAGCAGGAAGCTGCCAGGGCTCTGCTCCCATGGCCCTAGTGTTGCAGATGGATTCCAAAAGCCTGAAGGAGCAGGGTCTATGTCAGACTCTCCCCAGGGACCAGCAGGCCCCAAAGTGTACGTGTGAAAGACCATGAACTGGGCTGGGGAACCATCAGCCCTGTTCCCCACTGAAGGAACGCAGGCTGCATTGCATCCCCCCTCCCCACAATGGGCTTCTCCAAGATCAGCAGAGGGCAGGCAGACGGGGAACACAGCCTCTCGGGGCCAGGTGGGCGGGCCTCCTGCGGCACCACCACTTCGAGACACTTCACATCAGAGCTGTTGGGAGCTCCTTTGTTTTGTTGTTGTTTGCTTGTTTGTTTGTTTTTAAGATTTACTTTATTTATTTGAAAGGCAGAGTTACAAAGAGGCAGAGGCAGAGAGAGATCTTCCATCCTCTGGTTCACTCCCCAAAAGGCCGCAACAGCCTGAGCTGTGCCGATCCAAAGCCAGGAGCCAGGAGCTTCTTCCAGTCCCCGACGTGGGTGCAGGGGTCCAAGCACTTGGGCCATCTTCTACTGCTTTCCCAGGCCATTAGCAGAGAGCTGGATCAGAAGTGGAGCAGCCAGGACTTGAACCGGCACCCATATGGGATGCCAGCGCTGCAGGTGGCGGCTTTACCCACTACACCACAACGCTGGCCCTGCTCCTTTGGTTTTGTCTCCTCTCTAGCATGTTATGGAATGGGGATGGGGTGTACCAAAGTAACCTGGGTAACAAAGCTGAGACCGAGCTTCCACAGGCCTTTGGGGCTTTGGTGCCATGGTGGGAGGAGTCGTGTGGTTTCTGGGATGCAGGCGTGGGCTGTGCTAAATTAGCAGGACGACCCGGCAGGGAGGGGCAGCCAGGCCTTCCAGCTCCCAGAATCCCCTTCCCAAAGCAATGCTGAACACGAGCTCTCCCTCTCACCCGACAGGGCATGGCCCCCATCTCCTGTAGCCCACGGCCAAGCTCTTTGATCAGCCCAACCCAGATCTGCTCAGCATCCCAGCCGCTTCTCCTGCCCCCCACCCCCTGACCTGCCTGGCATCAGGCTGTCTGGGTCTCACACCTCGCCACCATTCCATGCTCGCCAAGTCAGCCCAGGCCAGGCCTCTCCCAAAAGCCCCTGGCCACCCCGGGAGGCTGGGTTCTCCTCGGCGCTGCTGATGCCCTTGTCTCCGTGGTCCCGTGAGCCCCACCATGCCCACGGTCATTCTGCAGGCCTCACGGCCTTACTGGCAAGAAGCCCCCACCCAGGGCATCGGCTGGGCCCCCCACAGCTCCTGGGTTCTCCTCTCCAAAGAAACACTAGCTGGGGGATCCCTAGAGCCCCGTGCAGAGAGTGGCAGAGGCGGGGAGCGCAGGGGCTTAGCTGTTTCTGGCCCAGCAGAGAGACCTCAGAGCATGGAATCCTTGCAGGCAGGGCTGCCTTCCTTCCAGAAACCAGAGGCAGAGGAAGCCCTGACTCCAAGATACAGCCTTAGAGGGAGACGGCAGAGCTCGGGGGCCCAGAGCCACGGGCCCCGCTCCCACAGGGGCCTCCCTCGCACCCAGCCCCACGGCAGCCGGATCCTTTCTGGGAAAGGGGCATGGTACTGCCTTCTTGGTCAGAAATGATCCAACCCCCTCCCCTGTGGCTGTCCTGACCCCCTACCCCCCACTGACTCCTCCCCCTTTCTGTAGCCAGCCGCCCCCTGGGCAGCTCTTCAGGGAAAACCATCGCTGCCAGGACCCCACGTGGCCTGGATCTCTCTGACCTGACCACTCCTGCACCCCGTTTCCCTCCAGCTGCCCCCGCCCCGGGCGGCATTCCAGTCTCTCTCTCACACATGCACACACACACACGCATGCACACTCACTCTCACACTCACACTCAGTCCCCAGGCGCCCTGCTGGCTTTCCATGCGGACTTCCAGGAGCTGAGGTACCTGCGCACATTACACACAACACTGGCCTCACTCATACCCGAGGGTCCCTGGAGCCTCGCGCTTGGTTCCCCTCCCAGAGCCCCCTCTGCCTGCACGTGTGACTCAGCCCCCAGCCGTGGACTCCCTGACCCAGGCGCTGTTCCAGGAGTATCCGTTCCAATCTCAGGCAGATAGTCTATCAGCCACATCCCTCAGGCAGATCTAATCTGTCCTTGTCACTAACCCTTGCCTGGCCCGGGATTACAGGGGCAGGGCAGAAAGGCCTGGAGGCAGATGAGAAAAGGCGGCAGAGATCACCCAGCCGGCTGCCCCCTTTCCCACGGGGCAGGGGTGGGGGAGGGGGTAAGTGGCCCAGAGAAGGGCAGATGCTTGCTCCAGGCCTCCAGGAAAGCAGGTAGAGCCAGGCTAGATCTCTGGTCTCCCAGCTCCCGGGGAGGGCAGGCAGGCAACAGGCAGGCGAGGGCTCAGTCCGACACCTCCGCCTCCTTCTAGGGCGCTCAAAGGTCATTCTGGGGGGTGGCCAGATTTTCTGCTTGACCTGTTAAGATCCTGGGAGGCGGGGGAGGGCAGGGGGGAGGAGGAGCTTCAGGAGGAGGGGATTTAGGAGAAGGGGCATTCGGGTTGCGGGCGCTGCATCCCCCACCCCATCCCAGCTGCAGCCAGCCACAGGGGCTCTGGGCTGCGAGGAGCTGAGACCGTCCTGAGAGGGCATCATGGCTTGCAGGAAGCAGTGCTCGGACAGCTCGACCAAGTGGGCGCTCGTCGGCGGCGGCAGCGTGGCTCTGGTGTTGACCATCGGGATGGCCCTGGGCTTGACGCTGTCACGCGGCACCCAGCCAGGTAAGACCCGCCCCTGTGCCATCCTCACTGGCTCCCCCTTCCTCCGTTCCTCACCCCCACTGAGGCTCTGGCGCCACTGACAGCTCCGACTGGCTCTCCTGTCCCCCCACAAGGCCCTGCTTGCCTCCTCTGTCCCCAGTCACACCAGGCTTCACCCCAGCACACGACCACGCTGGCTGTGTCTCTTCCGGTCAGCTGCTGCCATCTCCAAAGCTCAGCCTGCAGCCCAGACCTCCTCCCGGTGCCGTCTTGGGGATCGTGGGGACTCTTCAACCTCGGCAGGCTGTGCTGAACCCGCCCCCTTCTCCCACACCTGCTCCTCCCTGCACCTTCTCTGGGTGAACCTGGGAAGCTGCACTCTCACGGGAACCTGGGAGTCACCTCCACTCCTCCCTCTGCCTCGTGTTCTTCAGTCCCGAGCCTCCTCCCCATGGCTCTGCCCTCTGAGGCCCATGTCCCCTCTGGGGCCCCGCGTGGCTGTTCCCCACCCCCCCCACCCCCACACACAGTCCCTCTGCCACCAGCCCACTCTCTCTGCAGCCAGCAAGAGCTCTCGCAACACGAATCCCACTCGCTGCCCCAGCACATGCTGCCCAGTTCCTGTGCTGGTGTTCACGGCCATTTACAACCTGGTCCCAGCCCTCCTTCCAGTCCTGCCTACCTACCCCATTTCTCTCTGTTCCATCTCTACCCGACAGTGGCCGTGCCTTCGGGCAGACCACCATAGCTTATGCTGTTCCCGGTCTGAGGCGCTCTGTTCCCTCTTCTCTGTCGGATGCACCCCCATCCTTCAAGGTCCCCTTAAATGTCCCTTCTCTGAAGTGCCCCAGGGGTCCACGCAGTCCCCTGTCTCGCAGCACTGGGCCTGGGTCTCGCTGTCTCTCTTGCCAGATCAGGTATTGGACACACGGCGGGAGCCCAGGGTGTCGTGGGCAGGGGCAAGGACTCCCTCGAACGGCTTGTCCTTCCTTGCAGGCTGTGAGCACGATGAGGCCTGCCGCCCTGACGCGGACATGCTGGACTACCTGCTAAGCCTGGGCCAGATCAGCCGCAAGGACGGCCTGCTGGTCACCTGGTACCACGCGGCCAACAGCCAGGAAGAGATGGGAGCTGCCCTGAAAAGTGAGTGCAGCCGTGGGGACTGGGGACTGGGGCAGGCTGGGGCTGGGGCGGTGACAGGGAAGAAGGGAGCGCAAGGCCAGGGTGAGACCCTAGGGTCACAGTAGCAGTGTGATGGCCACTGCCCAGAACCCCCATCCTCTGTGGGAGGAAATGGGGGCTCAGGGGCTACACAATGGCCTCAAGGTTGGACCAATATCGGATGCCAAAGTCAGCTCCGTGCCTGCCCTTTCTGGGCCAATCGGGACCAACATCCCTGATAACGCAGCCTTTGTCCCCCAAAGCCTAAGAAAGCCGGGATATTAACCCGAGGCCCAGCCTCTGGAGCAGTTCCTGTTAAGTCCTCTGGGTGCAACTCAGAGGCAGCAGGCAGGCAGGGCTCGCCGCGTGGGACACGCGTGTTCCATGCAGGTTCTCCTGGGGCATCCTGTAGCCTGTTACAGAAGGAACATGGGTCGGAGAAGTTAGGTGGATGGCTCGAGTCGCCATGCTCTGAAAGTGGGCGAGCCAGCTCAGGGCCCTGGGCCCCCTGCGCCCTGCAGGGAGCTGCCCTCCCTCCTAGACTGGTGGGATGCTCCACACCAGAGTGCTGGGAGACCCTGATGCAGCAGCTATGAAAGCTGCAGGGTTTGCAGGGAAGGCCTGCAACTTGAGGGAGCTTCCGAGTCAGGGATCCTGGAGGAGGCCCAAGAATCTGCATTTCTAGTAAGTGCCCAGGGGATGCTGATGCAGCTGGCCCCGGAACCCACAGTGTAAACCATTGCTCAGTCAAGAAGAGGAAGCCAGAATCCAGCATGGGGGAGGGTCTTCTTGTCCAAGGTGATGCAGGATGCCCAAACAGAGCACATCCTGGGGACCAGTCCTGCATGCTTGCTGAATGAATGGGTGGCTAGGGAGGGCTTCCTGGAGGAAGCAGGCTTGGGAGTCAGCAAGGGAGGAGCCATTGAGTGTGCAGCCGCTTCGGGATTTCCTCCATTTGGGAGGCTGAATGTTGGCCCTTGATGATCAGGAGGACAGAGCCCTCTCCCCTGCAAGGGAAAGCAGGCAGGCGAGGAGGACTCTTATCTGGGAGAAAGTGCTGGAGAGAGTGCAAGGACCAGCCACACCCAGCTCAGCCCGGGGTAGTGGGGGAGCAAGCAGAGCTCCATTGAGCTCAACCCAGCAGTGGCCAACAGCAGTGACCATGGAGAGCACCAGTGGCTTAGCTCCAGGGGTCCAGAGGACCAAGGCCCAGTTTTCTCCCCGAGGGTTCTGCCAGGTCCCAGGGGCAGGCCTCTGGGAAGAGTGTTGTGCTGGACTGAGGTGGGGACCCTGAGGGGGGTGATGGCAGAGTTCAGCTGACAGAGCCAGCGTGGAAGAGGAGGGGCCCGGCACAGGCCTGGGAGGCAGCAGGGAGACTGGGGAGCAGTGGCTTCCCCAGGCTGCAGTTCGAGCTCCCCCACACAGAACATGGACTGGCAGGGACCCTGTTGTCTGTCATCCGAACCAGAGCACCTCCGATGGTGACAGAGGTCATTAGCAGCCATTACGCTGTGACAGCAGAAATACCCCAGATTGTCCAGGTCACTCCCTGTTGACAATCATTAACACCTGCTCAAGAAGAAACAGAGGCCGGAGGGCCACGTGTGAGGGCTGGGGCGGGAGGCCGCAGCGCGGGCTCCAGGGCTCCTCGCTCAGCCTCCGTGCTCCCCTGCCTCTCTCCCCGGGGATGGAGCGCAAGGGCCTCAGGGCCTGCACAGCCGCTTCCCACTGGACATCAGCATTCCTTCCCTCCCACCTGGGCCCCAGGGCCAGGGCTCCCACTGCAGCCATAGGAGCCCCACCCTGTCACTGGCTCTAGTTCCTTCTCCACTGCCCCACCCCAGCAAGTCAGCCCCTGGAGTCAGCTGTTTATGTGTTAGAAAGGCAGAGATAGAGAGAAAGGGAACTTCTATGCGCTGGTTCACTCCTCAGATGGCTGCAGCCAGGCTGGGCCAGGCCAAAGCCAGGAGCTTCATTCAAGTCTCCCACGTTGGGGCAGGAGCCCAAGCACTTGGACCATCTTCTGCTGCTTTCCCAGGCAAATTAGCAGAGAGCTGGATGGGAAGTGGAGCATCCAGGACAAGAACTTGTGCCCACATAGGATGCCGGCCCTGCAGGCTGCGGCTTTACCTGCTGTGCCACAGCGCCCACCCTGCAAGGAACAGCTTTAAAGTCAACAGCAGAGGCTTCTCCTGGAAGAAGCTGGGTCCGGGTGGCAGAGCCACTCTCAAATGCAGCTTCCGTCTGTCCTCCTGGAGCTTTGGCTGGGCCCCTGCTCTATGTCAAGCACAGGAGGAATTTTCTGGAAAGAGTAAGGCACGACTCTGTCCATAGAGCTCACAGTGTGGGGAGGCAGCAGCTTTGGAAGGTCACTGGGACCCAGAAACCTGATGCCCCCTGCTCCCCCAACATACCCTCTCCTCCCCCAGACCAGAACTGATCCAATCTCTTTAAAATATATATATTTAAATTTATTATATATATATATATATATTTGAAAGGCAGAGTTAATAAACAAAGGGAGAGACAGAGAGGTCTTCCATCCACTGGTTCACTCCCTAAATGGCCACAATGGCCAGAGTTGTGTCATTCCAAAACCAGGACCCAGGAGCTTCTTCCAGGTCTCCCGTGTGGGTGCAGGGGCCCAAGCACTTGGGCCATCTTCTACTGCTTTCTCAGGCCACAGCAGAGAGCTGGATGGGAAGTGGAGCAACTGGGATTTGAACCAGCGCCCATATGGGATGCCAGCCCTGCAGGCAGCAAATTTACCCTCTGTGCCTGCACACCGGCAATCGTTTTTTAAGCACCTGAAAGGCCTGGTTCCATCGGGGCCCCGGGAGAGTCCAGGGAGGATCTTTTCAGACTGGAACCTGCTCTCCCAGAGCTTGTGCTGGGCAAGCACCCAAAGGAGATGCTGGGGCGCCCCCTGGAGGAAGTGCTGTTTCAGCCCACACTGAAGGAGGAGCAGGAGGCGGCCTGGCGAGGCTGAGGGAAGAGGGCTGCAAGGCAACAGCCACGGGGAGGGGCCTGGAGACTTAGAGCGCGGCTCCTCCACGTGTGGTCCAGGGACGGGAAGTGCCGGCATTGGAGGCAGAATCTCAGTCCCCGCCCCACACCTCCCCGTCAGACCGGGTTCCAAGGGCTCCTGGGATCCACGCACTCATTAACCCAGGGATGCTGGAGTGGCTGGAACCCAGGGAGCGCGGGACAGAGGGACCCGAGATGAGACTGGAGAACCTGGCAGGGCCAGACCGCGCATGAGGAGCTGGGAGTCCGACTCTCAGGGCAGGGGCGGGTTTTCAGAGTCGTGCTGTTTGGAACAGGAAGTGGCATGATGGGCACACGATTAGGGCATTCCTCTAGTGGCTCTGTGGAGAAGGGACAGTGCTAGAGGGAACAGCCAGGAGGCTGCAGCAAACCCAGAGAAAGGCTCCTGCTGACGCCGCCTGGCTGATGCTCATTCTGAGCCAAATCTCCCTCTCCCTCCCTCCGCCCGGGACACTGCCCCAGCCCCAGCGCCCCTTGCCTGGTGCCCCGGACCCCCTCCTGTGGCAGATCTGAGATCCCTTCTGGCCTGAACTTCTGAGGGCAAGCATCAGATGACACATCCACCTGGTGGGGCCAACTACATGACATTAAAAGATTTTTAAAAAAAATGCTTGCTGTTGGTGATGATGCATTGAGCTGGGCGACTCTACTTACTTCAGGCAGGAGCACGAATCAACAATTTTCTGGAAAGTAATTTTATACTTGGACTTTAAAAATAATCCTGTGTTGCCCTGACTCATTCCACAAGGAAGAACCAGAAATAATCAGAAAATCAAGATAAAATATGCATCATTATTTATTACCAGCAGAAGACTAAAATTATTAAAATGTCTCAGGATAGGGAATGGTGCACTAACCACATTGTGTGTGCACCCTTGACCAGAGCATTTGAGGCTATTTTTTAAGTGAGTTGTATAAAAAATGTCACAAAGTTGAAGAAAAATGTTAAAAATTGCAAATACAATGGGTTCTCAACTGTGCAAAATCTGTGAATAGATGAAAATACATCAAAACATGAACTATAACAGAAATGTGAGTGAAGGGGCTGGCATTGTGGTCCAGGAGGTTAAGCCACATCACATCAGAGTGCCGGTTTGAGTCCTTCCAATCCAGCTTCCTGCTAATGTGCCTGAGAAAGCAGCAGGTTAATAGCCCAAGTACTTGGGTCCCTACCACCCACATGGGAGAACTAGATGGAGTTCCTGGCTCCTCCAGGCTTCAACCTGTCCCTGGTTTGGCTGTTGTGGGCATTTCGGGAGTGAACCAGTGAATAGAAGCGCGCTCTCTCTCGCTCTCGCTCTGTGTGTGTGTGTGTGTGTGTGTGTGTGTGTGTTTGAAAAGAAATGTGAGTGAATATCCCCCCTCTCCCAGCTTCTCTGTATTTTTCAAATGTTTCATAACATGTGAACTTTTATGACATGGAAGACTGTTTAAAAAGAAAAGGATCTTGGCAAGTTTTGCCTCTCCCACAGGCGACGCCATGGTCTTGGAGGCTGATGTTACTGTGGAAGGACTCAACACAGCCAACGAGACAGGAGTCCCGGTCATGGCCCACCCCCCGGCCATCTACAGCGACAACACCCTGCAGCAGTGGCTGGAAGCTGTGCTGGCCTCTTCCCAGAAGGGTAAGAGCCCCTGGGGCTGCCTCCCCAGCACCCCCCCGGCCTCTGGCCCTCGGGCAGGGATCCTACCCCTGGGAGGCAGTCCAGGCTCCAGCACCAACATTGTGGATGGCCAGGCTCCAGGAGGGACTGTGATGTGGGAGACATGAGTGCATGGGGGAGGCAGGGATGTGGAAGTGCCGAGTAATCTACAGTGTGTGACAACTGTTCCAGTGTGCCCTCCTGAGTCTGCAGAACTGGATACAACAGGTTCAAAGTCAAACTCCATCCTCCACCTGCCTGTGCCTTTGCCAGGTGGTCAGATCCCAGGCGTCATCTGTATACTCCCCCTCCCTCCTCAGTCAGTGCATCAGTGCACCTGCTGACCCTAACCCCTGAGCTACCCTCATGCCGTGCCAGCCGCAGTCTCTTCCAGACCTGCAAGCCAGGCGCCTCTCATCTTCCCCGGTCACCACCGCAACCACACAAGCCTCCGGGGATTCCTTCCCAGAGGCCCGGGCTCCCAGGCCCCTCCCCTGCTCCCACCTTCCGCGGCTCTGTTGTCCTCAGGACCAGCTCAGTCACCAGCCGCCTCTGACTTCCCAGCCTCCTATAGGACGGCTCTTCACTCTCAGCGGGGCCTTCCTCTGCCTCCATCGCTCCCTCTTCTCACATGCCCCTTCGTGGAGGCCGAGTGGCACTGCCCACAGACGGGTGGCGCAGGACCCTCTGAGGCTGCCCTGGCCTGGAAATTACAGCTGGATCCCTGCTTCCCCCAGCCCCAGGTCCCGAGCCCTTAGCTCACCTGCTGGGGCCCTGCAGGGGAAGGGAAGTCAGGGTTCCAGGGGCAGGCTCCTCTCTGGTTGGCGCTGCCTGCTCACGCCTTCCCCCGGCCCCCACCAACCATGCCCCTACCTGCTCTCTGTGCCCATGGAGCCCCATCTTCCCCAGTCCCTTGCCAGCTCCCCAAGCCTTGTCCCCTTCCCCACAGGCATCAAACTGGACTTCAAAAGCATCAAGGCTGTGGGCCCCTCCCTGGACCTCCTGCGGCAGCTGACGGAGGAGGGCAGAGTCCGGAGGCCCGTGTGGATCAATGCTGACATCCTAAGGGGCCCCAACGTGCCCCTGCCCATCGAAGTCAATGCCAGCCAGTGAGTGTCCGCCAGTCTGCCCAGCTGTGCAGCCCTCCCTGTCATCGTCTAGACAGGAAAGGGACCTTAGGGCTTTCCAGCCTCAGCGCATGCTCTCACCCCTGAGCCCAAGCTCTTCGCCCGGCTACAGATGCCTCTCCCGCCTTTCCTGATGAACTTTTGCCGACCACTTCCTCCTGGAAACTTCCCGACATCCCACCCTGCCGAGGTGCCTCCTCTGGTCCCTTGGCCCCCACACTTCTTCCGGCAGCCCCGATTTTCTCGGCTGTCACTGTAGGTTTGTGGGTTTGTCAACCCCGCTTCACTGCGGACTCCTGGAGGGCCAAGTCCTCTTTGTAGCCCCAGGCATGAGCACAAGACCTGAGCTGCTGGAAAACCCCAAAACACGGTCTCCTCCCCAACACCGCCACTAAGAGCCCTGTCGCACGCGGCAGCACGGTGCTCTACAGGTGCAAAGAAAGGAGACAGCATATCTGATCTGGTCCCTACAGAGCACTGCCAGGCAGTGATGTATTTTTCTGCCCACTTTGCGATGAGAAAGCTGGAGACGGAGGCTAGTCTGCTGAATGCTTAGTGTGTCCCAGGCACAGTCTTAAGCACTGTCCATGCACGATGCCGTTTAACTCACAGTGACAATGAGGCTGGTGCCCATATTTCATTTTATTTATTGAGACAGGAACTGTCTTACAGAAGCTAAATGACCTAAGTGTGGTCAATGGCAGAGCAAAGACTGAAATCCAGGCTCCTTACCGTGCACGCCTCCCTCCACCCATCTGTCCACCAGCCGGCCAACGACCCGCCCATCACCCAGCGCTGTGCTGCTTCTCCAACCGAGATGCAATTGGAAAGCGGCAGTGGGAGCCATGTGGTCAGTGGTCAGTGGTCAGTGGCCAGAGCCAGATGCGCTGCCTTCTCGGGGGATTTGGTTTTAATAGGGGGCATCCTTTTAACATCAGAGCAAAATTCAAATAAAACTGTGGAGGAAGAGGTGGCTGAGATGCCCACACTCAGTCTCCCGCCCTGCTCTGGGGGCACAGAGGCTGTCTTTGAGAACCACAGAGACTGAGTGGCCTGCCCCAGGCACAGAGTTAGGAGCTGAACGCGGCCCTCTCTGGCTCCCAAGCCCTCCAATTTTGGGGGATCTTGAACGGCCACTTCTGCACTCTAGGACTCTGCTTCTGTCCTCATGTCATAGCTTCAACAGCCCCGCCCCTTCCTGGCACTGAGACAAGACCCCAAGAGGAGGAAAGGGACCAGTGTGGCTCTAAAAGACCAGCATCTCTCTCTCTCTCTCTCTCTCTCTCTCTCTCTCTCTCTCTGCAGGTTCCTGGCCCTGGTCCAGGAGAAGTATCCCGAGGCCACCCTGTCTCCAGGCTGGACCACCCTCTACCTGCCCCTCTTCCCCAACAGCACGTACACCCGTGCCATGGTGGAGGAGATGCAGGGGCTGGTGGGAGCACTGCCACAGAGGGTCACCTTCCCCGTGCGGGCTGTCATGCTGCGGGCTGCCTGGCCCAACTTCAGCTGGCTGCTGGGGCAGTCGGACAGGTAAAAACGCCCAGGATCCCGGCTCGGCCCTGCTGGCTCCACACCCACGCCCAGGCACTGATGCGCCCAGACCAGATCGCCTTGTCCAACCCCACTGGTGCTCACTCTTTCTGCTTGTATGCCTCTGGTGATGGGCTGCTCACTACCTCTCAAAATTATTCATTCTGAGATACAATTTGTCTCCCCATAGCTTCCTCCCCAAGACAGCCAGCCGTGCCCCTGGGGCTGCATAGATTGTGCCTGCAGCCTTTGCCCCCGGACAGCCTCTAGGGATTCAGGGGTCCCCTAAACACCCCCACGACAGCTCCCCGCTCTCCTGGCCCAGGTACAGCCTGACGCTGTGGCAGGGGGCTTCAGACCCCTTGTCAGTGGACGACCTCCTCTACGTCTGGGACAACTGTGCCGCCCACCAAGTCTACTACGACCTCTTCGAGCCTGTGCTGTCGCAGTTCAAGCAGCTGGCCTGTAGGGAGCGGGCCCGGGAAGGGTAGGGGTGGTGTGGGCCGTGCTCTGCACAAGGCAGCCTCAGCGGGCACTGGGGAAAATCCCGGGTGGGACAAGGGGATTGAATCCCCCTAGCAGAGCTGTGTGCCAGACCCTGGCATGGCCTACTGTCTACGCTTACCCCTGACATGAAGCAGGGGCTCCCGTTCATAGACAGGGACAGGGGAGGCACTGCTACAGTCACAGCTCAGACAGAACCCGGCCAATTCCGAAGGCCACACGCTGCTCCTCGTAGCTCGGCTCCCCTGTGTGTCACCAAGGCACTTCAGAGCACAGCCCTTTTCTGTCCCTCTCAGTCAATGACCCGGATGCTACTGCCCAAAGCCCCTAGAGGGCCTGCAGCGAAGCCACCTCCAGGGGACCCATCAGACTGAGGGGATCACCTGTGGGAGGGGAAGGATGCCAGCTCCGGGGCCAGATACCTGTGGGCCTGTCCAGATCCAGTCGCAGCAACGTTCCTGGGTATAGGACCCGGGGAAAATCATCTCTCCCAGCCCACCATGCGGGCAATGGCAGCTGTCTGGCAGGACGTGGCAAGCCTTAGCCAGCACGGCTAGCGCCGCGGCATACAGAAGGTACTCTGTGAATGGCAGCCACTTCATCTTGGCATTTTGGGGCCCACAGTGAATGATACACGGAAGCGAATGTACTACTCGGGAGGCAGCCTGATCCCTGTCCTCCAGTCGGCCGGGGGCGACGGCCTGGGCGTGGAGTGGCTCCTTCCAGACATCCAGGGCCACGGAAGATCGGCAACAGTCACCCTCCCAGGTAAGGCCTGCTGCCAGGCTGGTGGGATGCCTGGGGCTGTTACCATGGCAACAGGGATCCGTTGAAGTTGCATACTGGATGCTAGGTGCATGGGGGGGTGGAAGGAGGGAGCAGTGTCAAGAGCACGGGGTCCTGGCCATGAGGCCTGCGGCCCCCTTGAGTCTGCAGCTGCATCGCACTGTGGGAGAGGCAGTCACAGGCTGCAGGCCCATTTACTCCAGAGCTAGCCGTTTACCACGTCGGTCTGACAAGCACCAAGCACATCACCAGGAGCCCAGTACCAGGCCAACAGAGCCCAAAGAGGCAGGGCACCGGCTCCTCCTCTTTGGCTGCCCCCAAAGCCCCCCAAGGGGACTCTGATCCCCACTGGAATCTGAAGTGGAGATGCTGTCGCCTCTTCCAGACAGAGAAGGCATGATCCTGCTGAACGTCGGCCTCCAGGAAACTGCAGCCGGCGACCCCGTGCCCATCGTCCATGCCCCGGGCGACCCCGTGCCCATCGTCCATGCCCCGGGCGGCCCTGCCCTCACGCTGGAGTCGTGCCTGCTGCAGCTGGCCACACGCCCCGGGCGCTGGGGAGTCCACGTGCACATCACGGAGCCCACAGCCCTCCGGCCATCCCTGGCCATCCTGGCACACCTCTCTTCCCTTGGCCACCTGCGTCGGCCTGTGTGGTTTGGGGCCACGATCTCCCACGGCAGCTTTGTGGTCCCTGGCCACGTGGCTGGCACAGAGTTGCTTGCCGCCGTGGCTGAGGTTTTTCCCCACGTGACTGTGGCTCCGGGCTGGCCTGAGGAGGTACTGGGCAGTGGCTACGGGGAGCAGCTGCTCACAGATATGCTGGAGCTGTGCCAGGGGCTCTGGCAACCTGTGTCCTTCCAGGTGCAGGCCGGGCCCCTGGGCCAGAGTGCGGCTGGAGCCGTGGCCAGGCTGCTGGCGGCCTCCCCCAGGGCCACTGTCACGGTGTACCAGAGTGCTGCCGGGGGCAACGACGCAGCCGTGCGGGCAGGACTGCTGGCAGCCAGGGCCGAGGACAGGACCCGCGTCTACTATAGGCGGTTCTAGGAGCACCGCCCGGACTCGCTGGCGGCTGCTGGCACAAACTCATCACCCAGGGTGCTGGGCCTGCGGGCCCCTGGGGCAAGAGACAGGGAGCAATAAATGTCACTGCCTTCCTCCACACGCTGTCCGTGAGTCCTCGCGGCTGGGCCTAGAGGGTCTGGAGGCTGGGGGCCAGGTCACTGCGGTTGTCCACCAGGAACTGCTCACAGGCCTTAAAGGTGGCGGAGAACTCGGATGAGAGGCCCGTCACGTTGGTGGTCACATAGTTGAGAAAGCCGGGGGTGGCCTGGTTGTAGTAGGACACCTGTGGGGAAGAGGCCACCTCAGGGCGGCTGAGCAGGTGCCCGGGGCACCAGGGGGCCTGTGGCCTCAGCCACAGGAGTCGGCCCCGCTGGCCTTCCTGGGAGGGCAGCAAGCACAGCCCCACTCACTGGGGTCTTGGAGGTCAGCTAGGGAGCCAGGTTCCTGGCAGGGATGCCCTCCTCCAGCAAGGTTCCCTGGCCACCCTGGGAGCTCTCCACCACGCAGACGGCACCACCATCGGCGTTGTCCCCACCAGCCACAGGGCCCTGCAGGGCAGTGACTGAGTCACCAGAAGCCAGTACCAAATCCTGTTTAAATGGAGGTGGCTGGGACCAGCCCTGTGGCACAGCAGATAAAGCTGGCGCCTACAGTGCCAGCATCCAATATAGGCTCAAGTTCAAGTCCTGGCTGCTCCACTTCTGACCCAGCTCCCTGCTAATGGCCTGGGAAAGCAGAAGATGGCCCAAGTCCTTGGGCCCCTGCACCTACATGGGCGACCCAGAAGTTTCTGGCTCCTGGCTTCAGATCGGCCCAGCTCTGGTCATTGTGACCATTTGGGGAGTGAACCAGTGGATGGAAGACCTTTCTGTCTGTCTCTGCCCTGACTCTCTGTAACTCTGTCTTTCAAATAAATGAATAAATCTTAAAAAAAAAAAAAAAAAAATGGAGGTTCCTGAGGGCCCAAGAGACACGCAAGACATGCACCCAGATATGGTCCTGAGAAGTGCGTAGGGCCATACACATGAACTCAGCAAACACGCTGTGCTCCACTGCGTCGATGCAGGGGGCGCCAAGGAGGGGTGGCCGCACTCCCCCCCTGCCCCTTGCTGCCTCACCGCCACCTCCCCGCGGCTTCCAGCAGCACTGGCAGCCCTGCTGCACTTCAGAGCCGCACCCAGCCTTCCGGGCAGGCGGGCTGCACCCGTGAGTCACGAGCAGGGTTGCAGCTCAGGACCCGGGCCTCCTGTCCACCCTGGGACTTCCGTCCACACAGACCAGATCCTAGTGAGCCTCGTTTGCAGCCCCTGACCCTCTTCCACTCCCCCAAGCTCAAGCTGGAAGAGGGAACCTGCTGGAAAGGGCCATGGGCAAGCTGGATACACACATGCACGGTGCTGGGGGGAGGGACCCCAGGCCTCACCTTGGTCAACTGGTCCCCCTCGCGCCAAAGGCAGAATCCTGAGCAGAGCGTCTCCCCGCGCCGGTACTCTGGGGTCTCGGGGTGCGTGGGCAGCGTGACCGACCTCAGGGCAATGATGTAGGGGTCCCTGGAACACAGGTGGGCAGGGACAGTCACAGAAGGAGGTGAGGACCTGCTCTGCCCAGCCAAGGCCCAGGCCCCAGGGGACCTGGCACTGAATCCTTCATGGAAACCCGACCGCCAGCTCAGGCCGGGCTGGAGAAAGGCACCGTGGGTCCACTCGGCTGGATTCGCCGGAAGCCAGCACGACCCCACTGTGGATGATCTGGCAAAGCCCCGCCTCTGTGGCCGCTCCGGGCAGGAGTCACGTGCATTCAGGTCTATCCTCTGTCTTGCATGTCCTGGCACACCCACACGGTGCAGCTGGCAGGCCCACTGCCCACCAGTCTCACGGGGCTTTCAGAGGACAGTGGCCAGGAAGCATCGTGTCCGTGACCACCCCAGGCAGGCCCTGCTTTAGGGCACAGAGGCTCCAAGAGAAGTGTGTGCCCTTGTCTCCTATTCTGCCCACACTAAAACCACAACAGCCCAGGAAAGTCCAGTGGGGCCCGGGGACCCACAGCTACGGAAGGAGAGCTCGACCCTGGGCAGATGCCCTCCCTTGGGAGGGGAAGGGAGCTGAGATCTCCTGCCACCGCCCCCCATGCACCCTTGCCCCTTGCAAGCAGGCACTCACCCGTTGTCGCATGGTTTGCGGCGTGAGGCCAAGATCACGAAGTCCTGGGGCTTGGGGTCGCCACCAAGAGGGGGGCTGATGACGTGGCAGATGGCATCGTCCTCATCCACCTGCTGCACGACCTCCACGCTCCTGCAGGGAGGCCGGAACTCAGGGCCCGAGCAGGTCTGCGCAGCCTCCCTAGCAGCTGCTGTGCTGGGCACTGGCCTGTACTAGAGGTGGCCAGCCCAGCCAGGCCAGGCACATGTGCACATACAGACAAAGACACGCACACGTGGGCAGGGATACACAATACACACGCATGTGCACACAGACACATACAAGCAAACAAACACAGACATGGGAACAAAGACAGCCACAGACACAACCACATGTGTGTGTGTCGACCTGTCTGCAGGTGCACACACGCCCCACAGAGACACAAGACTGTTCAGTAGTTGTACCTGATGTTCAGTGAGCACCCACTGTGCACCAGTGTTACCTCACTTCAGCCCCACAAAGCCACAGGGCAGGTACTCTGCATGGCCTCATGTGAGAGATGAGGGGGCTCAGGCTCTGCCCACGCCATGGAGCTATCAAGGTGGCAGGGCTGGGACGTGCTCAGGTTGGTGGCAGCGTCATGCTCCCAGGCCCGGCACACATATGCCCAGGTACATACGTGTAGTCTCGCACCAACGCACACAAGGCACATCCGCCAGACTTCCAACCACGCCCACATCACTACCTGCGTCCCACTTGCCCTGCACTCAGAGGCTGCCCTGGGAGTGGGGTAGCTGTGGGGAGGGTGGGCAGAAGCAAGCTGGGGGCTCTTTTCCCTCAACCCACTACCCACAGAAAACCATCAAGTATCAAGATCTGAGGCAGCCTTCAAGGCCCACATCAGCCCACCTCCTCCAAGAAGCCTTCCTACTACAACTAAAACCCCTTTCCCCACTCAACATCCGCCACCAAATCATCCCTCTGGCTTCTAGAATACACCATCAGGAAGCTTGGGGTCACCTAGACCAGGTCTTTAAAAAAATGCTTGGAGGAGGGGCTGGCACTGTGGCATAATGGGTAAAGCTGCCACCTGCAGTGCCAGCATTCCAGTCCCAGCTGCTCCACTTCTGGTCCGGCTCCCTGCTGATGCACCCAGAAAAGCAGAGGAGGATGGCCCAAGTGTTTGGGCCCCTGCACCTACAGGGAGACCTGGGAGAAGCTCCTGGCTCCTGGCTTTGGCCTGCCCCAATCCTGTCCATTGCAGCTATTTGGGGAGTGAACCAACAGATGGAAGATCTCTCCCTCTTTCTTTCTCTCTCTCTCTTTCTCTCTTTCTCTCTTTCTCTCTCTCTCTCTCTCTCTCTCTCTCTCTCTCTAACTCTGCCTTTTAAATAAATAAATCTTTTTTTAAAAAATGTTAAAAATGAAATGCTTGGGAGTTTTTTTTTTTTAAGTATTTACTTATTTGAAAGGCAGAACTGTAGAGGGAGGAACAGATGGAGATCCTTCATCTGCTGCCTCACTTCTCAAATAACCAAAATGGCCAGGGCTGGACCAGGCTGAAGCCAGGACCCAGGAACTCCATCCAGGTCTCCCACATGGGTGCAGGGGCCTGAAGAGTTGGGCCTTCTTCCATTGCTTTCTCAGGCACATCAGCAGGGAGCTGGATGGGAGGCAGAAGTGCCGGGACTTGAACCAATGCTCGGATGTACCTTGACATGGCCCCTGCGCCAGCCCTTTCTGCAAAGAAAGCACGTGTGTACACAGCTGGGATGGGTCTGCTCTGATGAGGTGAGACAGGGCAGGAAGGTGGCCGACTGGCCAGCAAGAAGCCGCCACGGGGTTTCCTAGGACACGGGCCCTCCTTTGGGAGACACTTGGGAAGGCAGCTCCTCGTGCTCTGCCACTGGAGAAGCAAGCAAGCAACCTGCAGAGGCCAGCGCCGGAGTAACAGGAAACCCAGGGTAAACTCTAACCCTCCCATATTAAACACCGACGTTTTGGCAGTTTTTCTAAGAAAAGAGTTACTGGGGTCAGCATTGTGGCACGGCGGGTTAAGCCACAGCCTGTGATGCTGGCATCCCATATGCATGCCGATTCAAGTTCTGGCTACTCCACTTCCGATCCAGCTCTCTGCTAATGAGCCTGGGACAGCAGTGGAAGATGGCCCAAGGACCCTGCCACCCATGTGGGAGACCTCCAGGTGGGGTTCCAGGCTCCTGGCCTTGACCTGGCCATTGTGACCACCTGGGAAGTGAATCAATGGATGGAAGATCTCTTTCTCTCTCTCTCCACCCCACCCCCTTCTCTACCTCTGTCATTCTTTCAAAAAAATCCTTAAAAAAAAAAAAAAGAAGAAACTTACTAAATTCAAGAAGATATTCATATGAAGAATTGGGGGAACAAAGGTATTCAAAGGAATAATTCATAGTCATTTGCTATATTCAAAAATAACATATTCACATGCAAATTCATAAGAGGAATCAGCAAACTTGGTTAATTCGGCAATTCCCTTCCATTAGCTGGCCTGAACCTGGAAGGGACTCCCACCCCTTCTCCCCTTCTGTAACACTGACTCTCAAATAAATGAGTCTTTTAAATTGGAAAGAAAAGAAAAATCACGCATCTATCCCTGCATGCAAATCCATGCCCCAGCCCCCACACGCCCATTTAAAGAGGAGGAAAGCCAAGGGCGAGGAAAAAAAGGTGCAAACACAGGCCCCCAACTCCAGTTCCAGTAGGCCCATGACCCTGACCCCCCACCTGACACGTGACCTCAGCCCACCCCCACTGCCACCGCACCTCCGCCCCCACTGAAGGCTGGGGCTCAGCAGAAGGGGGCGCTCACCGGTAGTGCCTGTCCCACTCGGGCCTCCGGCGCAGGTCCGAGAGCAGCAGGAAGGCCTGGGCTGCGTCCACGTGCACCGTCATCTCCATGTGGAAGGAGAGGAATTTGTCGTCCTCCAGGGTGTAGAGGCGGACCTGCAGGACACAGCGCGCCTCAGCCTCAGCCCTGCACCCTCCCTGCGCTGTGCTGGGGCGGGGTGGGGGACGGGGACAGGCACAGGAAGCTCAGGGCTGCCACCCATTGGCTGTGACTGTGACCAAGGGACTCCACCTCTCTGAGCCTCAGTCACAGCCCCAGGAAAATGGGCACACAGGGACAAAGGTGGCTGGCGGCCCCTAGGGCTCGCCACGGGCCACCCAGTGCTGTGCGGGTGGGGCCGGCTACCTGATCGCTCTCCGAGGACAGCACCCAGTTGTCCTTGGCCACAAGCATCTTCAGGGAGGAGACATTGTTGTAGCTCAGGTACACCTGGGGGACACACAGAGACACTGGTCTGCCCTGCCCGGAGCAGTGCTGGCGGGTGGCAGGGGAACCTGGACCATTAAGTGGATGGGTGCCGTGGAAAGGGCGCTAGGCTCGGGGAGGGAGGTCCAGGCTCGGCCAGGCCTGCTGGGTGACCCCGGCTAAGTCATGCACCTACCCACAGTCTCAACTCCCTCCTGCCCAACAGGGTACCAAGCCCTCTGTGGACCATAGGTACGGAGATTTGGCATTAGCACCCCCACTTTCCTCGGGCCTCCCTCCCAACCCACTCGAGCAAGCAGGGAAGGGCCGGGGACCCCGCCAGGCCTGAGGACTGTCCCCTTGGAGGAAAGGGCTTACCTGGTTGCTTGGGTCCCAGGGGACAGAGAGGGGCACCTCCGCCTGCTTACAGGACACGATATATTTCCTAGAGGGCGGGAAGGGGACATGTTGGCGTCCCTAGGAAGCCCATTGCTGTGGATGCACTTCACTGCCACCCGCGGGTGCCAGGCCCTATGCTGTGCCCGGCAGGCTGGGAGCCTCCTGCCCCAGCTAAGACCCGGCTGAACACACAGGAAACAGCAGCTGGGAGCACACAATCCTGGCAAGGTTGTAAACCAGCAGACCGGCGCCTGCTCAGAGGCTGGGAACAAGCCAGCAAGGGAGGGCGCGGGTTTGAGGCTCAGTCCCCTCCTGGCTGAGTGACTCCAGCCTTATGCCTCAGTGCCCTCATCTGTGAAATGGGATCAGTAGTGAGACCTGCCTCAGAGACTCCTGGGCCCCTGCTCCAGGCTCAGACTACAGCAAATGTTGCATAACCACACTCTTGTCTTATTCGCCCTGGCTTTCTGAACGCCGTGTGCTCACCGCACTCTGAAGTTTGTAAAACATTTTTGCAGCAGTCAGACACACCAGGCTTACATCTTAGTAACCATGGCTCCTGTCCAAGCCGCTCCCTCCTCACTTGCCCACCGGGTGTCACAGTCAATGGATCTAAAACCAGCCAGACCCAGCCAGGCTCCAATTCCAACTGCTGATCAGACTACCTGGCCCTCAGCCACACTGTCCTCATCTGTAAAATGGGCCATACGACCACTGTGCAGGGAGGCCAAAAGGGGAGGCTGCTTGGAGTTAGAGGCCCCAGCACACCGGTAGCCCTGAAAAAATGCCAGTGCTCCTGGGGTCGGCATGGCCAGATAGCCATGACCGGGTGTCCTCCCCGCTCACCTGTCCAGGCGGATCTTCTTCCTGGCACTGGCCTCCCGGTACCGCCGCTCGCCATCCTGGGAAGGATGCAGGAACAGGTGTGGTGTGGGCAAGACAAGCAGCTGGCCCTGCCCCATCCCTGCAGCCCCGAAGTGGGGCCTGGGGCACCCTGGGAAAGCTCTTCCTGGCCGGGGAATGAGATGCAGCCCCAGCTCCCTTCAGACTCCCCAGGTGTCCCAGGAACCCCTCCCCTCCCTGGACCACAGTCTGGAGATCCCTCCTGTAGAGTGGGTCTCCTTGGAAGACACAAAGGCAACGCGACTCCACACTGCCGGAGCACCTGCCATGCGCCAGCCACCCTTTCCAAGGGTTTGCTGTGCAAAATTCCACACCCCACCACCACAACCCCCTGAGACTGGCACTGGTCCCATTTCACAGAGGCGGAAACCAAGACCCAGGAAGAGGGAGTGCCCTGCCCAGGGCCACAGGGTGACTGGAGCCCACCTTCTCTCCCACCACCTCTAACGTCCCCACGTGTGAGCACAAGGCCTGACAAAGCCGCCGGGGCCATGGCTCCCACCTGTGGGCTCCCAGCATGCCGGCCACCACCTGACTGCCCACTGCAGAGTTCCCACAGCCCGGGCGGCAGGTGAGGCAGGTGGGCGGGGCTGAGGACCCTCTTAGAGAAGGGGAGGGGCCACCTGGCCCACAGCAGCAGACACAGCCATTCCTGAGATGGCCTTTGAGCCAGGCCCCTGCCGCTTGTCCCTGTGCCCCTTGCTCTCTCGCCATCATCCTGACAGTCAACACTCACTGAGTGCTCCCAGGGCCGAGTCAGGCGCTGGGTCAGTGCCCCGTGAGCCCTAGTCCTGCAAGGCCAGGCCTGCAGACACACCCATTTTATAGATGCAGATGGAAAGCTCGCAGAGGGCACCCCCTAGAATGTGGCAGACGTGGGGTTCTGACCCACATCTGACCCCAAAGCCAGAGTCCTCCAGTTGTGCAGGCTTGTAGGGACCCATTAACCCCCACTGTAAGCTGGGCCTGCATGTGCGCACATTCCACAGAGGGCCCACCTTGCACAAGGGGCACCCCAGCAGGGCACAACCAGGACCCCCGAAGTTGGCTGGGCCCCAGCAGAAGGGCAGGGCTGGACCCCTCGCTCCCCAAGGCCTGCAGGGGCTGGTGCTGGGACCTGGCACTTCTCCCACTCACCCCAGGCTGGGGCCGAATCCAAGGCAGCAGCTGGGGCTGGTCATCTGCATCCAGGACAACGAAGGTCATGAAGGCGCTGTTGATGTGCCGCCGGTGGGTCTCAGCCTCCTGGCGATAGGCCTCCACGCACACGCCCACCTCCATACTGACGGGAAAGCGTGTGGTCATGGGGACAGTCCTTCCCAGGGCCACACCTCCTGACAACACACACACACATGCATGCACACTGACCTGCTCACTCACACATGCATGTATGGGATACTCATACACACACATACATGCACACACACTCATCTGCTCACACTCACATATACCCACAAACTCACCCACAGGCACTCACTCATATACACACGCACACACATGCCCGTATACACGCTTATCTGCACACACTCATACATGCATGTACATGCATACAGAGGCCCACATGCACACTCATATATACACACATGTACATGCATGTGTGCCCACTAGTCTGCACACACTCGCACATGTGTACACACTACACTCATCCGCATGCACACACTCATATATACACACGTGTACATGCATGTATGCCCACTCGTCTGCACATACTTGCACATGCATACACACTACACTCATCTGCATGCACACACTCACATGCCTGTGTACATACTCCTCATACACGGTCACGCACACATCTTTGTACACACACGTACCTCCACACATGCACTCCCACAGCTCTCCCAGCCACCTGGATCAGAGCTCATGGGCAGGGCACTCAGAACTGTCCCCTTCCGTCACATTTGCAGGGCACCTACCATGTGTCCAGCCCTGGTGGACACAGAAATGAATAATCCTGTCCTGTCCATGCCTCGTGGGACAACAGCTCGGGGAAGGGGCGACACATAGGAAAGCAAAGACCTCGATGACCAGTGACGACCCGTACACAGATTTGCGGCACGGCAGCAGCCAGGTCACTGCACCATGCATCTGTCCCCCTCTGTTGGTTATAAAACAGCAGCCCATCTGGAGCCTGTCATCAGACCCACAACAAGGCAATGACAGGCCCAAGGTCACGTGACCGCCAGGACAAGAACCTGGACCAGGAGCCAGGCCTCTCAGGGCCAGGAGGGGGCGTTCCCCATACAGCAGCAGGACATGGGCGGGTCGGAGGGCAAATACAGCAGCAGTGCGGGTTGGCCGGTTCCCACCAGTGAACCAGAGTCCTCGCAGCAGTGCGCCAGTCATGGTGAGTGAGCCCCCGTCTTAAGGTGAAGGCGCGGAGGCTCAGAGGAGTTAGGGCCTGCCCAAGGTAACAGAGACGGGGAGAGGCGGGGTCAGACTTGAACCCAGGCAGCCTGGCTCCAGATCCTTCACGTCTAACGACCACACTACAAAGTCACGACAACGTGTGTGGTGTGTGGTGTGTGTGTGTAAGCTTTCATAGCAGCAGGTGTAAGAACTCACCCTAGAGTTAGAGGCTCTGGGGACCAGTGGCTTTAGGAGATGGGTAGAGAAGGATTTGATGAACAACTGAACACTGCCGGGATCTGAGCACCCACAGTGCGCAGGCCCCAGGGCCAGGAGCCAGGGAGAAGTTGGAGAGCCACAGACTCTGGGGGAGCCCAGAGGAGGGGTCCCCGTCCCAGGCAGGTGCGTCCGGAGCGGGTGCCGGGGAAGGCTTGCAGAGGAGGGAGGCTGAGAGCTGGATGTGGGTGAGGGTGAAGGGCCTGGGAGTCAGGTGGTGGTTTCGGCCTTGTATACAGGGTCCAGCAGGCTTGCTCGCTGTGGGGCAGAGTGGGCCCGGCCCCACCCACCCGGCCCCTCACCTGTGTTTGAAGGCGTTGTTCACTATGGCCTTGAGCACCAACCGGTCCCCGACCTGGGACGGGCCTCGGAAATGGAACATCTCAATGGCCTTCAGCGTCGGATGGGAGCGGCAGAGCCGGCTGAGGACACGGGGCGGGGGGGGGCTTTCAGCCACCACCCGGGGTCAGCCTTGTCCCTTCCCCCCCGCCCCCAGCCTCGAAGCCTCGAGCCACACACACTGTCTGCCCTTAGCGAACCCAGTGATGGCTCTGCTCAGAGGCACAGAGCTAAAGCCCCATTTCACTGCTTAGAATACTGAGGTCTAGGTATGGAGTTTGAGATGACAGAAGAACGCCTAAGCTTGGGGTAAACCCTTCCCCATGTCCCTCCCGACTTTCACACCTTACTGTGTGCCATGCCCACTACCTGGAAGCCCTCCCCTTGTCCAGAGCCACCTGTCAGTCGAGGACATGCTGAAGTGCTCCTCCTCCAGGAAGCCTTCCCTAACCATCAAGGCTCCCACACTCCTCCGGCATCTCTGGGCACTCACAGCTGGGGCTGCCCACCACGGCAGTGCTTGTGCACTGTGTGCCATGGGTTTACACCGGGGAGGGTTGCTGGAGCCAGGCTCCGAGGGCTGAGGAAGAACCCACCTGCTAGGTAAGGGTGTGAGTGGGAAGGGGCAGAAGGAAGAGCAAGTTCAAAGTCATGGAGATGCAAGGGTGTGTCAGTTAGTGACTGCCAGTGTGTCCTGAGCCTAAAAATACCCTGATGTTTAGGTAGCATGAACCCCAGACGGGCACCTGGGAAGGGGGCAGGCAGAGGCAGCTGTGAGGGGAGATGGGCGGGACATGGGCAGCAGTGCGGGGGATGCACAGCAGGTGCTTACACCAGGAGCAGGACCAGGGCTGGGGAAGTGGAGGCAGGGGGCGGGAATGGCAAATGCTTGGCTGGAACGGACAGTAGACACAGGAAGAGGGCAGACAGGGCCACAGCAAAGGGGAGAGGAGCTCGGTGCTTCCCGGGTAGGTGACGGGGGCCGGGGGCCCTCTTTGAGAGGAGGAGGGAGGGAAGGCTCAGTTCATCAGAAACCATTTCTCTCTGGTTCTCTGGGTCCAGGTGCCCCTAACAGAGCAGCCGAGCCTCTGAGACTTTGAATGCCAGCCCCAGGCCACGCTTTCTCCTCCCGGGCTGGGGAAGCAGCCAGAGAAGGAGGAGGAGACAGAGGCGGCGTGCTCGCCCCTCACCTGGCTGCAATGGTGGCCACGTTCTCCATCCAGGCCATGATCTGGCCCCCAAAGGTGTTGCCCTGGTGATTGGCGTGGGGGGGCAGGACCAGCTCCACGCTCTCCACACGGGTCTTCTCGGCTGGTACCATGCGGCTGCAGTCTCTGCTCTCCAGATCTGAGCAGGGACAGGGCCCAGGGAGGTGAGAAGCTGCCCAAGGACAGACCCTCCCCGGGCAGCCCTGGGACCCCCACCACTCCAGCCCCCCCGGTCCTGGTCCCTACTCAGCACCAAGTGTGCTTGAGGCTCAGCTGGCCCTGCGTGAGGGGTGGGAGGACATGGGCCAAGGCGGTGAGCCTGTCACAGGGCAGTGGGCAGGACGCCAGCTTTGAGACAGGCCACGCCTGCTCTGCACCCCACCTCCAGCCCACACGGGCTGCCTACCTCGGACAAATCAAGTGACCCCTCTGGACCTCAACTGCCTCCTCTGGAAGGGGCAGACGTCAAACCTGACCCTGCGCAACTACTGGGGGTGAAACACAGTTCTAAGTGTGCAGCTCCCAACTCAGAAAACACACCCAGGAGGGTTCTTCCAGCCCCTGCCCTGGTCCCTGGCTGCCATGGCATGGGGACATCCCCCGCAGGAGAAGTGGATGGGCAGACGTCGCATGTCCCCCCAGCCCGTGGTGGTGCTGCGGTCTCCCGTCCTCTTCTGGGAGGGGCCAGCGGGGACGGGCGTTTCCCCTGGCCTGAGGCAGGTGGGGGCAGAGGGGCTGGCAGGAAACTCCCAGGGTGCAGTGAGGCCCCGGCTTAGCTGGAGCTGTAAAGGGGGAGCATCCGTGAGGCCGAGTGGCAGGTCCTAAGGCCCGGATGCCAGGCAAAGGCAGGGACTGACCCCTGCACAGAGGGGCTGTCGGACGGGAAGGGTCTGGGGAGGCTTAGGTGGGCTGAGTGCATCCAAGGGGACCTCCATGGTTGCAGAAAGGGCTGGGCCCTGCCTGGCCCGGCCTCCAAGCCCTGCTTCCGTTGGGTACATGGCATCAGAGCACCGCCTGCTGTTGCCCTGTCGGGTGGGCGAGTTCAGCCTGCTCTCCGCCCGCTCTGGGCAGCTGAACTGCACTTTGTTCTCAAATCCCCTCCTTTAGGGAGACCCTGCAGACTGTTAACTGGATCTAAGGTCCGAGCCTGGGCCCTGGCCCAGACTATGCCCTCTGTCAGGAACTCCTTTCCTCCACGATCAAAGTCCTATCAAGTCCAAGGTTGATCTCTGTGTCCTGAGATGGAGCCACCTTCAAGATACACTCTCAGGGTAGGGCGACACAAGGCACAGGAAGTGGGGAGGGGGGAACTAGCACTGTGGCACGGCGGGTTAAGCCACAGCTTGCAACGCCGGCATCCCACATTCCTACACTGGAGTACCGGATCCAGTGATGGCTGCTCCGCTTCTGATCCAGCTCCCTGCTAATGCGCCTAGGAGGTAGCAGAAGATGGCCCAAGTACTTGGGCCCCTGTCACCCATGTGGGAGACCCAGACGGACTTCCAGGCTCCTGGCTTCAGCCTGGCCCAGCCCCGGCCATCGCAGCCATCTGGAGAGTGAACCGGCAGTTAAAAGGTTCTTTCTCTCTCTCTCTCTCTCTCTCTCTCACTCTCTTCCCCTCTCATTCTGCCTTTCAAATAAATAAATAAATAATACAAGATGAGGCTAAATAACACACACTGTGCTTAAACAAGGAGGAGTTGCTTCTGGAAAGACTTCTAAAAACAAGGAACAGGAGCTGCCTCTGGAGAGGGGACCCGGGCTCTGGGAGAAGGAATCTTGCTCCTCACTGGGGTGGGGGAACACACATGTGCACATGCGCACACATGCATATGTGCACGGACGTGTTGCACCTCATGATGCAGATCTATGCCAAGAACTGAGTCCTCGGGCAGCTCTCTCTTTGCAGGCCCATTGTAGAATGTGCTTACACAAACCCAGATAAGCCAAAAAAATAAAAAATAAACCAGATAAGCAGGAAAAAAATAAGTGGACGTGACTCTCCAAACAGTGCTCCTCCACTTTGTTGGCACAGCGACTCAAGGCCCCTGTGGCGTGCCCTGGACCTGTGCACCCAGAGGCTTGCAGGCCCTGACTGGGGGTCCCACTGGACCAGCTCCTCGGGGGTTTCCACGTGAGCCTGCCACGCCGCCCCAAGGAAGACTGTGGTCCTGTCCTAACAGCCTGGAAAGCCAGCGCTGCCTCGGCCCCTGGGCGTCCTTCCAGGCATCCCTTGCCAGAACCGGAAGGCTCCACAGGTGCCGAGGGTCTGCCCTGGCAGTCTCTCCCCGCCACGATCAGCCGACCTGGAGCCCCTGGCGTCTTCCGCTCTCACATCAGCCTCTGCACACTCACTGCTCGTGTAAGGAGCAATGACTCACTGCCAGCTACTCTCTGCCGTAGCTGGCAGTAAATTAGACAGCACGTGGGCCCGTAGTGGCTGTCACAGACCACAGCATTGACACAGGGCACGTGACTCAGATGCTCCCATATGTCTCTTCACAGCCCCACAGCCTTCAAGGCCTGGCTCAGTCAGGCCACTCCAGACAGCCTGGCTCCCAGAAACTCCCGGGCACGCTGTAGACGCCAGACGACTCCCGAGTGTCCTCACTCTGGCTCAGAGTTCCTGGGAGCTGCCCGAGAAGCTCCAATGCTCCCTTTTCCCTGGACTACTCGAGACAACAGGCCCGAGGACACCAGTCAGGGGAGGTCCCTCCCTGGGGGACTCCGCTCCCCCATCTGCCAGGCAGCGCCTGGGCCCCCAGCTGCTCACTGTCCTGGATGGCACAGTTGGCCAGGAGGTCCTTGATGGTGTCGGCGTAGACCAGCCGCATGCGCCGGCGCTCAGCTGCCACGCTGTGCTCCGTCTTCTCCTCCTCTGTCCGCGGCGTGATCTGCTTCAGCTTCACCTGTTGGCCAGCACGCAGGATGAGGGTGCTCAGGACATGTTTCCCGAAGCAGCACAGAGGCCTGAGTGGGCCCACCGGAGGCCTGGGGCCACTCGTGGGTCACAAGGCTCCTTCCCCACCTTCCTGCTTCCATCATGACCTGATGCATCAGACTCCTCCTCCACGTGTCCCAGGGAGAGGGAAGGAGAGGGCAGGTGCCTGGAGGTCAGGGGGTCAGGTCACAGTTGGGGGTGGGCCTTCCTCTAGTGGCTGTGGCTTTCCCGCAGCACCCCCTCCTCAACCCCAGCCCAGGCCCCGGTGTCAGGTGCCCAGGTGCCAGAGCAGCATCAAGCCAGCAGGTGCAGCCACTGACCTTGGAGAGCTCCCGGTGGGCCACAAAGGTGGCTAAGGCCTTGCACACAGTCCACTGCTTCTCAGAACACAGGTCCTCGGAGGTCACCTGGATGCCCACCTGGAGAGGAAGAGAAGGTGGGAGGACTGAAGAGGGGAAACAGAACTCACTGATGGGACGGGAAGTCCCCTCTAGCCCACCCCAGGCCAGGCCCCTGGTACGTCGACCAGGTCCTGTGGGTTCAGAGACCTGGGGTCGGTCTGGCTCTGACCCGGCTCCCTTGGAAACCTTGTGCAAGTCACTTCCCTTCCCTGGGTCTCCGTTTCCTCATTTGTAACCTGGGAGTGATCATACTTCCCCTTGTGGGTGACCAAGAGGCAGATTTAAAGAACGGGCACCTAGGAGTGCCCGGGAGACACCTGGGAATTTGTGGGGTGCCCAGAGGCCTGGAGAGGATTCACTCTTCCGGGCCCCAGGGGTCCATCAGGAGCCACAGGCTCAGCCAGGTAAAGCCGCCTGGCCTCAAGTCCACGTGGACAACGTGGAGCCCCTCAGCACTCACAGGACCCTCCAGCAGATCTCCAACAGCCCTGTAATGCAGGGATCATGCTCCCACTCCACAGATGGGCAGACCAAGGCCGGGGAAGGTCAGCTAATGGGCCACAGTCCAGTGTTCTGCCCCAGCCCCTTGGCCTCCAACCCCACAGCCCCTTGGCTGCTGAACAGGAGGGGCTGGGAGTGCAAGTCAGGCCTGTGTGGTTCAGTGCAGCAGAAGCCCTGACTGGTTGGGACACCTGAACCCTACATCAGACTGTACCACTCCCGATCCAGCCTCCTGCTAATGAGCACCCTGGGAGCCAGCAGACGATGGCTCAGGCTTGGTTCCTTGCCACCTACATGGGAGTCTCAGTCTTCCCTTCTGTGTCCTGGGATATAGGACAGAAGATGGCTAAGCTCCGCCCAGCCCAGCAGCTGAGCTCTGCTGCCCTGACCAGGATGGGCGTGCCTGGGCTTCTTCGGGTGAGAGGAGGAAGAGGCCCCACCGCGCCACCCCCAGGAGTGCCCGCCCCACACACCTCCATGCTGGAGTTGAAGGCCCGGTTCACCTTGGCCTTGATATTCACCACTTGTCCAACACTGGAGAGAGGAAAGCAGGAGGTGAGCCTTCCAGAGGGGACAAGGCGGGGGGTAGGACCTCAGCTGCTCCCTGCACCTCTGCGGGGGCCTGGGGGATGGCAGGACGACGTCACAGCCCACAGAACTTACTCACATCTGTGGTGCCACCACGGGGGAGGGGCACTGCACCCACTGCACAGGTGGGGAAGCCAAGGCTGAGAAGGGGTCTGGGTTCATTCCCCTCCCCACTTTGCCCTGCTCCGCTTGTCCAGCTAATGCCTGAGCTCCTCTTCGCTCTTGGCTTGAGCCTACCTTCTCAGGGAAGCCCCGCCCTCCAGAAGTTCCCAGAGCTCAGCCTCCAGCCCCTCTCCCAGGGCCCTGACCACTGTCTCCCCACAACCGCTAAGCGCCCCATGCTTTGCGACTCCCCAGGGCTGGCGCATACTATGGGGCAGGTCCTCCCAACAGGGGCCCACGCATGAACGGACTCCACTTGATGGAGTGCCTCCTAAGGGCAAGGGGCTATGCGGAGAGCGCACACGGGGACCTGGAAACAGGGGCCAGGGCGGGACACCACCCATCTGAACCTGGCCCGGAGCCTAGCAGGTGCGTTGGGGGAGGCAGTTGTCCAAGCTCCCACAGCTAAAATGTGGGTCAGGAGCCTGCCAAGGGCACCAGCCTCATGTGTCCTGGCTGCAGCCTGTGCTTCCTGCATCCCCAGGGAACACCTAACCTGTGCAGCACCAGGGGAGGCACCCAGAGGTGGGAGAGGGCAGGGGGCTGGCATGCTGGCCGCCAGCTGTGTTCTGTGACCTTGAGAAGACCTTCACCTCTGTGCCTTGCCTCAGGAACACGGAGAGCCCAGGGTGATTTCTTCCTCACACAACTCAGCCCCCTGCCCCAGCCTGGCGAGAGCCCTTGGCGAGGGGTGTGCCGGTCGGGGGCCACACTGAGCCCAGGGGGAAAGCTACCAGGTCTGGGATCCAGTCGCGCTGTGCGACCTGGGGTGAGCCACTTTGCCTCTCTAGTCCCCGTGTGTATGAGTCCCAGGGACAGGTGAGAGGGAGGACGACACAGCCTGGGGCCAGGCCAGGCGCTCTTCCAAGAACACGAGTGCCCGTCTGCCAGACCTGAGGATTTCTGTTCATTTCCGTTAGCACCGCCACCGAGTGACACCACATATACCAGGGTAAGAAGGGCATGATCACAGCAACTTACTTTCAAATGGCTCCAAAGAGGAGGTGGGGTGGAGAGAAATGTACACTTGGCGATGCTTCTCTAGATCAAGGCAGTTTAGCAAAATCTTACTTTGGATCTCGGCACAATTTTCCATGTCTGAAAGTTTCCACGATCACATAGTGAAAACCTCTATGGTCGCTAAATACGGTAGCGCCCCCTCATCCGAGGCGTCCTTTCCACAGCTCCAGCTCCACCGTCTACGAGTATTGAATAGACAACTCCAGAAATAAACAAGTGCACGTCTTACCTAACTTAGTAAGCTGCATTGTTGTACTTGTTATTATTGTTGTTACAGATTTCACACTGCACCTAATTTATAAATTAAACTTTTTTTTTTTTTTTTGACAGGCAGAGTTAGACAGTGAGAGAGAGAGACAGAGAGAAAGGTCTTCCTTTCCATTGGTTCACCCCCCAAACGGCCGCCTTGGCCGGTGCACTGCACCGATCCGAAGCCAGGAGCCAGGTGCTTCCTCCTGGTCTCCCATGCGGGTGCAGGGCCCAAGCACCTGGGCCATCTTCCATTGCACTTCCCGGGCCACAGCAGAGAGCTGGCCTGGAAGAGGAGCAACCGGGACAGAATCCAGCGCCCCAACCAGGCGGAGGATTAGCCTAGTGAGCCACGGCGTTGGCCTTATAAATTAAACTTTATCATAGGTATGTACAAGGTACTTCAGAAAGTCCATGGAAAATGAAACTAAAAGACAACTTTATTCCAGTGCAAAAAACTGAATTTTTTTCATGATAGACATTTTCCATAAACTTTTAAAAGATCTTTCATATATGCAAGAACAAAACATAGTATACAAGAGGGGAGTATTTACAGATTCTTTAAAAAAAAAAAAGACTTAAGGCTGGCGCTATGGCATTGAGGGTAAAGCTGCCACCAGCAGCGCCAGCATCCCATCGAGTCCCAGCTGCTCGGCTTCTGATCCAGCTCCCTACTAATATGCCTGGGAAAGCAGCAAAGGATAAAGCACAAGTCCTTGGGTCCCTGCACCCATGTGGAAGACCCGGAAGAAGCTCCTGGCTCCTGGTTTCAGATCAGCCCAGCTCCGGCCATTACAGCCATTTAGGGGAGTGAACCAGTGGATGGAAGACCTCCCTATCTCTATCTCTCTCTCTCTCTCTCTCTCTCTCTCTAACTCTGCCTTTCAAATAAATAGATAAATCTTAAAAAAAAAAAAAAAAAGACCTAAGTCCCAGCTCCCCTTCCACTTCCAGACTCTTGTAGGCAGCAGATGATGGCTCAAGTACTTGGGTGCCCAGCCATCCACATGGGAGACCCAGAATTGAGTTCTTGCCTCCTGGCTTCAGCCTGGCCCAGTCCCAGCTATCGCAGACATTCACAGATCTCTCTCTCTCTCTTTCTCCCTTCCTTTCAAATAAATAAATAAAAATTTTAAAAAGACATAGACACAGCAGTAAATTTTATTGTAACCATATTTGCATCCTGACTTGAATAAGGAAAATAAAATAAACAAAGTAAAAGCAAATTCACGGGACCGGCACTGTGGTATAGCAAGTTAAGCCGCCACCTGCAATGCCCATTTGGGCCCGGTTTGAGCCCCAGCTGCTCCACTTCTAACCCTGCTCCCTGCTAATGCACCTGAGGAAGCAGCAAAAGATGGTCCAAGTGCTTGGGCCCCTGCACCCACATCGGAGACCCAGATGGAGTTCCAGGTTCCTGGCTTCAGCCTGGCCCAGCCCTGGCCATTGCAGCCATGTGGGGAGTGAGCCAGCAGGTGGAAGATCTCTCCTTCTCTAACTCTGCCTTTCAAATAAATGAATAAAATAAATACAAATTTAAAAAGAAGGTCTATATTTTAAAAATCTGTAAAAGTTAAAAAGAAAAACAAACTCATGAGACAGTGTGCGCATTCGAACACTGACTGGACACCGATGCCCGTGAGAAATGATTTCGTTTCTGAGGTAGGGTAATGGTGCCGTGGTTATGCTTAACAAGAGCCCTTCGCCCCAAAAAATACACTCGAAAATACTTGCAAACGGCAAAAGCCAACACAAAGCTTTCCTCCCAGCTTACCCTCCTTCCCGGATGCTCTCTGCTCTCTCGTCCACACACGCCCACCTGTGCCCAGGCTCACGGTCGCTCTCCACGCCCTGGGGCAGGGCCTCCACCATGCAGCCCTCTCTAGTCCTCCCTTCTCTGAGGAGCAGAGCCTGTGTTGGCAGCAGGCACCCAGAGCAGGCCCAGGCTTGGCTCCACAGGCTTCTGCAGCGTCATCACGTACAGCGCTGACAGTACCGGAGTCCACTCAGACACCTCCCCCAGGAAGCCCCCATGACCACCCTCTATGCCTGTATACCCACCCCAGCCATCTAGGAAATGTAGCCCGTTGGTAAAGAGCCAGGGCTCTGGGGGCCACACTGCCTGCCGCCTACCTAGTCATATATCCTGGGCTCACCACAGCTGGGCGCCCTTAAACGAGGTGGCTCGCTTCTCTGAGCCTTGGCTGTAAAACGAGAAACTAACAGCATGAACGCATTATGCTATTCTGAGGATTAAGTAAACTACGGTATTTAAAAATCATTACGGGTAATATATCAGTATTGGTTCAGTGAGGTGGGCGTTTGGCACAGCGGTTGAGATGCGGTTTGGTGTCGACACCTGCGTCCCATATCAGCATGCCTGGGTTTGAGTGCCAGCTCCACTTTCAATTCCAGTATCTGGCATATGTGCACTCTGGGGGGCGGCAAGTGGTGGCTCAAGTACTTGGGTCCCTGCCACTCAAATGGAAGACCCCAAACGAGGTCCTGGTTCCTGGCTGCAGCCTGATCCAAATAAGACAAACAAGAATTTTTAAAATATACATTAGAGGGTCCGGCATTGTGGGGCAGGTTAAGCTGCCACCTGTGACACCCGCACACCATATCAGAGTGCCTGTCCAAGTCCTGGCTGCTCCACTTCCACTCCAGCTCCCCGCTGATGTGCCTGGGAAGGCAGCATAAGATGGTCCAGGGCCAGCGGTATGACGCTGCAGGCTAAAGCCCTGGCCTGAAGCGCCAGCATCCCTGTGGGCTCCGGTTCTAGTCCCGGCTGCTCCTCTTCCAAACCAGCTCTCTGCTAATGGCCTGGAAAGCAGTAGAAGACGGCCCAAGTCTTTGGGCCCCTGCATCCACATGGGAGACCCGGAAGAGGCTCCTGGCTCCTGGCTTTGGATTGGCACAACTCCAGCCATTGAGGCCATCTGGGGAGTGAACCAGTGGATAGAAGACCTCTCTCTCTGTCTTTACCTCTCTCTGTAACTCTTTCAAATAAATAAAAATAAATCTTTTTAAAAAAAGAAGATGGTCCAAGTGCTTGCGCCCCTGTCACCCACGTGGGAGACCCAGATGGAGTTCCTGCTTCTTGGCTTCAGCCTGGCCCAGCCCTGGCATGGCTGTTGTGGCCATGTGGGGAGTGAACCAGCAGGATGGAAGATCTCTCTCTCTCTCTCCCCCCCCCTTGCTGCTTATCAAATAAATAAATAAACCATACGTGTTCATTGTGCCAAAAGTATCCTAGGATGGTAAATGTCAATCAAAGGGGAACTGGGTGTGGGATATACCGGAACCATCTGTACTGCCTTCGGAGATACATCTTTCTGTAAATCTAAAACCACTCTAAAGCAAAAACAACCGGCAAAGTAGGACAAGCACTCCTGTCAGACCACATCTGTGTGGCACGGCAGTGATGCCCCTCCCACCACCTCCCTGCAAGCAGGGGCTGCTGGGTACACAGACTGTGCTCCAGTGGGCTCCGTGCATGGGAACCTGGTGCAGGCCCAGGTCCAGGAAAGGCACTCAACCACTACTAAGTAAGAGTGGACGAATGAAAGCCTGAGCGTGGGCAGGGGCCGGCCCAACATCCTCCTTAACTGTGACACGCGGGCCCCCGGGCCCTCCTGAATGAGCCTGGGGTCCTGGGGCTCTGAGGCAAGTGTAGGAGCAGGGTCAGAGACAACAGCTCTGGCTGCAGCCCCTGCAGCCTGTCCTGGGCCAAGGGCATGCATGGCCTTCTCCTCGGGACCCAGAAGCAGGGCAACACCTGTAGGTAAAGCTACCTGGGGACAACAGTCAGTACAGGACAACACAGAGCTTCCTACCAGGATGGCCATTGTCAGAAAGGAAAGGCAAGGCCAGGCTTGGGAATGAGCTCCCCGTCCCTGGAGGTATGTGAGCAGAAGTGGAAGACATCTTGCCTAATGGCTTCCCTACTGTCCGTGACCAGGGACCCAGAGAATGTCCAAGCTCAGAAAGGCATTCACTGATGAAGCTGAACCTCTTCGACTTGCAGATAAGATAACCAAGGCCCAGAGAGACAGACTGACTTCCCCAACGTCACACAGCACCCACAATGCTGCCTCGGCAACCCCAACTCCACACCTGCAGCCACTTCTTCGGCCCCACCCTGGCAGCCAGCAGCAGGCAGGCTTCAGACCTGGAGGGCAGGTCCTTGCCCCCCAGCAGCTGCCCCCACCCCACTCCTAAAGGCCCTTGGTCAGCTGAGTCAGGTTTCAAGCAGCCACAGGCTGACCGGGCTAGGAGAGGGGGAGGGGCCCCAGGCTCGCGGCAGGCAGGGGTCACTCACCTGATGGTGTGCTCAAAATAGATGTCATCCATGGAGGCAGTGACGCAGGGGCAGCCGGCGTGCCTCTCCGCTGGCACAGAAAGACGGTCGGACGTTAGCAGCCGTCCCATGTCACACGGGCCTCGGATCGGATGTCAGCTCCGCAAAAGACTGCTCCAGCTGCCCGGGCCAAGGCCACCATGCACCCCCCGCCCCGTACCCCACCCCTGCTGCTTTCCAAGCCGTCACTGCAGCGGCCATGCCCTGGCCCTCGCCCTCCAAGGGCTTTGCATCCATGGATTCAACCAACCACAGGCAGAAAATACGCAGGGAGAGGGGGGGATTTACATCTGTGCTGCCCACGTGAGGACTGCGGTCTTGTCGTTAGCCCCTACATGTCGTCTAACTGCGTGCCGAGCTTTTGCCTTGTGTGAGCTTGACCTGAAGTGTACAGGAGACCTGGCACTGTGGCTCAGCAGGTTAGGCTGCTCTGCTTCCAGTCCAGCTCCCTGCCAGTGTGCCGGGGAGAGCAGCACAAGATGGCCTCCATGCCGACCTCCCACCGCCACGGGAGACCCAGATGGAGTTCTGGGTTCCTGGAATAGCCCTGGTTGTTGAAGCCATTTGGGGCGTGAACCAGTGGGTGGAAGATCAGATGTGTGTGTGTGTGTGTAATAAACAAATCTTAAAAAAAATAATAAAGCATACGGGAGGTGTGTGCAGGTGACAGCACTGTATATAAGGGGCCTGCGCATCTGCAGAATTTGGTAACTGCAAGGCAGCCCTGTATCCAACCCCCCGCAGACCCCAGGGGACACCCGCATGGGTTCTGTCTGCCTGTCCGCGCTCCCTTCCACTAGACGGCAAGTGACCTGAGGGTGCGCGCAGGCCTGCACTCTGGTCTACGGTACACAGCAGGCACTTGGCAGCTGTCAAACGTGCAGGCAGCCAGGCCCCGCTGTCCGGTGGGGCTGGAGAACACAGGGACAACCAAAGCAGCACAATGAACTCCAATCAGCTCCGCTCAGCCCGACGTGGGAACATAGTGGGACAGCCACGGCCATGGTCGCTGTCCAGACAACTCCAGGCCAGCCTTGAAAGGCCCCATTTAAGGCTGTGCTGTGTTGAAGCAGAGACTTAAGGCCACAGGACCAACCCCCAGGGCTGGGAGGGTCTGGGGGAGAGGGGTTGCACTAAGGATGGGGAGCCTGGGGAGGCATTTCAGGCAGGTGGGCCGAGGCGAGGCTCCAGGGTGGCACTCAGCCAGCACCGGGCCAGCTCTGAACATCGTGGCCTCTGCTCTGAGCCTGTGGGCGGGTGGCTGGGAGGGAGGGGCGGGGCCCGCCTCACCGGACAGGCAGGCGGTGGTGTCGATCCACTTGAGCAGCTGCCCCACGCTCAGCTCGCCGCGCTGGTTGGTGTGGCAGGGCAGCACCAGCTGGCTCATCTGCACCTCCGTGGGGTTCCGGTAGCCCTCACCATCCGCCATGGCGCCGTCAGCATCCCTGGCTCGTGAGGCTGACTTCCGGGATGTACGGCTGGAGAAGACAGAGGCGAAGCCCTGGGGGACAGGCGGGGACAGAGAGGTCAGCTCACTGCTCGCTGCAGGGTCTCCAGGCCGGGCAGGCGCGGGAGTTCCAACTCTCAATGCCAATGTGGCCCCTTCCCTGTGTGGGGTACAGGCCCAGGCCCAACCCTACCTCCACTGCTCTTTCCTGCCACATACACAGAGCACAGTGCCACACACTGGACACAAGGACGGGTCACCTCCCAGGCTGGCCCAAGGGAGACAGCGGCATCACATGCGATTTTACACTTCTGAACTTTTTCATTTCTGGAGTTTTCCCATTTAATATTCCGGGGCCCTCACTGACTGCAGGTGGCGGAAACAGCAGAGTGAAAGCACAGCCCAGGAGGGGTCACCGGATACAGAACAGCAGCACCGCAGCTCCTTCCAAGCACTTGATCCGTGCTCACCTGACAGCGCACAGCAAGCCTGGGCGACAGGGACATCATCATCCTCCCTGTACTGAGGAGGACACTGAGGCCCGGGGAGGTGGCCAGGCCCAGCTGGGACCCCAGAGGTCTGGCTGCACAGCCTGAGCTCCCGCCCATCCTATGACATTGCTGAAGGGCAGGGTGACCCCACGGTGAGCCTGCTGCAGCTGCACAAGGGGGCGGGCAGCTCTCGTGCCAGGGTCTCTACTCCTCGCACGACCCCTTCCATGTGTCTCCCGGAGCTAACTGAAAATAAATTCCAGACACACGGAGCTGACGCATTCAAGGTCACGGACCCCTAAAGGGTGGAACCAGATCCATCTAACTCAGAACTGCCAGGGTTCCCAGGGCTGCAGCTGAGAACCAGGCATGGTACTGGGCACCCTGGAGAGGTGGCTGGGGTGCCAAGCTGTCAGGCTCCAGGCTCTCATGGGCGTGGAAGGCTGCTGTGGTCCAGGCACCAGACCTGTTGCCATGGTAACCACTGCCAAAGTATGGGAGGCCGCAGGCTGTGGGTGGATGGCTTTTTGGGTATAGGAACAGGTGGAAGGAAGACACAGGCAAGCTCCATTCACCCACACTCTTCTCAAACCCCTCTCTCAGCCGGGAGTTCTAGGAAGAATGTTCCAGAAAGAAGCCCTGGAGAGAGACAGAGAGATAGGAGAGGCAAGTTGAAGTGGACCCCATCTGGGGTCTCTGGGAGGTCTGGACATGCACACAGGGAGGCCACACACAAGGCCCCCATTCCCCAACTTATTCACATCCATAGCCTCAAGGAGTGTTGACCCATTTTACAGACAAGGAAACTGAGAACAGAAAAATCCCCGGGCCAGCAGTCCAGATGCCTGAGTCCCAGTGCTCTCTCTCTGCCTACTCCCAGGAGCCTCCTATCTCACTCTGTGGAACGGAAGCCCCGCCTTCCTGGGACACTGTGTGCCTGCAGACAGATCTCTGCCTCGACTGTTGGTTCACGTGTTCATTCACCGAGCACCCTCACTGCACGGGGCCCTGAGCCAACCGCTGAGAATACAAAGACAAGCCGGGTCACATGGGGAACATCACATTTCTCTCAGCGGGGCTGTGCTCTTGTTCCCACCCCCCGGCACCACACTGCCCCTGCCCCCCTCCAAAAGAAGGGATGCAGAGCCCCTGGGCTCCCAGACGCTGCCTGTCTCCCTCCCTGGGCTCAGGCATTGTGCCTGTATCAGGCCAGGCCAAGCCAGGCCTCCCCGTTCCAAGGAGGGTGGGCAGCCAGCCCAGGAGGCAGGGGTGTGTGCAGCCCAGGCAGGGTTTGGCCAATGAGGCCCCAGAGCCGGGCCACTCCTCCTCGGGCAGGCATGGGAGAACAGAGGCCCTGGATGGAGTCACAGCCTGCCTGGGGCATCCAGGCGGCTTGGGCCAAGACAGCTGACCGGGAGGCCAAGCACTGAGGCCGGAGGGGCACCTGCAGGTCAGAGACGTGGCTGCTCAGACGGCAGCCGTGCCAGGCGCTGGCCCCCGGCCTCAGCAGAGCTGGCCAGGCTTCGTCATGCGGGACTGGGTCCTGCCCTGTGTCCTTCCTCCTGGTCAGAGTCATGTCCCTCACCTGCTGGGTCAGAGCAGGGTCAGAGACCAAGGTGGCCAGGAGCCGAGGGAGAGGCCTGTCTGGCGAGACCCAGCTGGGGCATCCAAGGAAATCCGGGGTCCTGCAGGCTCACTTATTCTGCCTGTCCTCCCTCTGCAAGCACCCAAAACGCTTGGCCTACCCCACTGGCCTGAGCACCCGGCCCCGGCACTATCCCCACGGCTATCAGAGGCCTCGGGTCGCTCCACCTGCTTCCAGTGTCCCCAGCCCCAGAGGGACCTTCCCAGAGAGGCATTCGCAGGCAGACCTGGTCATGTCCTCCTCATTGCTCCTCCACACCCCCACCCTCACACACAGGACTCACACGAGCCTCCCCAGCGCCTCCCCTGCTCAAGACTCCTTTCTGGCTCCCCTCTGCTCTCAGAATCAGAGTCCAGCCACTGCAGCCCCGCCACAAGCCCCCACAGCCGCTCCCCCAGCTCCAGACCACATGCGGCTGCTCTGTGCCCCTCACCCACTCCTGCTGTTCCCCCTCCACGTAGGCACCCGCCCGGGCCCTGCTACCTGCCCCGTCTGCTCTGTGGTCCTTCCTCCTCCCCTCTCCTCCCACTTCTGCCCAGGGAAGGTGCAGCCTCTGAGGCCGCTCTCAGCACTGACCCTGCGGGGCGGCCCTTGCCTTCACGGCCTCTGCGGCCGTCACACAGCGGCTCCTGCAGGACAGGAACCCAGGCTCGGAACAGAGCCAGTGCCAAGCGCACAAACCACAGAGCTGAGCCCTGAAACACCAGGAAGGTGTGAGGTGCAGAGAGAAGCGGCGAAGAGGAGCAGGTGGGAAAGCGGGGCACCCGCACAGGTGCTGGCGGGGGCACAGGGGTGCCACCAGGGGCTGGGCAGCAGGACACAGGAGGCCACAGAGACCCTGGCAGACCCCTGGAGAGAACGGGACCTACGGCGGTTACCCAGCTCAAACTCCAGGGCCTGCAAACATCACCTGGGCCAGCAGGCGGCGTGAGAAGGAGATGCCCACCTCCGCACGAGCTGGCACAGGCCTTCGCAAGAGTCCGGCTCCAGACAACTCACGGGACCTGGGGCAAGCAACTCAGCCTCAGCCTCCTCATCTGTAAACATGGGGTCACAGTAGCTACCTGCCAGGGTCCGTGTGGCAGCGACAGAGAGGGAGCTAAGTACCCAGCACTCCTGGCATGTACCTGCCCCTGGTGAGCATTTGCTGGGAGCTCCGGTTAGTGTTAGTGGTTAGCCGCACGGAGCCAACCTCAGGCTCCTACACAAAGGTGGGGAGCCCCAGCCAGGGTCCGCACTGGACGTCCCCAACAGAACCTGGCTGCCACCCTGCGCCCAGGCCAGGCCACACCCCCATGGGAAAGGTTCTGTGGGAATTCAAAAGCCACCAATTATGGCCACATTCCCCTCTCCCACCGCTGCCTCTTCCAAGGAGTGTGGGGACAGGAAGGCAGGCCCCCGAGGAGAGGGGGAGGGGAGGCCTGTGGGCCACGCTCAGAGCCGCTGGCCAGGCCCCCCGAATGGCCTCGTTGTCTGTGCCAGGCCATGCTGAGCACTGTGAGGGACCTGTGCCCACAGCACCTTCCCTGGCCCCTCAGGGGGGTCAGAGCCACAGCAGCGCAGCCTCCAGCCAGCTCCCACCAGCAAGGCAGGAGCGCCCGTCAACACCGCAAGCTCCCTTCCGAGCCTGGCCCCTGCCTTCTTCCCAAAAAAGGTTGAGGCAGCCGTGTACATGCACGCACGCGCGCGCACACACACACACACACATGCTGGGAGCCAAAATGAAAAGCAAACACACCGAGCTCAGGAGCCAAATAAGGGTGGAAGGCCTTCGGGTAGGCAACCAGCTGCTGCCCGAGAGAACTGCACTGGCCTCGAGGTTCCCAGCAGACGAGGCAAAAAGGGGTAGCAGTGGGTGCCAAACTCTCAAGTTCAAGAAGGGGCATTCACCCCTGAGCCAGGCGCCAGGCGCCAGGCTGTCCTGTGACATCAGGTCACATCTTGGGTTCTTGAAGCTCGGTCACGCCTCCCAGCGCCTCTCAAACATCTAAGTCTGCTTCTAGGTGCAGAACGTGTTGGCCCTTGACCTTTTCAAAATGTGGCGGTTGGAAGGGTAGAGAATTGAAAAAATATTTCCTGGCAAGCACCCTCATAGGCTATTCATTTGGTGAGCATTTAGTGAACACCTATTAAGAACCAGGTCCTGTGCTAGGAGCTCTCAGGTGTACCATCCTAGCAACTCTTGGGTCTCTCCTGCAGGCATTATTATCCTATATTTTCTATATTATTCTATCTATTTGATGAGCAGACCAAGGCTGAGAGAGAGCGCGCTGCTTCTGAGCAGCACGGAAAAGTGCTGGCGTTTGGGCCAAGCCCAGACCAGCCACCTAACATCCAGGCTTACGTCTCGGTAGCCCTGGGGAAGGAAAGGGAGAGAGATTCTCCCATCTGAGGCTCCGGGAAGAGCAGAGACGCAAACCATCCCAAGTCGCCCGGTCGTCAGTGACGGAGGAGGCGGCAGAGCCGGGGCCCCACGCCACACCTGGGGCGGCCGTCCAGCATCCCATTTGAGTGCAGGTGCAAATCCTGGCTGCTGTGCTTCCGATCCAGCCCCCTGCTAATGCTCCCGGGAAAGCAGCAGAAGATGGCCCGAGTACGTGGGCCCCTGTATCCACGTGGGAGACACAGATGGAGCTCCCGGCTCCTGGCTTTGGCCTGGCCCAGCCCCAACCATTGCAGGCATTTGGGGAGTGAACCAGTGGATGAAAATCTTTCTCTCTCTGCCTCTGCCTCTGCCTCTCTGTAACTCTGCCTTTCAAATAAATAAATAACTCTTTAGGCCAGCACTGTGGCATAGCAGGTAAAAGCCTCTGCCTGCAGTGCCAACATTCCATATGGGCACCTATTCAAGTCTCAGTTGCTCCACTTCCAATCCAGCTCCCTGCTAATGCACCTGGGAGAGCAGTAGAAGATGGCCCAAGTGCTTGGGCCTCTGCACCCATGTGGGAGACCCGGAAGAAGCTCCTGGCTCCTGACGTTGGCCTGGGTCAATTCTGGCCACTGTAGTTATTTGAGGAATGAACCAGTAGATAGAAGATATCGCACTCTCTGTGTGTGTCTCACATCTTTCAATATATAAGCCTATCAAAATAAATAAATAAATAAATCTTTTTAAAAACGGTTACCTTTATGTTGCATGATTTTCATCTTGAAAATGTTTTTTAATTCTTAGGAGAAAAACATTTTAGACGAATGTCAGGTCAGTCTGTTAACTTAAAATAAATTTAATTTAAATGGCAATTGTGTTTTAAGAAGGAGAGCAACAGCAGAACAGAGCGCTCGGCTCAGTGCCGGGCCCGTGCTGCGTGCTTCTGAGAAGGCAGGTTCATGTAGCTCCCGGGCCTCCACGAGCCCGTCTGCCAAATGGACACTTGACCAGACAGCCTCCAGGACTTCCGCCCGCAGGGAAGGTGGGGCTCACGGGAGGAAGCCCTTAACAAGGTTGCCGGAGGCTCCGCGCTCTGGCCTTCTCTCAGCTCCTCACATGCAGCACACTGACCGCTGCCCCAGGGCCTTTGCCCGTGCCACTCCCTCTGCCTGAAGCACTCTTCCTGCCCGACTTCACTCTAGGCATTGCTCAGCTCCGGCCAGCATGCCCCTCACCTCTGTGGTGCTGTCTACGGTGGCAATGCGCCCTGAGCGGTGGCTGTATTTGGGTGACACCAAACCAGAAGCCCCCCAAAGCAGGAGCGCTCTCTCTCCACACCTGGTGTCCAGCTGGCTGTGGACCCCAGGCATGATCTGCTGAGTGTGTCCCGACCTCCATCAGGGTCACCCTCCACAGGCGGGGAGGACAGTGCCCATTGCCATCCTTGCCCCTCGCCCAGCCGCCAGGAGAGCACCGGCCTCCCTCCACCCCCACGGGTAAAAATAGCCTCCTCTGAAACCCAACACCTGCTCTCCCGCTGAGTCACTCTGAAGAGCCCCAGGGGCCCAGAACAAGTGGGGAGGACTTTCCCTGCCACTCACCACTCCTATCACAGCCGCCCCATGTGCAGCTCGCAGCTCCGAGGTGCTGGGTGCTGGCCGTGGTGGGGTGCCCAGGGCCCTGGAGCCCAGAGAAGTCCCCAGTCCCGCAATACAGGCTCCTGCGTCTGCCCACCCCGCTACCCCTGTCCTCGGCACCAAGACAGGGAGAGAGACCATGCACACTGGCCACAACTGCACGGGGAACCTGAGGCACGGGGCCTCCCATCCAAGGTCTTAAGTGAAGGGCAAACAATGGAGAAGCTATTTCGTCCTGGGGAAGGAAAACACAGCGTGCGCCCGCCCACTTCCACCCGGGAGGGCTGAGCGTGAGCCCAGGGTGAGAGGTGAGGGGCTGGGTCCAGGTGCGGCAGCAGGGCCAGCCGGGAGTGCGTCTTCCCTCCACCAGCAGTCACTGCTTCTCACCGTGAGACACAGAAATGGCAAGAAGGGAGGCAGAGCAGAAGGGATGCCTCGGGCCTCCCAGGGACCTGCCCCCTCACCTGCCAAACCAGAACCGTGAGGACCTCACAGGGGCGCCGTGGGGTGCACAGCGAAGGGGCTTTGCACACCCCAAGGGTTGTACCTTCCTTTCATTCTGGAATTGACTGACAGGCAGAGCCGGTGCACAAGCCCCAGTGGCTCCAGCTTCCCGGAGCCAAGGGCTTAGGGGCATGGAGGCGGAGCCAGGGCTCACCTGGGAGGTGCTGTCCAGGGGCTGTGGGAGAGTGGGCAGAGCCCCAGCCTGTGTGGGGACTGGAGCCAGAACCTGCAGGACAGGGGACGGCCGTGTGGGTCACTGTCCCTGCGCTGTGGCCAGGCCAACCACCTGGGGACACAACAAGTGTGTGGCTCAGCTTCCTCAGTTTGCAAACCCGAAAGTGTAGGGGAGGTTTGCAGGTGAGATGGGGAGCAGTGGTCCCTCTGCAAGTGTTTCCCATGTGCCAGGCCAGGCCAGCACCTGCTCCACACTGCCCCCCCCACCCCCGCCCCCGCCCCCGCCGCCCACCCCGGGTCAGCATTCCATAACAATCTCTGGATTGCAGCAAGGCCCTGCGAGGTATTCCCACTTCACAGATGCGGAAACGGGCAAGTAACCTGCAGAGACACACATACAAAATCCCACAGCCTGGAAAGGGCAGAGCTGGCCTTGACCCCAGCTCTATGTACCCCAAAGGCTGAGGCTCTTGGCCACTCGGCTCTAGCTGCTTCTCCTATGGTCCCTGCTGCAACCCAGGCATCGCTGACAGCCACGGCCTCTCCTTACCCAGACCTGCCGGGCCAGCTCCAAGCCTGGAGCCGGGACTCGAAACAAGTTCCCCAGTGATGGCATCAGCCCTTCGCCCAATTCGGGCCAGGGGCCAGCACTTTCCTGCACACTGTCCCGCTGGGCCGCCCTAGCGAGGGCACGGCAAGCTCTGTCTCCCGATAACCCGCACTTCGGGAATCCTCGGCTCCTGGCAGTGGGAGGACCCTCCCGGCTGACTCAGCGGCAGCTGCCACACCCCCTCCAGTGGCATCCAGCAGCTTGCTTGTCCCCAGAGACAGAGGGCTCGCGCCCTTCTGACAGAGACCCTTGCACTGAGGAGCAGGGCTTCCTGACCCAGTCCTCCCATCCCCCAGCCCACTCAGCTGCTCCCCAATCCCTACAGGCAGCAGACCCCCAGAAGGGGCCTGGAGGAGTTGGAACCAGGTGGCTGAGCCAGCTCTGACAGTATCTAGCCCAGAACCCACACTCACAGGCAATCAGCCCTGTGCTGGGGCCCCTGGCGGTGAACTGGGACAGTCGGAGGCCATGCAAGGGCAGACCGGGCCTCTCACCTACCAGACAGAGGCCTTCGTGTTCTCCCACCATGCAGCCAAGGCTGCTGCCTGCCACGGGGCTGGGTCACCATGGCAACGGCGGCCAGGCAGTGGGCTGGGCCCTGCCATCCCACAGGCAACCTCATTTACCCTGGAGCTGGGCGCAGCAGCTACGGGCATCACAGTTCCCCCCAGAAGAGAGAGAGAGAGAGAGAGAGAGAGAGAGAGAGAGAGGAGCAAGAGCAAGGGAGGAGCAGTGAGAGTGATTATGGGGCTGGGCTGGGGGGAGGGCAGAGTCAGGGGGAGGAGAAAGGAGAGAGAAGAATGGAGACAGGATGAGGTCAGAGGAAAAACAGGAGCTGGTAGGGAGCAGAGCAAGCAGAAGAAAAATAAACACACAGAGAAGTAAGAGAGGCATGAAAGGGCTCCCTCCCAACCTCTCTCCCCACCCCCACCCCGCACACAGTCCTGGGGCGGGATCCTGGCCGCAGCAGGGACTTCCTTTCCCAGGAAGCTGACAGCCCAATGGGCCCCTTCAAAAAGCTGCTCCTCCGGGTCCCTGCAGAGGCATGGTGTCCTCAGCCTCCCCAGAACACGGGTCCCTTCTCCCAGCCCCTTGGGCCCACGCAGTGGCCAGAGCTCTCCTGCTCCCCCCTCATCCTGCCCACCGTACCCAGTTCTCCCTTCCATGCGTAACTGTGTTTTTCCCCAAAGTGCTCCAGAAACCATTCCTAAAGAGAGCGGCGGGAGCCGGCACTGTGATCGCCTGTGCCATGGGCTTCCCTGACCTTGCACAAGGAGCAGAGCAGGCCTGGGAACAGGTCTCAACGAGGCTGCACGGTGGCTTCTCAGACCCAGGCTGTCACACCTGAGAACTGGAGCCACGGAGCTGGGCCAACACAGCTGCTGGCAGAGGCCACAGTGCTAAGCAGGGCGCTAAGCAGGTGCACCAACATGACAGCGCCCAACTGTGTCCCAGGAGCCTCCATCACTCCATGTTCCTCTGGCTGCAAAGTGGCCTCTGGGGGCCGGCGCCGTGGCATAGCAGGTCAGCCACCACCTGCAGTGCCAGCATCCCATATGGCCGCTGGTTCAAGTCCTGGCTGCTCTGTTTCCAGTCCAGCTCTCTGCTACGGCCTGGAAAAACAGCAGAAGATGGCCCAAGTCCTTAGGCTCCTGCACCTGCCTGGGAGACCCAGAGGAAGCTCCTGACTCCTGACTTCAGATCAGCCCAGCTCTGGCCATTGAGGCCATCTGGGGAGTGAACCAGCAGATAGAAGACCTCCCTCTCTGTCTCCGCCTCTGCCTCTCTGTAACCCTGCCTTTCAAATAAATAAATAATTCTTAAAAAAAAATGGCCTCTGCACACCTGCCCTAGTCCCCCATCAGTTCCCTGTTTCCTCAGTCTCTAAGAAACCTGGGTCCCCAAGAGGGAAACACAGAGAACTGTGGAGAGAGGGGAAAGAAAGGAAAAGACAGGAAGGGTCAGGGCCAGCAAGAGGGCAGCAGCAAGGCCCGACGGGCCCCTCCCCAGCTGGATCCTGGCCCTGCTTCTGTCTGGCGGGGCAGCCCTGAGCTATTCATTGAGCCCCTTGGAACCTCACTGTCCACATCTGTAAAATGGGAATAAGAACATCACAGTGAGGAGGCAGTGAGATTATGCATGTAAAGGGCTTACAACAGGATCCGACCTGTAAGAAGTGCTTGCCAACTGCAGCTCTGTGTGTCAGGCCCCTGCCACCCACGCGAGAGACCCAGATGGAGCTCAAGGCTCCTGGCCGCCACCTGGCCCAGTCCTGGCCTGTACCCCACTTGGACAGTAAACCAGCAGATGAAAGCACTCTCTCTGCCTCTGCCTCTCCCTCTTTATAACTCTGACTTTCAAATTAAAATAATAATACAGCCAAGGCAGGGGCAGGTGTTAGCCTGTCGGTGAAGATGCTGGCATCATACACGGCAGGGCTAGGGCCTGAGCTCCCAGCTCCAGCTCCCTGCTAGCCCAAGTCCTGGGAGGCAACAACGATGGCTCAGAGTAATTGAGTTCCTGTTGCCCACATGGGAAACCTGGACTGAGTTCCCAGCTCCTGGCCTTGACCCAACCAGGACTGGGCCACTGGGGAGTGAACCAGTAGATGGCAGCTAACCTGTTCTCTCTCTTTCTCTGCTTCTCAGATAAGTAAATTTTTAAAGCCAAAGCATTGTGAAAGGACACAGGCAACCATCCAAGCGAGGAGAGGTCCCAGGGGTCAGAGGCGTCAGCTGTGCCGGCCAGGCAGCCTTTGCAAGGCTGCAGGGATCAGGTGGGGCCTGCCAGTCCCAGGCCATGACAATGACATTCACCTTCCCTTCCAACATGGCCAGCTGGCCACGCAATCTGTCCTCCACCAGGGCTTCATTTCAGCCAAGAACCAAGGTGTTGACCAGGACAGAGTCTGTGGCGCTCCGCGACACCACCCACAGCCACCCGCACCAGGTCAGCCACTCGCAGGGCTGCTGGGAAAACTCTCATCCCCCAGCCCCCGACAGCTCTCAGACCCTCAGGGAGGAAACAGATTCTGGGGACAGGAGGGGAAGTCACTAGAAGCCAGTTGGGTGTGCTGAGAACGAGGTACAGGGGGGCCACTGGGCCAGGAAGGGACATGGTTTGCATCTGTATAGTTCCCAAGACACACACACACACACCCCTCTGTGAAATGGACCCTGGGAAGTGTCTGCAGTGGGGCACACAGCAGCCTGCTCCGCCTGAGATCAGCTTGACCAAAGGCCCTGGTCACGGCGGCCCCCTGGAAGCTGTCCCACGGAAACACAGGTCCACGCAGATGAAAGGGAGGCCGGCCCGGCAGCCTGCGTTTGGGCTCACCCGCTGCTGTCATTCTGTTTGCGTGCCGGGGTGGCTCTGGTGTAACAGTTGTTTATGCAAAAACAGCCACAAACTCCACAGTGACAAGCCCTGCTGTACCCAGCCGGGCCCTGCGGCTGCGGAAGGCCTCAAGCTGTGGCAAGGGGTGGGAACCGAGGGGGCCACTTAGGGAAGGAATGACTCAGGGAGTGGGGAGAGGAGGGGAGGCTGGGCGTGGCCCCAGGTTGGGGTTTTGCAGGCAGCACGAGGCCCAGTCCTGTGAACCCAGGGGACCAGAGGGAACAGGGAGTGGCCAGGACCAGGATGGACAATCCAGCTACTGGAGGGGAGGCCAGGGGCCGAGCTGTGGGAGCCGGCCAGTCTCTGGATGCAAATGGGGTGGGGCTGGCTGGGGCTGGGAGCCAGGAGTCCCAGCAAAGCATAAAAACCAAAACCATGGGAGAGGGGGACAAGGTTAGAAGGAAGCCAGTTCTGGCTGGGGATGAAGATCAACCTTTTTAAAAAACTCCCACTCATTCCTTCAAGGTGCTGGGACCACAGCACTGAAGACACAGGCAGATGATACACACCAAAGCAACAAGAGCATGTGTGTGAGAGTGCAAGGAAGACAGCAAACACACAGGGGATGTGACAGAGGGAGAAGGCGGTGGAAGGGGAGGGGCTAAAGTTTGGGTACCCAAGAGCTTCCTGGCCCCGAGCTGAATGAAGGAGAGGAGGAACAACTGAGCAAGGCATTGGGAGTGTTAGGGTGCTGGAGTGCAGGCCAACCTGACGCTGACCGTGAGACAGAGGACTGGAGCCTCTGAGAAGGAGCGGCGGGTCTGAGCCACCCCGTGAGCTGGCTCTGCTGCTGTGTGGACGCAGCAAGAGACGGAAGCGGCAGGAGGATTCCCCAGTGGGCCCCTGCCATCCAGGGGAGAGGCGGTTGGACTCGCCAGAAAGGGGGGCTCCCCGTGCCAGGGAAAGAGAGAAGGCCCCAGGCACCTGTTACTGAGCTGGAGAAGCCCAGTGGAGAAATAGTGGGGAGTGAAATCAAGGATTTGTGAGATCCTGTGAAGCGTTTCAAGAGGAAAATCACAGCGTGCAAGTTGGAGCTCACCGGAGAGGAAGCCGCTGCACCCAGAGACCCCAGCACACAAGGACGCTTAAGATCCGGGGACTCTGCGGCCCAGCAGCAGGTCAGAGACGGCTGCCGAGGTCTGGCTGCTCCTCCCAGGGACAGGCAGAGTCTACTCCCCCAGCCTTTGAGTCCCAGTCACCTTTAGGGACCTGTCTGTCAGGGACCCTGAGACCAGGTCATAAGGAGCCCTGGGAACGCTGGCTCTGCGGGAAATCTGACTCTCCTGAGACCTTCAGACAGAAGATGGCCATCCGGGTGGGTGCTCGGAGTGACAGCCCCAGCCAAGCCACTCCCACCAGGGCCCTGGGGAAGCCATCTCGGCCTCCTCAATTATGCTCACACACCAGCTAAATGCCACCAGTCACCACCATCAGCGCCCCGTAGAGCAGAAGCCCCGCCCAAATCCCAGACCCCCAAAGTCACCAGACACAGTGAGACACTGTGAGCTTGGGGTAAGGAGGGTGGGCAGAAGGAGCAGCCTGCAGAGGGGGCGGCAGCGAGGAGGGAGGAACCCAGGAGCTCTCCACAACCAATGGGCCCTACTGCCCGGTAGGCTGAGTCCAGGCAGACAGGGGCAGGGGAAGTGCTGACCACTGGAAGGGAGTGGGAGAGGGAGAGAGCAGAGAGGGGTCCAGTGAGAGAGGATAAGAGGACACAGGGCACCTGGGGACGGGAAGGGAAGGGAAGGGCTTCATGTGCCTGGAGGCTGGGAGATGGCAGAACTCCTAGGTCAGCTCGCGGCCAGCAGGAGGGGTGTCCGGAGCCCAGAGGTGCCTGCAGGACAGGGGCTGCTCACGGCCGGCACGAGGGGGGCCCAGAGCCCAAAGGTGCCTGCCAGACAGGGGCTGCTCACGGGTCCCTCTCCAGGTGACGGCTGCCCTTCCTCACGCACCTCCTGGTGCAGGCCTCATCCTTGGGCCTTTTATTCTCAACTCCACTCTGAAGCAAGAACCCTCCTTTTACAGGGGACCAGGAAACATGGATGGCAGGGATCCTGGAAAGAGCTCTGCTGCCAGAGCCCCAGGGACAGGCCCTCTCTCAGCCTTCCCAAGTTCCACCTTGAACTTCCCTGGAGCCGGGAGGGTGGGGCCCCAGGAGGCTCTGGTGGGAGGGGCTCTCCCCTCCGGGCTCTCTTGGGAGGGGCCCTCACCTGGCCCCAAACTCTTTTCATCCTCTGTCCCCTTTGTCTCTGGGGCCCCCTGCCCTTGCCCCTCCCTGCTCCCAAAGCCTGCAAGGGCCATTCGACCCCTTAAAACTTGTCTTCTCCCTGCAGTCAGCCTGGCGTTAACCTGCCTGGCACTGGGTAGGCCCAAGTGACAGGGACTATTATACACCCCACACACACACACTCTCGTTAGCAGTGGGGAAACTGAGGCTGGCATCTTGTGGTTCCAGACCTCCCATCTGCCCCATCCTCCCCCTCCTCTGCTCCCAGGGGCTGCAGCCCCAGACAGGAAGGAAGAGAGGAAGGAGAAGAGGGGCAGCGGTTCTCCCAGCCCTCCCCCAGGTGCCCCAGGAAACAGACCCACCTGGCTCGGCTGGACCCTGGGCAGTGCAGAAAATGACAGGCTGCCTGGAGGGTGGCCCCAGGGCCATGCCCCTTCCTGACCTCTCCCAGGCCCAGGGCCACACCTGGGCCAGGCCACGCCCTGGGGGCAGGCCACAACCTGCTCCAGACACCACAAACGGGGCCAGGGAGTGAGAGCCGGGAAACCCAGCACCACAGCCTCCCCCCGCCCCGCCCCCCCCAACATCCGCAACCCTGGTCCCTGGCCCACGTGTTTCTGGATGCCAGGGCAGAGTCCTGTGAGACATGGCGGGGCCGAGGCTTGCACTCTGTGACTGCCTGAGCACCTACTATGTGTGGGGCCCTTGCAGACATTAGACCCTGGTTCTGCATCCAGAACATTCTGTAGCCCTCCCCAGGACCCTCTGAAGCGCAGGAGATGAGTGCCCGGCCAGTGAGTGCGGCCTGGGCTCTGCCCCTTGCTCCCAGAGCTGTTTCTAGCTGGGCTGCCCTTCCAAAAGCAACTCCTGGCAAATCACCACTACCAAAGACGACCGGGACAGGAGACACATATTACACAGACACGGCTGTCCTCAAGGGGTCCCTGCCAAAGTCCCCCATCATTTCTTAACCCTCCCACACAAGTCACTGTGCCTAGCTCTCGCTCCCCTACTTGGCAAAGTTTTTAAGGCCATCACCTCCTCCAGGGAGCCTGCCCTGACCCCTCAGCTGGAAGGGGCCGGCTCAGGACTTCCCTCTGGCACAGCTGGCTGCACTGTGCTGCCACAGTCACCTCGCTCCTCTCTCTGCATTCCTCAAGTGGGGGATTCTGGTCTTTTCCATCTTGCCCTGATGCTACCTTTTACCTGCAAGGAGGACACTCCTGGGAACAGCAGGACACAAGGGCCTGTGGTGAGGGAAATGGCAGAGGACCAGCTGGCAGCACCATCTGTCCCTGGAGCCACAGGACAGAGCAGGCACAAGGCAGAGGTGTCGGCTCCTTGGTGCGGCCAGGTCAGGCTGGGGCAGGGAGAGGAGCCCTGGTGCCAGCTGGAGCCTGGAGCTACACAGACCTTGGTACCCCTACCTGACCCATGGTGAGTCCCTGCCTGGCCATGGCTTATCTGTAAAGGCAGAGCCACATCAGCAGCCTCGCCGCTCAGTTCACAACAGCTAAGATATGCAATCAACGCAAATGTCCATCAGCTGAAGACGCAATGAAGAGATTACGGGATACGTATATCATGGAACACTACACAGCAGTAAAAGAAAAAATGAAATCCTGTCGTTTGCAACAAAATGGATGTAACTGGGAAACATCATACTTAGTGAAAGAAGCCAGTCCTAAGAGGGCAAATACCCTGATCTGTGGTAATTACTAGAGCACCTAAAGGTAATCTATGAAGTGAAACTGACACTTTGAGATGTGATGACTTTGAACAGCTGTTGTCTCAACTGTCGAGGAACAGGTTTTTTTTCATACTATTTGAACCCTTTACGCAGTATAGAGTTCATCTTCAGTGTATAAAGTTAATCAAAAATAGATCTTCGTAAAAAATAAGAATGGGAATAGGAGGGGGAGGAGGAAGAGGGGTGGGAGGGTGGGTAGGGTGAGAAGAATCACTGTGTTCCTGAAGTTGTATTTATGAAATGTGTGAGGTTTGTATTCCTTAAATAAAAGGTTTCTGGGTTAAAAAAAATACTAGCAGCCTTCAAAGCTAATTGGAAGTTTAGGTATACCTGGAACTTAGTAGGTACTCAACAGAAAAGTTAGCTTTTACCATCTCGTCTGAGCAACCAACCCATCACTAAACCATTAAGGAAGGACCAGCACTGTGGGGTAGCAGCTAAAGCTGTCCCCTGCAGTGCTGGCATCACATATGGAAGCTGGTTCGTGTCCTGGCTGCTCCACTTCCGATCCAGCTCCCTGCTAATGCACCTGGGAAAGCAGCAGAGGACGGCCCAAGTGCTCGGGTCCCTGTACCCATGTGGGGGACCCAGAAGAAGCCCACGGCGCCTGGCTTTGGCCATTGCTGCCATCTGCAGAGTGAACTAGAGGATGGAGGATCTCTCTGTCTGTTCCTCTGTGTAACTCTGCCTTTTGAATAAATAAATAAATCTTTTTAAAACGAGCAGATAAATAAGCCACTAAGCAACTTTGACATCAGATGAGATGAAACAAAAAGGAACTTATTTACCTCGGCCAGTGCTGTGCCAAATCCTACCCTCCTCCTGCCGGCAATCTGGGAAGATCTGCCACGACAGAGCTGGCTCATGGGTGAGGACACAGGGGTGAGTCAGCGTTGCTAAGGCAGCGCTCCAGGCCAGCCCGCCATCCTGCAGAGCAGTGGGCAGCCCTCCAGAGCCCCGGCAGTGCTGGCTTCACCCGGCCTCCATCCCAGACACAGGCAGGGCTGTGCCGCAGCCCCCTGGCCGCCCCGGGGGGGTGTGGTGGGTCAGCTCCGCCAGCCTGGGGCCCCAAGTCTGCCTGGTCGGTGTGAGAGAGTGGAACAGTGAGGCCACTTCTGGGTTCACACAGCTCCAGGTGCCAACCTGGCCAAGACCCAGACAAGTGGGGGTTCTGAGTCTCCCCAGCTCCACACGCCCAGGCTCCTCCTTTCACTCCTCCATGCCTCACCTGTACCAGGGCACTGGTCCTATACCCACTGCCCCATCCGGAGAGACCAGGGATGAACGGGACCGTCACAGCGCTGGCCGCTCTGAGAGGAGGAGGTGCAACCATGAGCTCACGGAGCTCGGCAGGCAGGGACTGCACACCTGGGCACCAAGCCTGGGGCCCGGAGAGCCGCCCAGCAGCTCATGGTCCAGCGGGCAGGGCCATGCAAGCCACGCTGCTGCAGCCCCCAAAGCCAGCCTCCTCGTCTCTGCCCCTGGCAGCCTGCGCCTTCATTCTGCAGCTCACACTCAGCTCCTGCACCACCTGGGAGCCTGCAAATGACCCCTGTTCCCTCTGCCTACAGTGCTGCCCTCCCAGGTCCTCCCACGGCTGTCTTCCCAGCAGCTGGGTCTCTGCTCGCTGTCACCTGTCCCTAGCTCTCGCAGATCCCTCGAGGCCACATAGCCTGAGTTTAATACCAGCAATGCCACTTGCTAGCTGTGTGACCTCAGACAAGTTACTCAGCCTCTGTTTCAGCTTCGTCTTCAATACGGGCAGCATAACACCATCCACTCCCCAGAGAGGCTATCAGGAGTGACTGGCGCATGCCAGCACATAGCTAGCACCCACGTGGCACTGGCTCTTATCGTTATTATGGTTCACAGCACCTACTACAGACTCTCATTGTTATTTATTCCGCTCCCTTCCCACTGTCTGTCTCACACTCGCTGCAGCTCCATGAGACACCGAGGGGTGTGGGGCACCCACCTGCCCTGGGTGAACCCCTCAGTACGTTCCTAGGAGGGAAACAAGAGAGGTCGGTTCAGTACCCTGAGGAGACGCCATTCACCCCTGGGCAGCTGGATGAGGTTTTGCAGGGTGAAGAAGAGTCCTCTGGACACTCAGGCACACTAAGGGAGGCTGCCTATGTTTGAAACTGGGCTTCACATGTGGTTCCTGAACGCGGACCGCGGCTGAGAGTTCGAGTCCTACTGTTCCTCCAGGAAGCCCTCCGGGAGCACCGCAGCCCCTCTGAGCCCCCAGCACCACTCATTCACTCGGCAGTTCTTGAGCTCCTGCCAAGGGCAGGCACACCAGCTCCTCCGTGGTCTCCTCCCCGCACGCACAAGGCAGGCAGGGTCATCGCAGGAGGTGGGCCCCTGCCTCTCACCCTCAGGACTGCCCTAAAGGGGGGCACAACCCTTTCACAACATTCCCTTCCCACCAGGTTAAGGCCGCTGGGCCCTCAGGGACCACCCAGAACACTGAGGCCCAGAGAAGAAAACCCCAGGGCCCATAGAGACTAGAGCAGCCGGGACTTGAACCTGCGCCCACATGGGATGCTGGCACTGCAGGTGGCGGCTTTACCTGCTACGCCACAACGCTGCCCCCTGCTCCACTTCTGATCCAGCTCTCTGCTATGGCCTGGGGAAGCAATAGAAGATGGTCCAAGTCCTTGGGCCCCTGCACCCTCATGGGAGACCCGGAAGAAGTTCCTGGATCCTAGCTTCAGATAGGTGCAGCTCCGGCTGTTGCAGCCAATTGGGGAGTGAACCAGCCGATGGAAGACCTCTCTTTCTCTCTCTCTCTGCCTCTCTGTCACTCTGCCTTTTAGATAAATAAATAAATAAATATTTTAAAAATAATATAAATAAATACAAAACAGCTTGGGTACCAAAACCAGAAAGCATTTAGAAACTCTCGTATCTCCCAGAGGGGCTGAGAATTCAAGAAGCAGCCAGGGAAATCCAAGGATTCCTGCCAACCAGGCAACAGTCCAAACGTGGCTGTCAAGGCCAGCGTGCTCTTGACTGACACGAGGCGCTTGTGGCCTCACAGCCCAGCTTCGACGCCCTGCCCCACGGAGGAGAAGCTGAAGGCCAGCTGGGCTTGGGGTCAGGACTTGCGGGTTGGAACCCAGCTTAAGCAGCGGAGCCTTGGGTTCTTTAAGAGTTCAAACTCTGAAGCCAGACGGCCGAGCCCAATCCCAGCTCTGGCATTTCCCCACAGTGGGACCCTGGGCGAGTCCCCGTGCCTCTCTGAGCTGCACTCTCATGTCTTATCCAGGAGAGGACAACAGTCCCTCCCCCGCAGAGAACAGACTGTGCTACTGCAGGCTTGCTGTGGCACGGCGCCTTGCCCAGTCCCCAGTAGGCGGTGGCCCTCTGTAAGGATGCTGTATCGCTGTCATCTTTGTGAGATGGGAAATCCTACATCCCTCCTGCTGTGACCACTGAGCATTAGTGGGAAGAGCCACTAAGGGTTAACTCCAACAGGGCTTGGGGAGAGGAGCAAGGGGCCCTGGGGCTCAGATCCCAGCCTGGGCCTCACTGAGAAGCCACCCGCCCCATTCATTCGTGAGCATTCCCCTGGACTCTGGCCGAGCTGCTCTGTGCACCAGGGACAGCCCTTTGGAGTTCACCGGCTTGTGGGAGAGACGGACGTGTCTGTGGAGAGCACGATCCAGCGTGAGAGAGAGAGAGGGCTAAGTAACCCAGAGGCTCCCTGGGCCATGAGAAAGCTGGGAAGACTTCCCAGAGGAGGCAGCTCCTGAGCTGAGCTCGGAGGGCTCAGAAGGAACTTGCTAGGGAGACAGGCACAGGGCGGCTGAGCGTAACTGGCAGAAGGCACAGCATGGCCAGCAGCAGCGGAGCTGTGCTCTGTGGCAGGAAAGAGCACCCGGCCGGGGCGGGGGGGGGGGGTGCAGAGAACGCAGGGGCGGGACACAAGCAGGGGCGCACAGGTATCTGCGGCGACTGCCAAGATCCTTAGGGCTCAAGTGAGGAACGTGAAGGTCAAGCCCAAGGCCCCAGTCACCTTGACATTTTAGGAGCTACTGGAGGGGGCTGGGCATGGGGCAAAGGGACCTCAAGGGCCCCCGAGGATGAGGATGAGGATGCTGAGCTGAGTGGCGGTGGGGGCAGGGGCAGGGGCAGGGTGGGGAGAGACATTTCTCTATTTGCTCCAGCCCCTTGTGAAAAGGCTTTTGCTGAACACGTCTTCCGGGAACAGCCACCCCATGCCCCGCACAACTGCGCCTGTCCTGAACTCTCCTCCACTGCCCGGATCTAAGGACACTGCCCGTGCCACCAAGCGCCTGGGGCTGTCTCACACTGCCCTAATCTCAGCTCCAAAGTTCCTACTGGGAGGTTCCAGGGAAAAGTCGCCTCCAAGGTCATCTGGCAGGACACTCCCCCACAGCCCCACGCAGTCCTGCACTTGCTCTCCTGCTTTGCTTCACCCTGTGGCGCTCACAGCCACACACACACACACACACACACACACACACACACGCACACACCCTGGAACTGCCTGGAGCCCGGAGCCTCCAGCAGAAACCCACACAGACATGCCCCGGGGGAGCCAGCACTCCAAACACACCTGCTAGCTGCAGAAGTCAAGAACCTGCTGAAGGCGATTCCACTCCACTTGGCCAGCCCTGGGGGGTTGTCTGGGCACTGCTGCATGGAGTACCCTGGCCCAGGGGTGCTGCGCCCGCTCCCTCCACAGAGAACTGGGAAGCGGCCCATGGGGAGCGTGAAACCAGATGCAGAACCTGGGACTTGCAACGGAAGTTTCCTCTGCGTCCCCAGCCACCAGTGCCCGGCCCTGGCCGCCGCTGCCACCCTCCGTACCCTTCGCAGGTGACTGCCGACGGTCTGGATCATCGCGGCCGGTCCGCTAGCTGCGTCTGCCGGGCTGGGGAAGCAGCGCCCTGCCAGACAGACGCCGGTCACCCAGCGACCGTTCGAGCTCCAAATGCTGCCGCCGCTGCCTCTCCTCGCCTCTCCTCAGCTCCTCCTCCCCAAGCTCCCGCCCTCCAGGCCAGCTGTTATCACCCCTGCCCCCCTTCTCCTAGCACCCCTGCTCAGAAGGCTCCGCCAGATGGCCAGATGGCCAGGCGGTCACCCAGCCGGACACTCGCTCTGCTCCAGCCCCAGCCAAACTCCAGGCACTCCCATTTCCAGCCCCTGTCACCGTCCCCACGGGATCTCTTGACTCTGGGATGGTTCCCAGGGGCTGGCACTGGTAGCTCCAGTTGCCCAGCTCCAGCCTGCTAGACAAACGGGCAGCAGGTTTCCATCTGTCCACCAGGGGTCAGGCTGGAGGCGGCAGGCAAGAGGCCGGGCAGCTGCAGCGCCTCCCAGCGAGCTACCAGGCCCACCTGCTAGGAGTCTTCATCCAGGAAACACGGCCGGAACGCGGCCTCTCGCCCCACGCTCAGGGCTGCCAGCTCCAGCAGCTGCTGGCCAGCGACACTGCACACCCTCACTTCCTTATATAGGCAGCGTGACTTCTACACGCAGCGCCGAGGGCCCCCAGCCCAGCCCCTCTGTAGCCGTCCCAGGATTTTCCCCCCTCCTCTCCCTGCTGCAAGAGGCTTGAGGACCAGGTCTTGACACTCACGCCGGACTTGACACTCACACTGCACTTAGGACAGGAAGGAAGCCGGGGTGGGGGGGGGGGGAGATGACAAGCTCTCCATAACAACCAGCTGCCCCCCCCCCAGCACCGGACCACCTGCTGCTCCTCATGCCACCCTCACGGAAGGTTCCTGGGGAGGGAAGGTGCATTGCCCCAGGAGGTGAGTACAGAAAGCTCTGGAACAGATTAGCCCGATTCAGCAGCCTCTGCCCCCTTCCTCGGTCCCTCACTGCCTCTGGTGCACCAACCACAAATCTACCGGGATGTCCTCCAGGCCCGGCCTACCTGAGAGGCCTGGGTTCTGAGCCTGGCTCGCTCTCTCATTTCTTTATTTATTTGAGAAGCAAAGCGAGGGAGAGGGGTCCCCTCCCACCACCACCTCCCCCGCAATGATCCGGACTGGACCAGCTCGAAGCCACAGTCCAGGGTGGCAGGCACCTAACTCCTTGAGCCATCAGCTGCTGCCTCTCAGTGTCCACAGGAGCCACAGCTGTGTACGGAACCCGAATATGCCGATGTGGGAAGCAAACACCTTCAGTGCTGTGCAAACACCAGCCCAGGGCCCGACACTCTCACTAACGTGTCGTGTCGTGCGACTCTGGGAAAGTTCTCTCCTCTCCATGGGCCTCCTTTGTCTAGATCGAAGGCTCTAACGGCCCTCCTTGTGAGCCCAGGCCTTGCCCTCAAAGGGCTGATCACCCATTGGTATTCTATGTCTGCAAATGAGAAATTAAAGTCCCGCCTTAAAGACTGCAACATAGTACACAGATGGCACTGAGGGCTGGGGCAACCTGGAAGGCTCCCTGGAAGGAAGTGGTGCTAGAACTGCCTGGAAGACTAAACAGGTGAGGCAGAGCAGAGTGCAGTCAGAGGCAGTGAGGAGTCTAGTGCTGCAGGAGAGCTGGGGCCCGAGAGTGAGGAATGTGCTCACCATGTTGAAAGCCACCGGAGGCCAACAGGACAGGTGTCACAGGATCTCCTGGACTGGTAGAGAAAGCAGCTCAGACCAGGGACAGCTCATTCCAGGGGTGCCCTGAGGTCACCCGACGGGCAGGCCGCCAAAGCAATGTCAAGGTCCTCACTACCCGGGCCAGCGTGGTGGCACAGTGGCTAAGCCTCCACCTATGGTGCCAGCGTCCCATGCAGGTGCCAGTACTAATCCTGGCTGCTCCTCTCGCTATGGCCTGGGAAAGCAGTAGAAGATGCCCAAGTCCTTGGGCCCCTGCATCTGCGTGGGAGACCTGGAGGAAGCTCCTGGCTCCCGGCTTCAGATCGGCCCAGCTCCAGCCATTGCAGCCATTTGGGGAGTGAACCAGCGGATGGAAGACCTCTCTCTCTGCCTCTACCTCTCTCTCTCTCTCTCTCTCTCTCTCTGTAACTCTGCCTCTCAAATAAATAAATAAAACCTTAAAAAAAAAAAAAAGCTGGCGGCACGGCTCACTAGGCTAATTCTCCACCTGTGGCGCCAGTACCCCAAGTTCTAGTCCCAGTTGGGGTACCGGATTCTGTCCCAGTTGCTCCTCTTCCAGTCCAGCTCTCTGCTGTGGCCCGGGAAGGCAGTGGAGGATGGCCCAAGTGCTTGGGCCCTGCACCCGCATGGGAGACCAGGAGGAGGTACCTGGCTCCTGGCTTCGGATCGGTGCAGTGCACCGGCCACGGCAGCCATTTGGGGGGTGAACCAACGGAAGGAAGACCTTTCTCTCTGTCTCTCTCTCTCACTAACTCTGCCTGTCAAAAAAAAAAAAAAAAAAAAAAAAAAAAAAAAAAAAAAAAAAAAAGGAACTCCTCACTACACAGGCAAAGGAAAGGAAGCAAGAGAACATGTGGCACCCAGCCCCGCCCTCTCTCCCGAGAACCATAACGGCCCAGTTGCAGCCACATCAATACAGCCGCTGCCCCACAGAGATGTCCAGGGTGGAGGGTGAGCATGTCGCCTGGGACCCCCCACTCCTGATCTCCCGTCCAGAGAACTGTCCGTCCTGCCCCACAACAAGGCATCAAGTGAGAGGCTTCAGTTAGACTTCTGAGAGGACTTCCAGCAAGGCTGGATAGGTGTTGCGGTCAGGAGTAGGTGAGCGAGTCCAGATCTTCCGGTGGCCGCCCCTCCAGCTCCCACGGGTCTCTGGTCCATGCAGTCTATCACTCTGCTCCAATGGATGCTCCCACCGTGTCTGCTCCTCTTCCCAGCTCACCTGGGAGGGAGCTCCCGAAGGGCTGGGACCACCTTTTCCTCACCTCTGTGCCCCTCCCCCAGCCTCTGGACAGGCGCTTGAAATACACAGAAGAAAGGTGGTAGAAAGGGCCGGCTCTGTGGTACGTTAGGCTGAGCCTTCACCTCCGGCATCCCAGGTGGGTGCTGGTTCAAGTCCCAGCTGCTCCACTTCCAATCCAGCTCTCTGCTGTGGCCTGGGAAAGCAGTAGGAGATGGCCCAGGTCCTTGGACCTCTGCACCCATATGGGAGACACGGAGGAGGTTCCAGGCTCCTGGTTTTGGATCGGCCTAGCTCTAGCCATTGTCAGCAATTTGGGGAGTGAACCAGCAGATGGAAGATCTCTCTCTCTCTCTCTCTCCCTCTCTGTAACTCTACCTCTCAAACAATAAATACACAAATAAATCTTTTTTAAAAAGAAAAGAAAAGTGGTGGGGGAAAGGTCCTAAGTGCCAGGTGGGTCTGAAGCTCTCCAAGGTCAGCTGTCCACGCGCACACTGCGAGACCCAGCACTGACGCAGCAGGGCTGGCGCAGAGCCGAGCACCCGCGCTTCCACAGGACCCCTCCCCAGCAATGCCGCTGCTCCAGGGCCGCACTTCGAGAAGCAAGGAGCGGGCACAGCCTCCCATGTCACCGGGGGAAGGAGGCCCAGAGATTTAAAGACAGAACCAACAAGACAGCGCTGTCATCACCACCCCTGCCCGGTTAGCAACCACTGTGGTCACTGTCATTGTAGCCTTGTCACCGGAGCCCTCGGGCCTCCGCCTGAAAGGAACACAGGGGGATGCCCCTGCGGAGGCAGAGTACTAAGTCAGAGTCCAAAATCACCCGCTGATAAGGGCTAGGCTAGTGTCAGGACCTGAACCCTGCTCCAGGTCCAGACCCCACAGGCTTAACCAGGACTCGCCACAACCCACTTACAGCTTACACCAACCTGCCAACAACTTTCCTAGAGAATTCCAAATCCAGCAGTCTCATTCCTTTTTTTTTAAAACTTCTTTATGGGTGAGGCAGAGAAAAACAGCAAATAAGCTCCTAGGTGCTTCTTCTTTTTCTTCTTCTTTTTTATTTGACAGGCAGAGTTAGACAGTGAGAGAGACAGAAAGAAAGTTCTCCTTCCGTTGGTTGACCCCCCAAATGGCTGCCACAGCCAGCACGCTGTGCCTATCCAAAGCCAGGAGCAGGTGCTTCCTCCTGTCTCCCATTGGGTGCAGGGTCCAAGCACTTGGGCCATCCTCCACTGCACTCCTGGGCCACAGCAGAGAGCTGGACTGGAAGAGGAGCGACCAGGACTAGAACCTGGTGCCTATATGGGATGGCGGCACCGCAGGCGGAGGATTAACCAAGTGAGCCACGGCACCGGCCCAGTGCTTCTTCACTATCCACATGCTCACAGCAGCCCCCGCCAAGGTCCAAAGCCAGGAATCAGGAGCTCTATTCAGGTGTCCCCCGCGGGTGGCAGGGGCCCAAGCATGAGTCAGGAGCTGGAGCCAGGCTTCGAACCTGGGTGCTGCCATGTGAGACGGGGTGTCCTAAGTCAGAGGCTGCATGTTCACTCCCCAGCATGGAGGACAAGCTCGCAGCACCCTCAGCCTAAAGGCCCCAGGCGGCCTGCCTTCCTTTCCCCACACCACAGCCAGCATCACCGGGCCCTCCTCGGGCCTCCCTGGCTGCAGAACAAGTGCCTGCATTAATCCTGCATGTCCACACCACAGCTCTGCCTCCCCAACCCAGGGACAAAGGACAATGACATAAACTCCATGTGTACCCCACAGTGACTCTGGGTTGGCACTCGCAAGCAGGGTCTGTCTCCCCCATCAGACTGGGAAGTCAAAGAGCAGTCAGTCAGTCCCCAGCACAGGGCCTGCCCAGAGACAGGGTTCGGTGCCTGACTGGTAAACGAATGCATCCCTGAATCGGTGTGCAGGCGAATGAGGAAACGCAACGAGTGAATTCAGGAACTCCTTCTGCTGGGCCTTCAGCCCTCCCAGATGGGACCACCAGTTGTTTGGGCAAGAGGGGACCACTGACATCATCCGCTCAAGCTTCCACTTCCAGCAGTCCCAGCTGAAGCCCTCCAGGAGCCAGAACCTACTATAGCTACACACACACACACACACACACGCACGCACGCACACGGCCCCTTATCTCTCCTGAGGCTTTTTCTTTTAAACTGGCTGAGCTGTGCTCCTTTCCCGCTTTCGGCTTTGAGCAAGAGGGCAGCAGAGAAGAGACGGAGCCCCCAGAGCATCCTGCCCGCGCCCCACTGGGCACGCAGAGCCTGGAACACCGCAGATACCCAGCGAGCACCCAGAGAATGAATGAACGGGAGCTGAGTGCAGAGGCACAGGGAAGCCGCGCGTGCGAGAAGGGAGGAAAGGCAGGTGTGGAAAGGCAGGATCAAAGGCAGGAAGGAGAAGCCAGGTAAGCAGGGGCAGGTCACCCCTCCCGCGCCCCCAGCGGGACGCCCGTGCTTCCTGCTTCGGGGCACCCTTGGGCAGTAAAGGGAAGTTGTGAGCAAAGTGGGGGAGGGAGGAAAGGCAGAGGAACAAAGGGGCGGTGATGCCAGGAGGAGAGGAAGTGGCGCTGACCTGGCCCAGCCACTCCTTTAGGAGGCAAGGAGGGAGCGAGGGGAGCCGGGAGAAGCCAGGTAAGCAGGGAGGAGGTCAGCGCCGGGGGCCTGGACAGAGCGGCCATGGGGGCCAAACTCAGGGCGGAAGCCCAGAGGAGTGGCCCTAGGCAGCTGGACCCTGAGCCCCAGCCCACCCAGCAAAGTTAGATATGTCCTCCCTCTCCCCTCCACCCAACTCCTCCTGCCCAGTCGGACTCTGCTTCCCCCACCACGTGGCCCCGGGGCTGCGGGTCTGCACCTTGCCTAGTTCTTGGACTTGGCCCCTGCCCAGGAACTGCTCACAACCAGGGCTCCTGTTTCTCTCTCTCTCTCTCTCTCTCTCTCTCTCTCTCTCTCTCTCTCTCACACACACACACACACACACACACACACACACACACACACACACCACTTCCCAAGGGAATCTGTGCAGGCTGCACCCTACACACTCTGAGTCTTGTGCCCCTGGGGCAAGCTTCTGCAGCCAGTGTGGGACCCCATCCCAGCCAAGCGAAAGGCCCGCCCCCTTCAGGCCCCAGCGGCTGCCTGGGGCAGACGTGCCTAGGGGGAGTCCTGGGGCGGGGCAGGGGACGGAGCAGGAGCCAACCCGGAAATGAGGTGCTTGCGGCGCGAGGCAGGGGCTTACCCTGGCGGTGGGAAACTCCAGGCCCTACGGCCGGAGGACCCAGCCCCGAGCGAGTTCAGCGAGTTCTCGGCGAGAGGTTCGGGACCCGCCTCCGGGGTTGCAGAGGAAAGTGTGATGGAGGAGGCGCGGCAGGCGGAGGCGAAGGCGGGAGCGGCCCGGCCAGTTCCGGACCAGGCTGCTCTGGCGCCCTCCCTGGCGCGGGTGGGGCGGCCCCGGCTGCCCGGCCTGCGGATCCCCAGGGCCAGGCCCCCGGCCCGCCACGCTTCCGCCCCCGCCCAGGGCAGAGGGAAAGGCAGCACCGGGCCGGGCAGAGCGCGCCCTAGCCGCCTCCCTGTTACTGCTCACGCAGCCCCTCGTAGAATCTGCTTTGTCCACACCTGTGCTGAGCACCTACTATGCGCCCAGCCCCGCGCTGGGGGCCGGGTTGAGGTTCCTAACCGGACACGGCTGCCCTGGCCCTTTCTGGCGTTGATAGAAAGAAGATAAAAATGCATGGCTCTCTACAGCACAAGAAAATGAAAACCACTCCTCTCCCCACCTACCCTCCACCTCCCACACCCCCACCCCCACCCCACCCCCGCGCACGGCTCATAGAGGGAAGCTCTGTTCCGGGTCTGCAGGGCTTGAAATTTGCGGACTTGGAGGACCAGGCTGGGGCCCCTCCCCCATGTGTGCGGGCAGGGCGCCTTACACACGAAAGAAATTACACACACACACACACACACACACACACACTGAAGTCATGGCAGGAGTGCGCCCCACCCCACCCCTCAGAGAGGCAGGGCTCACCCTGGCCCAGACACCCTGGAGAGAAAAGGGCAGTTGGTGAACAGAGAGAGCCACTGTGCTGAGCCACGCGGAGCAGCCCTCCTCAGGGGACCTCTGTGTCACAGAAGTGGGGACCCCTTTATCTCTTGCCTCAGCCACACTCTTAGGCGGGGAGCAGCAGGGTGGGGATGGTGAGCGCCCCACACCTGGGTCTGCCCGGTTGGCCCTTATCTGGCCCAGCTGGCTGTGCTGATGCTGGAGCCACCGTGGAGCAGAGGCCCCAGGTGTCAGCAACAGCAAATGACCTCCAAGACCACTTCCAGGGGCCAGCGCTGTGGCCCAGCCAGTTAAGCAGCAGCCTGCAGCGCCAGTCCCAGCTGCTCCATTTCCGATCCAGCTCTCTGCTACGGCCTGGGAAAGCAGTGGAGGATGGCCCAGGTGCTTGGGTCCCTGCACCCACAATGGGAGACCCGGAAGAAGCTCCTGAATGCTGGCTTCAGATTGGCCCAGCCCCAGCCATTGTGGCCATTTGGGGAATGAACCAGTGGAAGAAAGACTCCTCTCTCTCTCTCTAACTCTGCCTTTCAAATACATATATAATCTTCCAAGTTTCCACGGAAACAGATGCGACTGGTGGGCTCTGCAGGAAGGGTCTTCCCACACTGGCAGGATGGCTCTGGCTGGCATAAACCGCAGTTTAATCTAATGTGATAAAGTGGTCAACCCCAAGATGTTTGGAGTAACCTTTGAAAAAGGTGACCATGGGGCTGGCATTTGGCCTTGCAGTTCAGACTCTCGGATTCCAGCCCTGGCTCTGGCTCCCAATTTCAGCTTCCTGTTAACACAGACCCTGGGAGCAGACCCTGGGAGCAGACCCTGGGAGGCAGCGATGGCTCAGTTGATTGGGTCCTTGCCATCCACACAGGAGACCTGAATTGAGTTCTGGCTGTAGGCTTCAGCCGAGCCTAGTCCTAGCTGCTGCAGGCACTTAGGGAGTGAGGCAGAGGATGCACACTCTCTCTCGTCCTCTGTCTCTGTCTCTGTCTCTGTGTGTCTGTCTCTCTGTGTGTGCCTGTGTCTCTCTGCCTCTCAAAAAAATGTTTAAAGTGACCGTCATGGAACATTGTTTCATAATCTAGTATTTCTCCCAGTGATTATCAGAACCCTCCATGATTTTCATTGCTATGTAGTATTCTCCTTATAGATCCTTAAACTTACTTTTAAAATTCTGGGTGCCGCGGTTCAATAGGCTAATTCTCTGCCTGCGGCGCCGGCACCCCAGGTTCTAGTCCCAGTTGGGGCACCGGATTCTGTCCTGGTTGCTCCTCTTCCAGTCCAGCTCTCTGCTGTGGCCCGGGAAGGCAGTGGAGGATGGCCCAAGTGCTTGGGCCCTGCACCTGCATGGGAGACCAGGAGAAGCACCTGGCTCCTGGCTTTGGATCAGCGTGGTGCGCCAGCCGCAGCGCGCCAGCCGCAGCGGCCATTGAGGGGTAAACCAACGGTAAAAGGAAGACCTTTCTCTCTGTCTCTCTCTCTCACTGTCCACTCTGCCTGTCAAAAAAAAATTCTTTCTGTCTTTCCAGTTTCATTGAGATACACAGTCTTCCCTTAGTACCTAAGGAAGATTGGCTTCAGGACCCCTTTAGATACTGAAATCCACAGATGCGTGTATCCTTTATGCAAAGTGGCACAGTGTTTGGTGGGCATTTAGCCTGGGGCTTTAGATGCCACTTGGGGTACCACCATTGCATATGGGAGTGCCTGGGTTCAAGCCCTAGTTGTGCCCCCAATTCTAACTCCCTGCCGATGTGCACCCTGGGAGGTAGCAGGTGATGGCCCCCATACTTGGGTTCCTGCCGCAAATGTGGGAAACCTGAATTGACTTTTAGGCTCCTGGCTTCGGCCTGGCCCAGCCCCAGCTATTGCATGCACTTGGAAAGTGAACCAGAAGATGGAAGGTATCTGTTTCCGTCTCTGTCTCTCTGTATCTTTCTGCCTTTCAAATAAAATTAAATCTTGGGGCCAGTGCCATGGCACAGTAGGTTAATCCTCCCCCTGCAGCACTGGCATCCCATATGGACGCCAGTTCTAGTCCCGGCTGCTTCTCTTCCCATCCAGCTCTCTGCTATGGCCTGGGAAAACAGTAGAAGATGGCCCAGGTGCTTGGGCCCCTGCACCCACATGGGAGACTGGGAGGAAGCTCCTGGCTCCTAGTTTCGGATCGGTGCAGCTCCACTGTTGCGGCCATTTGGGGAGTGAACCAACAGAAGGAAGACCTTTCTCTCTCTCTCTCCCTCTCACTGCCTGACTCTACCTCTCAAATAAATAAATAAAATCTCTTAAAATTAAATCTTTTAAGCAAATGAATACATTTATAAAATTAAAAGATAAGCTTATTTTGCTACAAAATTTTTTGAAATTTATGAATGTAAGGTGGTCTTTAAAAAGCTCCTGGAGAGAGCCAGCACTGTGGCTTAGTGGGCTAAGCCTCTTCCTACAGCGCCAGCATTCCTTATGGGTTCAAGCCCTGGCTGTTCCTTTTCGCATCCAGCTCTCAGCTATGGCCTGGGAAAGCAGAGGAAAATAGCCCAAGATACCCATGTGGGAGACCCCAGGTGGAGCTCTCAGCTCCTGGCTTCAGCACTGGCCATTGCAGCCATTTAGGGAGTAACTCTGCCTTTCAAATAAAATAAACAAATCTTTAGAGAAAGAAAACACAGCACAGATTATTGCAAATAAATACTGAAAAGATACTTAACATCATTTGTGAGTTGTGGGTTGAAATCCATCCTATATCACTATGAGTCCACTGCAATGGGTAAGATTAAACCCGCCGACCGTACCAAGTACCGGTGCAGATGTGGAGAAACTGGAGTTCTCACGCGCTGCTGGCAGAAATGTAAAAAGAACCCTAGCATCCTGCAAAAATGCTGGCCATTTGAAAAATGTCTGTCTTCTGACCTGGCCGTTCTATTGCTGGGTATCTCCCAAGAGAAATGAAATGTGGCCACACATGGTTTTGAACACAAATGGGCATGCCAGCTTTGCCTGTCCACTGGCCCGAAACTAAAACAGCTTACCACCTGTGACTCGGTGAGTGGATGACCAGACATGGCACATCCCGGTGGTGGGACGCCACTCAGCATGGAAGGGACCTGACTGCGGATGCCAATGGCAACATCCATGAGTCACAGGCCCGTGGTGCTGAGTGCCCCGAGCCAGACGAGAGAGGCCGCGCGCTGCAGGGTCTCACGCCTGCAGAACTATCAGAATGCGAGCTCATCTCCGGGGACAGAGGCAGGTCACTGTTCCTGGGGGTGGGGCCACGTGGAAGGTTTGGGGGTGATGCATATCCTCCTTACCTTAATTGTGATGATGTTTTCAAAAATGAGAGTACCCCCAAAAGTGGGTGGAGGAGCCGGCATTGTGGTGCAGTGTGTTGGGCCACTGCCTGTGACGCCAGCATCCCATGTGAGTGTGTGTTCATGTCCCAGCTGCTTCACCTCTGATCCAGCTCCCTAAAATGCACCTAGGAAAGCAGTGGAGGATGGCCCAAGTGCTTGGGCCCCCATCACACACAGATCCTGATGGAGCTGCAAGCTCCTGGCTTCAGCCTGGCCCAGCTCCAGTTATTGCAGCCATTTGGGGAGTGAACCATCAGATGGAAGACCTCTCCCCCCACCCCCGTATAACTTTGACTTTCGAATAAATAACTAGATCTCTAAAATAACTAAATAAATCCTGATGAAAAATGGACTTAAGAGATGCTTGCTGCAAAAAATTTGAAATCTATGCATGCAAAAACTCTTCAAACAGTTCATGGAAATGGTAACTATGAAAAAACTATGCAGAAATTGAAGAACTTTGGCACCAACATAAAAACCCTTGAATTTCATTTTACTATGAATTTTGTTAAAGTGTCCTTATATACCAAAACACTATGTTCACATCCAAACGAAAGGATAAACAGATTGGGGGAGGGGGGCCACACACTCAGAGGAATAGAACACAGCCGCGAAAAGGAAGGACAGCTGCAACGTGGACAACCTTGAGGGCGCTGTGCCACAAAAATAAGCCCGGCCCAAGCAAGCCGTCACTGTGCAATTTCGCTGTGTGAACTGGAGTAGTGAATTCAGAGCCAGAGTCGGGGTGCCAGGGACCGGAAGGAAGGGGAAACAGCCGAGCTGTTCAGTGGGTGCAGAGTTTCTGTTTTGCAAGAAGGAAAATACTGATGACTGGTTCCCTAGCATTATGAATATATTTAGCTGTACTCACTGTTGACTTAGAAATGGTTAAGATGGGGACCCAGCGCTGTGGCGTTGCAGGTTAAGCTGCTGCCTGCAGTGCTGGCATCCCACATGGGCGCCAGTTTGAGTGCCAGCTGCTCCACTTCTGATCCAGCTCTCTGCTATGGTCTGGGAAAGCAGAAGAAGATAGCCCAAGTCCTTGGGCCCCTGCACCCACATGGGAGACCCGGAGAAAGCTCCTGGCACCTGGCTTCTGATCGGTGCAGCTCCTGCTATTGTGGCCATTTGAGGAGTGAACCAGCAGATGGAAGACTCTCTCTGCCTCTCCTCTCTCCGTGTAATTCTGACTTTCAAATAAATAAATAAAAATTTTTTAAAGAAATGGTTAAGATGGTAAATTTTATGGCATGTATTTGTGACCATAATTTTTTTGTTTGTTTGTTTTTTGACAGGCAGCATGGACAGTGAGAGAGAGAGAGACAGAGAGAAAGGTCTTCCTTTACCATTGGTTCACCCTCCAATGGCTGCCGCGGCCAGCACGCTGCGGCCAGCGCACCGTGCTGATCCAAAGGCAGGAACCAGGTACTTATCCTGGTTTCCATGGGGTGCAGGGCCCAAGGACTTGGGCCATCCTCCACTGCACTCCCAGGCCACAGCAGAGAGCTGGCCTGGAAGAGGGGCAACCGGGACAGAATCCGGTGCCCCGACCAGGACTAGAACCCGGTGTGCCGGCGCCACAAGGCGGAGGATTAGCCTAGTGACTCACGGCGCCAGCCATAATTTTTAAATAGAAGGTTATTTTAGTGTATTCTGGTTCTGTTGGATATGTTTTCCAAATGTTGTTTCCAAATCTGTGGGTCGTCTTTTCATTTTCAGAGTTGTATCTGTGGAAGAGTAAACTTAAAAATTTTAATTAAATCCAATTTATTGATTTTTAAAAATTTTACAGCATAATTTTTTGTGTCCTAATCAAGAAATCTTTTCCAGGGGCCAGCGCTGTGGTGTAGTAGGTTAAGCACCTGCCTGCAGTGCTGGCATCCCATATGGGCCCTGGTTTGAGTTCCAGCTGCTCCACTTCTGATCCAGCTCTCTGCAGTGGAAGATCACCCAAGTGCTTGGGCCCCTGCACCCACGTGGGAGACCCAGAAGAAGCTTCTGGCTCCTGGCTTCATATTAACTCAGCTCCAGCTGTTGCTGCCATTTGGGGAGTGAACCGCAGATGGAAGATCTTTCTCTCTGTCTCTCCCTCTCTCTGTCTGTATCTCTGCCTCTCAAGTAAATAAATAAATATTTAGAAAAAAAGAAATATTTTCCAAATCCAGGTCTCTAAGATTTTCTCCTAGAAGTTTTTTAGCTCTTACAAGACATCAATCTATTTAGAGTTAATTTTTGTATTTAGTAAGAACACAGGTTCTTTAAAAAATATATATGGCTCTCTGGTTGTTCCAGCACAATTTTTTTTAAAGATTATCATTTTCCCCAATAAACTGCTTTGGCACTATTTTCAAGAGTTGATTGAGGGTCTGGGCTGGTGCTGTGGCATAGCGGGTAAAGCCACCGCCTGCAGTACCACCATCCCATATGGGTGCTGGTTCGAGTCCTGGCTGCTCCACTTCCAAACAAGCTCTCTGCTATGGCCTGGGAAAGCAGTAGAAGATGGCCCAAGTCCTTGGGCCCCTGTACCCATGTGGGAGACCTGGAGGAAGCTCCTGGATCCTGGCTTCAGATAGGCCCAGTTCTGGCCGTTGCAGCCAATTGGGGAGAGAACTAGCGGATGGGAGACCTCTCTCTCTCTGCCTCTGCCTCTCTGTCACTCTGCTTTTCAAATAAATAAGTAAATCTTTAAAAAAAGAGTTGATTGACCATGTATGGGAGCCTTTTTGGAATTTCTGCCTTGATCTGTTAATCTATATGTTCATCTATGTATCAATCTATATTTATCTATTTTTAAAATATTTAAGGCCGGCGCCACGGCTCACTAGGCTAATCCTCCGCCTAGCCGCGCCGGCACACCGGGTTCTAGTCCCGGTCAGGGCGCCGGATTCTGTCCCGGTTGCCCCTCTTCCAGGCCAGCTCTCTGCTGTGGCCAGGGGGTGCAGTGGAGGATGGCCCAGGTGCTTGGGCCCTGCACCCTATGAGACCAGGAGAAGCACCTGGCTCCTGGCTCCTGCCATCGGATCAGCGCGGTGCGCCGGCCGCAGCGGCCATTGGAGGGTGATCCAACGGCAAAGGAAGACCTTTCTCTCTGTCTCTCTCTCTCACTGTCCACTCTGCCTGTCAAAAAAAAAATTATTTATTTATTTGAAAGTTACAGAGAGAGAGGGAGAGACAGAGAGAGATCTTTCATCTGCTGGTTCACTCACTCCCCAGATGGCTACAATAGCAAGGATTGAGCCAAGCTGAAGCCAGGAGCTGGGAGCTTCATCCTGGTCTCTCACATGGGTGGCAGGGGCCTAGACACCAAGGCCATCTCCCACTGCTTTTTCTAGGCCATTAGCTGGGAGCTGCATTGGAAGCAGAGCAGCTAGGACATGAACCGGCACCAGTGTGCACCCATACGTTAATGCACCAGGGTCAGCAGTGGAGTTGGCAAGACTCGAATCAGCCACTCTGATGTGGGATGTAGGTGTCCCAAGGGGCTGCTTAACTCACAATGCCCGCCTCTGTATTTCTTATCTTAAAGCTATGACCACATTTTCCCAAACTCCATAACATATAACAACTCCTGAAATCAAGTGATGTAAGTCCTCCAACTTGGCTTTTCTTTATCAAAATTGTTTTGATTGGTTTGAGTCCTTTGCATTTCATTTAACTTCCAGAATCTGCTTGTCAATTTTTTTTTCTTAAGATTTACTTATTTATTTGAATGGCAGAGTTACAGAGAGGGAGAGAGAGAGAGATCCTCCATCTGCTGGTTCACTCCCCAGATGGCCACAGGAGCTTCTTCCAGGCCTCCCACAAGGGTGCAGGGGTGCAAGCACTTGGGCCATCTTCCACTGATTTTTCCCAGGCACATTAGCAGGGAGCTGGATTAGAAGTGGAGCAGCCGGGACTAGAATTGGAGGCCATATGGATTGCCAGCATCGCAAGCAGCAGCTTATCTAACTATACCACAACACTGGCCCTGTCAATTTCTTTTTTAAATTCCACTTGGATTTTTTTTAAGGATTTTATTTATTTACTTAAGAGGTAGAGTTACAGACAGTGAGAGGGAGAGACAGAAAGAGAGGTCTTCCCTCCGCTGGTTCACTCCCCAGATGGCCACAACTGCCAGAGCTGCACCGATCCGAAGCCAGGTGCCTCCTCCCAGTCTCCCACATGGGTGCAGGAGGCCATGCACTTGGGCCGTCTTCTACTGCTATCCCAGGCCATAGCAGAGAGCTGGATCAGAAGAGGAGCAGCCGGGACTAGAACCAACACCCTTATGGGATGCCAGAGCTGCAGGCTGAGGATTAACCCACTGCACCACGGTGCCGGTCCCCAATTGGATTTTGATTGGAGTTGTATCAAATCTGTAGGTTATTTTTAGAAGAACTGATGTTGATACTATTTAATCTTCTGACCTGGGAACGCGGTATATCTCTCCATCTATTTAGGTTTTCTTTCATTCCTCATTGCAATTCTGTAATTTTCAGCAACAGTTTGTACACATCTTCTGTCAAGTTTATCCCCATGTATTTCATGTATTTATACTATTTTAAGTTTCTTTTCGCATTTCAATCTCAGCTAGAACATGGCCAGCACATAGAAGCCCAGCTGACTTTTACACCCTAAGTGTGTGTCTCAAAACTGACCGAACCCCCTCTAGTGATATTTTGTTGATGTTCATGCTGTCTGCCGATGAAGGCAGTTTTAGCTCTTTGTTTCCAATCTGTGTCTTTATTTATTTATAGATGTCTTCCAACTTATGAATATTTGATTCATCCCGTACAGATGAACACTCTCACCTCGCCCCACCACTCCTCCTTGATTCTGGATTCCATTATCACTGTTCCATAGAGTCTTGTGCTCTCTTGCGCTGTCTTACCTGAGCCCACGTAAAACCCATTATCGAGGGAGACTTAGAGAGACCTAGCTGGAGACTGGGGATTTCGCTATAACGAAGCACCAGGCAGAGCCCTTACAACACCCTGATAGCGATGCTGCTTCCAATGAGAAGCTCAGAGACAGAATTCAGAGTAGCTGGGATTTGAACCCAGGCACTCTAGTTATGGGATCTGGGCACTGAGCCACGTGCCAGCCCCAGGGATAAGTTTGTTGTAGATTCCTTTATCAGGTTGAGGAAGTTCCATTCTTTGTAGTCCTACTTTGCTGAAAGTTTTTATCTTGACGGATACTAGATTTTATCAAATGCCTTCTCCATATCTATGGAGACAGGCACTTGTTTGTCTTTTCTAGTCTGTGAATGTGGTGGACTGTATTGCTATATTTTCAGATGGTAAAGTAACTGTTCATTCCTGGAATATTATATTGTATAGTGACATATTTTACATTTTGTATATTGGTGTTTATGATTTGTTAAGATTTGGCTAAGAATTTTTACATCTATTTCCTTATGACTGTTGTTCTACAGATTTCCTTCCTTGTGATATTTTTACCTGGTTTTGATTTGAGAGTGATGCCAGCCACCTAGAAGGAGTTAGGAAGTGTTTCCTTCTCTTCACCTTTCCAAAAGAGATTCTGAATCTTTTATTCCTTAAAATAGAAGGAATTTTATTTTATTTTGGTAGAATTCAGCAGTGAACTCATTGTTATGTGAAGTAGGTTTATGGGAAGCTTTTTCTTGAGAATTATTATTTTATTTGAAAGGCAGAGTTATATAGAAAGAAGAGGGTTGAGAGAGAGAGAGAGAGAGAGAGAGAGAGGTATCTTCCATCCCAAATAGCCACAGCCAGGAGCTTCTTCTGGGTCTCCCACATGGGGCCCAATTATTTGGACCAATCTTCCATTGCTTTTCCAGGAGCCGGATCAGAAATGTAGCAGCCAGGACTCAAGCTGGCACCCATATGGGATGCTGGCATTGCAGGCAGCAGTTTAACCTACAGTGCCACAATGCCGGTCCTTTTGTGGAAAAATTTTTTAAGATTAATTGTTTTTTATTTATTTGAAAGACAGAGTTACAGAGCTAGAGAAGAGAGAGAGAGAGAGAGAGAGAGAGAGAGAGAGAGAGAAGTCTTCCATCCACTGGTTCATTCCCCAAATGGCTGCAACAGCTGGAGCTGAGCCGATCCAAAACCAAGAGCCAGACGCACCTCACCTAGGCCATCCTCTGCTACTTTCCCAGGTGCATTAGCAGGGAGCTGGATTGGAAGTGGAGCAGCCAGGACTTGAACTGGCACTCATTCGGGATGCCAGTGCTGCAGGCTAGGGCTTCAACCACCTGCACCACAGCACCAGCCCCTCTAGGAAACTTGTAAACTAAACATTCATTTTCCTTAATATATACAGAGCTACTGAGTTGTCTATTTTTTTCTTAAATGTGCTTTGGTACTTTGTATCTTTCTACATCTCATCAAAAGACTCTAAGGGGACGGTGCTGTGGCGTAGCGGCTAAAGCCGCCATCTGCAGTGCCGGCTTCCCATATGGGCAGCGGTTCAAATCCCAGCTGCTCCACATCCGATCCAGCTCTCTACTATGGCCTGGAAAAGCAGTAGAAGATGGCCCAAGTGCTTGGGCCCCTGCATCCATGTGGGAGACCTAAAAGAAACTCCTGGTTCCCGGTTTCGGATTGGCACAGCTCCAACTGGGAAGTGAACCAGCGGATAGAAGACCTCTCTCTCTCTCTCTCTCTCTCTCTGCTGCTTCTGCTGCTGCTGCTGCTCTTTCTCTGTGTAACTCTGACTTTCAAAAAATACATAAATCTTTGAAAAAAATAATCCAGGGGCCAGTACTGTGGTGTAGCAGGTAAAACCGCTGCCTGTAGTGCCAGCATCTCAAATGGGCGCCAGTTAGAGTCCCAGCTGCTCCACTTCCGATCCAGCTCTCTACTGTGGCCTGGGAAGGCAGTGGAGGATGGCCCAAGTCTTTGGGCCTTGCACCTGTGTGGGAGACCCAGAAGAAGCTCCTGGCCCCTGGCTTCAGATAGCGCAGTTCCGCCCATTGGGGCCATCTGGGGAGTGATGGAAGACTTCTCTCTCTCTGCCTCTTCTTTTCTCTCTCTGTAACTCTGTCTTTCAAATAAATAAACAAATCTTTAAAAAAAAATTTTAAATCCAAATATATTGATGTGATGTTATTCATAATATTCTCTTATTCTCTAATGAATATCGATCAAACCTGTAGTGCTCTCCCCTCTATCATTTGTGAGATTGGTAAATTGGGTCTTTTTTCTTTTTCTTGATCAGCCTGGCTAGAGGTTGATCTATGTCATTAATCTCCTCAAAATATTAGATTTTTGTTTCACTGGCTTTTCCTATTGCTTTTCAATTTTATATTTATTAATTTCTATTTTTATCTTTGTTACATCCTGTCATCTGCTTACCTCAGTTCAGTGTGCTTTTCATTTTCTGGTTTCATAAAAGCAGAAGTTTGGTAATTTATGAAAGACCTTTCTTTTTTCTAATATAACTGCTTGACACTATATATTTCCTCAAATACTGCTTTAGCTGCATCCCCCCAAAAGGTAATATTGTGTTTTTGTTTTCATTCATGTTGAAATATATTTAGATGATTTTTTAAAATATTTATTTATTTATTTACTTGAAAGAGTTACACAGAGAGAGGAGAGGCGGAGACAGAGAGAGAGGTCCTCCATCCACTGGTTTATTCCCCAACTGGCCGCAACGGCTGGAGCTGCACCTATCCGAAGCCAAGAGCCAGGTGCTTCTTCCAGTCTCCCACGTGGGTACAGGGGCCCAAGGACTTGGGCCATCTTCTACTGCTTTCCCAGGCCACAGCAGAGAGCTGGATTGGAAGTGGAGCAGCCGGGACTAGAACTGGCCCCCATATGGGATGCTGGTGCTTCAGGCCAGGGTGTTAACCAGCTGCGCCACAGCGCCGGCCCCCCATCCACTTTTATACTCCCAAAATGGCTGCAAAGGCAGGGCTGGGCCAGGCCAAAGCCAGGAATCAGGAACTCTATTCTGATGGGTGGCAAGGACCCAAGCACATGGGCCATCATCCACTACTCTCCCAGGTGCATTAGCAGGGAACCCAACTGGCAGTGGAGAAGGGACTCATATGGGATGCCAGCATGGCAGGCAGCAGTTTAACCCACAATGCCGGCCACAGATTGAAATAACTTCTCATTTTTCTTATGACTTCTTCTTGACTTACTTAGAAGTATGTTGTTTCATCTTAGGAGAATATTTAATCAAGGAGGTGAAAGATCTGTACTCTGAAAATTGTCAAACACTGATTAAATAAATTGAAGAAGATATAAATAAATGGAAAGATATACCATGTTCATAAACTGGAAGAATTAATACTATTACAATATCCATATGGGAACTGGCACTGTGGTGTGGCAAGTAAACATGCTGTCTGTTGAGGCTGGCGCTGTGGCATAGCGAGTAAAGCCGCTACCTGCATTGCCAGTATCCCATATGGGTGCCAATTCGAGTCCTGGCTGCTCTACTTCCGATCCTGCTCTCTGCTATGGCCTGGGAAAACAGTAGAAGTTGGCTCAAGTCCTTGGAACCCTGCACCTGTGTGGGAGCCCTGGAAAAAGCTCCTGGCTCCTCGCTTCAGATCGGTGCAGCTCCTGGCTTCAGATCAGTGCAGCGCCGGCCACTGTGGCCAACTGGAGAGTGAACCAGCAGATGGGAGACCTCTCTCTTAGACAGTGAGAAATAGAGACAGAGACAGGTCTTCCTTCCACTGGTTCACTCCCCTAAAGGCCGCTACGGCCAGCGCTGTGCCGATCCGAAGCCAGGAGTCGGGTGCTTCCTCCCGGTCTCCCATGTGGGTGCAGGGCCCAAGCACTTGAGCCACCCTCCACTGCCTTCCCAGGCCACAGCAGAGAGCTGGACTGGAAGAGGAGCAACCAGGACAGAATCCGGCACCCCAACCGGGACTAGAACCTGGGGTGCCAGCGCCACAGACGGAGGACTAGCCAATTGAGCCACAGCGCTGGCCAAGTTCTATAAAAATTCTAATGATATTTTTCACAGAAATAGACAAAAATCTGAAAACTTACACAGAACCACAATAGACACCAAACAGCTAAGGCAATCTTGAAAAAAAGAACAAAGAGGGAGAGAGAGAGAGAGAGAAAGAGAGAGAGAGAGAGAGAGAGAGAGAGAGAGATTCTCCATCTACTGGTTCACTCCCTAACTGGCTGCAACAGCCTGGTCCGGGCCAGGCAGAAGCCAGGAGCCAAGAGCTTCTTCTGGGTCTCCCACGTGGAGTACTTGGGAGCATCTTGGGCCATCTTCTGCTGCATTCCCAGCCTTTAGCTGGGAGCTGGATAGGAAGTGGAACAACCAGATTACAAACCAGTGCCCACATGGGTTGCCGGTGTTGCCAGCAATGGCCTAACCTGCTGTGCCACAATGCCAGCCCAGGCACTGAAACTCCTGAGGGGACTTGGTGTGGAACAGAGAGTGCAAGAAGACGCTGGAAGCTGAGGCCGGACCTTTCTGTGGCTGCTGGAGATGCGGCCAAGGAGGATGACGGGAAAGGCAGAGCCTCCTACAGAGCCCTGCAGCAGAGAACAGTACAGAGGGAGCTACTTCCGGAAGACAGAATCTGAGCCTGCCGGAAGGGTACACCCCAGCTCCACGCAGGGGGCCCTAAAAAGCGCCTGCCTGCTGGAATTTCAGGCCCACTGTCTGCTGCCCCAGGTCTCCTGTTCTTCTCCCTTCTAGAAAATAGTAGACCATTTACAGTAGCTAAGGGTGCAGCAGCTATGTCTCTCTCTAGTTCATTTCTCTGGCTAAAGACAAGTCAAGACCTGCCCTCGGTGCACTGCCAGAAACCCTGGCTTTGAACTTGGAGCTGTAGCTGAAAGAGACGCTCAGGTGTCTGCCTGGGTGGGGGTGGGGCTTCCGTATATAAAATACGCCTTGTGGGCAGGTGAACTCCCTTTGGAGACGAGAGAGGTGCACTATTTCAACAGTTGCTAAATACCTGCAGACACTTGCAGACATGGGCATGCCCGCACGTCCCTACCCTCTCTGAAGTTAGCAGAGCCCTCTCACTCGCTTTAGCCAATCAGCTGTGAGCGGAAGCAGCGTGTGCTTCCGGCGGCTGGTCTCTGAGACCTGCCAGCTCCCCCTGACTTGAAACGGCGTGGAGAAGGACACTCGTGCCTTCTGCCAAAGCCTTGGGACCTGGGGGCTGCACGTCACGGCAGCATAGCCGAGCCGCTCCTGGCTAGCACAGCCATCACCCCGGCGTCTCTCCTCCCTCTGCTTCTCCGCTGAAGCCCCTGTTTCCTGGATTAAGAGAGTTTTCTCTCTGGATTTACTTTGTTTTTCTGAAACATACCCGCAACAACATAAGACCACATGTGGGAGGTAAATTCTCTATGTCCTTACGTATTTGACAATCTTTTTCTTAAAAAAAAAAAGATTTATTTATTTATTTGAAAGACAGGATTGCAGAGACAAAGAGGAAGAGAGAGAGAAGGCTTCCATCCACTGGTTCACACCCAAATAGCTGCAATGGTCAGGGCTAGGCCAGGCCGAAGCCAGGAGCCTGGGACTCCATCTGGATCTCCCACATAGGTGCAGGGGCCCAAGCACTTGGGCCATCTTCCCTTGCCTTCCCAGGCACATTAGCAGGGAGTGGGTCAGAAGTGGAGCAGCTAGGACTTGAACAGGTGCACATATGGGACGTCAGCATTGCAAATGGTGGCTTTACCTGCTGCCACAGTGCTGGTCACTATTTGTTTTTAACAACTCTCAGATGCATAGAACTGGATAAATCATAACTCTGGCTTCCAGACACCATGGCTGTCTTATATTTATGTATTTCTCATTTGTGCATCCATTTATTTATCTGTAATTAATATAAACTACTTTTAGCAGTTTTACAGTTACCAAAAAAACTAAGCAACACATGTCCCCACATGTTCCCTGCCCCACAAGTTTTCACCAACAGTAACATTTTGCATTAGTAGGGGACATTTGTTCCAATCGATGAGCTAATGCAGACACATGATTGTTAACTACAAACCAGAGTTTATATTTAGGTTCACTCTTTTTTTTTAAGATTTATTTTTTATTTGAAAGGCAGAGTTATAGACAGAGAGAGGAAGAGAGACAGAAACAGAGTTAGAGGGAGAGAGAGAAAGTCTTCCATCCACTGGTTCACTCCCCAAATGGCTGGAACTGCTGGAGCTGCGCTGATCCGAAGCCAGGAGCCAGGAGCTTCTTCCAGGCTTCCCTCGTGGGTGCAGGGGCCCAAGGACTTGGGCCATCTTCTACTGCTTTCCCAGGTGCATTGGCAGGGAGCCGGATCAGAAGTGGAGCAGCCAGGTGCCCATGTGGGATGCTGGTACCACAGGTGGAGTCTTGACCTATTATGCCTCAGGTTCACTCATACATTCTATGGGTTTTTTTATTCTTTTATATTAAAAACATTTTTATTTACATGTGACACTTGTACATCGTTATGTGGTACATTGCAATATTTCAACCCATATGCACAGCATGAAGTGATCAAACTGGCATTTGGAGCCTGTGGGCTCCTCCCTTCCAGCTCTTTCTACAGGAGATGATTCACTCCTGTGAGCTGCAGTCACTTCTCTCCAGCTGTGTTTTATCAGAGTTCCTTGTTCCCTCCCCCTGTTGTATGCGTTTTGCTTTCCTGGGACAGTGCAAAAACTGGCCTGGGGTGGGAGGGACTGGGTTATGGAATGGGGCAGATTATTTGGGTGTGATGCCTGAAAACTTGGGCAGTAGTTCAGTCTTCCTTCTATAAAAAATAGGGGCAGCAGGGGGCAGCGTTGTGGTGTAGCGGGTAAAGCCGCCACCTGTAGTGCCAGCATCCCGTGTGGACGCTGGTTCGAGTCCTGGCTGCTTCACTTCCAATACAGCTCTCTGCTGTGGCCTGGGAAAGCAATAGAAGATGGCCCAGGTCCTTGGGCCACTGCACCTGTGTGGGAGACCCGGAAGAACCTCCTGGCTCCTGGCTTTGGATCATCTCAGCTCCAGCCATTGCAGCTAATTGGGGAGTAAAACAGCAGATGAAAGACCTCTCTCTCTCTCTCTCTCTCTCTCTCTCTCTGCCTCTCCTTTTCTCTCTCTCTCTCTTTCTGCCTTTCCTTTTCTCTCTGTGTAACTCTGACTTTAAAATAAATTAATTAATTAAAAAAAAAAATAGGGGCAGGAGCCGGTGCCGTGGCTCACTTGGTTAATCCTCTGCCTGTGGCGCCAGCATCCCACATGAGCACCTGGTTCTAGTCCCGGTTGCTCCTCTTCCACTCCAGTTCTCTGCTGTGCCCCCGGGGTGGGGGGCAGTGGAGAATGGCCCAAGTGCCTGGGACCCTGTGCCTGCATGGGAGACCAGGAGGAAGCACCTGGCTCCTGGCTTCGGATCAGCGTAGTTCCGCTGTGGCAGCCGTTTGGGGGGGTGCACCATCGGATGGAAGACCTTTCTCTCTGTCTCTCACTGTCTGTAACCCTACCTGTCAAATAAATAAATAAAATCTTTAAAAAAAAAATAGGGGCAGTGGTTTGGCTTAGTGGTTATCTGCCCACCACCCACACGGGAGTGCCTGGGTTCCACACCAGGCTCTGGCTCCTGACTCCAGCTTCCTACTACCACAGATCTTGGGAGACAGCAGGTGGCTCCCAGCCTGTAGGAAGTAAGTAATTCCTGCTGCCCATGTGGAAGACCCGGATTGAGTTCCCGCCTGCCTTTGACCCTGGCTCAGTCCTTGCCATTATAGGCATTTAGGGCGTGAACCAGGGCGCTCTCTGTCTCTCTCTGTCTTGCTCTCTCTCTGTCTCACCTGGAACCCCTGCTGGCCTCTGCTACTCTTCAATCAAGCACACGGTTCTCCCCGTCCCCCTGCAGGCGGTCTCCCCGGTATTCTAGCCTCTGTCTCAGCTCCGTGGTGATTTCTTCCCAAACTGTTAGTCTAACCTCTAACTGTCTGCTTCTTCTCCCCCTCTTCTCTCCTCCCCTTCCTATTAGAAATGCTTCTTGAGGGTGTGGGTCAGGCCTGCCTGCTCTCCACAGTCTCCTCAGTGTGCAGCCCCAGCGGACGATCGATGAATTCTTGTTGGATGGGTGAATGAATGAACGAACGGGATCTGAAAGCGTCTTGAGCCGCACACACGGATATTTAAATGAATTAAAAATAAGTAAGTCAGGAGTAGGTGTTTGGCGAAGCACTTAAGATGCATCCCGGGACACCAACATCCCACATGGAAGTTCCTGGTTCGAGTCCTACCTACTCCACTTCCAATCCAGCTTCCTGCTAATGCGAACCCTAAGAGGCAGCAGGTGATGGCTCAAGTACTTGGGCCCCTGCCAGCAACCCAGGAGACCTGTTAGGTAGGCAGTTAGAAATTAGCCTATGTGTGTGAGGCGGCCCGAGAGAAATGCAGTGAATGGGGCATCTGCAGAAGCAGCCCAGCATCTGCTCTTCAAAGTGCTGCCCAGACCCTGATAACCTTCCAGGTGGTCCCAGCCCTTCCCCCAGGAGACTTCTCTGGCCTGATAACAGTGAGCAATAAAACCTTTGCAGGCACCGTAGGCCCGGCGCCAGGATGCCCACACACACCACCACCCCGTCTGATAATACTGAGTAGTAAACCTGGAGAGGAATCTCCTAATTTATACTCAGGAAACCCTTTTTCCTGAAGGAGGAGGAGGGGAAGGAGAAACCTGGACCCCTTATCCCTTATAAGCCCCAGTCTAAACAAAGACTGCGCGCTCAGCTCTGCTCTCCTCTGAACCGCCCACCTGGCCCGCAGGCATATTCTCTCCATTTAACCATGTAACCTTGCACTCTCTCTCTGTCCCTCCCATTCTGACAGATGCCTGTCCCCAATAAAACCTTGCTACTTGGCTCTCTGTCACATCTGAATTCCTTCTTGTGTGAAGACAAGACGCCCCCAACTTCTCTCTGCAGACACACCTAGATTGAGTTCCAGGTTCCTGGCTTCAGCCTGGCCCAGCCTTGGCTGTTGTGGGCATTTGAGGAATGAACCAGCAGGTGGGAGAGATCTCAGCACTCCCACGGTGCTGTCCAAATAAAATGAAAAGTAAACACATAAATAAATAAACACAAGGCAGTTCCCCAGTTGTGTGGGCCACATTTCAAGTCACTGCACATGGCCAGGGGCTACTAGGGAGCAGCCCAGATAGAGCGGCATCATCATTTCAGAGCACGACCCGGCCACCTTAGGGCAGAGGTGGCTGACGAGGGCACCTGGAACAGCGGGCACAGTGTGCACCAGAACCTGCCCGTGTGACGGCGAGGGACGGCGTGCCCCGGAATAAAGATGGGGTTCAGCACCCATCTTCACAGCCCACTGGTTGTCAGGAAGTTCGGCTGAGAGCAAGGAAGACCGTCAGGGCCAACAGAGTCCTCTGAGACCCCCCTGGTCCCCTGTGTATCCTTATTAGAGGCACAGACTGTGGCCCAGAGAGGGAAAGGGACGTGTACCCCAGGTCACAGAGAAAGCCGCATACATGGGGCCAGACCCCAGGCCTCCGGGCTCCCAGGGCGTAGAGTCCGTTTCCCTGTCCCAGGTTCATGGGCGCCTCCTCGCTCCTTCCCAGCCTCCTCTCCGCACCCCCACAGCAGGCCCTCAAGCTGGCAGAGCGCCCCAGGCTGGTCCCCCCAATCTCCACTGGCTGCAGCCATCTCTCCCTCCAGCACACCCCCAGCATCTGACCCTTAGAAATTTTAGACATCCCAAGGAGAATAGCTGCTTATAACCATTTGCTAATTACACGTATGGATGTCAATTAATTCATTTAGCTAATTAGCCACTCGATGAGCACCACGCACCAAAGAACTGTAAAAGACAGGCATATGGTGAGAGAGGGGGGTGGCGGGCGCTCATGCAGCACGCGGGGATTGGGGGGCGGGCAGGGGCCCAGCTCCTCCCCACCCCCATGAGTGGAGGGAGGCAGCTTAATGGCTGTGGGAACAGAGCGCGGCTGCTGTTGCCATAAGGCGTAATGACAGCTTTCCATGAGGAGTGCTAGGAGACGCACACACGCATCACGCCACAGCCAAGCACACGTGCGTACACACACACAGAGCCACACTCAGGTACACACACAGCATGCCCATGCCTGTAAGCACAGCACACGCGCACAAACACATGCACACACACACACTTATGGACATGTGGGTCTCAGGAGATCGATCCATGGAAGTGGCCGAGTGTCACCCTCACAGAGGTGGGCGGGGGGGGATGCTCTTTCACTCCTTCCACTTTGTGCCAGGCGCTGTGCTCGGCCTGTCCGCACACAGCGGCCACTTCCTCTCCACGTAACCCCACAAAGAACGGCTACTGTGGGAAGGCTGGGCCACAAAGGAGCTAAGACCTTTGCCAGGGGCCACATAGCTGGACACAGCTGGGGTGTGGCAGAGGCAGGACAGTTCCCTCCCCCACCGCCGTGACCCCCTGCAGCAGGAGGCAAAGGAGGGGACAGTCCTCTCCACCTGCGTGTGGCTGGTGCGCTTTGGGGACTGTTGTCTCTGTAGGGGACCAACAGCTCCCAGGCTCCGTTCCACAAGCACGTAGCCTGATGAGAAAGCGGATTGATAGGAGGTGAGAGAGCGACACAGTCCCAGCTCAATCGCAGATGTCATTGTCACGAGCAAAGGAGTCCCCAGTCAGCAATCTCCACCTGTGCCAGGCCCAGCGCTCGGGACGCAGGGTGAGCCAGAGCCAGCCCGCAGCCAGGTGGGGCAGACAGAGGCTGTCAGGAGAGCTGTCACGTGGAGACCCCCACGTTTTCCCAGGGCCTTTGACCCCTCTCTTCCCACACTTGGGAGGGCTGAACTGAGATCCCTGGAAGCCCCTGCATGGGCCTCTGCTCCCGGGGTCACAGCCACGTCTCCATGACAACAGCAGGGCCTGTCCTGTCCTACAAGGCAAGAATGAATAGCCTTCATTTTGTTTTGTCTTAAATTCTCTTTCTTTGAAAAGTAGGGGGACAGAGAGAGAGATCTTCCATCCACTGGATCACTCCCTAGTGACCACATCAGCCAGGTCTGGGCCATGCCAAATCTAGGAGCCAGGAATTTCTTCCAGGTCTCCCACGTGGGTAGTAGGAGACCAAGCACTACTCATCACCTTCCAAGGCACATTAACAGGGAGCGGGATCAGAAGTGGAGCAGCCAGGACTCGAACCATCACTCATATGGGATGTGAATGTTGCTGGTGGCAGCTTAATCCGCTGCACCACAATGCAGGCTCCATATTTTGGGTTCTAGGGGGAAAGGCAAGGTTCCACAAACTGTCCCAGCCCCCACTCCCACCTCCCTTCATTTCCATTCACCAAAGTGATGATAGGGACTATGGGCAAGAGGCAAGGTTATTATTTTTTATATAATTTATTACTTTTTTTCTATTTATTTATTTTACAGGTAGAGTTATAGACAGTGTGTGTGAGAGAGAGAGAGAAGGTCTTCCTTCTGTTGGTTCACCCCCCCAAATGCCGTTACAGCTGGCACTGTGCCAGTCCGAAGCCAGGAGCCAGGTGCTTCTTCCTGGTCTCCCATGTGGGTGCAGGGGCCCAAGGACTTGGGCCATCCTCCACTGCCCTCCCCCCTCCCCCCTCCCCAGGCCATAGCAGAGAGCTGGACTGGAAGAGACGTAACCAGGACTAGAACCTGCGCCCATATGGGATGCCGGCGCCACAGGTGGAGGATTAACCAAATGAGCCACGGCGCCGGCCCCAGGCAACTCATTTGTTCAAGCACCCCACAGCTCCCCACAAAATTCCTCTGGTTGGCCGGCACCGCGGCTTACTAGGCTAATCCACCGCCTGCAGCGCCGGCATCACGGGTTCTAGTCCTGGTCGGGGCGCCGGATGCTGTCCCAGTTGCTCCTCTTCCAGGCTAGCTCTCTGCTGTGGCCCGGGAAGGCAGTGGAGGATGGCCCAGGTGCTTGGGCCCTGCACCCCATGGGAGACCAAGAGGAAGCACCGGCTCCTGGCTTCGGATCGGCGCAGCACCGGCTATGGTGGCCATTTTGGAAGTGAACCAGCAGAAGGAAGACCTTTCTCTCTCTCTCTCTCTCTCTCTCTCACTGTTTAAATCTGCCTGTCAAAAAAAAAGATTCCTCTGGTGGAGGGCTGGATGGTCTCACATACAACCCTGTAAGCGAAAAACAAAACAAAACTCCCAAATCCTGCAGCTCATGTCCCAGCTCACGTCAGCACCGCACCCTCAGCCGCTGAAGTCTGCTGCGAGTGGCAGGAAACCCAGCAGAGAGGAAAGGCATGGGCCAGGTGCCCTGAGTCGTGGCGCTGGGCGGCTCCGCCGACGTGGACACATCATCAGGACGGCCTCTCCCCAGCAGCTGCTCCCGCTCACTTCCGAGCGCCGGCCCCGCCCTAAGCCTCTCCACCTGCGACAGGGCACGGTGGCAGCTTCTCCAGCTTCAGACCCCACAGTCGAGCCCAGCAGGAGAGAGGAGCTTTTCCAGGAGCTCCCGCAGAACCCTGGGGATTCACTCTGGTGGGACAGGCTCCAACCTCTGCACCAACCACCAGTGGCCCAGGGCATGCCGCACTCAGACTGGGGCCTGACTTGAGTCCTCTCCACACCCAGCTAGTCTACGCTGCCTGCTGCCTGGGTCCTGGGCCGCCATGCACACCCTCCTTCCTCCCCACCATCGAGTCCTCAGGAGCACAGGATCGGTGTGTGCAGGAGCGAGGCCAAGAACGTCTCCAGAGGCCTGGTCAGAGGTCACCGCCAGGATCCCCAGGCAGCCACCCCCACAGCGCCGCTCTCTCAGGCCGAGCTCCTCTCCCAAGCTCACAGGACTCCTCCTCTCCCTCCCTGTCGGAGTCAGAGAGCCCCCTCGCTCACCCACTACCCGTGGCCTTGGAAACCCTGGGAAGGTGGGATGAGGGAAGATCTGGCTTTATGACTGGTCAGGCAAGACCGGGGGACAGGGGGCCTTCTGCATGCCCTAGAATCTGCAGGACAACAGACACCTCAGTCCAACCACAGCAATCAGAGAGAGAGAGAGAGAGAGATGCACGCGTGTTTGATGCCACTGAGTTTGGGGCTAATTTGATACACAGCATGAAATAACCAGTCATCTCCTATCTCCAAGTGCACTGCATTTTATTTATTGATTTATTGATTTTTATTTAGTTGAAAGGTGAGGCAGCAGGTGGGGAGAAAGAGAGAGGTATCTTCCATCCATTTGGTTCACTTCCCAAATGCCTGCGACAGGGCTGGGCCAGGTAAAAGCCAAAAGCCAGAAACTCCACCTGGGTCTTCCACATGGGTGGCAGGAGCCCAGGCACTTGAGCCACCATCTGCTGTCTCCCTGGCGATGCATTAACAGGAAGCTGGGTGGGAAGTGGGGCCGGGACTCGAACCCAGGGATGCAGGCTGTGCCACATGCTCTCCCCTCCGAGTGCTGGCCCTGCCTGGGTGACCGGCTCGCTGCAGTTCTGTCAGTGCAGTCTCCTCCTCCTGGGGGAAGAAACATGCGTGGAGAGAGGCTGAGGGTGCTCTCTGCGACACAGGTTCCACTACCCGGCCCAGAGGCAAGGGGCCCCCTACAGCCTACACTCACACCTGTGCCTTTTGTCCTCCTCCGGCCCCCCAGCTGCCTGTGCACAACCCCTAGTCCCTGCTGTTTTCTCAACCTCTGGCTCTCCACCTCACCCTCCACCTCCAGCATCTGGGAATACACAGGCACCGGCTACACACAGAGCCTTCTCGTCCAGCCTCCACGTGTGGCAACACCAGCTGAGGCTGGACATTACAGCTTGTCCCTGAGCTAACCCTGAGTGGCAGTGGCAGGCAAGCCTCAGGTGGGTAGGTTGAGGAGGGCTAGGCTGGGAGGACAGGTAGAAATCTATTTCTTTTTTTTTTTTTTTTTAAGATCTATTTATATATTTGAAAGGCAGAGTGACAGAAAGAGAGGGAGAGACAGAGACAGAGAAAGGTCTTATCTATGCTGGTTTATTTCTCAAATGCCTGCGACAGCCAGGGCAGAGCCAGGCCAAAGCCAGGAGCTCGGAATGCCATCCAGGTCCCCCACATCAGTGGCAGGGGCTCAACTACTTTTGGGCCATCATTTGCTGCCTCCCAGGAACATTAGCAGGAAGCTGGATCAAAAGCGCGGAGTAGGTGGGTGGCGAAGCAGTGCACCAATACGGTGTGCAGGGCCCCCAGGCAGCAGCCTAGCCCGCTACACCGCAGCGCCAGCCCTGGACTCTCCTCTCTCTTGAGTTTGGCCACCCTGGAAGGCAAGCACTGCCCCATGCTTAGACAGAAAGGAGGTTGTCGTGGGAGGCTGCAGGGACAGCCTGCAGCACGGGGGAGCCTGGCAGGAATGTACACGGTGGCTCCAGGGCTCTTGGTGCTGGAACATTACCCGGATTTTACCCTCGGCTTCAGACTGGAGTCAAGTGCACCGGCACTTCCTCCATGCTGTCTGCATTCCTTTCTCACGATCCCGCATAATCAGCAAGACATTTCCACTGGGAGATGGGAAAGGGTTTTGAAGCAAAACGGGAAGCCTGGAGCCCCACAACTCTGCCTTCTCTCAACCCCCAGCCCAGCACTCCAGGGCATGCCCTTGGGATGATTTCTCAGACCTTCCTGCTTTGACCCAGCGTCAAACACTTTTCAGAGCTGGGGCCAGCGCTGTGGCATAGTGGGTAAAGCTGCCTCCTGCAGTGCCAGCATCCCATATGGGCACCAGTGCAAGACCCGGCTGTTCCACTTCCAATCCAGCTCTCTGCTGTGGCCTGGGAAAGCAGTGGAAGGTGACCCAAGTCCTTGGGCCCCTGCACCCACATGGGAGACCCAGAAGAAGCTCTTAGTTCCTGGCTTCGGATCAGCTTAGCTCCAGAGGTTGCAGCTAATTGGAGAGTGAACCATCAGATGGAAGACCTCTGTCTCTCTCTCTCTCTCTCTCTCTCTCTCTCTCTCACTGTCTGTCTCTCTCCCTCTCCTTCTCTCTCTGTGTAACTCTGATTTTCAAATAAATAAATAAAAGTTTTTTTTTTTTTTATTTTTTGACAGGCAGAGTGGACAGTGAGAGAGAGAGACAGAGAGAAAGGTCTTCCTTTGCCGTTGGTTCACCCTCCAATGGCCGCCGCGACCGGCGCGCTGCGGCCGGCGCACCGCGCTGATCCGATGGCAGGAGCCAGGAGCCAGGTGCTTTTCCTGGTCTCCCATGGGGTGCAGGGCCCAAGCACCTGGGCCATCCTCCACTGCACTCCCTGGCCACAGCAGAGGGCTGGCCTGGAAGAGGGGCAACCGGGACAGAATCCGGCGCCCCGACCGGGACTAGAACCCGGTGTGCCGGCGCCGCTAGGCGGAGGATTAGCCTATTGAGCCGCGGCGCCGGCCAAAAGTTTTTTTAAAAAAATGCTAGAGTCAGGACCTGTGCAAGATCCAGGCCCAGGGGCTAGCATCCTGGCATAGCTGGTAAAGCCGCCAACTGCATGACCTACATCCCATACGGGCGTCAGTTTGAGTCCTGGCTACTCTACTTCCAATCCAGTTCCCTGCTAATGCATCTAGGAAAGCAGCGGAGAATGGCCCAAGTCCTTGGGCCCATGTGGGAGACTTGAAAGAAGCCCCTGGCTCCTGACTTCACCCTGGCCCAGCTCCGGCCATTGTGACCACATAGGGAGTGAACCAGCAGATGGAAGATTTCTAGCTCTTTCTCTGTAACTCTGCCTTTCAAATAAATAAATAAATCTTTTAAAAAAATCCAGATCCAGGGGTGACAGCTCCCTCACTGGCCCAGCTGCACCACCCGGCATGAGTGAGCGTCAAAACTGCCCAAGGCTGACTGCCTCCATGTGGCCGCGCAGGTGCCTCCAGACAGCACGGGTACCACGGGTGCTCTTTGCTCTGCTCACCGGCACTGGAGACCGCCCCCACACAGGCCAAGGCTGACAGTCACGTTCACACCTCCCAAGCTGCACCATCCCGGGTGACCAGGACTGGCTCTCTTCCCTTAGCAATTTCCGGAGCTTCCCGAATGTCCAGGACCCGTGGGGAAGTTACTGCCCGCTAGGAGCCCAGAAAGTGCAAAGCAAAGCACTGCGGGGACAGAGAGGACTAATCGCGCAGAAGGAGGAGGCGGGAGTGAGGGCAGGCGGGCACGGGGGACACAGAGGGTCCAGCCCCAGCGCATGCAGCTCCAGGAGAGGCCCTGCCTCCTTTACATGCAGTCTTTTCTTGATTAAGCTGGTCCTTGGTAAATGCACAACCAAGTGGAGGAAATTTCGTCCTTCCAATATGTAAGATGTGGAACAAGCACCATGTGTGAGGAATGCTGGAGGCTTGTGGGGAGCGCACCCCAGGAGTCCGGACACATCCCCCAGGGTGGGGGCGGACGAAAGCACCCGCTGCTTCCACCCACCGCCTCGGTCTCCACGCCACCCCTGCCCGTTACCGCCTGTCTCAGTCTGGTCCAGTTACTTCTGCCTTCAGTTTCCTCATCTGTAAAATGGGAATGACTATGATGGCCCCTCCCTCCATTGTGCTGAGGATTGGAAAAGCACCCAGCAGTGAGTGCCTGTTAACCAGCAACCCCCTGCCGAGGGTCACAGGGCCGGCAGAAACCAATAAGGAGGGGGGCCGGTGGAGACTTGTCTGTGTCAGTGGTCAGGGAAGGCTGCTCTGCGGACATGGCTGAGAGAAAGGCAAGGCTTCGGTCATGCAAAGGGAGGCACAGCAGGTGCAATGGCTGGGGAGGTGAGAAAAGGGGGTGACAAGGAGAGGGGAACCTCAGGACAGACAGCCGAGTGAGGGCCCAGGGGAACAGAGGCATCCAACTTGGTTGGCTGTAAAGTTCTTTGCTACGGGGGGTGCACAGACAGAGAGGGCCTGGCCAGCTCGGCTTTCACCTGCAGGCCAGCCCGCGTGCTCATCCGTGCCACCGGGTGATCGGGTTTTCTTGGTGGCAGGACTGGGGCAGCGCAGATCAGGGACGTTCTGCATTTAAGGTGGAACAAAAGCCAAAACAACAGGTATAAGGCACCCCCACTGGGGTCCCTGGCAAGCCCCTCCAAGCCTCTCCTACCGCAAACCCAGCCCTTCCTGAAGATCCTCACCAGTACCAAGGCTTCCAGGTTTCCCCCAGCCAGCAAGGAGCTGCCCATGATCCTGATCCAGGAGTGACAGCTCCCTCACTGGCCCTGTGTCCACTCTGGCCCACCTGCACCTCACGGCCTGAGTAAGCATTAAAACCACCAGCTGGGCTCTGTGACTCCTTGGCTTAGCCCCTCGTCACCCAAGACTGACTGCCTCCATGTGGCTGCACAGGTGCCTCCGGACAGCACGGGTGCTCTGGCTCTGCTCACCAGCACTGGAGACCGCCCCCACACAGGCCAAGGCTGGCAGTCACGTTCACACCTCCCATGCTGCACCATCCCGGGTGACTGGGCCCCAAAACCCAGTCTACCACGGGCCGCAAAGCCCCAGAGGTCTCCTCGGTGACCTACACGGAGGGGCAGGGAGTTCTGGTTTGGGCATCTGTGTGGCAGACTGGGTCTCAGTCTTCGCACTTGGATCCCGGGTACCCGAGCAGGTCACCCAACCACTGGCTCTAAAATTGGCAGGAAGAGGTGCAGGGGCAGGGGAGTGAGTCTGGGCACCGTGTGACAGGTGTCAGCCTCCAGAGGCCATGTCTGTCACCCTGTGTCCCTGTGTTGGGGCAGGGGTCAGTGGGGCAGCAGCCTCTCCACCATACCCATGGCCAGCTGCCGTCCATGGGGTATGCTCTAGGCACCAGTCATGCGCTAAAGAGAAAAAGAATGAAGACCCAAAACCCAAAGGATGAGCACTGAACAGAGCAGCTCCATTGCTGGGCAGGTGGCCCCATGTGGCACAGAGTCCAGGCTCCAGACACTGCAAGTCTGGAGAGAAAAAATGAAGTAGGCACCAAACACTGTCTGTGCCAGGTGTGAGACGGTGGAGCCCCTGCGCTGAGCCTGTGGGAGATGCGGGAAGCCCCAGAGGCAGGTGCAGGGCCTGTGGAGTCCACGTGCCTCCGTTGTGCACAGGGCAATCGGGGCCTAGCGCCACACTACCCAGGAGGTGTGCCCCAGAGGCAGCAGATGCTGTCACTGTAGAGAGACCGTGTGTCACAAAGACCCACACGACAACCCCACGAGACCCTGCTCCTTGTCCCCATGTAAGGCAGGACTGACAGCAAGTGTTGGGCTATGTGGTCAGGCTGCTTGGGGTGCCCACCGCCCTAACACAGTGGCTGGGTTCAAGTCCAGGCTCTGCCTCTGATCCCCGCTTCCTGCTGCTGCACACTCCAGGAGGCAGTAGGTGATGGCTCGAGCACTTGGTCCCTGCCACCCCACACGGGAGACCCACACTGAGGCCCCAGCTCCTGGCTTTAGCCTGGCCCAGCCCCAGCACTTGTGAGCATAGAGGATGAGAAATACCTTAATATCTCTCCCTCCCCTCTCTCCCTTTCAAATAAATAACTTTTTAAATGGGGAACTGAGCCCCAGAGAGCGCAGGGGTTCCTCAGAGGTCACAGTTAGAAGATGGCTGGGCTGGAGTTGGAACCGAGATCTGTGTGGCGGCAGAGGACGTAACTGTCACATAGAGCCACAGAAATGCTGGCTTTGGGGAGATAGCAGCAGGCGACAGGCTGAGCACAGACTCCTGGGGGGAACCGGGACAGAATGTGGGCCCCTGAGGGTTGAGGGAAGGCCCAGAGAGAAATGTGGGGTTCACAGGCAGGCCCTGGAGGGCAGAGCTGGTCTCCGCCTCCCCTCCCAGGGCCTCCCCCCCTCCCCCCACCCAGGGGCTGACATTTCAAGCCAGACTCTGCACCCTCACCCCTCCCAGGTGTCCCGCCTCCTCGCTCCTTCCAGGAGTGGCGGGAAGCCGCAGTTCCTCTGCAGACACCCCCTGGTGGAGACAGCTCATTATGGGATAGGGAAAATGTGCTAGAACATTAGCTTGATAAATCAAACGTTCCCGGAGCCCGACAGCCGCTGCTCAGAGAGGTTGGGCCAGGGCGCCCACGCTCACCAGAGGCGGGGCGGGGGGGGGGGGATCCAGAATGCCACCTCTTCCCTCTCGGCCTGCAGAGCCAGGCTCTGCACACACACCCCCTTGCAATTGCCTCCCCACCAGCTATGCAGCCTCTGTTGAGAGAAGCTTTGGGTCTCCTGGGTTTGAATTTCAGCACTGCCACCTGCTAACCTGAGACCTGGAACCTGGGTCTCCCCAGAGCGTGGGTATCTTCCTCCCTACCTTGAAGCACTACTGACAGAGGGCCAGCTAAAAGCAGGTGCCTTCCAGCCCTCCCCATAGCCCTGAGAGACACAGGCGGCCTGGCCTGGGTCCCAGAACCGGGAGACTTCGGGCTGATTTCCGGGTCCACCTCCCCTCCGCCCAAGGTCAGCCCCAAGCCAGTGCCCCTGCCGCATGCCCCTAGCAGAAGTAGCTGCTGGAAGCCAGGTCCTGCAGGCTGGCTAGACCTGCAGAGCCACAGGCCACTCTACCGTTCCAACCTCTCCCAGCTAAGCAAACTCTAACCAGATGTCGTGGAAAAGGGGCTGCCTGCTACCAGGCACCCAGGAACTCCAGGCTTTCTACAAACCGGGACTGTGTCCTTGCTAAACACCAAGCCCTTACCGGCCCCTTCCCCACCTTGCTGGGGCCACGCAGGAGTTGGCTGGGTGCCTGCTGCAAATCTGCTTCGCTGGGCCTCAGCTCCCTTCTCTGTACAAGCCTCAGTCCTGGGGGTTCTAAGGAGAGTCCGGCTTCCACTCTCCCAGCCGCCTCCCTCGTCGCTGGCCCATGAAGGGGAGGGGACGCACCAGCAGAGCCCTCAATCAGGAAAAGCCCGTCTACAGAGCTAATTCCTCCAGCTCTCTGGGGGTGGAGAGAGGGAGAGGGGAAAAAAATCCAATTACCAGACCTTCTATTTGTCAGCTCCTCCCTCCCCGTTGACTTCATTTTCTCCAGCCAGGCCCAGAGTCTGGAAGGCAGGAGGAGTGAGCCTCGGGCCCAGAGAGCAAGGAAAGAGAGCAGCGACAGGGACAGGGAAGCAGGCCTCAAAACAGACCCGGGGACAGGGCTGACTGGGCACACACCAAGCCAGGAAGTGTCACTTGGGCCAAGCATAAACAAGCAGCCCCCAGAGAAGAGGAATGGTAATCGTGTGTCCAGCCCTACTCAGGGGCTCGGAGCAGTATCACTTCCTCTAGGAAGCCTTCCTGGATCTCCCAGGCTGGGTTAGAAGTCTCCTCAGGCTCCCACATCCTTTTGGTCTCCACTAATGCCACGCTGATATGATCTGTACACTTTCACTCATTTATACCACAACTACGCAAATTTGTGGAGCATCTCGTATTTTCCAGGTTAAGTGCTGGGAACAGAGCTGGAAACAATAACTATTATCTACCAGGGCAGCCTGACAATAAGTATAAACCTGTTTGGATTATCTACTGCTGTGTAACAAATATTCCAAACCTTCCAGCTTGAAATAACAGCAATCATGGTCTTATCTCTCACCACTTCCGTGGGTAAGGAATTGGGAAAGGGCGCAGCCGGGCGCCCTGGGCTCAGGCTCCCGCATGCACTGAACTCACCCAGCAACTGGAAATGGAACAGCACAGGATGACTGGCAGCTGGGAGATGGCTTAGCATGGTTCTCAGATTCGTTCCCAGACTCATCTGCAAGATGTCCCCCAACCTGTCATAACACTAGCGTCACTTCTGCACACTGCATTGGTTGCGGAGATTCCACAGGTCCACCCAGCTCAAAGCAGGGCTTCGGATCTCTTGATTTGGTTGCAGGAGTTGCAAAGTCACACCAAAGAGAAGCGAGTGGAACGAGAGACATAGAGGTCCTTCAAAAAGTGATGGAGACTGGGCCAGCGCTGTGGCTTGGCAGGTAAAGCCACTGCCTGTGATGCCAGCAACCCATATGGGCACTGGTTTGTGTCCTGGCTGCTCCACTTCTGATCCAGTTCCCTGCTGGGAAAAGCAGCAGAAAATGGCCCAAATGCTTGGGCCCTGTACCTACATGGGAGACCCAGATGAAGCTCCTGGCTCCTGGCTTCAGCCTGGCCCAGCCCTGGCTGCTGCGGCCATCTGGGAAGTGAACCAACACATGGAAGATTCTCCCTCCCTCCCTCCCTCTCTCTCTCTCTCTCTCTCTCTCTCTGGAACTCTGATTCTCAAATAATTTTGTTTAAAAAAAAGTGATAGAGAATAGTTAAATTTGGTGCCAAAAAATGTGAAATTTGGGGCTGGTGTTGTGGCTCGGGGGGGTTAAGCCACCACCTGTAATACCAGCATCCCCTATCATAGCACTGTTTCAAGCCCCAGCTGCTCACTTCTAATCCAGCTCCCTGCTAATGCACACCCTGGGAGGCAGCAAAAGATGGTGCAAATAGTCGCGTGCCTGCCACCCACAGGGGAGACCTGGGTTGCATTCCAGGCTCCTGACTTCATCTTGGCCCACCTCAGGCTGTCGCAGGCATTTGGGGAGCCAGCATATGAAAGATTCTCTTTCTCTCCTTTCTCTCTCTCTCTCTCTCTCATAAATAGAAAATAAATTTTAAAAAATTTAAAGCAGTCAGCATTGTGGTACAGAGAGTTAAGCCACTACATGTTAACACCTTCATCCCACATCAGAATGCTGGTTCAAGCCCCAGTCACTCCACTTCCAGTCCAGCTCCCTGCATCCCTGGGATGCCCTGGAAGGCAGCAGAAGACAGTCCAGTGCTTGGGTCCCTGCACCCATGTGGGAGAGCAGAATGGAGTCTCATTTCCTGCTAGTGGGTGTGCAAGATGGCTCAGCCATTCCAGGAAGCCACCTAACAACATGCAGGAAAATGAAGTAGGTGTGTGTCCCACAGGGCAGCCATTGCATCCCGGCTCTCCCAGGGAACTCTCCCAAGGGTCCACAGTGAGTGGGGACCAGCGTGCTCGGCCAAGGACTCAGGCATGAGAGGAAGAACCAGGAGCAGCAGCGATGCCCCTGATGGGGAGAGCAGGTGCAGTGAGGACGCTGCACAGAGCTGGGGGCGGCCACAGAGGGACGGGCTCAGGTAAGGGAATCCATCACAGCGGGCGTCACGGGAAGCACAGACTAGGAGCGGGCAGGGGGAGAGAAGGCAGGAACACAACGTGTGTTATGTGCTTGCTGTGAGCAGGGCACCAGGCTCAGGGCTGAGCGTCAGCTCCTCCAATCTTTGGTAGGTTCTATTAATAGCTCCATTTTTTCAGATGCACAAGCTGAGGTTTCGAGAGGCTGCTCCATTCCCCAGAGTCACCCTCTGGGCGTGGGCTGAGTGGCGGTGCCAGGTTTTGACCCAGGTCTCGGTCCCCATGCTGGCCTCCTCCTTGCCTGCGTTCACCCCAATGCCAGCTCTGCAGAACAGAGTTTGGCTTGTCCACCTGATTCGGGGGCCATGGCCCCAGCTTCCACACAGCCTCCACCTTCCCTCTGTGTATCTCCCTGCACCCCAACAGCAGCTTGAGCCCCTCCAAATCCAGCCCAGCACTGGCCAGCAGCCACCAACTCCCGAAGCCGCCAAGGCAGGGCTGTCCGAGAGTCAGTGGCTCCCACCTGCTGGGACACCATCTCCCATTCTCCTGGGGCATTCCAAGCCCTCCCCAACTGGACCCAGCTGCTCTGGACAGCCTCCCATTCCCTCTCTGGTTTTTGTTTTAAATATTTATTCATTTAAAAGGCAGAGTTACAGAGAGAGAAAAAGAGTCAGAGAGAGAGGCAGAGACAGAGAGAGATATCTTCCATCTGCTGTCTCACTCCCCAAATGGCTGTGATGACTGGAGCTGGGCTGATCCGAAGTCAGGAGCCAGGAGCTTCTTCCGGGTCTCCCACGCAGGTGCAGGACCCAAGCACTTGGGCCATCTTCTACTGCTATCCCAGGCTACAGCAGAGAGCTGGATTGGAGCAGACATAACTCGAACCAGCGCCTATATGGGATGCCGGCACTGCAGGTGATGGTTTTACCCGCTGCACCACAGTGCTGGGCCCCTAATTATTTCTGTTCATGCTTCTCCCACCAGCTCTGCACGCTGTGGACGTGCACGCTCGCCTTGACAGCCTTCGCTGGAGGGACCACTTCCTCCTGGGAAGTCTTCCTGAGGCCGTCCCGGTGACACCAGGGACCAGAGCACAGCATGGCCAGCCGTGGAGGGCTATGGACACAGACCACACGGGGCAGGTTCTGCTCCTGCCTCTCACCAACTGGGTTCACTCACTCTTTAAAATAATAACAAACAGCTTTATTTCTGAGTTTTCTCAGACATAAGTACCATACGCTTTAGTCTGTGTGTTTTTCTAAAAATCGATGTATGGGGGAGCGGGTATGCACCTCACAGTCGAGACGCCCACCATCTGTGTGAGGGTACCTTGGGCTCAGGCTCTGGCCCTGGCCCTGACCAGGCTCCTGCTAACGCAGACCAAGAGCAGCAAAGATGGCTTAGGTGATCAAGTTCCTGCTGCCCACGTGCGAGACTGCAATTGCATTCCCTCAGCACAGCACAGCCCTGGCTGTCAGGCATCACCCACCCGATGGGAGCTCGCGTCCTCCCCCACCCCCACCCCCACCCCCCATTCCTCTGCCTCCCACATAAACAAACAGGCTTTTTTGTTTAAATGACGTATGATCTTCAAGCACAGGAATCTGCCGAGTTTTGACAGATACCTTTGTCGTTACTCATCAGAGTCACAGTTTCCCCATCTACAAAATGGGCTGACATGGAGCTTCAGGGCTGTTGTAAGAGAGCAAACTAACAGGTGGTGAGGGGCAGGCGGCCAGTGTCTGTCACTGCTGTCACTCACAGGCGGTGCACGCGGTCTGCAGCACTGGGTAAGGGCAAGAGGGAGGTTAAACTGCCGTGATCAAAGATGCACAAGGCCTTCAAAGGGGGACACAAACTCCGCTTGGTGGCTTCCTGGAGAGAGGGACGCCTCGGTGGCACCCCGAACAGGCCAACATCGCTGGGAACAGGTTCCTGGGCCAAGCAATCGGTGCAGGCCACGGACCTGAGGGGTGCAGGGACACTGTGTGCTTGGGGACCTGCAAATGACTCAGCCGGCTGAGGGGCCGTGGAGGGCTGTGGATGGAAGGGGTGGGAATGGCCACGGAGCAGGCCACGACTGAGGCAGGAAGCCAATCAAAGGCTGCAAGCAGGACTACAGGCCTGCCCCGGGGTGGGGTCCACCCGGAAGTTCCCTCCGTGCTGTCTTCCTCCTGTCTAGACCCAGCTACTTCCTGTCCTGTCGGAACAGGAGCCTCATGGATTCTTCCGCAGCCCTCCTGGCCCTTCACAGGGTGAGGGCGGCACTGGATTTCAGTCAAATTCAGTGGCTCAGTTCTGGTCCCAGTGGCTGGCTCCCAGAGACAGGGAGGCTGTTCCCAGGGGACACCCCAGGCCAGGGCTCAGAGGCCATCCCTCGGCTCCTGGGGGCCGCCTGAGTCTCACCACTGTTTCACCTCACACTTGAGCCACACTGTCCTGTCATCCCCACGACGGTCCAGCTCCGGTTCATCTAGCACCTGCCTGCAGTGGTCACTCTTCGGCACCGTCTGCCCCGTCCACCTCTGTGTATGAACCAATCCCTACTCTTCCCTCGGGACTGGGCATGAGCATCACCTCCAGGGAGACTTCCCCCATCCACCCACCCCAAGAAGGGTCCGCTTAAGACCCCATTCATTTTTTTAAGAGTTATTTATTTACTTGAGAGGCAGTTGCAGAGAGAGAGAGAGAGAGAGAGAGAGAGAGAGAGAGAGAGAGAGACCTTCCATTGGCTGGTTCACGCCCCAAACGGCTCCAGAACTGGGCTGATCCAAAGCCAGGAGCTTCTTCCAGGTCTCCTGAGTGTGTACAGGGGTCCAAGGACTTGGGCCGTCCTCACTGCTTTCCCAGGCAAATCAGTAGGAAGTGGATTGGAAGTGGAGCAGCTAGGACACAAACCAGTGCCCATATAGGATGCCAGCCCCAAAACCTCATTCTGCTAACAATACCCCCTGTTTGCTGTGCAGGGAAGGGCTGTGGTGTGGACCTCAGTCTCTCCAAGGCCTGGCAGGTGGGCTTGACTGTATGACAGCCTGGGCAGTCACACGCAATGTCACAAAGACTCTGGTCACAGCGGTGCAGGTGGTGAGGATGGCGCAGGGAGGCAGCAGGACAGGCTCGGGGGGCAAGAAGGAGGATCAGAGGGACTGGTCTGGAGTCCCGGGGAGACCAGCAGGTAGGGGACTGTGATTCCAGAAGCTGTTGAGGGATGGAGAGAAGGAAAGGGCTGGAGATACTGAAGGGGAGAGGGGACGGAGCTGGTGCCACCGGGTAGCTGGAGGGCAGTGGGAAGAGGGAGGGACCCAGATGACTCCCACGTCTCTGGGGAGAGAGGGAGGCAGCCAGCAGCTCGCTCGGACACCAGTTACCCTGGACACAAATCGCCTCCAGGGACCTGGACCCTGCCAGCTCCGAGCTGCAGCCTCCGACTGCGGCTGTGGCGGCAGCAGCCAGCAGCCCCCCCACCCCATCTCCCTAGGGACTGACTTGCCGCTTGGCTGGCTCCCTGCCCACGGCTCCCTCCCGCAGCCCGCGCTGCGCCTGCCAGGAGCGGAGGGGAGGGGCGGCTGCGGGAGCCCGGCAGGGAAAGCAGGAGGGGGGGAGTGGGAGCCAGGCTGGCAGACCCCAGAATCCAGAGGGAGAGCGGGAGAGGGCGTGGCAGGCAGGAGTGCAGGAGCCCCCCACCCCCCCCACTGTGGTCACCAACCCCAGGAGCTGCAAGGCACCTTCTCCAGTTCCTTGCCACCTCCCCATTTCAGAGATGGGGACACTGAGGCCCAGAGCCAGCAGCTGTTGAGTGGCTGGACCCCGATTTTCAGCAAACCCCACCCCCCCGCGGGCCCCCCCCTCCAGGAGTGGAGAACGCGGCAGGGAGGGGTGCAGAGCACAGGGCTGGGCTGCAGCGTCCCTTCGGTCCAGAAGGCTGTACCCAAGCACAGGGGTGAGTTCTCAGCTAACTGAGCAAGGCGGGTGGCTCTGGTACTCCACTGGCACCATGGGGCTGATAATGCTTTTCTCAACAAGTCCTCGCCATGGGGACGAAAGACAACTGAACTCCCAAATCCACGGCACCCCAGATGGAAACCAGGACTGGGGTCAAAGCCACGACCCTGAGCACGTTGCTTCTCACGCTGGGCCTCGGTCTCCCCGATTGCCCACTGAAGAGACTCTACACAAACATCTTAAAGGCCAGGCCTATCGTTGAGAGCCTGCAGATGCACCCCATATACTCTGCCCAATTTCAAATTCTAGGGCAGAAATACAAATCCCATCAACCGTAATATGGCCCTCGTCCCCAAACCTGGCGCTCGAGAGGTCCACACGGTGGTCACTGCGGCCGCCGCAACGCTGCGGACACAGCACCCGGGACCAGACCCAAACCCCAAACCTTCGAAGACCCCTCACCGCCCCGGCTACGACGAGCCGCCTCCAAGGGCCCCTAGGGGGCAGTGTTGCCCCGAGCTTAGGCTGCGCCGCCGCCGTCCCCGCCCCAGCGAGCGCCCGAGAATACCGAGTTCTGGGAATGCGGGCCACCCCCGGCACACTCGCCGCCCCCGCCGCGCCCCAGCCCCGGGGGCTCCCGCGCCGCGCGCAGCCCGCTCGGTGCGGGCCGGCTGCCGGCGGAACGCCGCGCGCGGGGACCCCGTTAGTGTTTGGGTCTTTATTGCAGGGCTGGGGGCACTTTGCAGCCCAGGCGGCTCGCGCGGACGGGGTGGGTATGGCTGTGCTCAGAGATCCGTGGGAGAAGCTGGCAGGGCGCAGCGGCTTGTTCTCCCGAGAACCTGTCAGCGGCCTCCCCGTCACCTCTATATCCCGCAGTGCCTCCCCCAGACCTATCTCCAGGAACCCTCCCCTCCCCGACCGCTCCGAGACGCGCCCCGGGGCGAGGGGTCCAGGCTACAGCGCTCAAGGTTCCCGACCCCACCACCTACCAGCAACGGCAGCAGCCTCGCCTTCCCCAACCCCAGAGGCCGGGACGCAGCCTCGACCTGAGGGGGCTGCAACTGGGGGCGATTTGTGCTGTGCCCACCACCCCCCACCGCTCCCCCAGTGGGGGAGCCATGGTCAGGGGCCGCAGTGGAGGCGGTCAACGGAGGGAGAGCCCCGCTCAAGTTTGCTCCAACAGTTTGGGGGGGGGGATTTTAAAACCCCGGGCCCACCGAGCAGACTTTTTAAAAAATCATAATTGAAAACATCTCGAAGTCGGGGCCGCCAGAAGCGGGCCCGCTCCCCGCCCCCCGCCCCATCCCCCTCCCCTGCTCCCCGGAGTCCGATGAAGTCATGATAAGTAGGCTGCAGAAAGAAAAAAAAAAGTGGGGGGTGGGCTGCAGGGCCTGGGGGGCACGGGGGTCCCGGGCTGGGGCCCCGCGCGGACACAGTTTGGATACTATGGTTACGCGATCCGACCCAAACAGCGAAGGCGCACAACAATAGCGGCCGCCAGAGGAGGAAATTCCTTCCGGGGTGGACGGCGCGGGGGGAGGGGCGCCTGGCTGGAACGCCGAGGCGGCGGCTCGGCCAATCAGCGCGCGGCCGCCGGCGGTTTCAAGGTGCCCCGCGCCGCGCTGCCCCCCGCCCCCCGCGCGCTGCGCTCGGGCGCTGGAATTGCTGAGACGTTTCCCCGCACGCGCCCGGGTAACCCTGCGGGGGCTGCTGCCCGGGCCGCCCCCCGCCCGCCGAGCCCGCCGCCCTCGGAAGGCCGAGCGTTCCGCTGCAGGAGCTGCTGGAGCTCGGGGGAGGGTGGGGGGGGGAGAGAAACCCCTACACACCAGCCCCTGCCTACGGGCTGATTCCTGCACAAGCCTGTTTTCTATTTTAAAGCATGTCTCAAGAAAAAAATGAGAGAGGCAAAGAGAGAAGGGAGCAAGGAGGGCCACCCCCAACTCAGGACTCTTGTGAGGCTCTGATCCCCGGCTCGCTGGTCTCGGGGGCTATTACAGAATGAGCTGGGTTACTGATAGTGGCAGTTTTGCCCGGGCATCCGGGGTGCAGAGGTGCAAGGGCGAAGCTGACATTCGCAAGCCCCCACCACCGTCACATTAATGTGACCTGCCGTGGAAGGGGCCGCAGGAACCACGGGCTCTGCCTAGCCCCTGACTCGGGGTTGATGGCAGTGCTCAGTGGGGAGACTGTGCCCGCTTCCCCCCCACCTGCAACGGACTCTGTGCCCGAGACCCCGGCCTGGCACGCGGTGTTTTCCTGCCCCCTGCCAATACCCTAAGCCGGCCTGCTGGGCACTGGGAGCACCCGATGGGTCCTGTTCCTGTTTGAAGCTCCTGAACCAGGTTTCTGCTTCCTGCTGCTTTCTGGGCACGGAGCACCACTTCCATGAGCAGTGCGTGCCTTTTCACTCGGTGCGTAGTGAGAGCCTCTGGAAAGATCTCGTGTTCAGAAAGTATTTTCCGCCCTCCCACTTTCTCTCTCCCTCTCTTCATATATAATGGGGATAGCCCTAATTCTCCAGTTCCCCGTGTGTCTCTTTATAAATAAAGAATGAGATTTTATTAATTATGCACGTACAGTATCTGCAAGCAGATTGCTCTGTCTCTTGATGCTTAATAAAGAAAAAAAAGGGAAAAACCCTCCACACTGAAGCTGGGTTTTTTTTCCCCTGCAAGCAAACAAAAACTTCAAGGAGCCATATGTCCTCCAAGAGGGGAGAGGAAGGCAGAAGTTGGAGAGAGCATGGTGGGAGGGATGAGGAGGGGGCGCTTTGCAGGTCTTCCAGGCAGCTGAAGGCAGATTTCCAGTTGCCTGCCTCAGGTTTGTGTTTGAACTGCCCGTCTGAAAACACACCAAGGCTGGCCTGGGCATTTGTGCGCGGGGCGGGATGGGCAGCTGTTAATAGTAAACAGGAAACCAGCGAGCAGAGAGCTGGCGGCAGCCCCATTCCTCCTCTCAGTCCTGCCCCTCCTCGGAGCCCCTGAACCCCAGAGCTCTCAAAACACACTTAGTGTCTGGGCATTCGTGCCCGGCACAGTTCCTGGCACACACTAAGGGCTCGACCCCTGTTTGCCCATGGAATGGTTGGATATGGAAAAGGAAAAGGGGCAGGGGAATGCTTGCGCAAGTGGTGGGGGCTCCGGCTGGGGCTCCATGCCTAGGAGGGGCAGGAGTTGGAACTTCTCTCTCTGATGAGCCGGTCGGGATGGGGGCCCCTAAGGTTTCTGGCCAAGGAGATGAGCCAGCAGAGCACTGCAAAGCTCCAGGGGACCAGAGAGGCACAGGCACATCAGTGAGTAGGCAGAGCCCCTGTGGCCAGAGAGACACACACAGAGGGGAGGTGGGGGCGTGGCACACGGAGGGCAGGGGGTCCCGGGAGAGTTTGGGTTGAACACATTCTGGTTCCAGTTGGGAACAGGGACTGGAGTGACACAAGGACTTCTGCAGACTGGGCACCTTCAGCTGACGTTTGCAAAGCAGGGGAAAGAAATTCAGGACCCCACAGGAGCTGCCTAAAACTTCCCACAGAGTGCTGCGTCCAAGGCGATCGCAGGGCTGCCGAAGGTCAGGGGCCAGCCAGGGGTCCCGCAGCCAGGTGGCTGCTGGGGGGCCGGCGGGGGTGGGGGTGGACGCTCCATCCCATGGTTTCCGCACCACAGCCCCTCGCGGGGACAGACGGCCTCTCCCCCAGCCTGGGGCCCACCAGGCTTCCCGAAAAAAGGGTGAATGACACTGGGTGTGCGTTGCGCAAGCTCAGAATGTTTTTCTGAAGGGAAAGACTGGATGCGGTGTCTCCTGCCTATGAGAGGCCGTGTTCCACCGAGGAGCTGAAGCACACGGGCGAGATGGTGCTGGCTGTGCTTACCACACAGCAGTCAAGCTCGGTCTTGTTGCCCGAGCCCTGGCATCCGCGCTGTAATTTGGGGAGCACTTAGTCTCCCGACCGTGGGTGGGGGCGGCTGTCTGACTTCTCTATGCATCCTCCTAATTAAAAAGAACCAGGATCCTTTCGGCCGACGTGTTAAAGGTCATCTCCTGCACTGAAGGAAACACAGGCGTGCGATGCTTTCGGGGCTTGGGGAGCTGGGACCCAGATAGAGCATGAGCCCACCAGTCGGGAAGAGTCACGCCCTGATATGTGACCTTGGGCCAAGCCCTTGGTCTGCCCATAGACCGGAGGCTGGGTGAAGTTCAAGGACTTTCTTGTTCTGTCATTGTAAGTGATGGGCCCAAGGGGGCCTCGGGTCACTGGAGTTGGTGCCTGACCCCAAGCCAGCCACCATGCCTGTGTCCTGCCCCACTTCCGGTTGTGAATGGAAGTCCCAAACAGCAAACCACCTCTAGACCACGAAGGTCCCCAAATAACCAACAGGTCATTTCCCATAGACAGCGTCCAAGCAGCAACACCGTAGGGTCAGAAACTACCCAGGCTGGAAGGCCACCAGGTCCAGAGCACTGAGGATCTACCCAGGCCCTCTTCAACATCCCAGGCTAATGTCTATCCAGTCCCCTGCTTGAATGCCACAAGTGACAGGGAGCTCACTACCACCAGTTATAAACACTTTAAAAAATAGATTAATAATTTATTTGAAAGGGGGAGAGAGAGAGAAAAAAAAAATCTTCCATCTGCTCATTCACTCCCCAAATGGCTACAACAACCAGGGTTGGCCCTCTGGAATCAGAAGCTGCATCCAGGTCTCCCATGTGGGTGGCAGGGGCCCAAGCACCTGAGCGATCACTGGCCACCTCCCAGGGTGCACATTAGCAGGAAGCTGGCTTGCAAGCAGCACAGCTGGGACTCCAACGGGCACTCCCATATGGGATGCTGCCATCACAAGTGGTGGCCACAACACCTGCCCCACCTATGAACTCTAGCACAGGCCATCCCAGCTATTTGCTGCTCGCGTCTGCCAAGATGTCCTGCAAACCACTCAAAGTCAGGGTGCGCTCAGATGGAACTCTTGATGTCATTAACAGTCCTGCGTGTCCCTCTTCTTGCTAGGCGTGCTGGCTCGGAAAACTGGCACCTGCAGCCAGAAACTTGGGAGCTGTACTTGAACCCCTCAACCTCTAGCCCGCCAGTCTCCAAATCCCAGCGTCCACCTGCTTACCAAGTCCCTGCAGCTGGTCCCCATTCATCCCCGTGGCCCTGCCGTCACCCACCCTGCCTCAACTGCTCTTCTCTCCTTAGTCCCTTACAAATCATTCCCCCACTGCCTGCAGGAGGGCTCCCTCTGAAGCCTGCACCAGAAGACAGCATTCCTCTGCTTATAAATACACAATGACCCATGTTGCCCACACAACCCAAGCCCAAATTCCTTAGCACATTATTCAAGGCCTTTCTTGACCTGGCTCCAGGTACACAAGCAACCCCACTGCTCACTCTTCCCAGCTGACTTAGCCTCCGCTCCAGCCGCACCAGAGGGCTTGCTCTTCCTGAATGTTCTTTGTTCTCGCATGCCTGTGTGTCTTTGTTCATGCTGTGCCCTCTACCTGGGGGCAGCGAAGAATGAAAGAAATGAAAACTGCAGGATGCCTGCCCTGGCAGAGCCCAGCTCCGGAGTGGCCCCATCCGGTCTGGTGACGCCTACCTTGCTGGTGTGCACGAGAAATCCCCGCCACGTGGCCAGTCCAAGTGTTAGGGCCGCGAGTGCAATCCACCTGCCAGATTGCAAAGACCCAGTGTCCAAAATCATGCGGGCCAGCCTGCTGACTGTGGCTTTGTGTTGATCAGCTAGGTGTGATATTTGGGATCTGTTCGGTTTAATAAAGTCCATTATCAACAGTCATTTCACCTGCACCTTTTCTCTCTGTAAATGGTGACTGCTAGAGGATTGGCAATGACACATGTGGTTTTCTGATGTGACTGACACGGGGTCTCCAGGACAGTGCTGTGAAACCCAGAAGTTAGGCTAACAGGGCAGGAGACACACACTGAGCATCAGGGCAGCAGGGTGGGGAACCAGGCTGCAGGAAGGACCAGTCAGCGTGTGCAGCGCCACCGTGAGCGCATGGAGCAGTTCAGGCCCTGCTGTTACCAGCCGCTTTCTCTGTGGAGCCTGGGCTGGGCCTTCCTGGGGCCCCAGCCCCTCCACGTCCCTGTGCCCTCACTGATCAGTCTGCGCGGCGCGCCCCTTCCCACGCTGCCCCCTGCCTGGGCCTCGAGGGCAGTGCCCGCTTCCCCGCAGCTGTGTCCTGGGGTCTGGGGCATGGGCAGAGTGAATGCCTTTGTTCGGCAAACCTTTCCCACGACCTTTCCCACCACTTCCTTCCGCACCCCCACGCGCTCCCAGGCACGCCTGTCTCCAGCCTGGGTTTCACCCTCTGAGCACCGCTCAGGGCAGCACTTAGGTGTTGGGGTATCTTGTCTACACCTCTGCATGCTCCTGTGAGGTAGGGTCTACGTGTCTCCATTTTCATACCGTGAGGAACCTGAGGCTCAGAGGTGCAGTGACCTACCAGAGGTTGCACAGCAGGCCCTGCAGCCCCCAGGCCTTTGCAGGTTTTCCTGAGGACACTCCCAGGTGACCAGAACACTCTCTGCGCACCCCCCCCACACACACACAAACACTGGCTCCCTGCCTTGTCCTCCCTTGAGGCCCCTTCTGCTGTGAGAGGCCACAGCTTCACTCAGACCCCAGCGGCAGGGAGGGCTCCCTGCCCCACAGGCTGTGAGGGGAAGCACCCCCTCCCTAGATGCCGCCCAGCACCGAGCACCCCGCCCCCAGCCTTGGAAGGGAGCTGGGAGGAAAAGAGAAACCCACCGGGGCCTCTGGGGCACAGCCCTGGAGGAGCCCCGGTGTTTGGTTTCAATTAGGAGGACAAATTCCAGGAAGCCAGGCCAGTGCTGGGGGATGGGGGTGCACAGAGCAGGGCTGAGAAAGGGGAAGCTCCTGGAATCTGGCCTGGGCCTTGGGAAGAGGCTCCCGTAGGGCTGAGGGGCCACACGGGGAAGCTGTGTGGCCTGTGGGGTGAGGCCGGAGTTCCAGTTCACGGTCACCACCTAATGGCACACTGCATGGTGGGAAGAGTGTGGGCAGGTGTCTGGTGCCTACTGGGCTCTTAGGGGCACCCCAGCCCTGGGGCCAGCTTTGCTCGGCTCCGCCTTAGGCTGCAGGCAACAGTGCCACAGGCTCCATACCCAAGACACACAAGCCAGGGGCCTGTGGACAGCCCAGGAGCATCAGGTGCCGACCGGCAATGCTGCGCAGTGTGGCCGGCATGAGGGCACCTGCAAGAAGCCCAGCAGAACGGGAAAGCAGACTGGGAAGGACGCCGTCTGTCCGGGTCACGCCTGGCACACAGGAAGCTCCCCCTAGGTATTTGCAGAATTAATGGGTAATCGCTCTTCTGGGAAATTTCAGAGAAAACGTCTTAGAAATGGGGGCCGGCGCCGCGGCTCACTAGGCTAATCCTCCGCCTAGCGGCGCCGGCACACCAGGTTCTAGTCCCGGTCGGGGCGCCGGATTCTGTCCTGGTTGCCCCTCTTCCAGGCCAGCCCTCTGCTGTGGCCACGGAGTGCAGTGGAGGATGGCCCAGGTGCTTGGGCCCTGCACCCCATGGGAGACCAGGAAAAGCCCCTGGCTCCTGGCTCCTGCCATCGGATCAGCGCGGTGCGCCGCAGCGCGCTGGCCGCGGCGGCCATTGGAGGGTGAACCAACGGCAAAAGGAAGACCTTTCTCTCTGTCTCTCTCTCTCACTGTCCACTCTGTCAAAAAAATAAAAAAAAAATTAAAAAAAAAAAGAAATGGGGTGCAACTAAGCAGGTTTTAGGAAACGAATAAAAGCCCAGAGACCCAGAAAAGAATGGGCATTCCACGGAGAGGGAACAGCTGAGGCAGAGACAAGGCAGCAAGAAGCAGGTGGCAACAGCCATTGATTCATTCATTCAGCAGATATCGACGGCCTGCCCGTGAGGTTCCAAGCACTGTGCTCAGCAGATCACTGTGTGGACTGGAAGGAGATAAGCTGGAGGGGTAGGCAGGGGCCAGGCCATGGTGGGGGTGGGGGCGGGCCTGTGTGTCTTGCACAAGGGAGCCCCATCTCTGCCCCCAAGCTGCGGGGAGGTGGGGAGGAGCACTCTCTCCTGGGACCCACAGCTCAGTCCTGCTTTCCTTTGCCAGGTGGCTTGGCTACCCACTGGGCCCAGCTTCTCAACTGGCCCCACCTCTGGTCAGAAATCCTGGATGCCTGGGTTGGTAAATGACCTTGAGTGTGTCTTGTCCTGGACAAAAGGGCTGGGATGGAGGCAGTCTCCCGATGTGTGGGACAGATATATCCAGCAGGATGGGAGATGAGATCAAGGAGTCCACAGACCTGGCCATACAGAAATGGAACCTCAGGGCCAGTGTTGCAGGCAGCAGGTCAAGTTGCTGCTTGTGACACTGGCATCCTGTATCAGAGCACCAGTTTGAGTCCTGCCTGCTCCGCCCCTGATTCAGCTCCCTGCTAATGCGCCTGGGAAGGCAGCACGAGACGGCTCAACTGCTTGGGCCCTGCACCCATGTGGGAGACCTTGATGGAGTTCCTATTTCCTGACTTCGGCCTGGCCCCGCCTCAACTGTTACAGTCATTTGGAGTGAATCAGTGCGTGGACGATGTCTCTCTCTCCTTTCTCTGTCTCTGTCGCTGTGTCTTTCAAATAAAGAAATAAATCTTAACCTCAACCCCATCTGCATCAAAGTAATTCTGGTTAAGTGAAAGACGGAGAAAGGTTCAGCTTGGGCTGAGCACCGTCTTTAGCACTTGTGGCTCTGCATAACAAACAGGACGGCCTCTAGAACTGGTTCATTTTCCCTGCATTTATATTTACCTTGTTTCTAGAAATCCATACCAGCTTCCCATTTAGAGCACTGACACGGCTTCCTTGTTAAATAAAGTTCTGCAAAACTGAGTTAAAGAAAAGCTCCAGGTAGAAGAGACAGCGGACAGGGCAGCAACATCGAAGGTGGTACCAGGACCAGACTTCGGGCAAGCACCACGCAACAGCACCTCTGACTCCTCACATCCCACATCCGTCACTTTCCTAGGATTCCGACCAGAGACTCAGACTTTCTCTATCTTTTCAATTTTCGATTGTTGAAAGGTAGAGAGACAGAGACAGATCTCCCATGTGCTGGTTCACTCCCTAAATGCCCACTTCCACAGAACCCGGGCCAGCCAGAAGCCAGGAGCCTGGCTTTCAATCTGGTTGTCCAACACAAGTGGCAAAAACCAAAGTACTGGAGCCATCACTTGCTACCTCTCAGGGTACACATTAGCAGGAGGTTGGAACTGGAGGTAGAACCAGGACTCAACCCAAGCACTGCAGTACAGGATGCAGGCATCCCAAGCAGCATCTTTTTTTTTTTTTTCTTAAAAAAGATTTTTTTTTTATTTGAAAGAGTTACACAGAGAAAGAGAGGCTGAGAGAGAGTCTTCCATCTGCTGGTTCATTCCTCAATTGGCCGCAACCGTCCAAAGCCAAGAGCCAGGAGCTTCTTCTGGGTCTCCCGCATGGATGCAGGGGCGGCCCAAGGACTTGGGCTATCTTCCACTGCTTCCCCAGACCATAGCAGAGAGCTGGATCGGAATGCCGGTGCTGCAGGCGCTGGCTTTACCTGCTACGCCACAGCACCGGCCCCCCTAAGCAGCGTCATAACCACTGCATCAAAACCCCACCTAGGGTGTCTTTTAAAACAGCAAGAATATAGGCATTTCACAGGGCATTTAATGATGAAACCAACTGTTCACCAAGGAATTTTCCTTCGCAAATTTCAATGCCAGCTGCAACGGCCACACCTGCTGTGAAGCAGAGGTGAGGAAGGAACCCAAGCTGGGGTGGGGGGGCCTAGGACATGGTCAAGCTCATCTGATTCTGGGGGGCCTTTAGGGACGGAACTCTTGAGACTTCCGGGAGCCCAGAGTTGACAACAGCTGTCCGGAGGCCGCTGAGCAGAATGGCCTTCCAGGCATTAGGGAGTGGCGCTGATGACACCAAAGACCAGTGAGGACCCCCCTCACCCTGGGGAAAAGGTGGAGCTGCTTGGGTGATGGCCAGGGTTCTTTGCCATCTTCCCCAAGCTGTCTGTCACGGGCCCCATCTATCTGGCTGACTCTCTGTGGGTTCCCAGGGACCCTGAGCCGTCCCTGGCTGACGGTGTGCCTATCTTCCCCCAGATGGAGAGACAGGGGCACGAGGCCTGGCACCAGGGAGTGCTCTATGCAGCCTGGCTGAGTTGCAGAGGGTGCAAGTTGGCACACATGGGGGTGATGTCCGCTCTGATATCCAGCTTGCATGAGGGCCCGCTTCCTCCGCTGAGTCTCCTGTAGGCGAATGTGCCCCTGAAAAGCTTCGGGGGTGGGTGCTGTGGTGCAGCGGGGTGAACTGCTCCTCAGGACGCCCCGATCGCTCACTGCAGTGCCTGGCTGTCCCAGCCACCCCACACTTCCAATCCAGATCTCTGCAGACGTACCTGGGAGGCCGCAGTGGATGCTCCAGGCCTGGAGCCTCTGCTACCGCCGTGGGAGACCCAGATGGAGTTCCTGATTTCTGATTTCAGCCTGGCCCAGCCCCGTCTGTTGCGGTCTTTTGAGGAGTGAACCACAGGGTGGAAGATTCTCTCTCTCTCTCTCTCCCCCCCTCTTTCTCCCCACCTTTCAAATAAATAAATAAATCTTTTAAAAAGAGAAAAGATCCCTAAGAGACAAAAGACAGGCTGAGACCTAACACCAGGTGGATGTGGATTCGAACCACATGAGTATCTGGCTGATTCCTGAGCCAAGCATCCCAGGCAGTAAATGGCGATGCTAACCTCCACCACGGAGGCAGACTGGAGGCCGACCGGGGGTGAGGGATAAAGCAGATACTGTGCGAAAAGCAGCAGCCACAGGGCAGTGCCACACTCACTCGTTAAGTTATGCACGAGTTCAAAGTACAGAAACAGGAACTCACTCGAACCAGGGCAGGGAGGCAGGGAGGGGACCGTTCTTGCGCAGGTGCTTTGGAGTTAGGCTTTGACGAGTAAATAGGAGTTCCCCACTGGATTGCCATGAGGAAGCTGAACAAGGGCCTGGGGGTCCTGTGGGGAGAGCTCTCCCAGCCTCTGCGTGCAGCCGGAGGCTCTGTTCTCTTCCCCTCCCTCGCTCTCTTCCCTGCACACAGACAGAAGGCAGCAAGAACTCTGGAGAACAAAGCAGGGCCCTCCAGAGCTCTGGGAAGAAGTTGACCAAAGGTGTAAAGTGACCTTCGAAGAAGAGTCAAGGGCCCCTTCACCATCAATCAAAAGGTCAGCCGGTTCATCCGGTGTGGCTAAGCCGCTAGGCTCCTTCGACTCCTTCTCCATCCCCAAACCCGCTTCCTTTGTGCTAGGAGGGAGCCCCACCTTGTGTGAGCCGGGGAGGCCCCTCCCCGATTCCTGGCTTTATGTCCAACAGGCTGGGCCGTTGGCCAAGCAGCCCCTTCACTCCCCCTCCAAGGTCCTCCATCTCCCCCTGCAGCTCTGACCCCAGGGCACCAATGCCAAATTGAAAAACAAGGCCCCTTTCCTGGGCCTGGAGGGACAGAGGAGGCAGGGCCCATTTTCTAGGTCAGAGCTCCTTGCCCTTACCCCTCCCCTCGCCCATGTTTTTCAAAACTAGACCTTGGGGAGAGAGGAGGAGGGAGAGTGTGGATGCTCACGTCTGAGCCTGGGAGAGTGTGTGTGTGTGTGTGTGTGTGTGTGTTGCCTGTGGAGAGAGAAGGGGAGAGAGGGAGGGAGGGAGAGAGCACAGAGCCTGGGAGTGTGTGTGTGTGTGTGACTGCGTGATTGTGCAGGAGAGAGACTGTGGGGTGTGTGTGTGTGTGTGTGTGTGTGGAGCTGCAGCACAAGCTGTACCTTAAAGGCACAGCCCCTGCCTCTGCCTGCTCCCCTCTACCTCCACCCCCAGCCAGAGCCACCTCCCCACCAGCATGAGCCAGGAACCACAGCAGGGCCTGTCCCCAGCGACTGGAGCCAGCCGCAGGGAGGCCAGCCCAGCCCGCTCAGAACCAACCTCCCCTCCCCACTCCACGGCTGAGGCTGAGCGCTCAGGCATGGGTCCTGTAGGAGCAAGCAGGAGAAAGGGGCTTTATTCCTGAGCAAAGCCGGCCTCCCCTGAGAATGGGGGCTGGGGCCAGAGGAGGCCCAGCTCCAGGCAAGACCGCCAGGCTGCGATGCCCGCCCTGGGCTTGCTGGGGTGGGCCGAGGCTCCAGCAGGGGCACAGAGCTGCTTGCCTTCCCGTGGGGGCCCTGGAGGGTGTGGGTAGAGGCCCGGCAGCCACCAGGGTCCTTGCTCAAAGGCTCCTGCCTGGGGCCCAGCTCTAGGTAGCTCTGAAGACAGGGCTGTTTTCTTCTCCCAGCAACCCGCCTCCTCCCCTGATTCTCAAGCTGGGTTTTGGCCCCCAAGTGGCTGGCAGGAGGTGAAAGGTGGCACGCTGGGCTCCCACTCCCGGGGTGTGACCCTGACCAGGTCCCTCTACCTCTATGGGCTGCGGTTTTCCCTCTTCACTTTGGAGACTCCACCAACAAACCCAGCCGACGGACCCCGAGCCCACGGTCCCCGATCCGGGGCTCCACCTGCATCCTCCCGGCCCTATCCCAGAGCCACAACAGTAGCGTGGGCTTAAGTATCCGTGGAAATCTCTGGGGCCAAGTTCACAGCAGAGGAAACTGAGGCAGGAAGGGGCAATTGGAGGTGGTGAATTTCCCAAGAAGCCCCGGGGGTCAGAGCCCAAACCCCGACAGGAGCCCGGGTGCCCTGGCCCCAATTCCAGCTCGGCAGCGCAGCCGCAGCCGGGGTCGCACAGGGAACAGCGGGGGAGGAGGAGGAGGAGGAGCCGGGGCGCAAGGCAGGCCGACCCCGAGGGCCCCTTCCGGCCCCTCCCCCAGCCTGCGCACCGTCCCGCCACCTGCTCCCCCGCCCGCCGGGGCGGTGCCGCCGCCCCCGTCCCCATGGCAACGCGCGGCCCCGGCCGGCCCGCCTGGCCTCGCAGCCGCCGCCGGGCAGCCCATCTGGCCCCAAGCCCGACCCAGCTGGGCCACCCGAAGCCGGGCTCGCCGGGGGCCCTCACAGCCCCGTGGCGGCCAGAATCAGGGAAGCCGCGCCGGGCGTCGAGCTCCTCCCGTAGCCGTCGAGATGGCTCAGAAGCCACTCGGTCTTCTAGGACCTGGCATTCTAGCGGTGGAGACAGAGTAAGCCCGGCTCAGTGTCCACCCACTGTGGCCAGGAAGCAGCATCCCCACAAGTGTGACCCTAGGCATTTGGCTTAACCTGTTAGGTATCTAAAAAAATGGAGATGGTCTTACAAACTGCCGAGTTTGCACTCCATAAATATCTGCCATTATTATAACCGCAGGCTGCCGGTCTGCCCCTAGAGGCAGGAGTGGGAGGGTCCTACCCAGCCTGGAGGCAGCACAGGGGGCTTCTTGGAGGAGGGGATGCTGGTTGGAACCTAGCCGTTAGAAGCCAAGAAGAAAAGGAACAGCATCTGCGGAGGCAGAGAGAGGGAAAGGGGGAGGTGGCCAGGGAGCGCGGCAGAGCCTGGCGGTGTTGCTGGCGTGTAGAGGGGCTTGGCTTTTTGTGGAGGGCACTGGGACAAGAGGGATTGAAGGGTTTTACACGCAGGTGACATGCGGCCCCTTGTTTTTCCAGAGAGCATGCTGGGTACCCCATGGGGAATGGCGGGGGGGGGGGGGGACAAGGGAAAGTGGAGACAGGATCCTACAGGAGACAAGGCAGCACCAAGACAGAGGGGCTGCAAGTGGGGTGGCCCATGGGGCTCAGGTGCTTGGTGTGGGCAGAGGCGGGGGTAGAAGACTGGGCTGGGCAGCAGGATGATGGGGGGGGGGGAGCCATCCAGTCCCGGGACACTTCATTGTGGAGCCGGGAGGCCTGGGTTTTGGAGATCTGCGTGGGAGATATTGAGGCTGGGTGGGGAAAAGACCCTCCAGGGGCAGCAGGGTGTGCAGGCCCTGGCCGGGTCACCTGCCACCTCCACGGAGAACAGTGCTGGCCCCTCCTGATGCAGTCGCAACCTGAGGGCCCAGTCTGTCCTGAAGGGACCCAGGAATCCGGAGCCAGCATACACATGGGCTGTTACCTCTTCCTGAGCTTCTTGGGGCTGGAGAGGGTTGCTTGGGGGTGAGGAAAGGCAGAGGGATGAGGAAAGGAGGGTTTGCTGCAGCTCAGCTGTCTGAGCCCAGACGCTTACCAGCTGCAAGGACCCAGGAGGTCCTGGTATCCCCGCCCCCCCCGGGGGGGTGGGGCTCCCTGGGCAGGGCTACTATGAGAACTAACCTGGCTGCTGGACCCTGAGCTCCCAGCCTGGCCTCCGGCACAAGTACAATGCAAGGTCCAAGATCCTGCCCCAGGAAGAGAAAGAGGAATATGGATTTCCCGAGTGGGCCCGGGAACCCAGGAGTGAGACTGGCCCTCCACTGGCTCAAAGGCTGCGGCTGCCCACCTGATACAGGCGCGCCCTGGCATGGCAGCCCGGGCAAGGGTCACCAAGGCAGCCCTCCCACCAGCTTCCCCTCTCCCCAGTGACTTCAACCTTCACATCCAGGGTTCTGTGTAGACACGTGTGGACCCTGGCCCTGTGTCCGGATCCTGGCCACATCTGTTCCTGTTCAGGCACACACCTGTGGCACAGCCCCTTGGGAAGAGTCCCAGGGCCTAGGAGTGGCTCAGGGCCTGGGGCAGGGAATTCCAGATCCCCGGTACCTGGAACATGACCTGGAATGGTGAGCTTGGCTCCCAGGAAGCTACAGCCCCCTGGCCCCTCACACAGCTCACTGGGGCCACAGTAGGCCAGGCATGGGGGAAACCCGCAACAGGGCTCAGAACACGGCACCTGCTGCTCTTCCTGGGTACCCTCCCCACCGAGGCCCTCAGGGTAGCTCACGGATTCCCAGCGGCCACATCATCGGGCTGCAAGCCACAGTGTCCCTCTGTCTGACCGGCTGAGGTCACCTCCAACTTCGTCTCTGGCTCCAGCCAGCCTTGGCTGGCCCCACGGAGGCCAGCCACCTCCCCCATTTGTCAGAGCAGTGTTATGATTCTTTTTTTTTCTAATTAATATATTTATTTGAAGGACAGAGTTACAGATAAAGAGAGGGGCAGAGGGGGAGAGACAGAGAGAGAACTTCCAAATGCTGCTTCATTCCCCAGCGGCTGGGGCTGAGCCAGGCCAAAGCCAGGAGCCAGGAGCTTCTTCCGGATCTCCCACTTGGGTGCAGGGGCACAAGGACTTGGGCCATCTCCTGCTTTCCCAGGCACTCTAGCGGGGAGCTGGGTTGGAAGTGGAGCAACCATGACTCAAACTAGCGGGCATAGAGATGCTGGCACCGAAGACCGCGACTTTAACCCTATGAGCTACAGCACAAACTCCCATTATCCCCTCCCCTTTTATTTTAAATAATTTATAGAGTTTTCGTTGCTTATACTACTTCGCACACCTGGGGTTAGTTCTCTAGTTTGCATCTAGTAGCAGATTCTCCAGGGGTTTGGGGACCGGTTACTTTTTTTTAAAAAAAATTTGTTTATTTGAGAGGTAGAATTATAGATAGTGAGAGGGAGAGACAGAGAGAAAGGTCTTCTATCCACTGGTTTATTCCCCAAATGGCCGCAATGGCCAGAGCAGGGCGATTCCAAGCCAGGAGCCAGGAACTTCTTCCGGGTCTCCCACACGGGTGCAAGGGCCCAAGTGAGTGCTTGGGCCATTGTCTACTGCTTTCCCAGGCCACAAGCAAAGAGCAGGATCGGAAGAGAAGCAGCCGAGCTCCCATATGGGATTCTGGTGCCACAGAAGGAGGATTCAACTGTGCCACTGCGCTGGCCCCTTGTTTCCTTTTTAAAATGAAGAAACTGATAGGTGTTTGGTGCTGCAGTTAAGATGCCTCTTGGAACACCACATCTCACGTGCCAGTGCCTGGATTCAAGTCCCAAGTATGCTTCCAATTCCAGCTTCCTGCTACTGGGCACCCTGGGAGGCAGCAGATGGTGGCTCAAGTACTTGGCTCCCTGCCACTTACCTGAGACCCAGATGGAGTTCCTAGCTCCTAGCCCAGTACCGGCTGTTGCAGGCCTTTGAGGGAGTGAACCAGTAGATGGAAGATATTTCTCTCTCTCTCTCTCTCTCTCTCTCTCTAGCTCCTTTCTTCTTTCTCTGCCTTTAAAATAAGTAAAAATAAGGCCGGCGCCACGGCTCACTAGGCTAATCCTCCACCTTGCGGTGCCGGCACACCGGGTTCTAGTCCTGGTCGGGGCACCGGATTCTGTCCCGGTTGCCCCTCTTCCAGGCCAGCTCTCTGCTGTGGCCAGGGAGTGCAGCAGAGGATGGCCCAAGTCCTTGGGCCCTGCACCCCATGGGAGACCAGGATAAGTACCTGGCTGCTGCCATCAGATCAGTGCGGTGTGCCAGCCGCAGCGCGCTGGCCGCGGCGGCCATTGGAGGGTGAACCAACGGCAAAAGGAAGACCTTTCTCTCTGTCTCTCTCTCTCTCTCTCTCACTGTCCACTCTGCCTGTCAAAAAAATAATAAATAAAAATAAATAATCAGAAAAAATAGGAAACAGAGGTTAGAGAAGGTACAGGGAGGAGCTAGCATGTTTGAGCACCTACTGAATGCCAAGCACGAGCACGGGTGCCTTTAAAGACTTGATGTGCACACCCGACAGCCAGTTGGTAGCTCAGGCAGGAGAGGGGATGCCTGTGCCCAGCAGGGAAAGGCTCACCAGCTGATAGGAAGCGGAGCTGGGATTTGAACTCATGCCAATCAGATCCAGCCTGGCCCCAGGGTCCCCCAGGAGGCCTTCAGTACGCATGGCCAGGAGTTGAACAGCTGGAACCCGGGCCTGCCATTCCCAGTGAGGTCCACGGAATGTGAGGAATGCCCACCCCCAGGGCTGGGCCGAGGACAAGGTGACCTTTGGGAGATAAAGTCGAATTCCAGGCCTCGGAAGTAAGACAGACCTGGGGTGGTACCGCCAGGGACCAGGCCCCAGCCTCCTCCCAGATGCCGCAGTTAACACTGGGGCACAGGGCGGGGGTGCCAGGAGGGGAGGATGCTGCTCACACCTCAGCCCCTGCCATCCCCGCCTCAGGGATCTGCCTCCTCCCGCTCTCTGCCAGTGACATGCCAGTTGCATGAGTCTAGCGCTGTCCCCAGCCGCAACCTGCACAGCCACACCTGGAGAGCACTGGAGAACCTCAGCCTTAAGCGACCCAGAGCCAAACTTCCCACACTCCCTCACTACCCTCCCCCCAAAGCTCCTCCCCGGGACTGCCGCCTCCGTGGCCTGCTGGACCACGAGTGGGTCCAGGTGCTGGCCGTGCCTCCTCTTCCTCGCACTGCATGACCACCCGCCATCTGCTAATGCCTGCAGGCTCTCCCTGCGCCCACCCAGCCTCCAGCCCCTCTTCCCTTGCCTGCAGCCCCCCGGGCTCCTGCTGTCTCTGGCAGAATTAGCCTCAATTTCCAGATGAGGGTGTGGCCACTCAGAAAGGAGAGGGGACTTGCCCAGCTGCCAGGAGGCCTTTAGAATTCAATGTAAAATTACATTTGAACTCAGCTAAATTTGAATTTAAGATAAACCAGGCATCAATTGTCAGTGTCCAGTGTATCCCAACCATTGTATGGAATATACTGAAACTAAAAATGCATTTGCAGTTATCTATCTGAAATGTAAATGTACTGGGTATCATTTATTTCACCTGGCAACCCTAAGCCGGTTCACTTGAAACGCTCCTGTGGGTGGGCTGGTGTTTGGCTTAGCACTCAAGTCACTGCTTTGGATGCCGGCATCCCAATCCTAGTGCCTGAGTTCAAGTACCAGCTCCCTATTTTTTGTTGTTGTTGTTGTTTTAAAGATTTATTTATTTATTTGAAAGGCAGAGTTACAGAGAGTCAGAGAGAGAGGTCTTCCATCCGCTGGTTAACACCCCAGATGGCCGCAACATCTGGAGTCGCACCAATCCGAAGCCAGGAGCCAGGAGCTTCCTCCAGGTCTCCCACATCGGTGCAGGGGCCCAAGGACCTGGGCCATCTTCTACTGCCTTCCCAGGCTATAGCAGAGAGATGGATGGGAAGTGGAGCAGCCAGGACGTGAACTGGCACCCATATGGGATGCCGGCACTGCAGGCAGTGGCTTTACCCACTACACCACAGTGCCGGCACCCCACTTTTATGTTATTTTTTCAAAGAATTATTTATTTGAAAGGCAGAATGAGAGAGAGAGAGCTTCCATCTACTGGTTCACTCCCTAAATGGCAACAACAGCCAGGCTGGGCCAGGCTGGGCCAGGCTGAAGCCAGGAGCCAGGAACTGCCACTTGTGTGTCAGAGGCCCAAGTACTTGAACCGTCATCTGCTGCATTTCGAGGTGCATTAGTTGGAAGCGGGAAGGGAAGCAGAGCAGCCAGGACTTGAACTAGCTCTCCCATATGGGTGCTAGCGCCCCCAAGCGGCGGCTTAACCTGCTGCACCACAGCACTGCCCCCTAGCTCCACTTCTGATCCTGCTAATGTACACCCTAGGAGGCAGCAAGTAATGGCTCAAGTAGTTGGGTTCCTGCCACCAAACGGCGGATTGAATTCCCAGCTCCTGGCTTTGGACAGCCAGCTGTTGTGGGCATCTAGAGAGAAAATCAGCAGATTGGAGATATTCATATTCTCTCTCTCTCTTTTCTCTCTGCCTTTCAAATAAACAAGTAAATAAAGCTAAGCAGTGCATGTGGGAGGATTTGGTCTACAGTTAAGCTTCCAGTTAGGGCACCTGCATCCCACATCACGGTGCCTGGGTTAGAGGCTTGGCTCTGTTCCTGACTCCTAATTCCAGTTGTTTTTTTTTTTTTTTAAGATTTATTTATTATTTATTTGAAAGTCAGAGAGAGAAAGAGAGAGAGAGAGAGAAAGTCTTCCATCCGCTGGTTCACTCCCCAATTGGCCGCAATGGCTGAAGCTGCTCCAGTCCAAAGCCAGGAGCCAGGAACCAGGAGCCAGGAGCTTTTCCGGGTCTCCCATGGAGGTGCAGGGGCCCAAGGACTTGGGCCATCCTCCACTACTTTCCCAGGCCATAGCAGAGAGCTAGATCAGAAGTGGAGCAGCCAGGTCTCAAATCAGCACCCATATGGGATGCCCCAGCACTGCAGGCCTTGGCTTTACCCACTACACCACCGTGCCAGCCCCTTCCAGCTTCCTGCTAATGCACACCCTGGGAGGCAGCAGGTGGGTCCCCATACGGAGCTCCTGACTTTAGCCCCACCACCCCGCCTCCTGCAGGGAAAACTCTCCTGCTAGAGCCCCCTCCCCCACTGGTTCCTCTCTGCCTATCTCCTGCTACCCTTCAACTCTTCAAAAATCACTTCCTCCAGGAAGCCTCCTGAAATGGCCCCAGGCTGCGTTATGGTCACTCTGGAATGTGTGGCTTTCAGACCTCCCTTCTCAGAGCTTTGAGTGCCCTGCCCTGCTGCCGTCCCCATCAGTGAGAGCTCTGTGCTCGCCCTGCCCCTGCAGGCTTACCTGGCATTTAGAAGAACTCACTGTGGAACCCGGATAAGCTCACTGCCCTCTCTGAGCCTCAGTCTCCCTCGAGATGAGAAGGGGGCATCCCAGATGGTCCATGAGGCCCCCTTCCCGCTGATGCCCGCTCACCTCAGCCTGACCCTGCACTTGCACCCCAGATTCCAGGCAGGGGCAGAAGACAAGACCCAGCCCTGCCTCCACGTGGCCTTGGCAAGTCCCTGCCCTCTTGCAGTCCAATTTTCTCCTGCGCAGGGCCCTGTAGGAATGGGGGTCCTGTGCATGCCTGGGAAGGCTGTTCGGAGGGGCAGCAACAGCAGAACTGGGCAGCACAGCAGCACGGGCACAAAAGCTGCTCCAAGGCCTGGCTCTTCCCACTCTCCTGCTAGCCTTAGGGTCGGGAGGGGCGCAGCCAGTGGGAGCTGCAGGAGCTCCACGGGGAGGGGGAAGGCTGGGCTGGGAGCGTTCAGGCAAGACTTTAAATCTGGTCTTCACTTTATTTATTTATTTAGTTTTAAAGGACCTGAGCATCTTCTGGGAGAGCCCCAGCGATCAAGCCCGCTGACTGGAGGAGCCACCAAAGGGATTCCCTCATTAGAAGAGTCTCCACGTTCTGCTTAATGGAGAGCGAGCAGCACTTTGGTGGAGGTGGAGCAGCCAGGGGGCCAGGGTCCAAGGAGACCCCGAGGTGAGGGCCTCTGTCCAGCCTTGGGTCCACCAGGTATTCCAAATAAACACAGAGCTCGAGTGAGAGGAGGGTGCTCACCAGCTTTGAGATGAGTTCTTCCACCTCCACCTGCTCGTCCCTGTGGCCAGCGGGCTGCCCTGCCCTGAGACGGCTCTGCCAGTGCGTGGCCAAGGCCTCCCAGGCCCTGGTCCAGCCTCCTCACCTGGGCAGTATGAGACAAGAGGGGGCCCTCCTTCCACGACAGATGGTCGGAGGCGGGAAGTGGTCTCTCCCAGGTGCAGAGTCCCCCGGAAGTGGAGTCTTGCCTCTGAACAGGGGTCTTAAAAGACAAAGCCCTGCCCTGTGCCTTTTCCTCCAGCTGGTCCCTGAGCCCCTCTCCTACCTGCCTCCCAGCCCAGCTAGGCTACTTCCTGTTAGCCGTGAAGCCAGCCAGCCCAACCCCCAGGCCAGAGAGGCAAGAAGAGGAGGGAGGGACGGAACTAACCATCACTGAGCACCTGGCCAGTGCGCCTGCCTGGGCCTCTGTGGCTCACAAGCAGAGCCCATTTACACAGGAGACAGCTGCTCTGCAGGAAGCCACGCAAGCATGGGGAGCCAGCTTTCCTGCCTTCTCTCTAGAGCTCCCAGGTGGATCCAGAAGCTTCCACTGGCCCTGGAGAAGACTTTGCCTCTCGCTGAGGCCGGAAGTCCTAGAGGTGGCTCTGTCATTGGGAGACTGATGCCACTGGGCTGGCCAGACCCTGTCCCGAACCTGCAAGTGAACTTAGGCAAGTCACCGCACCTTCCCAGGCTGCCTCTGTCCCTTTGCCCTCTGACCTTTCCCCCCAGGGTGCGGTGACAGTGCTTGGGCTAGGAGCTGGGAGCTAGACTTGATGACAGATTCCTTTCTGCTGTCCCCTGGCTGGGTGGTGAGAGTCCAGCCACTCCCCTCTCTGCATGTCACTCCTGTCCCTGTAAAGTGGGGGGATGGGGCCATCCCCACGGGCTTTTCTGAGGCCTGGGAGAGGATGGCACAGAGGGTGGGTGAAAGTGGGGAGAAACCCGAGGGGCAGTGAGTGTGAGTCAGCGCCCACTCCTAGGCAAGTGACTCTCCCCCACCCCAACCACTGCCTCTGAGGCCACAGCACGCCCAGGCCACCTCTCTAGACTCCTCCCGCCCTCCTGTATCCTGGCAATGCAGAGCTGCAGACCCTGGGCGCTGCTCTTCCCTTCCTGGGCTGGGGCTCCCACCCCCACCCCACCCCCAGAACAAAAGGGACATCTGACATTCTTTGTCACTCTCTGCAGCTGGGACCTGCCACCTTCCCCCTAGTCCTGGCCCAGCTCTCTGGGGAGGCTCTGCAGACAAGAGGGAGGGAGGGGCCTTAAAGGAGCAGAGCCTACTTTCAGACCAGGCTCCCCACCCCAAGATCAGAATTAGCAGGAAGGAAACCAGATGGGGGACTGTGGCAAGAGCAGGGGTCCCAGTCACATACTTTGTCTGGGGTTGGGTCAGGGCTAAATTGGGGCTGAACCCCCTCCTGCTGGCTCCCAGCCACACACTCGCTTCATTAACGGACTTCTCAGTCTGTTTTACAAGAAGCAGTCCTAGCCCTGTCCCTTCTTGCTATGTGGCCCTGAGTGAGTGCCTTTTCCTCTCTGGACTTTGCCTTGCTCTTGTGAACTACGGGGAAGAACCGGAAGGTCAGTTGCATGAGAGATGTCCTGAGCCAGGCCCTAGCCAGTTGCCAGGGTGCCAGAGACAAGCCGCGTGCCCAGCATCTAGCTCTTGGGGTCCAACAGAGAGAAGCACAAAATCACTCCTGAGGTCAGAGGCTGTTTCCGCTAGAGTAGGGACCCTGAAATGATGGACAGGAGCCAGTCTCCCTCTCCTGCACTCCCGGAGAATCTACAGGGCTTTGACCGCCTTCCTCTAACACCAGCTTGGGAGACAAACAAGAGCAGAGAGACAAGCCCTTACTTTTATAGAGAATCAGGCTACAGGCACACAGGGGGTGGCGCTGACCAGCCTTGGGAGCGAGGAGTCTGCCAACTGATGTCTCGTGGAACGAGATGGAATGGGGACCATGGGTGTCTTCACCCAGCACCGATGGGCTGTGGTAACGCTGGGGTGGTGGGGAGGGGAAGACAGCTGAGCAAGGGAGGATGCACAGTGCCACCAGGCTGGGCTTCAGTTTGGCTGCGGCTGGGGTGAGCCTGAGCAGAGGAGAGCGAGCGAGGAGACCCCCGGGTCTTGGCTCCTGGCTAAGGAGCTGTCGTGTGGGGGCAGAGGAGCCACGGGAGGAGTCTGTGGCCAGCAGTGTTTATTCACTTCTGTTGTGGTCCAGGCGATTGGGGGGGAGGGGGCGCAGAGACCACAGACGCTGGACAGGTTGCTTCCCACAAAGGAGCCACACGCGGCCTGGACTCGCGGTGGGGGCAGGGCGGGGCTGCACGGTGGAGCCCAGCAATATTCCTCCCGGGGAAAGAGGGGAAGTGAGCAGGGAGATGAAGCAGGGAGAGGAAATGAAAGATTAAGTGCATAAAGGCCAGAAAGCTCAGCACCGTCCAGGCCGGATGCATCCCGCTTTATAGATACATTTACGTCCTAGGAGGCCCCCCAGGCCTGATGGACCAGCGAGAGCAGCCACCCAGGGAGGCACCGGGGACCCTGGGTTACAAGGGACCCCTCGTGCCCTTGTGGTCTCTTCTTGGCACCCCCTCACCTCGCCCCAGCTCCTCCCCACTGGCTGCCAGCCCAGCTGGAAGCAATTGTGGGAGCCCCCAGCCTGGAGAGCCGCATCCCGCAAAGGGCCCTGGTAAATAGCAGCCCACACCCCAGACGGCCTGCAGCACCCCCTGCCCCCCTTGCAGCCCCCTGCCCGGAAATTTAAAACAACTGCTCGACATAGTCTTAAATCCTCCAGGAAGGCGCTTGGGTTGGCAGGCGGGAAGCGTGAGGCTGGCCAGGGCCCTGCCTGGAACTCGCTCCCCTCCCCAGCCCCCACTCCACTCCCCTGGAATAGCCAGCCCCCTTCCTAAAGTCTTGCCATGGCTCCCCAGCCCCTGGGTTTCCTGTGCTGGAGTTCAGTGCTGGGCACTGTGGCTGTCGTTTGTCTGAACCGGCAAGCAGAGCGTGAACTTTGAAAGCCCAGGCCAGCCATGGCCTTGACCCTGCGGAGTCTGCCGCAAGGATGCACAGTGTGCATATGAAGAATGAATCCGTTCTGGGACCCTGGTCTTTGGGTCTCAGCTTCCTCATCTGTCAGATGGGCACTGTAGCTTCTGCCCAGTCTGTTTCCCACCGCTGAGAGAGTTAAGGAAGAACAATTGTGCAAGCTAACAGATCCCGAGGAGGCCCACCTTCCCAGCCTCAGTTTGCCTGTCTGTACAATGAAGAGAGCTAACCCGACTGTAGCCAGGCTGCCTTCAGCTCCTTCAGCGCTAGCTAGGTGGGCGGGGGTGGCGGAGGCATGCTGTCGGGGCAAGAGTCCAGCCTGGGACTTGGAAAGCCACCGTTTTAGCTCCAGTGTGGTCCCTGACTCGCTGCGCGGTATCTTCTCTGAGCCCCAGTTTCCAACTCTGTAAAATGGGAATGGTGCACAGGGCAGGCCTGGAGCAACCTCTAGCGTTCAAGGTCTCCGATGACAGGACAGCACGTGGAAGGCAGTGGGGAGCCCCTGGCGGGCAGGGGACAAGGGTGCCTTGATCGTCCTGTTTCAGACCAGAGTCCTCACCCTGGTAAGCGTGGGACAGAGGTGCAGTATATGGGTGGAGGGGGGAGGGGTCTGGAGCCTGGAAACCAGGAAGGGGCCGTTGCCTTTGCCCAGGCAGCAGCAAATGGTTCCTGGTTCCATACTTGGTTCTCTGCCTCTTTCCAGTATCTCCTACTCTGTAAAACTCACCCAACTTTAAGGACCACCTCCTGCATGAAGTCCTCCAGGAGATCTCTGATGGTTAATCTCCTCCACTGTCCAGTTTCCCAGATGTGTACTGATATACAGGCCCAGTTCAGATGACTGAGGTGTGTGTGTGTGTGTGCGTGTGTGTATATAGACACGCATGTAGGTGCCCTGGGCTGTGGACGCTGAGGTCACCCCGTCATCTCCACCTGAGCTGGCCTCAGGACCTGTGTGCTCGCAGTCCACCCAGCCCCAGCAGAGGCTCTGTCTGGCCACCCAGGGACTATCCCCGTTTTCCATTCCCAGATCAGGACTCTTGGCTCCTTGGGCTCCTTCTGCGGCGCCTCTGCTCATACTCCCTTTCCTGTGCCCCAGGATCATGACCAGCTGTGAAGGGGTGATGCTGGCCAGAGCCCCAGCTCGCTGAGATCCCCACCCCTGGGTCCTACACAGCGGCCTGAATGGCATCCACCCCCCGCCCCTGGGGAGGGACCCGCCTCTGTCCCCTGCGCCCTCCTGCCAGGCCATCCTCCTGGGGCCAGTTTGTCCTCCCTTGAGAGGTGTGCACAAGAGGTGTCATCAGCCCCCCAAGCAGATGGATCGTTCCCAGCCCTTCTCTGCCCCAGGCAAGTCCTGGACAAATCGGCCAGGATCCCTCTCCACTGCCCCACCCCCCGGCCGGGACAGACCTCAGCCAGCAGCCTCCTAGCTTTGATCAATACAGGGCAAGCAGCCAAGACGGCTGCAGGCTCCATCCTCCCAGGAGGCCCCAGCTCAGCCGGGGTCACATGGGGGAGGGGGGCCCAGGCCTGGCTCCAGGGCAGTGGGGGGTGGGGCGGGGCAGGGGAGAGCAGGAAAGGCAGGCATCACACAATCATTCATTCCTGCACCCACTCAGTGCCGCACACACAATTGTTTAGTCCACAAATATTTAGTGAGCACCAGCTATGCACCAGGCAGTGCTGTGGGTGCTGGGTACACAGTAGAGGACCAGACGGCAGCCCTGTGGCACTCCTGTTCCAGTGGACGAAAGGGACACAAATGAGCAAGCAAACACAGCACGAAGGCAGTTTCAAAAGGCGATAAAAATCACATCGTGTGGGGGGACCGAGGGACCGGGGATGGTACGTGGGCAGGGAGCGTGGAGTCTGATCAGCTGACCCTCACGGGGCCCTGGAGCAGAGTCGGGCCCTGGCACTGCAGCGCCGAGCGGCCGCTGGAGGTGGCCGCCCCCACGGAGGGGGCTGTCACTCTGGGAGCTGTGGCTGTGAATGCTCAGTGCTGCGGGAATGAGGATCTCACCCCAAGTGCAGATCCCTGGTGGCACCCACAGCAGTGGCTCGCGTGCCACCAGTGGAGGAAAAGCTTTCTGGACAGAGGGAGCAGCCAGTGCAAAGTCCGAGGCAGAGATGAGCTTGGCCTGTCTGGGCATGGGAAGGGGGAAGGCCAGCATGGTGGGCATGGGGGCGGGCAGAGGCTGTGGCAGAAGTGCCTGTGCCATGCCCTTTCTGCTGAGCGCAGTGGGCTGCGAGAGAGTGACCCAGAGCTCCTCTCATCAGGAGTGTACCTGCTTTCTCGCGGGAAAGGGGGGTGCTATGGGGACAGAGAGAGCAGGTGGAGGCTGGGGAGGGGCTCCGTGGTGGATGGTGGTTTAACGAGGGCAGGACAACGGTGACTCAGAAGAGTGCCAAAGTGATGGGTGGCCTGGGTCCTGTGGGGACCCTCCACTTCTTGGGCTACCGTGGGATGCTGGGGTTATCAAAGCAGGTGAAGCTGGCCCAACACTGTCACAAAGTGGCGGGTAAAACTGTAGCCCATGACACCAGCATCCCATATGGGCACTGGTTCACATCCCAGCTGCTCCATTTCTGACCCAGCTCCCTGCTCATTATCTGGGAAAAGCAGTGGAAGATGACCCAAGTTTCTGGGCCCCTGTCACCCATGTGGGAGACCCGAATGAAGCTCCTTGCTCTTGGCTTCAGCCTGGCCCAGCTCTGGCCATTGCGGCTGTCTAGAGAGTGAACCAGTGAATGGAAGATCTCTCTTCTCTCTCTCTTTCTCTTTCTCTCTCTTTCTCTCTTCCCCTCTCTTTCCCTCCCCCCCCGACCCCTCACCCCTGCTCTGTAATTCTGACTTTCAGAATAAATGAATATCTTAAAAAAAAAAAAAAAAAAAAAAAGCGTGGGCCAGCGCTGTGGCTCACTAGGCTAATCCTCCACCTGCGGCGCCGGCACACTGGGTTCTAGTCACGGTTGGGGCGCCGGATTCTGTCCCGGTTGCCCCTCTTCCAGTCCAGTTCTCTGCTGTGGCTCGGAAGTACAATGGAGGATGGCCCAAGTGCTTGGGCCCTGCACCCGCATAGGAGACCAGGGGAAGCACCTGGCTCCTGGCTTCAGATCAGCGCAGTGCACCGACTGTAGCGGCCATTGGAGGGTGAACCAACGGTAAAGGAAGACCTCTCTCTCTCTCTCTCTCACTGTCTAACTCTGCCCGTCAAATAAATAAATAAATAAATGAAATAAATAAATATTTTTTTAAAAAAAGTGAAATCGACTTTTCCTAAGCTTAAGGTTCTAGAATTCTGTGGGAGGTTCTAGAATTCCATAAGGAGGAAGCTCAGAGCTCCTGGCTCTGCCCCCCAGCCTGGGCAGGACTCTCCTTTCAGAACCAGTGACCTGAGAGCATCACCTCCGGCTGCGTCTCATGCAGGTGAGGAGACCCCTCCACCAGCCATCACCCCGCCGGGGTTCCCGGAGCGGCTTCCTCGCAGCAGCAGCTCGGGGCCCCTGCGGCGCTGTGGGCCACGCTGATCACCTCTGTGCTCCTGTCTCCACCTGCACCACACAGCATATTGGCCTGTGAGTTATTCTGGGGAGGCTCTCAGATGGGGCCCTTCCCTGCCCCAAGCCTGGCCCCTGTCAGCCGGCAAACATTGCTGTGAATTGTGTCTGGCTCCAGAAAGGTAGAGAGCGAAGTCATTTTGTAGAGTCATAAGGGAAGCACATTTTCCTCCAAGGCCTGGTGCATATGGAGGCATGAGCAGCCTGGGTGTTAGCAGAGCTGAGTTTTGTTTGTGGATATGAACTTGGACCCGTCCCTTCCCATAGCTTGTTCTCTGTTAAAGGGGGATAACCAATTAGATGATATTTTTAAAAATGTTTGTTTATTCATTTTTATTTATTTGAAAGGCAGAGCAAGAAAAGAGGGGGGTTGGCACTGTGGCATAGTGGGTAAAGCCATCACCAGCAGTGCCAGCATACCATATGGGCGCCAGTTTGGGTCCCGGCTGCTCCACTTCCAATCCAGCTCTCTTCTATGGCCTGGGAAAGCAATGGAAGATGGCCAAAGTCCTTAGGTCCTTGTACCCACATGGGAAGACCTGTTGGAAGCTCCTGGCTCCTGGCTTCGGATTGGTGCAGCTTTGGCCATTGCGGTCAGTTGGGGAGTGAACCAGCAGATGGAAGACCTCTGTCTCTCTCTGCCTCTTCTTCTCTCTCTCTCTCTGTGTAATTCTGCCTTTCAAATAAATAAAATAAATCTTTAAAGAGAGAGAGAGAGAGAGAGAGAGAGAGAGAGATTCCATTCACTGGTTCACTTCCCAAATGCCTGCAATAACTGAGCCTGGGCCAAATCGAAGCCAGAATCTGGGGAGTCCATCCGGGTCTCCCTTGAAGGTAGCAGGGACTCAGTACTTGGGCCGTCATCGTCTGCCTCCTAGGCACATTAGCAGGAAGTTGGAGCAGAAGCCGCGGAGGAGGCAGGACTCTATTCCAGGTACTCTGATACGGAATGCGGGCATCACAAGTGGCTTCATCCACCGCACCACAATGCCCACCCCTGGATGGCATTTAAGAGCTGTCTAGAGGCTGGCGCCGTGGCTCACTAGACTAATCCTCTGCCTTGCGATGCTGGCACACCGGGTTCTAGTCCCGGTTGGGGCGCCGGATTCTGTCCCGGTTGCCCCTCTTCCAGGCCAGCTCTCTGCAGTGGCCAGGGAGTGCAGTGGAGGATGGCCCAAGTATTTGGGCCCTGCACCCCATGGGAGACCAGGAGAAGTACCTGGCTCCTGCGATCGGATCAGTGCGGTGCGCCGGCTGCAGCGCACCAGTCGCGGCGGCCATTGGAGGGTGAACCAACGGCAAAGGAAGACCTTTCTCTCTGTCTCTCTCACTGTCCACTCTGCCTGTCAAAAAATAAAAAATAAAAAAAAGAGCTGTCTAGGACCAAAATATCATGAGTGCACATTGCCCTTGTTCATTCTTCAAAACCTGAGCCTAGGGATTTTCTGCTTTCTTTTTCTCTGACTCCTGGTCAGAGAATTCCAGAATCTTGGGCTGGAGAAGCCCCTAAAAGTCTAACCAACACCCCCAGCCCCACACCACCAGCTCTGCTGCAATTCCCTTCAACATCACCATCAGTCGATTTTCTGTCTCCAGAACTTGTATACCTCCAAGCATAGGACTCTCACTACCTTCATTAAACCGCATTGTCAGAAAATTCTTCAACGATGGGCCAGTGCTGTGGCGTAGCAGGTAAAACTGCTGCCTGCAGTGCTGGCATCCCATATGGGTGCCGGTTTGAGTCCCGGCTGCTCCATTGCAGCTTCTGTAACTCTGCCTTTCAAATAAATAAATGAATCTTAAAAATAAAGAAAATTCTTCAATTAAACACAAAGATTCTGTGATGATTTGATAAAGGACTTTGTGACTCTTTTCTCACTGTAGGTCTGCCTGTAGTACTGAAGGGAAAAGAGGTAGGAAATAAAACCAAGAGAGAGGAGAGGCCACCTGGCAGGACCACCCGGGACTGTGGAGATGGGGTGAGAGGCCCTCTGCCTGGGGCCTCCCATTGGTCGAATCCACAGGGAACCAGAGGCAAGGTGATACAGTGGGTAGAAGTCAGACTTCTGGGGTGCAGAGCAGGGAGGAGAAAGATAAAGAGCAGGTTTGGGGGAGAGAGCGGTGCCAGCCGAGAATAACCAAGGCGGGGAGGAAGGCAGTGTGTTAGCTGTCCAGGCCAGTGGGGTGTGGAGCCATGGACGTGAAGACAGAACCGTAAGTACTGTATTCACGCTTTAAGTACGTGAAGGAGGAGCCCGGGGAGGGTTTGTGGGGAAGTACTCACATGGAAAAATCCGGAGGATACACAGGCGTTTGGTGGATAGAGAAAAGCGAGAGAACATTCCAGTCCAGCACATGCGAAGGCTAGAGGTGAGTAAGAACAGAGCCTGTTGGGCAGGGGTGAGCAGCTCTGAGGGGCTGCAGAGTACTAGGAAGATTCCAGAAGCCTATGGAGGGAAAGCTGGAGATGGAGCTCAAAACAAGACAAAGCCACGATGTGTCCATTAATTTATTAAAAATTCATGCTGATCGACCACCTGCTCTTCACCAGGGACTATTCCAGAAGACGGGATCGTGGCTGTTAAAAGCACAGTAAGGGTCCGGATCTCCTGGAACTTACCGTCTAGTTAGGGAGTGGGCAGAGACCAAAGAAGGGGCTAACTGCAGTTGTGATCAGTGCTCAGTGCTGTGAAGAAAAATGGAGATTTTCCTCCTGTAACAACAAGGGACAGACATTGATGGACACTGGTAGTGTAGTTTTTTATTGCTTTTTTAAATTGAAATATAGCTTACAAACATTTGGTTTCCTCAACCTTAAGAGTGTGTTGATCTCTACCACAGTTTGAGTTTCCCGTGTTTGAAGTCTTCATACAAATGCTCCTCAATTTACAATCCAGTCACATCCCAATAACTCCATCGTACGTTGATAATGCATTTAATACACCTGACCTACTGAACCTCAGAACTTAGCTCACCTTACTTTAAACGTGCTCAGAACACTTACACTAGCCTACAGCTGGGCAAAAGTCAGGTAACACAAAGCCTTCTTTATGCTAACGTATCGAGTGCCTCGCGTCATTTGTTGAATGCCTGTGTCTCAGAAATGCTGACGACACAGTATCAGTTGCTTCCCCTGTGCTTGCCTTGCTGACTGGACGCTGGGTCGCGCTGTCGCTGCCCACATCACGAGAGAGGCCTATACCCAACCCAAGAGAAAGAGCCACACTCCAACCTGAGGTATCCCTTCTACTGGACAGGCATTGGTCTCACATCATCACGAAGCTGACAAAACCTTAAGGCCAGCCATAAGCCAGAGACCATCTGTATATAGAATCACAAGGCACAAACAGCACAAACTTGTGTGTGTCTGGCTTCTTGTACCCAGCAGCCCTCCAGGAGAGTCATCTGTGCTGCTGCAGGTAGCAATCTTCTGCTCCAGCGCAGGGCTCTAAGGTACTCCACAGTGCGGATGCACCTGCTTCCATGTATCTATTCTACTGCTGGTGGACATCTGAGTTGCTTCCGATTTTTGGCTATTAGGAATACATGCTGTTAATAGCACTGTCCATTTCTACACATGTCCCTTCTTTTTTTTTTTTTAAGATTCATTTTATTTATTTGAAAGACAGAGTTACAGGGGTGTGTGTGGGAGAGAGAGAGAGAGAGAGAGAGAGAGAGAGAGAGAGAGAGAGAGAGAGTCTTTCACCTGTTGGTTCATTCCCCAAATGTCTGCACTAGCCGGGCTGTGCTAAGCTGAAGCCAGGAGTGTGGAATTCCATCTGGGACTGCTCAGTGGAAGCTGAATTGGAAGCTGAACCAGCTCTCATATTGGATGCTAGCATCACAGGTGGTGACTTAACCCTCCGTGCCCTGCCACAATGCCGGCCTCTTATTCATATCTATTGGTGGACAAATACACACTCATTTCTTCGAAGTTTATTTATTTATGTTTATTTATTTGAAAAGCGGAGTGACAGAGAGAGGGAGAGAAAATCTTCCATCTGCTGGTTTACTCCCTGAATGCCTCCAACAGCCAGAGGCTGGCCCAGGTCAAAGGTAACAGCCAGGAACTCCACCCAGGTTTCCTACATGGGTGGCAGGGACCCCAGGACTCGAGACACCATCTGCTGCCTCCCAGAGTGTGCATCAGCAGGAAGATAGATCAGAAGCAGAGGCAGGGCCAGCATCGTGGCGCAGCGAGTTAAGCCGCAGCCTGTGACGTTGGCATCCTGTAGCAAAGCAGCACCAGTTCGAGTCCCAGCTGCCCCTGTCCTGTTTCTGAACCAGCTTCCTGCTAATGTGCCTGGGAAAGCAGCAGAGGATAACTCAACTAGTTGGGCCCCTGCCAACCATGTGGGAGACCCAGATGGAGTTTCAGGCTCCTGGCTTTTGCCTGGCCCTCGAGGTCATTTGGGGAGTGAATCAGTGAATGGAAAATCTTTCTCTTTCTGTCTCTCCCTTTCTCTCCATCACTTTTTCAAATAAGAAAATGCATCTTTTAAAAGAAGAAGAAGGGCAGCAGAGGCGGGCTCACTCCCAGGCATCCGAATCAGCAGCTTAGCTGGTTGTGCCGCAGTGGCCCCTCCTACCCAGTCATTGCTGTTGGATGTGTGCCCGGCAATGGAATTCCCGGGACAGGATGTGCTGCGTATATATTTAGCTTTAGTGGACACTATCGGTTTTCCCAAGTGTTGCACCAATGTGTGCTCCTACTAACAAATGTATGAGAGTTCCACTTGCTTCACGTCCTTGTGAACACTTGAAGCTGTCGGCCCTTTTCATCTTGGCAGCGCTGGTGGACATAGGTAGTATAGTTCACTGTGGTTTAGTCTGCCTTTCGTTGATGAGCAGTGATGCAAAGCCTTACTGATGACTTGGGAAGTGTCTGCTCGAGTCTCCTGCCTAGCTTTTTTAAAGTAGGTTGTCTGGTTTTCTTTTCTGGATACATGAATTCTTTAAATACCCTGGCTATGAGTTCCTTTTTGAGTATCTGCATTGCAAAGATCATCTCCAGTCTCTGGCTTACCTTTTCCCTCTGAATATTATTATTATTTTTTTTTTTTGACAGGCAGAGTGGACAGTGAGAGAGAGAGACAGAGAGAAAGGTCTTCCTTTGCCGTTGGTTCACCCTCCAATGGCCGCCGCGACTGGTGCGCTGCAGCCGGCGCACCGCACTGATCCGATGGCAGGAGCCAGGTACTTCTCCTGGTCTCCCATGGGGTGCAGGGCCCAAGCACTTGGGCCATCCTCCACTGCACTCCCTGGCCACAGCAGAGAGCTGGCCTGGAAGAGGGGCAACCAGGACAGAATCCGGTGCCCCGAGCAGGACTAGAACCCGGTGTGCCAGCGCCGCAAGGTGGAGGATTAGCCTAGTGAGCCGCGGCGCTGGCCCTTTTTTTCTTTTTTCAAGATTTATTTACTTGAAAGGCAAAGTAACAGAGAAAGAAAGAAAAACAGAGAAAGAAAGATCTTCTATCTTCTGGTCACTCCTCAAATGGCTGCAACAGCCAAAGTTAGTCTCCTGGAACTCCATTCTGGTCTCCGATGAGGGTGGCAGGAACTCAAGTACTGGGATCAGCACCCGTGGCCTCCCAGGCACATTAGCAGGAAGCTAGATTGGAGGTGAAGAGTAGCTAGGACTCAAGTCAGGCACTTGGCTATGGGATGCCAGCAGCCCAAGCAGCAGTGTGACCTGCTGTGCCATAATGCCTGCCCCTAGTATCATCTTTTTGTTTTTTAAGATTTATTTATTGGGGCTGGTGCTGTGGCACAGCAGGTTAGGCTGCAACATCAGCATCACACATGGGTGACGGTTCAAATTCTGACTGCTCCACTTCTGATCCAGCTCCCTGCTAATGTGCCTGGGAAAGCAGCAGAGGATTACCTGGGTGGTTGGGCCCCTGCACCCACATGGGAGACCCAGATGAAGCTCCTGGCTTCGGTCAGGCCCAGCTCCAGTAGTTACAGCCATTTGAGAAGTGAACCAGCAGATGGAAGGTCTCTATATCTCCCTCTCTTGCTGTAACTGTACTTTTCAAAAATATAAGTAAATGTAAAACAAAACAAAACAAAAAGCTTATTTATTTGAAAGGCAGAGTGACAGAAAGGGAAAAACAGAGAGAAAGATCTTTCATCCTTTGGTTCACTCCCCAGATAGCTGCAATGGATGAGGCCAAACCAGGCCAAAGCCTGGAGGCCAGGACCCCATCCAGGTCTCCCATGTGGGTTTCAGGGACCCAAGCACTGAAGTCATCATCCACTACTTTCCCAGGTGCATTATCAGGGATCAGGACCGGAAGTGGAGCAGCTGGGACTTGAACCAGCACTCTGATATGGGATGCCAGCATTGCAAGTGGTAGCTTAACCTTCTGTGTCACGACTTTGGCCCCTACCTTTTTAATTTTTTAAGACTTATTTATTTGAAGCCGGCGCCGTGGCTCAATAGGCTAATCCTCCACCTTGCGGCGCCGGCACACCGGGTTCTAGTCCCGGTTGGGGCGCCGGATTCTGTCCCGGTTGCCCCTCTTCCAGGCCAGCTCTCTGCTATGGCCAGGGAGTGCAGTGGAGGATGGCCCAGGTGCTTGGGCCCTGCACCCCATGGGAGACCAGGAAAAGCACCTGGCTCCTGGCTCCTGCCAGGATCAGCGCGGTGCGCCGGCTGCAGCGGCGGCCATTGGAGGGTGAACCAACGGCAAAGGAAGACCTTTCTCTCTCTGTCTCTCTCTCTCACTGTCCACTCTGCCTGTCAAAAAAAAAAAAAAAAAAAAAAAAAAAAAAAAAAAAAAGACTTATTTATTTGAAAGGCAGAATGACAGAGACAAAGGGAGAAAGAGGGAGAGAAAGAGAGAGAGTGAGAGAGAGCTGCCCCAAAAGCCCCAGGGCCGGGCCAGCCCCCAATCAGGAGCCAACAGCTCCAGGAATTCCATTCAGATCTCCCACATGAGTGACAGGGCTCCAAGTACTTGAGCCATCAGCTGCTGCCTCCCAGGGTGTGCATTAGCAGGAAGCTGGGTGGAAAGTGAACAGTCTAACATGGGGAGCAGGCGTCCCAAATTCTATCCTAAGTGCTGTGCCACAATGCTTACTGCAGGGTGCAGGGGCCTGAGGACTTGGGCCATCTTCTACTGCTTTCCCAGGCCATAGCAGAGAGCTGGATTGGAAGTGAAGTAGCCGGGACTCAAATGGGTACCCATACGGGATGCCAGCACTGCAGGTGGCAGCTTTACCCACTACACCACAGTGCTGGCCCCCAAGAGATATTTATTTATTTATTTATTTGAAGGGCAAAGTGGCAGAGAGACAGAAAGATCCTCCATCAGCTGGTTCATTCCCTAAATGGCCTAAGCTGGGAGCCAGGAACTCCATTTGGATTTCAAATTGGCACTAAGACATGTGCCACAATGCCAATCTCTTGTAAAAATTTTTAAATTTATTTTCTATTTGCTTGAAAGGCAGACAGAGAGACAGGGGAGACAAATCTTGCATCCCCAAATGCCTGCAACTACCAGGGCCAGGTCAGGCTGAAGCCAGGAGCCTGGAACTTGAACTGGGTCTCCCCCGTGGATGGCAGAGACCCAGCTACGTGAGCACTCATCTGCTTGCTTCCCAGGATGTGCAATAGCAGGAAGCTGGGTCAGAAGTGGAGCCGGGACTCAAGCCAGGCCCTCTAATAGGGGTTGCACATGTCCCAAGTGGCATCTTAACTACTGTGCCAAGCACCTGCCTGCACTGTGTCTTTAGGTCATTTTGAGAAGACTTGGCGCCCTAACAATACTGAATCTTGCAACTCATTAGCATGATATACCTCTCTGCTCATTTAGGTCTTCTTTTACATCCTGAAGCAATAATTTAAAGTTTTTGTTCTAAGAGTCTTACACATATTTCATTAAATTTACTCCTAGGTAATTGATGTATTGATTTTTTTTTTTTTTTTTTTTTTTTTTTTAGGCAGCATTACAGCCAAAGAGACTGCAAGATCTTCTAACCGCTGGTTCACTCACCAGATGGCCACAGTGGGCGGAGTTGGGCTCATCTGAAACCATGAACCAGAAGCTTCTTCCAGGTCTCCCACACAGATGCAGGGACCCAAGTACTTGGAGCATCTTCCACTGCTTGCCATGTTTATTAGCAGGGCGCTAGATCAGAAGTGGAGCAGCTGGGACTTGAACCAGCACCCATATGGTATGCTGGCACCGCGGGTAGTGGTCTTACTCACTACACCACAATGCTGGCCGCCAAGATAACTCAGTTTTCTAAAATGAGCAAAGGATCTGAATAAACATTTTTCCAAAGTGATACAAAATGACCAGCAAGCATGTGAAACAATTCTTGACACCACTAGTAATTAAGAAATGCAAATTGAACGGGCTCTGTGGCATAGTAGGGCTAAGCCTCTGCCTGCTATGCCGGCATCCCATATGGGCGCCAGTTCGTGTGCCGACTGCTCCTCTTCCAGTCCAGCTCTCTGCTACGGCCTGGAAAAGTAGCAGAGAATGGCCCAAGTGCTTGGGCCCCTGCATCCACGTGGGAGACCAGGAAGAAGCTCCTGGCTCCTGGCTTTGGATTGGTGCAGCTCCAGCCATTGCAGCCATCTGGGAGTAAGCCAACAGATGAAAGACCTTTACCTCTGTCTCTCCCCCTCTCTGTCTGTAACTCTACCTCTCAAATAAATAAATAAAATCTTTTTTTTTTTTTAAATAGCAAATCAAAACCACAGTGAGATACCATTTTGAATCCAAAAGGGGTCCATATGGGATGCCAGCATAGCAGGCAGCAGCTTTGCCTGCTACACCACGATACCAGCCCTGGTAATTCATGTTCTTGATGCTATTGTAAATGCTATTGTTTTAGAATTTCATTTTATTTTATAATCACTTATAGCTAATATATGAAATGAAATTAATTTTAAGGGATAAATTTTTAAAAGATTTATTTATATATTTATTTGAAAGGCAGAGTTACAGAGAGGGGGGAGAGAGAAAGAGAGAGAGAGAGAGAATCTTCATCTGCTGGCTCAATCCCTAAATGACCACAACAGCCAGGGCTTGGCCAGGCCAAAGCCAGGAGCCAGAGCTTCTTCCGGGTCTCCCACGCAGGTACAGGGGCCCAAAAATGTGGGTCATCCTCCACTGCTTTCCCAGGCCACAGCAGAGAGCTGGATCGGAAGTGGAGTAGCCGGGTCTCAAACCGGCGCCCCTATGGGATGCCAATGCTTCAGGCCAGGGCATTAACCTGCTGTGCCACAACACTGGCCCCAATATAACTGTAGGCTTTTTTAAAAAATATATTTATTTATTTATTTATTTGAAAGTTAGAGTTACACAAAGAGAGGAGAGGCAGAGAGAGAGGTCTTCCATTCGCTGGTTCACTCCTCAGTTGGTCGAAATGGCCGGAGCTGAGCCGATCTGAAGCCAGGAGCCAGAGCTTCTTCTGGGTCTCCACGTGGGTGCAGGGGCCCAAGCACTGGAGCCATCTTCTGCTGCTTTCCCAGGTGCATTAGCAGAGAGCTGGAATTGGAAGTGGAGCAGCCAGAAACAAACAGGTTTAACCCACTGTGCCACAATGCCAGCTCCAAAGAAGAAATTTTTTTCAAAAAGATTTGTCTCTCTTTGAAAGACAGAGAGACGGGAGTGGCGGGGGGGGGTGTGTGTGTGTGTGATTTTCCATCTGCTGGTTTACTCCCCAGATGTTCACAACAGCTGGAGCTGGGCCAGGCTAAAGCCAGAATCCAAGAATTCCATCTGGTCTCCCATAAAGGTGTCCAGGAACTCAAGAGCTTGGGCCATCATCTGCTGCCTTCTAGGTACAATGACACGAAGCTGGACAGAAGCAGAGCAGGCACTCGATCTAGGAGGCAGGCGTCCCAAGAGGCAGTTCCACCTATTGTACCACAGCACCCACCCTAAGTTATTTTTGTATATTTTACTTACATCTGGCAACCTTGACAAATTAATCCCAATGTTTATAAGTATTTTTGGAATTCATATGAACACAATCATACCATTAAAAAAGAATAAAGATTTTACTTCTTTTTTAAAAAAAGCATTTATTTATTTATTTGAAAGGCAGAGTTTCAGAGAGGGCAAGAGACAGAGAGAGAAGTGAATGAAGAGGGTGAAGTGGGCAGGACTTGGTGATTAGCTAGATTAGAGGGCCGGCGCTGTAGAGCAGTGGATGAAGCCAGCATACCGTGTGGGTGCCACTTCAAGTCTCAGCTGCTCCACTTCCCACCCAGCTCCCTGCTAATGCACCGGGGAAAGCAGCGGAAGTTGGCCCAAGCACTTGAGCCCCTGCCACCCACATGGGAGACCTGGAAGAAGCTCTTGGCTCCTGGCTTTGGCCTGCCATTTGGAGAGGGAACCAAGTGAAGAATCTCTTGCTCTCTGTCTCCCGCCACCACCGTAACTTTGGCTTTCAAATAAAATAAATAAATATGTTTTTAAATTAGAATTGAGATTCATAATCAAATCGGAGCTTCTTATGCGGGAGTCTGAGTGGTTGATGGTGGTGCCATCCTCAGGGAAGTGTGGGTTTTCTTTGGGATGCATCAGAGGGGTGGTGGCCTTGCAGGACGGGAGCTGGGGCGGAGAGGGGGGAGATGTTGACATGGGTGATGACAGAAGGAGGATGCAGGGAGCAAGGCCTGAACACAGTGTTGTCTCCTTGTTAGCTCTCTCTTCTATCCATGTATCTCTCTGGAGGGGCCTGGGATTGGGGACAGAATTCGGGCTTCCATTTGGAACCTGATAGGGTTATCTGTGAGTTCCTGAGCCACAAGATTCATAAGAAAGAAAAGAGATAGACCTGGCTTTGACTCCCTTTTATCTTCCCTGGCCCTCTGCTTTCTTATCTGTAAAAAGCAGGACCCTCCCTGCCCTCAGCAGGGAGTCCATCCATGGAAACCAAAGAGCAACTTTAAGAAGTGAACTTCCCAGTGATGTCAGAGGCAGTTAACAAGGCTCAGCCCCAGGAACCTTCACACCGGCAGCATGGTGGGTGCCCCCTTTCTATGCAGATCTCTGAAAAGTGGGGCATGAGTGTAAGTGAAGTGGTCGGTGGAATGTTCTAGAAGCACTAGGGCAGGGTGGCAGCACCCACATTGCTGTGTGCGGCATGCATTCCCCCTTTCCAGTGGACAAAGCCTGCTCTTCCTCTCAGGACCTACTCCACTTTACTGCTGGTTCCCGCGAGGCTGGCCAATTATCTCCCGCACAGCGACTGGTCCTGTGGTGGTCACATGATGCAAGCTGGGCCAATAGGAGAAAACCCTGGAATTCTCGGCAGAGTCGTTAGGAGAGACTTGCTGCCTTTTTCATGGGAATCCCTGGGCAGAGAGAGAGAAAGAGGTCTTCATCCGCTAGTTTACTCCCCAAGTGGCTACAGGCCAGAGTTGGGCCAATCAGGAGCCAGGACTTTCTTCCGGGTCTCCCACGTGGATGCAGGGGCCCAAGGACTTGGGCCATCTTCCACTGCTTTCCCAGGCCATAGCAGAGAGGTGGATGGAAAGTGGAGCAGCCGGGATACGAACTGGCGGTCATATGGGATGCCGGTGCTGCAGGCAGCGGCTTTACCCACTGTGCCATGGCGCTGGCTCCCTTTTTGGTCTTTCTTCAACTGCTTTTCTTGTTTTTATTTTGGTTTGGTTTGGTTTGGTTCAGTCTTATTGAATACCCACAGCAACCCTATAAGATAAATAGCATCACTGACCAATTTTAAAGAGGAGAAAACTGACATTTAGAGGAAAAAGTAACTTGGACAAATTTGGAATCCACTGACTGGAGGCCAATGTGGCATAGTGGGTAAAGCCTGTGAAACCGACATCCATATGGGTACAGGGTCATGTCCTGGCTGCTCCTCTTCCAATCCAGCTCTCCCTAATGCACCTAGGAAAGCATAGAGCCCCTGCACCCGCGTGGGAGACCCAGAGGAAGCTCCTGACTCCTGGCTTCAGATGGGCCCAGCTCAGTCTGTTGCGGCCATTTGGGGAGTGAGCCAGCAGATGGAAGACCTCTCTCCTTCTCTCTGTCTGTGATTCTTCCTATCAAATAAATCTTTTAAAAAAAAAATAGTAAGACAAAAGGAAAAAAAAAAAACCATGATTGTTAATGGCTACAACTGTTCCATGATAGGACTGGTGCATTATTAGTTTATTTATGTGTAACTTCCTGTGATTAGAAACCTTTTCCTGTACATCTGTTGTGAGATCCTCTCCTGATGTGAGTGTTCACTCCGCTGGTTGTTTGTTCAGATTAAATCTCAGAAATGTACCTGGAGCCGCTGTGCCCCTCAGCAGGACTGGGCCAGGTGCGGTGCCAGCAGCACGGCCAGGCCCCACAGCCTCTCCAGCACGATTGCATTCCCTTTCCTTTTTTTTTTTTTTTTTGTTTTTTAAAGATGTATGTATGTATTTAAATCAGAGAGAGAGAAAGCGAGAGAGAGAGAGAGAGAGAGAGAGAGAGAGAGAGAGAGAGAATCTTCCATCCACTGATTCATTCCCCAAATGGCCGCAACAGTCAGGGCTGGGCTGATTCAAAGCCAGGAGCCAGGAGCTTCTTCTGGGTCTCCTGCATGGGTGCAGGGGCCCAAGGACTTGGGCCATCTTCTACTGCTTTCCCAGGCCATAGCACAAAGCTGGATCAAAACTGGAGTAGCCGGGTCTCAAACCGGCATCCATATGGGATGCAGGCACTGCAGGTGTCGGCTTAACCAGCAACGCCACAATGCGGCCCCTTTATTCCCTTTCTCTAACGTAATGAGTGCCACATCCACACGTCCCCATCTTGTGCAGAATGTGAAAGGCCTCAGATGAGGATAGGGTGGCAGGCTTCTCACTTTCCTGTTATTTTCTTTATTGCTTGCCATTTGGGCATGGGGCCTCATTATAAATCTAATCCATAAGCTGACAGTAGATGAAAATCCAAACGTGATAGAGCAAATGGAAAAAGTAATTGAGAAAATAGGGAAGAGCAAAGAGCTGCTAGCAGAGTGCGCACTCAGGGAGGTGCATATTCAAATCACAGTTCAGGGCTGGCCTGGGGCGCAGCGGGTTAAGCCTGCCTCCTACAACATCTGCATCCCATACTGCAGCACCAGTTCAAGCCCCGGCTGCTACACTGCCTATCCAGCTCCCTGCTGATTTACCTGGGGAAGCAGTGGAAGATGCTTGGGCCCCTGCACCCGCGTGGGAGACCTGGATGAGGCTCCTGGCTCCTGGCTTCCTCCTGGCCCAGCTCTAGGCATTGGGACCATTTAGGAAATGAACCAGCAGATGGAAGATACCTTTCTCTCTCTCTCTGTCCCTCTTCTTCTCTGTAACTCCCCCTTTCAAATAATAAATCTTAAAAAAAATTAAATAAATCCAAATAGTGGGGCAGGCATTGTGGCGCTGCTTGGGCTACCACTGCCCATATCAGAGTGGCAGTTCCAGGTCTAGACGCTCTTCTTAGGATCCAGATCCCTGCTAGCAAGGCTGGGAAGGCAGCAGAAGATGGCTCAAGGATTTGAATATCTGCCACCCACCCATGTGAGAGACCTGGATGGAGTTCCTGGCTTTGGCCTAGCCCAGCTCTGACTGTTGCAGCCATTTGGAGAGTGAATCAGTTAATGGAAGATCTCTCATCTCTCTCTCTCTCTCTCCCTCTCTCCCTCTCTCCCTCTGTCTCTCCCTCTGTCTTTCAAATAAATAAATAAATAAATACATCTTTTTTCAAAAATTCCAGAGAGAATCAAGATTTTGGCATAAATAATGAAACCATGAAGTTCCAGAGGAGAACTTCAATGAATTATTTCTGAATCTAGGAATGAGCAAAGAGTTGGGGGAATGGCATTAACCTCAACACTATAAAAGAAAATAATGATGAATTGGAGAGTATAAAAAACTTCAATTTCCATATGGCAAAAACATTGTAAGCAAAGGCAAAAGACAATTAGTATAGGTGGAAAAATAAGTATAAGTTATTTTGAACACAAGGCCATTTCATTAAAACAGAAATAATCTTCATAAGTTAATAAGATGAACAAATGTCAAAATGGATAAAGCATATGACCAAGTTGCTTGTATAAAAAGAAATACAATAAACATAGCAAAAGGAGGAACAATCTCACTTATAATTAAACTAATGCAAATTAAAGCAGAGATTCCTTTTCACCTATCAGCTTGTCAAGATTAAGAGGGTTGTTAGAACATACCCAGGACAGGATAACTGGAGCACTGATGCGTTCTTAGTGCTGTAGAATTTTAGAAGGCTATATGTTCACTGATATTATGGGATGCTGTTAAAAAGAATGAGCTGTGTCTATTTGTAATACTAAAAGATGTCCAGAATCTATTGTTAAGTGGAAAAAAAAAAGCAGTTACAGAACAGCATATAGAACTTGAATTTGTCTTTAGGAGTGTGGAGAAAGGAGTCTGGTGCTGTGGCACAGAGAGTTAAAGCACCAGTTAAAGTTAAAGGACCGAGTTGAAGTGCCTGCAGCACCAGAACCCCATATGGTTCATATCCTGGCTGCTGGCTTCCGATCCAGCTCCCTGTTAATGGCCTGGGAAAGCAGCAGAAGATGGCCCAAGTTCTTGGGCCCCTGCACCTGCATGGGAGACCCGGAAGAAGCTCCTGGCTCCTGGCTTCGGATCAGCTCAGCTTTGGCTATTGTGGCCGTCTGGAAAGGGAACCAGCACATGGAAGACCACCACCCCTCCTCTGTAGCTCTTTCTTTCTTTTTTTTTTTTTTTCCCCTGTAGCTCTTTCAAGTAATAAATAAAATAAATCTTAAAAAGAAGTGAAAAGGAGTCAGGAGTTTGGCGTAGCAGTTAAGACATCACTTGGGATGCCGGTGCCTTGGTTTCAGTCCCTGCTCTGCTTCTGATCTGGCTCCCTGCTATCGTGCACCCTGAGAGGCAGCAGGTGATGGCTCAAGGACCAGGGTCTTTGGGAGAACTGGATTGAGTTCCTGGCTCTTGGTTTTGGTGTGGTGTGGCCCTGGCTATTTTGGGCATTTGGGGAGTGAGCCACCAGAAGAACCCTGTCTGTCTGTGTCCCTTCCCCTTCCCCTGCCCCTTCTCCTTCCCTCCCCCTCCCCCCCACCCTCTCCCCCTCCCCCTTCCCACCTGCTCCTCCTCCTTCTGCTTGTCCTTTTTTTCTTTTTCTAAAATATTTTAGTTTATTTGAGAGGCAGAGTTAGAGAGAGAGAGAGAGAGGTCTTCCACTGGCCTACTCCCCAAATGGCTGTAAAGGCTGGAGCTGGGCAGATCCAAAGCCAGGAGCTTCTTCCGGGTCTCCCACATGGGTGCAGGGGCCCAAGGACTTGGGTCATCCTCTGCTGCTTTTCCAGGCCACAGCAGAGAGCTGGATCAGAAGAGGAGCAGCTGGGACTTGAACCAGCACCCATACAGGATGCCAGCATTGCAGGCAGCAGCTTTACCCACTATGCCACAGAACTAGCCCAGTAAAAAATGTTTAAAGAAATAAAAAGGGAGCCGGCACTATGGTATAGTAAGCGGTAAAGCCATCACCTGTGACACCGGTATGCCATACGGTTCATGTCCCGGCTGCTCCACTTCTGATCCAGTTCCCTGCTAGTGTGCTTGGGAAGCAGTGAAGATGGCCTAAGTGCTTGGGCCTCTGCACCCATGTGGGAGACCTCGAAGAAGCTCCTGGCTCCTGGCTTGCTTCAGATCAACTCAGCTCTGGCCGTTGTGGCCATTTGGGGAGTGAACCAGCATATGGAAGACATCCCTCCCTCTCTCTCTCTCTCTCTCTCTCTCCTTTTCTAGTAAGCAAATCTTTAAAAATAAATAAATAAATAGGATATGCGCATAAATATGTTTAGAGAAACACGGAGCATATTTGAGGGTGTGCACAGGGAACTAAGAACTGCAAACTGTCAAGTTCACCTGTAGGATCCAACCCGGGCTGGCACCAAAGCTCACTAGGCTAATCTTCTGCCTGCGGTGCCAGCACCCTAGTTCCTAGTCCCGGTTGGGGTGCCGGGTTCTGTCCCGGTTGTTCCTCTTCCAGTCCAGCTCTCTGCTGTAGCCTGGGAAGGCAGTGGAGGATGGCCCAAGTGCTTGCACCCTGCACTCACATGGGAGACCAGGAGGAAGCACCTGGCTCCTGGCTTCGGGTTGGCTCAGGGCCACAATGCACCAGCCGTAGCGGCCATTTTGGGGGTGAACCAATGGAAGGAAGACCTTTCTGTCTCTCTCTCTCACTGTCTAACTCTGCCTGTCAAAAAAAAAAAAAAAAAAGGATCCAACTGAGCTCCCTGACCCCTTCCCACTGCCCTCCACGCTCCTTTGTGGTTTACTTTGCTGATTCCTTGTCTACCGTCCACACGTTTCCCATCTGCCTGGTGACTCCTGCACATCCTTCCAGACCCACCCGGGCACGCCCCTCCCTGAGCAGTCTTTCCAAATTTTCCATAATAAAATCCTCCCTCCCTCCCTTGTTTCACCTAGTGTGGCCCCCACCTCAGTCCTTATAATCTCCTGTTCAACTTTAGATTCTCACCCGTCAGCTTTCCCAGACTTGGAGCCCCTTGAGGGTAGAGAAAGCCGACCCCAAGCTCAGCCGATGCTCACGGACTGAAGGCACCAACGCATGCCGTCTCATCTCCATTCTACCAGTTACCTCTTCCTGCGGAGACATCTCCTCGTCATGTTTCTCTAACAGCGACCCTTGGAAGTGTCTGTGGGCCCATTGCTGTGGAGGAGAGCTGACCCCAGTTTGGACATGTGTGAACATACATGCACATGTGCACACATACCTACACACAGTCTTGCATTTCACTGTGTGATTCCATCCTGTGCCTGTAAACTCGTGAAGCCCACCATCAGGGCCAAGAGCAGATCCCCCCCTTAGACAGTCGACCTCTGAGACTCTCTTATAGTTTGGTACAGGACTTTTGATGAGAATGCAAGTATGCCTTTGTCACTGCCAGACAGATGAGAGCAGGTGGACACTGGAAGCCCATGCCCTCATAAGACATGCCTTGGCCCTCCCATGTTGCCAGAAATACCACAGATGGCACAGGTGCTCAGAGAAGCAGTCAAGACCTACGTAGCACCGGCGCCGTGGCTCACTAGGCTAATCCTCTGCCTTGCGGCGCCGGCACACCGGGCTCTAATCCCGCTCGGGGCACCAGATTCTGTCCCAGTTGCCCCTCTTCCAGGCCAGCTCTCTGCTGTGGCCAGGGAGTGCAGTGGAGGATGGCCCAAGTGCTTGGGCCCTGCACCCCATGGGAGACCAGGAGAAGCATCTGGCTTCTGCCATCGGATCAGCGCGGTGTATCGGCTGCAGTGCACCAGCCGCGGCGGTCATTGGAGGGTGAACCAATGGCAAAAGGAAGACCTTTCTCTCTGTCTCTCTCTCTCTCTCACTGTCCATTCTGCCTGCCCCCCCCCCCAAAAAAAAAAAAAAAAAAAACCTACGTAGCCCATATCAGAGTGCCCGGCTTCCACTCCCAATGCCAGCTCCCTATGACACAGACCCTGGGAGTTGCGAGTGGTGACGGCTCAAGCACTTGGGTCCCTGCCACCCCTCTGGGAGGCCTGGATGGAGTTCCTGGTTCCCAGCTCCTGCCTGGCCCAGTCCCAGCCATTCAGGGCCTTTGGGGAGTGAACCAGGGATGGAAGCTCTGTCTCTCTGTCTGTCTGTGCCTCTCAAACAAACACACACCACAGGGAAAACTGGCTGTTATTGCCCTCAGCACTTTTGGAGTTCATTTTATGATGCCATGCACTGCATGCCTTAGGGTTTTTTGGCCTTAAGTGACCGAATCTGACCTCAGCTAATGCGAGCCCAAAAGGAGCCCATGGGAAGGCTGTGGTGAGGCATCCGGAACCGAGACAACAACCACACCCCTGGGTCTTGGCCAGGCACCAGGGAGCCGTTCTGGAAGGCCAGGTGGCAGGCACCAGCACACAAGCTTCCTGGGGCCCGTGTCAGCCGTCTCCGGGCCTGGCCCCACACCTCACGGCACCCCTCTTCTTCCTCCGTGGTCTCTCCTTGTTGTGTGGGAGTCAGCAGTGTCAGTGGCAGCACGTCACAGCCTGCAGCCTCTCACTTCCTGCTCCCAGCTTCCCTGACACTGCCCGCGCCGGTGTCTGTGGGTCCCGGCTGGGCACTTGCATCTGGGAAACCAGGAAAAGCCATGTACTCATCCACTGTGGACAGGAGCCGAGGGACACCCACCTCTCTCTCACTCCCACCCCCTCCAAGACGGCTCTGGGACTCAGCCTCTATTCTAGAAGTTTCCAGTGGGCCGGAGCGTCCAACTGGATAACCCCTGTGTTTGAGTCCTTGTCCTTGCTCCTCTCCCCTGCTCCCTGGAGTCACTTCCCAAATGCCCTTGCTGCTTGAGTCCTGTCTCAGGCTCCAAGTTCAGGGGAGCCCAGGGAAGACAAAGCTGCATTTGGGGATGAGCCACTGACCGTGGACAGCAGGACAACGAAGCACTGATCCCCCCGTCATGGTCTACCGTCTGGTCAGACCAATGGCTGCCCCCCCCCCCCCGCCATGTTATCCAATGGCAGAGAGACAGCCCCAAGGCAAATGGAGATGCTACCTGAGGGCAATGGGTACCTGCAATGTGTCCCTCCCACGCATCACATCTAAACTCGGCTCCTGGCTCCCATAAAACTTCTTTGTTCCACTTTCTCAGTACATGGGGCCTCCGTCCCTCTAAATGCCCAGGCCTGCAGGCGGAAGGGACCTCATCCCCTCTCTTCTCCACCATGGCCAAGGGTTGAAACTGCCAGGCTGGGGCCAGGTGGGGACCAGGAACCTGGAACTCGATCCAGCTCTCCCCTGTGGGTGCAAGAGCCCAAGCACTTGAGCCACCCCCTGCTGCTTTCCCAGGCACTTTATCAGGGAGCTGGATCGGAAGTGGAGCAGCCACGACTCAAATGGGCACCCATATGGGATGCTGGCAACACAGGGGGCGGCCTAACCCACCGGGTCACAACGCCAGTGGCAGGCGCATGTCAGGCCCAGCAGGTCCAATAGGAGCCTGGGCAGGGACACAGGGTTTCTTGCCCTTGCTATTTGCCAGCTCACCGCCACGGCCTCACCTTATCCACTGGCCCTCTCCCCGGGCGCCCTGGGCTCACTCGTGTGCTCTCACTCTCCTGCCCTCATTGCCCTAGCGACTAGTGTGCTCTGTCTCGGGGATCCTTTTCAACAAACCAGTGCACTCCACGTGGGCTCCCCGGTGCCCTCAACATGAAGTCCTGGCCCCTTCCATGGCACCTGCCCCCACCCCAGCCGCTCCCCTGCCAGCTCTCAGCACTCCTCCCCACCCAGCGGTAGTCAGGGTGCCCTTGGCAGAGACCAGCAGGAGGTGCACTCTCTCCCTTGGCACAGAGGCCACACAAGCCCCAAGTGCTATACCACCAGGAACTCAAAAATGTCCAGGAGCCAGCTCTTCCTGTCTCCTTTCTCTGCCCACCTTGGGCTCAGATTCATTCTCAAGTGGGATCCCCTCGGGCTTGGGAGGCCTTGGTCGCGGATTTGAATTTTAACCCGGAACCGCCAGTATCCTTCGGAGGAAACACGCAGTCTCTTTCTCAGGTCACAAAAGCTTTGCTCAGGAGCTCCCCAGCACAGTCCCCTGCCCCTCACATTGGCCAGCTGCGGTCACACACCTGGTCCTAAACCAGCCACCAGCTACGGCTGGCATTGTGGTGCCATGATCTAGGCCTCTGCTTGCAACGCCAACATCCTGTGTGAGCACTGGTTCCTACAGTTCATACTGGTTCATACAGCTGCTCCATTTCCAATGCAGCTCTGGGAAAGCAGAAGCAGATGGCCCAAACACTAGGATCCCCACTCCCTTGCCACCCAAGTGGGAGACCAGGATGGAGCTCATGGCTCCTGGCTTCAGCCTGGCCTAGCTCCAGCAGTTTCAACCATTTTGGGACTGAACCAGTAGATGGAAGAGTTATCTCTCTCTCTCTCCCTCCCTCCTTCCTACCCTCTCTCTCCTACCCATCACTCAGATTTTCAAAAAAACACAAATAAATATTTGAAAGAGGGTGACTGCATTATGGTGTAGTAGGCTAAGCCTCTACCTGCAGCGCTGGCATCCCACATGGGTGCGGGTTCATGTCCCAGCTGCTTCACTTCTGGTCTAGCTCCCTGCTTATGGCCTGGGAAAGCAGTGGAAGACGGCCCACGGACTTGGTCCCTACCATCCACATGGGAGGTCTGGGTAGAGCTCTGGGATCCTGGCTTTGGCCTGGGTCAACCTAGACCATTACAGCCCTTTAGGGAGTGAACCTGCAGATTCAAGAGCTGCCTCTTTCTCTCTCCCTTTCAAATAAGCAAATCAATTTTGTTCAAAGGAGGTGTTATCTAGATCCCCTCTCCTGAACGTAGGTGAAGCTGTGCTGAAGCGACAGCTTCTGGGGATGGCGCTGTGGCATAGTGGGAAAAGCCACCGTCTGCAGTGCTGGCATCAGGCACCGGTTCGAGTCCCAGCTGCTTCGCTTGTGATCCAGCTTCCTGCTAATTGGCCTGGGAAAGCAGCCGAGGATGGGCCAACTGCAGCTCCTGGCTCCCAGCGTCAACCAGGCCCAGCCCCGGTTATTGCAGCCATTTGGAGAATGAACCAGTGGACAGAAGATCTCTCTCTTTGTCTCTCCTTCTCTCTCTGTGACTCTACCTCTCAAATAAATAAATACAATCTTGTTTTTAAAGATTGTATTTATTTATTTGAAAGAGTTACACATAGAGAGGAGAGGCAGAGAGAGAGAGGTCTTCCATCCGCTGGTTCACTCCCCAGTTGGCCGCAACAGCGGGAGCTGCTGCGCCGATCCGAAGCCAGGAACCAGGAGCTTCTTCCAGGTCTCCCATGCAGGTGCAGGGGTCCAACGACTTGGACTGTCTTCTACTGCTTTCCCAGGCCATAGCAGAGAGCTGGATTGGAAGAGGAGCAGCTGAGACTAGAACTGGCGCCCATATGGGATGCTGGTGCTTCAAGCCAGGCCATTAACCCACTGAGCCACAGCACCAGCCCCAATAAATACAATCCTTAAAAAGAACCAAAACAACAATAAAACAACAACCAGCCGCCAGCAGCGTAAGTGAGGTGGTGATGGCAGAAGGGGCGGGCCTCTGGGGCGGCGCCCTGCTCCAGTCATTCCTCTTCTGTTCTTCTCCGCACACAAATGTCAAGTGCTCTGGAGCTTCCTGTCTTGCATGTCTCTGCCCCGCCAGCAGTAGGCTCTTAGTGGGAGCTGCCTCTCACTGCCTCTGTCTCCCAATGCCTGGCCCCGGGCTGGCCAGCGGGAGAAAATCAGTGGCACAGACACTGGCCACCCCTGCCATGCCCTGTCCAAGGCCCAGGGAATCCCTGAATGCCAACCAGCAACAATTGGTTACACAACAATAGAACCTGGAGTAATGGGAATTTCTCTGATAAAAAAAAAAAGTATACACATTTTAGTGGTGGGTGTTTGCTGTTTTTTTTTTTTTTTTTTTTTTTTTTTTTTTTTTTTTTTTTTAATTTTTGACAGGCAGAGTGGACAGTGAGAGACAGAAAGGTCTTCCTTTGCCGTTGGTTCACCCTCCAATGGCCGCCGCGGCCGGCGCACCGCACTGATCTGATGGCAGGAGCCAGGTACTTATCCTGGTCTCCCATGGGGTGCAGGGCCCAAGCACGTGGGCCATCCTCCACTGCACTCCCTGGCCACAGCAGAGAGCTGGCCTGGAAGAGGGGCAACCGGGACAGAATCTGGCGCCCTGATCGGGACTAGAACCCGGTGTGCCGGTGCCGCAAGGTGGAGGATTAGCCTAGTGAGCCACGGCGCCGGCCTTTGCTGTTGTTGTTAACATGTCCCTTGGAACACCTGCTTCCCATGTTGGAATGCATGGATTTGAGTTCTGGCCACTCTGAGTCCAGCTTCCAGCTAATGCACAGACTGGGGGCTGCAGGTGATGATTCAAGTACTCAGGCCCCTGCCACCTCCTGACTTTAGCCTGGCCCAGCCCTGGCTGTTGTGGCCATTTGGGGAATAAATAAGTAGATGGGATATTTTCTCTCTCTCTGCTTTTCAAGTAAATTAATTTTTTTAAAAAATACACAGTTTTACACCTTTTGATTCTTAATAAATTTTTTAAAGATTTATTTTTATTTACTTCAAAGACAGAGCTAGAGAGAGAGATAGAGATAGAGAGAGAGGTCTTCCATCTGCTGGCCCACTCTCCAGATGGCAGCAATGGCTGGAGCTGTGCCGATCTGAAGCCAGGAGCCAGGAGCTTCCTCTGAGTTTCCCACATGGGTGTAGGGGCCCAAGGACATGGGCCATCTTCCACTGCTTTCCCAGCCCACAGCAGAGAGCTGGATGGAAAGAGGAGTAACCGGGACTAGAACCGATGCCCATATGTGATGCTGGCGCTTCAGGCCAGGGCCTTAACCCGCTGCGCCACAGTTCTGGCCCCTAAGATTTGTTTATTTGATAGGCAGAGTTACAGAGAAAAAGAGAGAGATCTTCCATCTGCTGGTTTACTTCCCAAATGGCTGCAATGCCCAGGGCTGGGCCAGGCTAAAGCCAGGAGCTTGGAACTGCTTCCAGGTCTCCCATGTGCATGGCAAGGGCCCAAGCACCTGGGCCATCTTTTGCTGCTTTCCCAGGAGTATCTGCAGAGAGCTGGATCAGAAGTAGAGCAGCCAGGACTTGAACCGGCGCCCATAGGAGAAGCTGGAGTCACAGTGGCTTACCTGCTGTGCCACAACGCCAGGCCCAACTCTATAACAAATAGTAAATTAAACGTTTGTAGCTTAATGCAAGAAGCCCTTGGTGAACTTGGAGCCATCGCTCATCGACAGAAGGAAGGGGTATGTCTGGGCGTCACCTGGAACAAGCTTCCCGGCTGTTTGCTTCAGACGCGGTCCCTGCGCTGCCCTGACTGGGGGAGTCAAGGCCCAGGTTCCGGGGCCGCGCGTGGGCAGGATGTGCCTGAGGAAGACAGGGTAGGACAGAGGCGGAGCCGCCCTGCCACGTCTGTAACCACGGCATACACTGCGCAGAGAGCCTGGAGTCGGGGTGGTCCTTCCGAAGGGTCCTAAGGGAAAGCAGGTTAGCAGCTGCGCAGTGCAGCCCCAGAGGAGGCATCACCGGGCAGAGGCAGGCCCTGGGAGAGACACTGACCGGAGCGGCACAGGACAGGCACCGGGCTTTGCTTACAGCCCGCCCCCCTGCGCGGCCCTGCCCACTTGCTTCTGCAAAGTCCCGCCCTTTGGGAACGGCTTCTTCAGGTCTCTGGATTGGTTTGTTGGGAGCCCAACAGAGCGGGAGGGCTGAGGCAGAGGATGGTACTGGCTGCAGAACAGACTCAGGGCCTTGGCTGATGCCCGTGGGCACCTTCCTGCAGCATGCGGCCCCTCGCCTTTTGCAACTTGCCCCGGGGAGACCCAGATCCCCAGTGGTGAAGGGGTGGGGCCCTGGGTTGTGGTGCTCCGCTCAGGCCGCGGCTGTGCTTCTTGTCCAGGTGCCAAGGAAACCAGGCCTGGTAGCAGCAGAAGGCACCATGCGTCCCCCCGAGCCTGGCCCACGCTCTCCTCTGCTCTTGTCTCCTGCGGATGCCCAGGCGTAACGACTTTCACCGCAAGGCAAGTTCTTTCCTTGCTGAAGGCCTGTGACCAAAGGGGTTCAGAATGCCCAGGCAGCAGCCGGGCTTGAAAGTTCTGTGTCCCCTGATGTGAACTGTTCCCCTCCGGGACTCCAAGACCCTCAGAGCGGGGCAGCTTTGTGTGACACAGCGGCCCCTGCAGCCACAGGCGGTTCCTCAGAGGAGTGCCCCCGGGCGGCCCCAGACACGTGCCCAGGGCATGGCCGTGAAGCCACACCACAGGGCCCACTGCACCACTGGAGCTTTTTTTTTTTTTTTTTTTTCTTGACAGGCAGGGTGGACAGTGAGACAGAGAGACAGAGAGAAAGGTCTATCCTTTCCTTTGCCGTTGGTTCACCCTCCAATGGCCGCCTCGGCTGGCGCGCCGCGCTGATCCGATGGCAGGAGCCAGGTACTTCTCCTGGTCTCCTATGGGGTATAGGGCCCAAGCACTTGGGCCATCCTCCACTGCACTCCCTGGCCACAGCAGAGAGCTGGCCTGGAAGAGGGGCAACCGGGACAGAATCCGGCGCCCCGACCAGGACTAGAACCCGGTGTGCTGGCGCCGCAAGGCGGAGGATTAGCCTAGTGAGCCACAGTGCCGGCCTCCAGTGGAGCTTTAATTGCCTTCCCACAAGATGGGGACACCAAGGGCCTCCTGGCACAGATGTTGGGAAGGATGTGAGCTAACGTATGTCAAATATCCTCAAGGTGAGCTCAACAGACATGAGCTTCTCTTTCCTTCATGTCAAGAGCTCCAGAAGTGATCATGTTTTCCTTTTTGCTTTGGCCTCCGGGGAGCTCATATCTGTTTTTCTTCTTTTCCTTCTCCTTCTTCTTCTTCTCCCCTCCCCCTCCCCCTCCCCTTCTCCTCCTTCTATTTTTTGGGACCAGTGCTGTAATGTAGGAGGTTAAGCCACGGGCTGCAGTGTCGGCATCCCATATGGGCACTGGTTCAAGTCTGGCTGCTCCACTTCCAATCCAATTCCCTGCTAACGTGCCTTGGATAACAGCAGAAGATGGCCGAAGTGCTTGGGCCCTCACCACTCATGTATGAGACCTGGAAGAAGTTCCTGGCTCCTGGCTTCAGCCTGCCTCAGCCCTGGTTATTGCAGTCATTTGGGGAGTGAACCAGAGGATGGAAGATCTCTCTCTCTTTGTCTCTCCTTATTTCTCTCTGTAATTCTGCCTATCAAATAATAAATAAATAAATCTTTTAAAAAATAAATAAAAGATGTCTTTACTTTGAAAGAGTTACACATGGGTGGCAGGGGCCCAAGCATTTGGGCCATCTTCCAGTGCTTTTCCCAGGCCGTTAGCAGGGAGCTGGATTGAGAGTGGAGCAACTGGGACTTGAACCAGGACGCTTTTATTTTCAGTCTGTGCTCATTCACATGAGGCGTGTTCTTCATTTCCATTCTCTTCTTTTGTCCTTGGTCCTCTTGGTTTCTTTTTTTCTCCTCGACCTTGAACACAACTCCTTCATGGTGAGCTCTTTGAACTGGAACCCTGTTTGCTGAGAAGCCGGGATAAGTCGGTGCCCAGAGAGGAACTCGCTACTCTGGAGTCAGCTCCTTCTCCAAGAAGGACCAACGCCTCGCCTAGCGTGCCAGCCCCGCACCCAGCCCAGACCTAGCCAAGCACTCACTCCCGAGTCTTGGATTTGTTTTGGCATCTGCTGTCCCCCGGCACCTGGGTGTGGGAATCTCCCTGCTCCGGAGCTGACTCAGTCCCGACAAGTTGGAGGAATACACGCAGGTACCACAAGGGCACTCATGTCACCGAGTCAGCATCAGCTGCAGGCACTGCTGGGGGTCTTGCTTCTCGCCATCTTCCCAGAGGTCCTGGCCGCCCTGCTGCCCGCCGTGTCAGCTCAGCCAGCAGCCCCACCCTGCTGCTGGGATCCAGCCAGCAAGGGGACAGAGCAGGTGTGGTCCAGACGTCCTGCCTGAGCTGCGTCCTCCACTCCGGGCTGCCCACTCAGTTGGCCCCAACCTCAAGGCATCCGGGGTATTCGGTTGTGGAGTCGGCAGACTCCAGGTGGGCCCGGCTGGGCCGTCTGCCTGGAGATCCCTTCTCTGTCTCCAGGACAATCCCGGGAGCTCCTGTCCCTCACCTCCACAGGCGGCCTCCGCGTGCCATGCCTGCCGCCCAGGTCCCCCGAGGCTGGGCAAGATGAACACTCACAAACAACGCTCCCTGCAGATCACCTGAGCACCTTCTTCCGACGCGTTCCGGCTCTCGGCCTCCTCCACCACGTTCCCACTGCTGTGGCTCTGTGACAAGCTCAGGGCTGGGAAGAGCTTCAGCGGTCCTGGACGAGCCAGCTGCTGGGCCTCCCAGTCACCTGCTTCCTCTCGGAAACCGACACTGCCTGGCAAGAGTGAGCTCACGAGCGTGTCCGGGGGAGACTGAAGGGCTGGGCGTGGTGTCTAGGGAGAGACCGCTCCAGTGACAGTGAGGATGCTGAGTGAGAGGCTGGAGTCGGGACCAGCCCCCAAGCCTCTCTCTGCCGCCTGCTGGCTGGGTGACCTGATGAACCACACTTCCTCTCCCAGCCTCAGCTTCCTCCTCTGGGAAGTGGGTGAAATAATACATACTCTTTCTTAAATTTAATTATTTATTTGAAAGAGTGACAGAGAGGGAGAGACAGAAAAAGATCTTCCATTGTTCACTCTCTCAAAAGGTTGCACCAGCCACGGCCAGGCCAAAGCAAGGAGCCAGGAACTCCACCCAGGTCTCCCACATGGGTGGCAGAGACCCAGGTATTTGGGCCATCTGCTGCTTTCCCAGGAGCATTAGCAGGCAGCTGGATCAGAAGTGTGGAGTAGCCAGGACTCAAACCAGCACTCTGATATGGATGTGGCCATCCAAAATGGTTATTTAACCTTCTCTGCCCCAACACCTGCTTTGAAAACGGTAGCGGGGGCCAATGTGGTGACATCTGGAAAACCAGTACCATGAACCACTTCCTGATTACACGCTGGCTGTCATCTCGTTTAATCTGCCAGTGAACCTGAAGAGTTCGTGTGAAGACTCCCACTTACAGATGAAGAAACCGAAATTCACAGAAGGTCAGTGACCTGTCAGTGAGTGGCTGGCCCAGATCCCACACTTAGGCTTCTCCGACCCCAAAGTTAGCACCCTTAACCAGCACACAGGATGCGCCGCCAGCGCTGGTGCGGAGCCTGGCACACTGCAGGTGCCTCATCCATCTTGACGCATGTTCCCTGGCAACTCCTCTGCACCTGCAGAGAACTCAAAGTGATCACTCACTGTCTGGGGCTCTGTCTGTCTTTCCCCTAAATAATGGCATCAAGACCCCCATTTTCCAAATGAGAAAACAGACTCAGCAAAGCTGAATTACTTGGTCAAGGTAACACAGTAAGAGCTGGAAGGGCCAGCCTTGTGGTACAGTGGGTTAAGCTACACCCTGGTACTGGTTCGAGTCCCAGTTGCTCCACTTCCAACCCAGCTCCCTGCTAATGCACCTGGGAAAGCAGCAGAAGTGACTCAAGTGCTTGGGCCCCTGTCACCCATATGGGAGACCTGCATGGTCCTAGTTTTAGCCTGGGCCAGCCACGGCTGTTGGCAGCCATTTGTGGAATGAACCAGCTGATGGAAGATTTCTCTCTCTCTCTCCTCTCTCAAATAAATCAATAAATCTTTTTTTTTAAGAATTATTTATTTTATTTATTTGAAATACAGAGTTACAGAGAGAGGTAGAGACATACACAGAGAGAGAGAAAGATCTTCCATCTGCTGGTTCACTCCACAAAGGACTGCAACGGCCAGAGCTGAGCCGATCTGAAGCCAGGAGCCAGGAGCTTCTTCCAGGTCTCCCATGCAGGTCAGGGGTCCAAGGACTTGGGCCATCTTCTACTGCTTTCCCAGGCCATTAGCAGAGAGCTGTATTGGAAGAGGAGCAACTGGGACTCGAACCAACACCCATATGGGATGCCGGCGCTACAGGCTGGTGCTTTAACCCACTGCACCACAGCGCTGGCCCATAAATTTCTTTTTTTTTAAGAGACAGAGCTGAGTTTGAATCAGGTTTCCTGTTGGGCTTTCTACCCACGCCTCCTCGTTACACTGTCTCTCAGTTCGAGGCCATCCACAGGGTTGGTTTCCAAGCCTATGCAGCCTCTTTCTCTGAACTCCCTAAATGCTGCCGCCTCTTGCTTCCGGGAACTAGAAACCTCTCTTTCTGGGCCAAAGTCTCAGGCAGGTTCCTGGAGAAGTTGCATGGTGACCAGGGTCACACCAAGGCAGCAAGGGGCTGGGCACAGCACCTCCTCTGGAGGAGTCATTGGAAGGGCTGTCCTCTGGGGTCCTGCTGCTGGGGGGAGGGGAAAGGGGGGATGCACTGGGCAGAGGGAAACAGTGACTTGGGAGCCAGCTGGAGGCATCAGAGACAAGTTGCTGACTCAGCAGTTTTGCTGCGGGCCGCCCACTGCCTGGTCCAGTTTATGATGGTGACAGGGGGCAGGGTGGGCGGCTCTGTGAGGGTGGAGCTGAAGGCTTCAAGTGAGGTTTCCTAAACCCACCAACCTAGGGAACATTTACGGAAAAGAATGCCACAGATGGTTATGTGTGTGTGTGTGTGTGTGCACGCGGGTGTGGGTATGTGGAAGAGAGAGGCAGAGCCATGAGAGAGGGGGAGAGAATGACAGAGATGGAGCAAAAGACATAGGAGACAAAGAAAGAAAAGCAGAGAAAGCAGCAGAAGTGAAAAGATCCAGGAAACAGGATGGGGGGAGAGAAATGGACAAAGAGGATCCACTTAACAAAGGCCTAGTGTGTGCCGGGTGCCATCCTGGCATTGGGGTGCAACCGTGGATAAAACACAGTCTCTGCCCTCCTGGGTCTGCCTAATAGGGGAGTAGAGACCAGAGAGAAAGACTGAGCGAGACTGCACAGAGACAGCCAGAGCCAGAGATGAGCCAAAAAGCAGTCAGACAGGGATGCAGGCACAGAGGGAGCAGTGACTGCAGAGCCCGGGCCCCGGGAGCATGGGCAGTGGCATCAATGTTCTGGAGACAGAAGCAGAGTCCTGTGGACAGGGCTGGGAGAAGCTCTTGGCTGTGCACCCACTCTGGGCCAGCGCATGAGTGATCCTGGGTGGTTCCAAAGTCCTCTGAGACAGGACCCTAGCCCTCAAAGACCAGGATGTGTCTTAGGTTCCAGCGACACCAGGTTTAGGCTGTGCCAGGATCGAGTTCCCCCCAGACCCTCTACTACCACCACTCCCCAGACCCGTTGTTCTGGGCTTCCTTGCCCTGAGCGGGCAGGATCCGAGGTGCTCAACAAGCACTTGTGGACTCAGGTTCTGTCACCTGGGTAACCGGAGGCCCAGGCTAACAGGCAGAGCACAGCACTGGGCGCCGGCGATGTGCTCCATGGCGTGTGTGGCCCCACAGTGGTGCTGTCTGTAAATCTCCTGAGAGTAAGTTTCGGAGGAGACCTGTGTTTGAAAGCCGGGACTTTGACGGTCGTCGATGTCTGTTTCCGTGGAAACGGCAATCGAATCAGAGAATGTGCTTGCAAGCTCTGCTCTGGGTGCCCCAGATAGCTGGGGTGCGAGGGCTGCTGCCTGGCACACCACTCTGCTGCTCCGGCAGTGGGGCCCTGGGGTCCTCCCAGCCCCGCCCACAGCGGCAGCTTTGAGCATGGGGCTTGGCAGGGACACCCCCCCCCCTCCACTGGGCAGCCTGTGCTAACCCCGCAGCCCCGCCCTGCACAGTGTCTGGGAACAGAAGATGAGGAGGAGAAAACCTTGCTATCTCTAGAACATCCATCCCCAGGTTAGGATGATTCTGCCAGGCTTTTAATTAATTAATTAATTAGAACGGCAGAGTTATATATAGAGAGGGAGAGATGGAGGGACAGATCTTCCATCTGCTGGTTCGCTCCCCACATGGCTGCAATGGCCAGGGCTGGGCCAGGCTGAAGCCAGGAGCCTGGAACTCCATGTGGGTCTCCCACTCAGGCCATTCTCTGCTGGTTTCCCAGGCACATTAGCAGGGAGCCGGATCGGAAGTAGAGCAGCCAGGACAGACACTGGTGCTCCGATGGAATGCTGGCATCACAGGCGGTGGCTTAACCCACTGCGCCACAGGCCAGCCCCTGATTCTGCCAGACTTTGCCATGAAACGTGGAGCCTTCCTTTATCCGCACGGGTGGCAGCCAGGTCCTGGGCAGCACAGAGATCGGGACAGCCCTTGCTCCCCTCAGCTGGGCTCCAAGCCCACAGCACTCATGTAGAGGCGGCCAGCAGCTCTCGACGGCCTCACCAGCCTCACCCCTCACCACACCCTCTGGGGTCCATGCACCACCCCACCTGGCCATGGAGCTCTGACCTATGGGCTCCCCCATGCCTCTGTGCACGTATTTCTCCTGGCCTGGGGTCCCGTCACCACCGCTGCTGCCTGCCAGCACCCTCCCATGCTCTGAGTCCATTCCTTGGGGGGCCAGCCCTGCCCTGGGAGGTGAGTGCCCAGAGGTGCTGCGCAGTGAGAAGGCGGTTCTCCATCTGTGCAGGGCGGGAGGGTGGGGGCAGCGCACATGGACCTCTTGCTCACACACACACACACACACACCCGGCATCCAGGACAGTCCCCTGCTGCAGAGGGGGGCAGAGGCCCATGAAGGGCCTTGAATTTTTTTGTGACAAAAACTGGGCTTCATCTTGTATGAACTGGAAGCCAGCACAGAGGTTTTTAAAAATTATTTGTGTGTTGGCCGGTGCCGCGGCTCACTAGGCTAATCCTCCGCCTTGCGGCGTCAGCACACCGGGTTCTAGTCCCGGTCGGGGCATCGGATTCTGTCCCGGTTGCCCCTCTTCCAGGCCAGCTCTCTGCTGTGGCCAGGGAGTGCAGTGGAGGATGGCCCAAGTGCTTGGGCCCTGCACCCCATAGGAGACCAGGAGAAGCACCTGGCTCCTGCCATCGGATCAGTGCGGTGCGCCGGCTGCAGCGCGCTGGCCGTGGTGGCCATTGGAGGGTGAACCAACGGCAAAAGGAAGACCTTTCTCTCTGTCTCTCTCTCTCACTGTCCACTCTGCCTGTCAAAAAAAATTATTTGTGTGTTTTTTTTTAAAGATTTTATTTATTTAATTGAGAGGTAGGGTTATAGACGGTGAGAGGGAAAGAGAGAAAGGTCTTCCATCTTCTGGTTCACTCCCCAGTTGGCCACAACAGCTGGAGCTGGGCCAATCTGAAGCCAGGAGCCAGGAGCTTCTTTTGAGTCTCCCACGCAGGTGCAAGGGCCCAAGGACTTGGGCCATCTTTTACTGCTTTCCCAGGCCATAGCAGAGAGCTGGATTGGAAGAGGAGCAGCTGGGACCAGAACCAGCGCCCATATGGGATGCTGGAACCACAGGCAGAGGCCACAGCACCACAGTGCCAGCCCCTGTGTGTTTATTTGTTTGAGAGGCAGAGACAGAGACAGATAAGCAGAGACAGCTCCCATCTGCTAGGTCACACCCCCAATGCCAAAGACAGGAGCCAGGAACACATTCCAGGTCTCCCACATGGGTGGCAAGGACCCAACTACTTGAACCACCACCTACTGCCTTCCAGGTATGCATTAGCAGAAAGCTGGAACTGGAAGCAGAGCCAGGATTCAAATCCAGCACTCCCATGAAGGATGGACAGGTACCAAGCAATGTCTTCGCCACTGTACCAAATGCCCACAATACAACGCCCCACACTGAACACCTTTCACTCAGCCTAATAATACTTGGTTGCATTTCTTTTCCATAAAAAAAAAACTGTGGTAAGAGACATGTAACATGAACGTCACCATTGTAGTCATTTAAAAAATGAGTTATGTATTTGAAAGGCAGAGTTACAGAGAAAGAGAGAGAGAGGTCTTCCATCCGCTGGTTCACTTCCCAACTGGCCGCAACAGTTGGAGCTACACTAATCTGAAGCCAGGAGCCAGAGCTCCTTCCGGGTCTCCCACACTGGTGCAGGGGCCTGAACACTTGGACCATCTTCCACTGCTTTCCCAGGCCACAGCAGAGAGCTGGATTGGAAGTGGAGCAGCTGGGACTCGAATTGGTGCCCATATGGGATGCTGGCACTGCAGGTGGTGGCTTTCACTATGCCACAGTGTCAGCCTCATCGTAGCCATTTTTAAGTGTGAAGTTCAGGGACATGCAGGGCAATCACATTGGTATGTGACTGTCCCACCCCTGTCTGCAACTCTTCCATCTTCCCAAACGCAAGCACTGCCCTCTGACCTCAGACTCCCACTCCCTCTCCCACCAACCCTGGCAACCACCATTCTTTTTTTTTTTTTTTGACAAGTAGAGTTATAGACAGTGAGAGAGAGAGAGAGAGAGAGAGAGAGAGAAAGGTCTTCCTTCCGTTGGTTCACCCCCCAAATGGCAGCTATGGCTGGCACTGCGCTGATCTGAAGCCAGGAGCCAGGTGATTCCTTCCGGTCTCCCATGTGGGCCCCTCCCGGGCCACAGCGGAGAGCTGGACTGGAAGAGGAGCAACTGGGACTAGAACCTGGCGCCCACATGGGATGCCGGTGCCGCAGGCGGAGGATTAACCAAGTGAGCCACAGCATCAGCCCCGCAACCACCATTCTTTTGCCTCTCTGAAGTTGAGTCCCTGGTGGATGTCACATGGGTGGGACCACACAGTATTTGCCTTTTGTGCCTGGCCTGGTTATTTCACGAGGTGGCTCCAAGGGTCACCCATGCTGTAGCAGGCATCAGAACCACATTCCTTTTTCAAGGCTGAATAGTGTACGCCACGTTTTGTCTATCCACCCATTTGTCCGCGGTTGCTTGGGTTGTTTCCATCTCTTGGCTGCTGGGAATAATGCTGATATGAACACGGAACCCAAATATATCTTCAAGACCCTGCTTTTGCTTCTTTTTTTTTTTTTTTAAAGTTTATTTTGCTTATTTTCATCCATTTGAAAGACAGAGGGAAAGCAAGAGGGGGAGAGAGAGAGAGAGAGAGAATCTTCTTTCTGTTGATTACTTCCCAAATGCCTGCGCCAGCCAGGATTGGGGGCCTGTGTCGTGGTGCAGCAGGTTAAGCCACTTCTTAGGATGCCAGCGTCTCCCATCTTGAGTGTGTTTTAGAGTCCCGACTACTTTGCTTCTGATCCAGTTCCCCACTAAAGTGCCTGGGAAAGCAGCAGATGATGACCCAAGTACTTGGGCCGCTGCCATCCATGTGGGAGACAAGGGTGGAGTTCCAGGCTTCTGGCTTTGGCCCGGCCCAGCCCAGTGTTACAGCCACCGGGGGAGTGAATCAGTCAATGGAAGTACTCTCTCTCCGTCTCGGTCTCTCCCTCTCTCTCTGTTGCTCTGCTTTTCAAATCAATCAATCAATCAAACAACAACCAAAAAGGGCCAAACGGTGCCGTGGTGCAGCAGGTCAGGCTGCCAGCTGTGATGTTGGCATCTCCATGGGAGCGCTGATTCGAGTCCCGGCTGCTCCTCTCCTTCTCCTTCTCCTTCTCCTTCTCCTTCTCCTTCTCCTTCTCCTTCTCCTTCTCCTTCTCCTTCTCCTTCTCCTTCTCCTTCTCCTTCTCTTTCTCCTTCTTCTTTTTTAAGACTTTATGTATTTGAGAGACAGAAAGGTTTTCCATCCGCTGGTTTATTCCCCAAATGGCTGCAACGGCCGGAGCCGAGCCAATCGGAAGAGAAGCAGCCTGGACTAGAACTGGTGCCCATGTGGGATGCTGGCTCTGCAGGCAGAGGCTTAGCCCACGATTCCACAGCACCAGCCCCTGCTCTACCTCTGATCCAGCTCCCTGCTAATGCACCTGGGAAAGCAGGGGACGATGGCCCAAGTGCTTGGGCCCCTGACACCCATGTGGGAGACCCATATGGAGTTCTGGGATCTTGCTTTCGGCCCAGCCCTAGGCATTGTGGCTGTTTGGAGAGTGAATCAGCAGATACAAGATCTTTCTGTCTCTGTGTCTCCTTCCCTTTAAAAGATTTACTTATTTGAGAGGCACAGCGACAGAGAAAGAGGGAGAAGCAGAGAGGGAGGTCTTCCATCCGCTGGTTCACTCCCCAAACAGCTGCAATGGCTGGGGCTGGGCCAATCTGAAGCCAGGAGCCAGGAGCTTCCCCTGGGTCTCCCACGTGGATGCAGGGGCCCAAGGACTTGGGCCATCCTCCACTGTTTTCCCAGGCCATTGGCAGGGAGCTGGATTGGAAGTGGAACAGCTGAGACTTGAACCATTACCCATATGGGATGCCGGTACAACAGACGGAAGCTTAACCTACTATGCCACAGTGCCAGCCCCAAGATAAATCTTTAAAAACACAAGTGTCAGGACCAGGCTAGGCCAAAGGCAGGAGCCTGGAAGTCCAGTCGGGTCTTCCACATGGTGACCAGGGCCCAAGTGCTTGAGCCACCTTGTTTTGCCTCCCAGGATGCCTTTGCAGGGAGCTGGATGGGCAGTGGAGGTGCCGGGACTTGAACTGGCACTCTGATGTGGGATGCGGGAGTCCTCAGCAGTGGCTTAGCCCACTGCGCCACCACGCCCACCCTTCTGCTTTCCATCTGGCCAGTGCACACCTACAAGCAGGGTTACTGGCTGCTTCGACAATCCAAGAGGAACATTTTGAGGAAGCAGCACAGTTTTGGTGGAGGCTGTGCTATGTGACATTCCTGCCAACAGTGCACGTGGGCTCCGAGCTCTGCATCTTTGTCAGCACTTGATACTTTCTGTTTTTCAACTGGTTCTGTCGACAATAGCCATGAACGGCCAGGTGCAGAGTGGCCAGCCCGGGTCTGAGCCTGGTCATCATTACAGTAACCTGTTTCCTGCTCTGTTACCTGACAGCACCTCCCCCGAGAAACCAGGGCAAGGGACGTCTTCAGAGCTGCAGGGCACTGCTCCGGACAGGAAGACCAGCCGCGAGTAACTCCACCTGGCAGAACTCCCTCCCCGGCCCTGGACATTCCCACACTCCCTTTACAGTTCAAATGTCACCTCCTCAGGGGAGCCCTCCCTGACCACCACCCCTCCCCCGCCAGGTGAGTTGGGCTGCTGTTTGCTCTTAGGGCATCCCCTACAGATTGTTCTTAGCACTTGGCACCCTTGGTAATGGCATATTTTTCACTCAGCCTACTGCATTAACCCTGTCTTTTCCGCTGGGCTGTGAGCTCCGCACAGGGGCTGTGATCATCTGGGCGCTTAAATTCCAGTGAGGGAGAGAGGCAAGAAAAAAATAAACACATACTATGTCAGGTGGCGTTGTTGCTATGGAGAAAAACAGAACAGGATGGGGGCAGGTGCAGCTCTGGAGAGTTCCTTACTGAGGGGGTGTGGGGGTGTGACCCGGAGAGGGGAGGGGCCAGGAGGGAAGCCCTCACCTGGGGGAAAAGGCACCGGGCAAAGGTGTGGCAGCAAAGGGAGCCAGGGCTCCTCCTGGCCTGGTTGGGGGCAGATGGAGCACTGCCCTAGGAGCTCACAAGGACTAAGGGGAAACTCAGAGGCCAGGACCCTGGAGAGGAAGGCGTGGCAGCGCCAGAGACAGGGACAGGGTCTGGCCTGGTACTCCCCGGTGCTTCCCGGCGCCCCGGGCCTCAGGCTGAGCGCATGGTAGCAGTGGCTTTCTGGATAGAACCAACCCTGTTCTCTGCCTGAAGCCTGCTGTGCTGTGACAAACGGCTCAGGACAAGCAGGTGCCAGTGGAAGTCACTGCAAACACTGGATTTTCAGCTTGAACCCACCTGCTTCTTCCCCGGCACTTCTGGCTGCCTTGCTACGGCAGTCACACCGGGAGCCCTCACTTTTCCCTTTACAAAGCACTCCCCACTTGCTGGTCTCTGCTGAGCCCCGCAGCAGCCTCGCGAGAGGTCTCCGTCCGTTGTCCAGAGGGGTCCAGGCCCGTGGGCTCAGCTGGCACTGACTGACTGCCCACTGGGGGCTGAGGCCCTGTCAGTCCCTCCTCTCACCCTCCCAGCCTGCCTGCGGCCCTGGCATCAACATCCTCATTGCCCGGCCAGGACGCTAGGTGCAGAGAGGTGATGTCACTTGTCCCAAGTCCCTGGGGGCTGGATTCTGCCTTCTTTCCATGGAAGCGCTTGGAGCTGGCGGGGAGACTTCTGCTACCAGCGGGCTCGCCAGCCTGGGCCCGAGCCTCCTGGGGGGAGCAGCCTGAGGTCTGATCGGAGGCGTCCCTGCCTCTCCAGGGCTGGGCCTGCTGGGGCAGGAGGAGGACGGGCTGAAAGCCCAGCGTCTGCCCCAACAGCCCCAGCCTCTCGGCAACTATGAGGGACACTGAGACAGAGCTGCAGCCAACCAGGGACAGGGAACAAGGCAAATGCAGACTTCTGGGTGGGGCTTGCTGGCCCCAAGGCCCCTTCCCTCAGCGGCTGCCCACACACCTGCTCCGGGAGCTCAGGGCTGCTGTGGCCCCAGTTTCAGGCAGCACAGACAGGAAGAGGAACAGCCGCTCCAGCCTGAGCTTGGAATTCACCTCTCCCGCCTCCCCCCCAACCTCCCAGCCTCTAACCCTCCAACCTGGCCCCTCCTTCTGTCACTTTCACTATTGCTACTGAGCACCAGACAATAGTGGGTCCCTGACCCCAGGAGCCACCTTCCCAGGGTGGGGAAACACACAGTCGGCCCACCCCTGTGCTGTGTGGGCCAGCCCATCAGCCAGGCAGGAGGCAGGGCCAGGGCCAGGGCCGCACACCTGCTCCACATCAGGGGCCCCTGGGAGGCTCTGGGGGAGATGCTCCCGCCCAGGGTGGGGTCCGGTGCAGCAGAGGAAGGGACCTTGGGCAGAGGGCTTCACCATGGCGGGGGCTCCATGGGTGGGGGTGTGTGTGGAAGGGTTTTCCTTTGGTTTATTACCCAGGTGCTGGGTACACAGGTGTACACAGTAGGTGTTCAAAAGCCAGGACCTTAAAGGAGGACAGGAAGGGAGGGAGAGAGACCCTGGTCATTCAGTTTCCAGCACCAGGTGTAGCTCAGGTGGGTGGGGCCGGGCCGCGGGGGAGTGCCTCTTCGAAGCCCTTTGTCGAGTTAGCTCCCCACGGGGTGTAGGGCTGGTTTGGGGCTCCCCGGGGCTCCTGCTGCCTACAGCGAGAGTGTTAATGTACACGCAGGTATCTCTCTCACCTGCGCTGGCGCCCAGATGACTCACCACGGAGCCTGCTCCCAGGCTGGTGGGGGAGGCAGACGGTAAACAAGTGGCGACACCACGGGCAGGAGAATGGAGAGCTGCTCCGGAGGCTCCCGAAAACCCGGCCAGAGGGCCAAGGGTGGAGGGGTGGGTTTTGCTGCAGGCGAGAGAGGCAGTGAGGTCCTCCTGGAGGAGAGCCCTGGGGCGTGTGTGTGTGTGGGGGGGGGGGGGGGGTGGTTAGCCTTAAAAAAAGGTTCAGGCAGGGGGCTGGGGCAGGAGGTTTTGCAGGCAGAGACAAATCAGGGGCCCCAGATGTGGGAGGTGGAGATGGGGGGCTCAGGGGACAAAGGGAGGTTGGGGCCTTGAATCCTATTCTGGGTGTTTGGATTAGCTTCTGATCCAATCACAGTGCCAGTGGCCACACACCTAGTTGGGGCTGCTGAGTGGCTCTGCTTCCAGGGCACCCAACAGCTCCCTTCTTGTGGGCAAGCTGGTGGGGGGTGGGTAGGGAAGACACCTCCCTGCTGGCTCCACTGGGGCCCATCCACTTGCCTTTTTTAGCTCCTCCTAGAACCTACCGACGCAGCGGCAGTCTCCTTCCGCGTCAAACCCCACAAAGAGCAGACCACAGGGACAAAGCGCTGGGCACAGGGTCCCTGAACACCACCCCTCTGCTCTCCTCACGCACGCACGCACGCACGCACGCCCTGGAAGGAGGTGCTGGTCCTTTTCCAGGGGTGACTGCTCCCAGAGTGGCAGGCAGTCAAGAGCACGGAGGCTCTCCTAGGCCCCTGTCCTCGCTGCTGGACGAGGAAACTGATGTGTGAGCAGACAGGCTCGTGCTGCAGCCCCACTGCCGACGGCGCCTGGCCAGCCAGAGGGAGCCAGCCCACGGCCTGTGTGCGAGGCCCGGGAAGGGCAGTGTCTCCCTTTGGCCAGGACCTAACCCATGCTCATCATTGTGGGCCTTGCAGACACACGATGAGTCAGGCTTCTGTGAGTCAGTCTGTTGACAAGCCATCCCTGGCCATTCCTAGCCCGTCAAAAATAGAAGGAAGTCCAGGGGAAGGGTAGGAGCAAGCCAATTTAATTAGTGTGGGCTCCAAGGTACCTTAAGTTAGCCCTATTAAATCAAACCGCCTAGGGGAAAAATAACTGTAATTATTTCCTTCTCTCCCCTATCGTTGTATTTCAATTCCCTTCTAACCTCCGTGCTTCCTCCATTCACAAAACAGGCTTTAAAGCAGGGCCTGACAGACACCCCTAGGCTAGCGCTCTGGGTGTGCGTTCTCTGCCCCTTCTCCCTGAGCTCTGGGTCCCCTGGAGAGCAGAGTGAGCCCAGACGGTTGGTTGGTCGCAGGGCCTGGCTGTGTTCTAATTCAGGGAGGCTGTTACACGGAGGAGAGCATTATTCCAAAACTGCAGCCAGTCTCCTTCCTGAACCTATGCAGATCCGTTTGCTGCCGGGAATTTCTTTTAAAAGCCCCTTTTCTCTCTACTACAGAGCAAAATAAGCAAACTTTAATGGTAGGGAATTATTGTTTATTTTGTTGAAATCTAGTTCTGAGTTTTCCTACTTGAAACGTGTTTTCCCCAGGACACTGACCTATCCTTTAATTGTTTGGTGCGAGGCATGTTAGGGGGAGGGGCGTTACTTGTTTATTGGAACAGCGCAGTTAAAAAAAAAAAAATCAACCTAGGCTAACAGTTTCAAGGCTCCCCTAAAGATGTATCCAAACAGGCAGCCAATCAGCGCTTACACAGCTTTTTCTGCTTGACTCTTTTAAAGAGACAGTGCCGACAGTGTTTTATCACATTTAAAGAGAACCGCGCTCTAAAAACAGTCTGAAAATGGGGGAGCCTTCCCTTATTCCGCTGGTTTCAGGTTTTGAGAGTCTCCAATGAGAGGCACACAGCGTGTTTTCAGCGTGGACAGGAACAGAGTCAGCAGCAAATAGCTGGGTCACTCTACCAGCACCCCCCCTCAAATTTCCCATTGTACACCTGGGTCACTGACAATGGAAGCCTCCCTTCCCCCCACGCCTGGCTCTCGGCCCCCCGACTCCCCAATTTAGTTCCATTTATCTGAAGTTTGCGGGTACCTATGGCGCGCATTTCGCGTTGTGGGGTGCCCAGGTGACGCCCCCCGCCACCCCCGAATGGCCCCCTTTTTCCCGTGGAGAATCCGAGGGGCTAACTTGCCAGGGTTGGCAAGCCTTGGAAATTTGGGGGAGGAACCACTCTTCCCCCCCTCTGAGCCTAAGTCCCCAATCCCCTCCCTCCGGCTCCCCGAAGCTCGCCGAGGGCCATTTTCGCGCGGCTCCACTTTGGGGTTTTCCAAAGTATTTTAATGATCTAGTAAAGGAGCAGCCGCGCGCCTCGGCGCCGGCTCCAGCAGCTCAGCTCTCAGCGTGCAGCCCCGCGCCCCGCGCTCGGAAGCCAGACTGGGCGAGAGGGAGGACCGGGGGCGGGGCGGGCGGGGGCCGGGCCGGAGTCTGGGGAGGGGGTCGGGGTCGGAGCCCAGGCGGCGGGCAGCCGAGGGGGAGGACGAGATAAGGGCTGGGCTGGCGCGGGCCGCGGCGGGGGAGGAGAGGGGCAGATAAGGCAGGGGGACGTGGCGGGAGGGAGCGAGCCGCGCGCGGCTTGGGGGTCTGCGCCCCCTCCCCTCGGACGCCTCCGCAGCGCCCCCTGCCCCTCCACCCTCAGCGGTCCACGCCGCGGGAGTGCTGGTCGGGTCCCCGTCTTCTTGGGGGCCTGGAGCTCTCCCATCCCGATTCGGGTCGCCACCCCTCCCCAATCCGCAGTGAAGAGGGGCTCGCGCCCGCGGCCACCCCCCGGTCCACCCGCAGGAGCAGGGCAGCGGGGACTGCCGCGGCCGGGCGCTGACAGGGGCGTCCCTGCCGGGCCCGCCCCCGCGCGCGCCGATTGGCCGGGGCGGCCATCAATCGCGGACGTTGACGCCCGCCTCGCTCGCTCGCCCGGGTAGCCACGTTCGGTTGAGCTCCAAGTAGACCAGCGGCAGCGGCGGCGGCAGCAGCGGTGCCGGAGGCGCAGAGGGCGGCGCAGGCGGAGCCGGGCGGGCGCGCGAGCGAGCGAGCGGGCGAGCGAGCGGGCAGCCGTGCGGGCGGCGGCGGCGGCGGCGGCGGCGGCACCCGAGGCCGAGCCGGCGCGGGAGGAGTTCCAGGGCGATGGGGCCGCGGCCGGGGCTGACGCTTTGACAGCTGGAAAGAGCGCGGAGCCAGCGCCTGGGGGGGAGGGAGGGGAGCGCGGCGAGGAGAGCGCGAGCGAGTGAGCGAGCGCCGGGGAGGGGGCCGGGAGCGTGGGGCAGCTCGGGAGCGCCGGAGCGGTAGCGGCGGCGGCGGCGGCGGCGGGGCTCGGCGCCCTCTTCTCTGCAAACCATGTTTGCCAAAGGCAAAGGCTCGGCGGTGCCCTCGGACGGGCAGGCTCGGGAAAAGTAAGCCTATTTTGCAAGTGGCGGCTGTGCCGCCGCCGGGCTGAGGGCGGGCGGGCGTGCGGGCGGTACGAGGCAGGTGGGCGGGCGGGGGCCGGGCTGCTGCGCCCTCCGGCCCCGGGCCCCGGGCCCCGCGCCTCCTGCCTGGCCCCTTCCCCGAGGCCGCGGCGGGGCGGAGTGGGAGCGCCCATTGTTGGGAGCCGGCGGAGGCTGGGGCGGCGGGGGAGCCGCCGGGGAGGGGGCACTTGGTGGCCGCGTGGAGGGGTGGGCGAGGTCCCGCGCGAGAGCCCGGGCGCCCGCCGCGGCGGCCGCACTTTGCCCACCCGGCGCGGGCAGGGGGGCGCGTGGCTTCTGCAGCCCCACTGGCTCCTTTTGTCCGCCCGCGGCGTGAGGAGTGCGTGCCGGGGGCTTTGTTCGGCCGGGAGCGCTCTTCCCTTTCCCTGTCCTTGGCCTCGGCGCCGGGCTGGGCAGGGACGGCGGCGCCGGCTTGGCCCCAGGCTCGGGGGACAGTTGTTTGGGGGCGGTGGCGAGGGTGGCGCTTTGCTGCCCTCTCCAGAGCGCGCCGAGTCTCCGTGGACCCCCGAAGCTTGGGTAGCGCGGCGGCCGTGGGGTCGGGTGGCTCGCGACTTTGAGAGACCCAGGTGGGTCTGGCCCTCACACCTCTTGGAAGTTCAGGTTGGGGGCTGCTTGGCGGCTCCACGACTGGAGTGGACGCGTCCCTGGGTAGCCACCGCGAGCCGTGGGCACCCTGCAGCCCGGCCTGCGGTCGGGGCCCACAATGGGACGGGGCTGGCGGGGCTGGGAGCCAGCGCCCGGTGTGGTCTGACGCCTTCCGTCTCTCTCTGCCTCTGCCGGCTCTGCAGGTTAGCTTTATACGTCTACGAGTATTTGCTGCACGTCGGAGCACAGAAGTCTGCACAGACCTTCTTATCGGAGGTGAGTGGGGCTCCCCCCCCAGCGCCCAATTTCCTGACACCCCCCCTCCCCACTCTCCTGGAGCCTTTGTTTTCGGGAGCTGCCACTGTGGCCACCATTTTGAATTTTTATCACCTTTTGGCATTTATTGTTAGTTGGTCTTCACAGCCTTTTGGCCCGGCCCCATGCTCTTGGCTTCTCTAAGCTGCCTCTGCTCTCTGCTTTGCAGATTCGATGGGAAAAAAACATCACTTTGGGAGAACCGCCGGGGTTTTTGCACTCGTGGTGGTGGTAAGTTTGTGTGATAGTTGTGTGAGTGTGTGTGTTTTGTTCTGAGCCATGAGTCCAAGGGAACAAAGAGGGGAGGCCCCTCTGCTCCTTGCCCCCCCCCCCCTGCTTTGCCCGGAGCTAGGCAGCACTGGACCCTCAGACCAGGGCTGCTAAGCAGAATGGGCAGAAGCGGCTGCTGCCTAAAGTTCTTTCTTTCTCTTTCCCATCTCGTTGAGAACCCGCAGAACCTGTGAGGCGTCTGCCTGGGATGCCTTGCTTTTCCATCGCACTCTGAAAAGTTCTGGGAGGACTTTTGTCAATTGTGCATGTTGCTTTAATTAGAGGGGTGGGGGCGGGGCTCAGGGGAGGGGGTACTGGGTTTGTTCTGCAACCGGCCTGTCCCTTTTTCTCCTGTGAGCTCAAAACCTTAGAAGGCTTCCTGGAGCCTTTTCCAGGCAGCCTGAGAAAAATCCAACAAGTACTGCAGGCTGCGTTACAGATTCTGATTCGGACTCCCTGGACCTTCCTGTCCTCCCCGCCAAGCATCCCTGAAACCACAGAGCTGAGAACCTTAGCGGGCCCAGAGCCCGCGGTGCAGAGTGCCTGCAGTTTGTGGTTGGGGCCCCCTGTCCAAGTGTTGGGGCCGGTGTGGGTCTGGTCTCAGTGCTGGGTTTGTGGCAGGCTGGGGCGGGGGGCTCTGAGTCGTGGGGAGGGTTTGTCACGCGTGTGTCACTGGGTGATTGGTGGGACATATCGCCGAGGTCTCGGACATCGTTTTGAGAAGGATAATGAAGCAGAGTGGCTTTGGTGTTTCGGTGGAGTTCAGGAAAGCAGAGCGTGGTGTGGAAGGGCTCTTACAGGTTTACCTGGCCTCCAGCTCCGGTTGCTGTTTCAAATCTCTTTGAACAGCAGGAGGATGAAGGGTCTGTTCGAACTTGCGCGGAGAAAATGAGTTTTTAATTACTTCTGCCAACCTCTGAGCTGCCGGTGTCGGAGGCAGTTGGTGTAGCTTAAGGATTCCACCTGTAGGAGTGGGTGATGGGGTTTCCTGCCGTGGCTTGTGGAAGGGAGCGTGTGGATGGCGTGGGCAGGGCCTGAGAGCCCTGGCGCTTGGAGGAACGTGGGTTTGTGAGAAGTTACTTACAAGGGGCCGGGGAATTTGTAGTTTGGAAATCCTCTGCCGGGTGGAGGGCTCACCCAGTGGGTGCAGTTCTCTCTGCCCTGGTGGAAGGCCCCGATTTCCCTGTTACAGCCAGGTCCCCTGAGACTCCTCTGCTGTTGCCTCAGCCCCCAGCAGGTAGAGGCTGATGTGTGGGCTCAGGCCGAGGCGGCCCTGAGAGGCTGGGATCCTGCTAAAGGTTGCCTGGTGTGGTCTGACTGTGGCTGTGGAACTGGGCAGCAGTGTGATTCCTACCCCTTGAGTCTGATGCTTGTCTGGTGGCTGGCAGAGCTGGCTGTTAGAGCGGGGCCGGGAGCCCTGGACCTCAGCGTGTCGGTGTCCACTCCACCCTGCCAGCAGGCTCTGTCTCTGGGCATTGGGCTCCTGGTCTGGAGAGTTTCTAAGGCTCCTTGTTAATGCCGCGAGTGCTATGCGTTTGTCGGTTGTTCTTCTGGTTGATTCAAAGCATTGGAGTGACCACACACAGCTACAGCGGGGGTGTGATAGCCAGGCCTGCTCTCCCCTTCCCCACAGGTGCTCTGAGGAGGGCTGTCTGATTGGGAGAGGACAGGGTGCTTGTGGCTGATTGTAGGGTGTTCCTGGGGGCAGGCCGGGGAGGAGTGGTTCCTGCCCGAGACTTCCTTGGGGGAGGACCTGGGTGCAGTGGGGGTGAGGGTGTTGGCTCTGAGGTTAAGAACCAGTAAGGTTCCTGTGACTGCCAGAGTCAGCCAGATTGCTGTGCCTGTGAACTGTGGTTGCGTCCTGCCTTGGGCAAGTTAGCCTTTTGACAGCATGCAGCCATCTTGGTGTGGGGTGGGAGAAGAAGACCGGCAGGGCCTCCCACCCAGGTCCTGGCCTGGTCCACCTGGGCACCCCTGGCAGGGTTGTACCCACCTCTCTGAGGAGATCCCCTGTGTCACCGAGAGTGGTGGTGAGGCATCCAGCTCCCAGAGGGCACTGGGGGTGACAGGTTTGCCGGAAGGGGTTGGACCCGTTTTGTGTTGGAGGCTGAGTTTGCCCTGGGAAGGCTGGGAAGGCGGGATGGAGCCTTCGGGGACCCTGTGCTCAGCGTTGCATTGTGCACTTGCTGTTGTGTACCCAAGTGATAATTAGTAACCCGATCTTATTTTATTTTTTTTGACTTGCAGTGTATTTTGGGACCTCTACTGTGCAGCCCCTGAAAGGAGAGACACTTGTGAACATTCAAGTGAAGCAAAAGCCTTTCATGATTACGTGAGTAACAGATTTTTAATCCTAGCAGTAATTACGGGCTTGCGTAGCTCTGTCTTCTTTCCTACCAGAAGCAAGTACACAGCCGGTCGGCAGTGGTCTTTCTCTTCTCCCTGCCTTTCTTCCTGTTCCCCTGCCCACCTCCCCGCGGCCCGCCGGGCCGGGCCCTCCTCCTCTGCCAGAGCTCTAACTCGGACTTTCATAATGTTGTCGTCACGCAAAGGAACAGAGATCCCTACCTGGAGAATCATCACAGCTGTGACTCCTGGGAGGGTAGCTGGGAGCGGGCTGGGCCTCATTGGTTTTGGTTTATCGCCTTGGAGGTTGGGGTGGCAAATGCGAAACTTGAGTCCTGGAGTAGAAAGTTGGTTGAGTGAGGAGTTGGCGAGGCGGGCTCTTGCTTGACTTCACGGAGTCCAGAGCACGCGCGCTCACACCATCGGGGTGAGTGTGAGTGTGAGTGTTGCATCCACGCAGACGTGCGTGCTGAGAGCCTCAGCCAGTCCGTACTCGGATGCCCTCTCTTCTTGCTGGTATTGTATCACTTTCTACCTTGTTGTGCAGTTTGTACGTGGATGAATTTCTTAGGGGTTATGTATAATTATTACGAGCTGTATCTGCCACGTGTTCATCTCTCAGTCTGAGTCTTCCTTCAAAAAAAGGGCTCCAAACCTGGGCGGGAGTCGGACTCCGTGATCCCAAGGAACAGGTGTTACAGCCTGTGTGGGAGAAGGAAGAGGAAGTATCTGTAGGTCCTCCACGGCCTCCTTCCACTTCCACTGCTTCCTGCTTCTGTGGAGGGCTGAGCCTGTGCGCCTGCGTAGCAGGTGAGCTCTGGTCTTGCTCTCCTGCAGGAGGCAGGTGGGGGTGGGGCTCACACCCAGGCGTGGAAGTGGTTCCTTGAGCGCCCTTAGGCCCCATCCTCTTGGCCGAGTGCCCTGAAAACGGCCTTGGCGATCAGGACCCTTTCGGCTGAGTGTCAACGGTGGTCAGATGGCGGCGGGTGGAGCACCGAGTGTCGGCGACTGCGCTGGAGGCTTGGCGGTTTGAGAGCAGTCAGCGCGATGATGCAGCGTGGCGTGACGGGAAGGCGAATGCCCTGGAGCGCGCCATGGAGGTTGCCGGCCAGTCCCGGCGGCTTCTCCACGGCTGGCACAGAAGCCAGGGACCAGAACGTCTGGCCTGGTAGCGTTTGAGAGGCAAAAGGAGGGGGTGACCCGTTTGCTTGTGATGTGGTCTCCTGGGAAAATCCCGGCGCTGATGGGAGGGCTGGAGGAGACACAGAGGTGCAAGAGTCATAAAAACAGCTGGTGGTTGTACCTGGCAACTATTTCCCTTAAAGCAGTGGTCACCCAGCTTACTGACAGCTGACCCCAAGTCCCCAGCGGTTGTTCAGCAGTGGTTTTGTGTTAACGTGGGGGCTGGGTCTGCTGCAAGCGCATCTCTGGGTAGAGGCCACCTGTGCTGTCCTTTGCAGGGCGCCTCTCGGAGAAGTTGCTGGTTTGTAGCCGGGTTTGGTGCTCAGGTAAATCGTGAGAGATCCCGTCTGGCAGTGGTAGTCTGGTCAGCCTTCTGGAACCAGCGTGATGGCAGGGAGAGTTTGCACGCAGGCGTGCTTCCGGCAGTCGGTTGAGGATCGGCAGTGGAGTTGGGTGGGGCTGGCAGTGACATTTGGAGGATGCTGCGGGGTGGGGGATGAGGTCACGGGCAGTGAGTTCTGTGAGTCACAGTTTTGGGGCTCCCCCTTTTGTGGCCTGGCCCGGGCGTTGGGTCACAGCATGGGGATGATGAAGGTTTTGGAGTAGCATCTGGTTGGAGGGGTGGCAGATGAAGAAATACTTCAAACATTTCTAATGGGAACCCTCTTTCTCTTGGTGCTCAGTCCCTCTGGTCCATGGCCCCAGGCCCCGGGCTCGGGCGCCCTCATTTCTCATTGCTCAGTGACTGCTAGTTCCTTCCTGGACTGCCTCCTGCCCGGGACACGTTCGCTCCCACCTGTCTGAGCCCTGTCCGTCCTCGAAGGACTGTGACGACCGCGCTCCGTGCACTGTGGCTGCTGCTTCCTCTCTGTGTCCGTACAGCCACCTCTGCAAAGCTGGGCCTCTGCTGTGGCTTCTGTCCCGCAGTTCACTCACCCTGCCAGTGACCCTGGGAGCAGGCATGCTCTTAGCCCCATCTTGCAGGGGAAGAAACTGAGGCAGAGAGCTGCTCGGGGCCAGCTCGTCACTGACTCGAGTCCATGTTGCCACTTGGCACGGCCCACAGGCCTGTGGCAGCCATTGCTTACTGCACTTTTCTGGCTAACTTCTCATGTGGGTTTGTAGGCTGCGGCTTAACCCTCTGTGGCCCGGTGCCAGCCCCGGTGCCTTCTTCAACTGCCAGTCATCCTTTTCTTCCTTTTTTTTTTTTTTAATTTTTATTTATTTAAGAGGTAGAGTTATAGACAGTGAGAGAAAGACACAGAGAGGTCTTCCATCTGCTGGTTCACTCCCCAGATGGCTGCAATGGCCGGAGCTGGGCCAATCTGAAACCAGGAGCCGGGAGCTTCTTCTGGGTCTCCCATGCGGGTGCAGGAATCCAAGGACTTGGACCTTCTTTTTATTTTATTTATTTATTTTTTTATTTTTATTTTTTTTTTGACAGAGTGGACAGAGAGAGAGACAGAGTTTAGAAAGGTCTTCCTTTACTGTTGGTTCACCCTCCAATGGCTGCCGCGGCCAGCACACCATGCTGATCCAAAGCCAGGAGCCAGGTGCTTCTCCTGGTCTCTCATGCGGGTGCAAGGCCCAAGCACTTGGGCCATCTCCACTGCACTCCTGGGCCACAGCAGAGAGCTGGCCTGGAAGAGGGGCAACCGGGACAGAATCCGGTGCCCCGAGCGGGACTAGAACCAAGTGTGCCGGCGCCACAGGCAGAGGATTAGCCTGGTGAGCCGCGGCGCTGGCCGGCCCTTCTGCTGCTGCTTTTCCAGGCCATAGCAGAGAGCTGGATCGGAAGAGGAGCAGCTGGGACTCAAACTGGCGCCCATGTGGGATGCCGGCGCTGCAGGTGGAGGATTAACCTACTGTGCCGGCCCCTTTTCTTCCGTGTTCACCAATGTTGCTTTCCTTCTGGTGGCACAAAGTGAGTGGAGTTGGTGAGGTCCCGAAAGGGCTTGAGTGCAATGGGGGGTCCTTGGTGTGTCTGCTGCATTTTGTGTGACACGCTTGCACAGACGCCGTGTGGTGGCCTCAGGCTGGCTGCCTTGTTGGGTGGGTTCATTCCCACTTCACAGCTGCGGAGACTGAGGCCTGGACTTCGGGTGTTGTATCCTAAGAGCGTGTAACCAGGAGGTGGCAGAGCTGGGACGAAAAACTCCCCATCTTGGAAGCTTCACCTCCCTGCTTTCCACTGCACGTGGAGTCCTGCTCGGCTGAGGGAGGGTACCTGCAGGGGAACCGAAGTGTGCCCGCCGCCTGCTCGGTGCCTCGCACGTGCTCAGCGAGGAAATGAACGCCCTGCAGTCAGACGAAGCCCCTGGGAGGTGCATCGCAGTCCCTGGCCTAGGTGAGGCCTGAACCCCGGGAAGGGAGGCTGCGAACGATGGCTCAAAGCTTTTGGCTGGGAAGAGGTGATGAAAGCTCTGGCCTCGCCTTCCAGAAACACGTGTGTCCTCCTATGAGAGACTTTGCACCTGAGCCTTAGGGGTCTGAGGCCCTCTGCTCCAAGCCCCACGCCCCCCTGGGAGCACCAGTGAAGAGCCCAGAGAGTACAGGAGATGTGGAGTCAGTCCCATGGCCTGGGCAAGTTCCCCTCGCTTGCCTGCAGACCTGGGGGTCCCTTGCAGCTCAGCGGGGCTGGCTCGCTTACCCGTGTGCTGTCCCCAGCAGGACTGCTGAGCCCTCCCTGCACCCGCGGCTGGGAGACTGTCTCGCAGGAAAGCACCCCAGAGTCGTGTGGGCAGGAGTGAGGTATTTGTGGCTATGTGGCAGGGGTCCAGCGTCCTTGGTGGGTTTGAAATAGCAGAGTGATATTTGAGAGGGCTCTCCTTGGATGTGCTGAGCCGAGGTTCCTGGCAGGCAGGGAGTGTCCTGCCCTCCAGAACCCTTTGGGGGAGGGGATGAGAGGGTGTAAAGGGTGGGGGGGGGGGTGGTGGAGGAGGAGGCAGAGGCCTGCAGCTGGGCTGCAAGAAGCTGGGGGAGCGCTCTCCTGTGATAGCCACCCAGAGGTCCTGGCAAGTTCACGACGTTGCCTTTGGCTCTGACCCTTGGCACCCTTATGTGGCGGATTAAAGAAACAACAAAGCACACGCGTCTTTTTCCTGCCCGACTCCCTTCGGGCAGCGTGTTGAACCCCGTCTTTGGGCTCCCACCCTGATTTCTGCAATTCCTCTCAGCCCCCAGAGGCTGCCACCTCCTCCAGCGGCCGCTAATGAAACGTGAAATGAGGAACTGGAGCCGCGTTTTGCCAGAACCAGGGCAGTGTGGCCACCTTAATGGGTTTCAAGTGGCGGCAAGACCCCAAATTACAAATCCTTGCCCTTTTATTTCAAGGCGGGGGGGGGGGAGTGTGGGGACCCAAACAAAGTTTTTGGCAGTGGTCACTTCATTTGAACTCCCAGGCCAGCAGTGTGCTTCCAGGCTTCTGCATAATGCCATCTTTGTTAGCTCAGCATTTGCAAACTTGGCTGGCGAGTGAGCTGTGTGCCGGCCAGCTCTCGGAGGCCGTGTCCCCTCGGTCAGATGGGCGGCAGCTTCCGGAGCGGGGACCCCAGGCCAAGGGTGCCCGGCCCCCTGCCCTGTGGAGGGAGAGAAGGCGGGGGGCCGTGCCTGAGGCCTGGCAGCCGACACCACGCAGTGTGGCACTAGCTGCAGCCTTTACAATAGCGGCTGAGGGTTTAGCGTATTTAGAAAAATTAATCTGTTTTAGCTCGGCAGTGATTCTGACCACCGCACCAGAGCATTAGGCGGTTCACAGAAACTTCGTGAATACGTGGAGCTGGGAGCTCGGAGCAAGCAGACATCACGATGGTTTGTTTTTTTGATTCACAGGGTAACAGGGTTTTCTGAAGCCCCGTTGGGGTGCGTTTTAGGAGCGTTTCTCTTATGCTTTTCTCTTCCCCTGCACTTTGAAGGGTTTGGGTGTTGACGGGTGCCTTGGTCCCCACTCTGTCACTTCCTGGCTCTGCAGACTGGGTGCCTCAGTCTCCCTGTCTGAGGACTGGGGAAATGGCGAGTCCTTTGCGTGTTGCGAGGGTTTAGAGATTTTGGGATGTTTCCTAATGGAGGATAAAATTAAAGGACAAGTTTATTTTGATGGAAACATTTTTGAAGTCTGTGCTTTTTTCTTTTCATGTGCACGAATCCTGCGAGTTCTCTGAAGACTTTATGTACAGTGCATGTAAAATGGTAACTTTTACGTAAACACCTGGCTAATGCTCCCAGTTTATTTTCCTTGCTCTTTATAGTCCTGAAGTTTTCCTAAAACACTCTCAGCATGGTGGAGAGGTAGCGGCATGTTCTGGGAGAGCAAGTGGCCCCCACGGGCAGGACCCTGGGCCCTCTGCCACTCACACCCTGCTGTGTCCGCGCACCCCGATGTGCCGTGGAGTGCCCTGTCCCCATATCCCAGCTGTCTTGCTTCATCCCCACACCCTCTCGAGGGGCAGAGCTGGCAGTCCTGCCACAGGCTGGCACTGATAAACGCTCCCCCGAGATACCAGCACCCCTTATCCGTGCTGGGCAGAGTGGTCCAGTCCCTTCCCATCCCCAAGTGTGGCCACTGCACAGCTACATGGCAAGGCCCTGAGGGCTTGTGACTTGGCAGCAGTGTTGAATTTCAGCTTGGCATCCTGTGTTAATGGGGGAGGGGGTGTCCCCGCTTCTCAGGGGCCATCTCCTCACTGTGAAATGGGCGTAGGGCAGGTCTAGGTCCCTGTGCCACCCACCATGGGAGTGGCCATAAGGAGGGCCTGGGAAGTGCTGTGTGGCTGTTAGCAGGGACGTGTGGATGGAAGTCCCTGGATGAGGGGTGTGTGTCTTCCTCTTTGGTTTATGTCCTGCTCTGGGCTCACCTTATTTGCTCTTTGTGTGAGGGACCCCGAGAAGGTGAGGTTGGGAAGGGGAGGGTGGGCCAGTGCAGACCCCTGGAGGCTGGTCCTGTGGACTTCTCAGTTGGCCCCCAGGCCAGGAGCGCTGCTGGATTTTGCGGTTGGCTTGCTGTCTACTTGAAGAGACAGGTGCAGGCCAGGATGTGAGACGAGCTTTAAAAGAACTGTGTGGAATGATTTTGTTCTTCTGAGAGGCTGGGACGTAGGTGAGGTGAGCAGGTGAAGAACCCCACCCCTTGTGTCAGTGGGACATGGTTGTGACACAGATGTGAGTAGCACTGTTGCATGAGATGGAACTGGAGGCCATCTAGCCATCTTACAGATAGGTAGACTGAGGCTTAGAGAGGCAAATGCTCCCCCCTGAGGTTGCAGTGGAACGGATCCAGGATACTGTCCTTCGTCACGGGCTGCCCTGCTGTGCCGACAGCTGCATGAACGCTGGGCACCTTAATTAACCCCTGTGCCTTGGTTTCCTCAGGTGGAGAATGGGGTTAATCACATACACCTACCTTATGAGGTTGCCATGGGGATTAAGTGAGCTTACACATGCACGGTGCATACATAACACAGTCGTGCCTGGCACAGTTCAGTGCTGTATGGATGTCTGCTCTTAGTTTTTCTTACCTTGAGTCCAGTGTGAATCCCCTGGCTTGCTTTTTAGAGAAGTTTTATTTATTTGAAGAGCAGAGTATGACAGAGATCTTCTATTTGCTTTTTCCTTCTCCAAATGCCTGCAACAGCCAGGACTGGGCCAGGCTGCAGCTAGGAGCCTGGAACTCCATCTCACTCTCCCATGTTGGCAGGGCCCCAGGTACTCGAGCCATCAGCTGCTGCCTCCCAGAGTGTGCATTAGCAGGAAGCTGGAATAGGAAGTGGAGCCGGGACTCAAACCCAAGCCCTCTAAATGGGACGCAGACATCTTAACCACTGAGCCAGATGTTCACCCCATAAATCCTGGAGTTCTTAAAGATCTATCTATCTGTCTATCTATCTAAAAGGCAGCATGACAGCGAGAAGAAGGGAGAGAGACAGGTCTTCATCTGCTGGTTCTTTCTCCAAATGGCCACAATGGCTGGGGCTGGGCCAGAGGGAAGCCAGGAGCTAGGAACTCCATCCAGGACCCTCACGTGGATGGCAAGAACCTGAGAACTTGGGCCAGGGCCATCCTCCTCTGCTTTCCCAGGCGCATTAGCAGGGAGCTAGATTGGAAGCTGAGCAGTGGGGACTCCAGCCAGCGCTCCAGTGTGGGGTGCTGGTGTCGCAGCGGCCCCATTCCTGGCGTTGATTTCCTGTGTTTGCAGAGATCGGCGAGTGTGCCTGGGAAGCAGAACCTTCATCTGCTTGCTCACCTGTTGCTTTGCTCTGGGTCCTGGGCTCTCAGGCATGCCTGAGCTACTAGCGGGGCGGTCACCTGTGGAGCCCGTGTGCTGAGCGTGAAGGGAGGTGGCGGACGGGTGCCCCTGGCGGACTCCTGGCCTGTGCATGTCCCATCAGCATCCGTTGTCTCCTCCTGCAGCTGCTTCTGTCCTGGGAACCTGGAAGAGGCCTGTTTTCCAGCCGCCTCCGACCCTTCCCGCCTGGGATGGGGGTCTTTGCTCCCCTGCCAGGTGGTCCTTGTGCAGAGCAGATGGCAGCCTGGACCGCGGCTGCTCCCGCCTGGTCCACCTCTGTTTCCCCCCAGGGGCTCTGTGGCTTGCTGCCAGGTGGGGAGCTGCTTCTCCCCTTCTGGACGGAATGCTCCTTGAGGGTAGACACTTTATTTTTCTCCCCTTTGCCGTCCCCATCCCTGACTCTTGAATAAATCCCAAGGTTGGGGACCAGCATTGTGGCTGGGTGGGTTAAGCCATTGCTTGCTTTGCTGGCATTCAAGATAGGGAGCTGGGCTGCTCCACTTCCAATCCAGCTCCTTGCTTAATGTCTGGGAAAGCAGCGGAAGATGGCCAAAGTCCTCGGGCCCGTATCCCCCACGTGGGAGACAGGGATGGAGTTCCTGGCTCCTGACTTTGGCCTGGCCCAGCCCTGGCTGTTGCAGGCATTTGGGGAGTGAACCAGTGGGTGGAAGGCCCCTCTCTGCCACTCCGCCTTCCACATTCACACATACATAAATGGATGTTCTAGAAAATATACCGAGGTCAGGGAACAAGACTCTGAGCCGCTAGAGGAGAGGCGGGTCTGCTCCCTGCCCAGGCCTTGGGCGTGTTAAATACATGTTTTAATGAAGATGGGCAGGCGGCACGTGGTGAGGCGTTGATTGGCCAACTGTGCGTCGTGACCCCGTAGTGCAGAAATCAGCTTAGGGCGTCATGTCTGGCAATTAGGGAAGAAGAAACAAAAACTGTGTGGCACAGAGTAAACAGAAGTAGTGCTTCTAGAAACGTCTGCGTTCAGTGACTGATGCGTGTGTAGACCCAGGCGTGCCCTGGCTTTGCCACGTACCATCTTCCTTATTGTGGGCTCTGCATGAAGTTGGCAAGCCCCGGAGCGCTGGGGCTGAACCCTGCCTCCTGTAGTTGGGGTGACTCCGTCAAGTGACAGGTGGTCGCAGAGCCTTGGTTTCCGCGTCTGTCACGAGAGGGAAATGAGTGTCACCCCAGAGTTGTTGGCACCCCCCCCCCCGGTCCACGATGGTGCCGTTGTCCCTGTGGGTCACTGCCGTGGCAGTTGAGCACACAGAAGGCGCTCAGCAGTTGCTTGCTGAGTGAGTGCTGAGTCAGCAGGCGCTCCTTCGTGGCTGCGTGGCACTGTAGCTGGTTCTCCCCAAGAGTGGGTATGGCATCGTGTACCAGTGTTTCTAGGCCAGGCCCAGGAAGGCAGCAGCTTGTCCCTGCTGGCGGGCTGTGTGGTGGCCCCAGCATCCCCCGCGCCCTGTGGATGGCATTGTCTTATCAGTGAGAATGCTGAGACTAGGTCTCAGGGCATCCTGTCGGAGTGAGGTTGGCCCGGCCTCCCAGATGCCTTGTCCCCTCCTGGGGCAGGCTTGGTGTCCCCCACTGTGTGTGTGTGAATGTGTGTGTGTGTGTGAGAAGCACCTGACATTTCACTTCCGCTGCTCAGTCCTCTGACCTTAAGCACGCTGCTCTCCGGGGCCACGTCCGAGGCTTCCCTCTGGTCTTCCTCTCCCCGGTCACAGAAGGCTGTTGGGGAGGAGAGGCTGCAGGACTGCAGCCCGCCCCGTGCAGCTTCTTCTTGAACTCTTGGGATAGACAGCACAGGGTTTTGCAGGCTGGATGGGTGTAGCGGTTGGTCGGTGGGTGCCAGTGCCTGCCTGGCTCTGTGCCTTGTGGTGCTGGGACTGGCGCAGTGTCAGTGTCATGGACACAGGTCTTTGCGGTACGGGTTCTGAGTCTCTTCCGCGGCCTGGGGGAGATCGCTCGTTTGTTCATATGTGACACGCAGTGATGGGAAAGCCGGGCCGGTGTCGCGGGCGTGGAGTGAGGGCGTGCGAGGGAGTTGGGAGAATCATGGTCCCTTCTGAGAGAGCCATTGCAGGTTGGAGCAGACTCTCAAGTCCTGGAATATGAAGGGAGACGGAGCCTCACAGTTTCCAGAGGTGGAGATGAGGCTTGGAGGGGGCTGATGACACGGCCACAGGCTGGCCGCCCGGTCCCCAGTCCCCGGGGGCGGCCACTGGCTTGCATAAACCTCCACCTAGGGGTTGGCCTCTGTATGCGTGTGCACACACACACGCGTGCCATCCTTCAGGAACGTGGCAACTTTGCTTGGGAGAGGCTGAGAGCTTCCTGTGGCTTTGACTGGCGTGCCATGCCAAGGGCGAGGGTGCGGGTGTGGGTGCAGGCGGCCGTGCACGCGTGCCGCCTTCCAGGACAGAAAGCCGTGTGTTCTCTGGAGGCCTTGGCTCCTGGCAGCGCCGCCGCCCGCCAGATCCCGCCCCGAGAGCCCACTTGTGTTACACGAGGCCGTTCTGGCGCGCGAGCCGGGGAGCCGCTTCAAAGGGGATTTTACAGCGTGCCGGGGAGTTTCAGCCACCACCGCGTTATCTCCGAATTGGCCAATTGATGGTTTCAGCAGCGCGTTTCAGCGTCGGGGAAGCCAATACAATTTGAGTTAGTCGTGACGGCTGCCACTTTAAATACCGCAGTGGATTTCTGTCAGCGAGCTAATGCGCGGGATGGGGAATTGCAGAAAACTTGATCACCGGAGCGCGCCAGTCGATGGTGACCTCAAGCTACAGAAAATGAACTGAAATCGAGTTGACTGTCGCCACACACTTTCCTCGGCATTATTTTGCTGGCAGCGGTGTGGGCGTCACAGGGATCCCGGAGGGGTGAGGGTAGGTGGGAAGCCCTTCCTCCGTGCCCCGGGCCCCTCGGCGGGAGGGAGGTTGAGTGGCGGCCGTCGGGGGTCCTGGCTTCCCGGGGCGAGGGTAGCAGATGTAGAGTGCCAGCTGCACACCAGGCCCTGTTTTCGGTGTGTTTAGGTTTTGTCCTGTGCCTGCACGTGAAGTTCTGCTTTTCTTCCTGGTTTGTAGACAGGGCAGTGGAGACCCTCAGGGGAGCTCAGGCACGTCGAGAGCAGACTTGAGCAGTCTGTTTGCTGCGATGCCACGTGGCCCCCCCCCCGCAATAGTCGGCCCCAGCCTTCCCCAGGGAGCTGATGACCCACTGCCCGACTGGGGGCTGGCAGGACGGGGAGCCCTGCCGGGGGGTCAGAGGGCTCCCGGCTGGCGCTGTGCTTCTCTGTGACATGGAGGACTAGGCTGGGTTTTAATGACCTCATCTGGGAGGAAGATGTCTTGCCTTGGGCCTGGGTGCCTTAAAGAAAAGGCTCCCCGTGTCTTCACTCACACGGTCCCTTTTATTAATCCCATGCCACCTCCTGGGCATTCCAGTCTTGAAAATATTTTATTTACAAAGAGAGTGCGTGCATGAGTCACTGTTAATTTTAATGAAGAGAAAGGAAAAGCCAGAATTATAGATGCTGATTAGAGCTTCTGTTTGTTTGTTTATCTAATTTGAGACGTGGTCTCCCATCTGTTGGTTCGCTCCCCTCCCAGGGTGTACAGTAGCAGGAAGCTGGCATCAACGATGAGAGCTGGGACTTGAACCCCAGCACTCTGATGGGGGTGTGGGAGCTGCACTGGGTTCCTGCCCCTGATTCGAGCTCTGGGGATGGGGAGTGCCAGGGTTGGCCCCTGTGTCCGCAGCATGCACTCTGCTGAGGTCCTGGAGCCCCCCCAGAGCCTGCTCATCAGGCAGGGTGTGCGAGACGTGCCTGTGAGAACAGGGGGTGCGGGACCCCCGCCTCCTGCCAGACCCAGGTTCTGAGCTGGGCGGCATCCGCTGGAGGAGCTGCAGCCCCTGGACAGCGCTTTCACAAGTAACTTGCTCAGGCCACCCCCACTTGCTGGCTGCGCCCCCTTCACGGGATCCTCGCCGCAGGTCCTAGTTCCTGTGTGGGCACTGCGAGGGATCCCATTGTTTTCTGAAGCAGCAGTCACCAGCATTTATTGCCCGTTTGCCCTGGGTCATGTGTGGCACGTGAACCTGACCTCCAGTCCCTGACACGCTACAGGGCAGGGACTGTTGGCCCATTTCTTGGATGAGGAAAACAAGGCTCAACAGAGTGAAGTGACGCGTCCCTGATTAGCAAATCCTCAGTAATAGAGCCAGGATTTGACCCAGGGCCCTGTTTTTAGCCTTTGACCCACACTTCTGTTTTGAGAAACTTTGGGAGACGGAGATGTTGGGGTGTGAAATACACTTGAAAATAATTGGAGATTTCAGTAGAAATTTATAAGCGTTGTCTTTTTTTTTTTTAAAGGAAAAAAAAATATGTCAGTGACAGTTTGCTTCCCAGAGAGATGAATGCAGATAAACCTATTTTGACTGTTAACTTATTTTGTTGCTTAAAAGCCAGTGACATGTAGCATTGAATTTATTCTTCTTTGCAACATGTAAACGTTTGCCACCTCTTGAGTGACGTGTGTGAGTTTGGGGATTGCCTGTACGTCGGGACGGGGCGCCGCTGCTTGTGGCTGATCCGTGTGCCTGCAGTCGCCGGGGAGCGGCTCATGGGCCATGTGGGCGCCCGTGTGAGGACGGCGCTGGGGCCCAGGCGGGCCCTGAAGTTGGGGTCACGGTGGAGAGCCGCTCGCAGGAGTCTTTGTGACTAGAAGCCTAAATATTTATTCTGTTCTGTCCCTAATGAAAACAAATTGTCAACAGTTGTTCAGTAACTGACTAAATTAAAATCTGTAATTAGTCAATTAGATTAAAGAGTTGGCACAACCTGATTGTATCATGCTGGTTAGGTTATTAAGAGAAAGGGTGTGATTTTTAATTACTGAATGCTAATTTTGACAGTTTCAAATGGAAACAGACGTGTTGTTCCCCCCTTTCCCTAATTCTGAATGGTTTGGAAAGTGAAGACACTCACCGTGTAGTTGATGGTTTTTGGGAGGGAGGGAATGCTTGAGGGCCCTTCTGTAGCGGGACGGGGAGGATTTCCTGCAGGGCCGGTGGGACCCCTCGCTGGCCGGGAAGACCTGTGGCTTGGCACGTGCAGTGTCCTCTTTGCCGGCCGCGAGCCGCTGGAGTTGCACTTCGCACATTTGCGTCACTTGAGTTCTTTCTAAGGGTCTCCCCCGGTCTCTCACTTTCGGGGTTTTTCTGCCCAGGACCCACGTTGACCCTGGCAGACAGAGTCCAGGGAGGAGGTGGCCGTGGCTGGAGTGCGGCAGGATCCTAGTGACAGCCCGTCTGTGTGGGGTGCCTTTTCAGTGTGGCCTCCCAGAGGGGGAGGGCCGGGCGCTGTGAGTGGGTATTGAGTGGCCAGGTGCTCTGTCTGGGTCACAGGTGGGTGGGGAGCGGGGAGGGCTCCTGCGCATGGTACTGGGCGGCCTCCAGGGAGGCCTCTTGGCCTGGGCAGAAGATTGAGTCTGGGCATAGGCATAGGGTGGTTGATAGTTACAGGTGTCTGCCGCCGGCCAGGGCAGTGAGCAGTGGGGTGAGCCCTGCCTGCTTTCTGTTGCTCCTGTGGGGGTGCTGTGTTATCACCTCCCCCGCAGCACTGGAACTCAGGACGAGAGGAGCCTGGCAGTGTCCTCACGTGACCTCAACACAGCATGGATCCAGACATGGGCCAGAGGGGCTGTCCTGGCTTCCGGCCGCTCCCCAGGGGGTGGGAGTTGACGGGCTCCCGTGCGGTGCAGTGCACAGGACCGTCTTATCTTAGATGCTTGCATTGTGGGGAACGAGGGGGTGAGAGCGGCCCCTGCCCCAGCACCTCCCCGTCCTGGGGATGAGTGCCCTCCGTGCCCATGTGCACGCCCTGCGCGCCTCTGGGTGCCTTTCGCAGGGCCAGGTCTTCATGGCCCTTTTTGAAGTGCCAGTTAGAAGGGCCTTGAGCTTTCAGCATTGAATATTTAAAGCCGCTGTTGATCCAGAATGTATCGTGCTCCTTTGATAAAGGAAGTGACTTCAGCTATCTTGTGTCTGATGGAGGCGGCGCTGGGGCAGCACGAGGAGTGCATGGAGGTGAGCAGCCAGGTTCCAAGCCCCAGCAGGGCGTCCCCCACCGGGGAACCGGCACCGGGTGCCTCCCTTCGCAGCCTGCGTGTGACAGCCTCGCGTGGAGCATGGAGCGTGCACTCCGTGGCGGTGCTGATTTCAGAGAAGGAAGCGGAGAGCCTCAGAGGATGAAAGGGGAGAGAGGCAGCCGGTGGTCTTGGGAAGGCTCCCTCCTTCAGCAGCTGCTCCAGGACACGTGCAGAAGCGAGAGGAATCGAATGAAAGTGGGGGGTATGGAGGGGTGGCGGGTCGTGTGCGTTCCACATTCAGAGTTCTCTCACACTCAGGACCCGCCGCCCAGACTGATCCCACGGGACATGGGATGGAGGTGTGCACGTGTCTGGTGTTTTGGGGGCTTAGGGGTGGTGGCAGTGCTGGGAGAGGGTCTATCCTAAAAGCTGCCTCACGGACGGGTTTGTAGCCCTGGGTAAACAGGGAAGCTTGTAAAACTTGATCTGCTCTCTTCCTGGAGTCAGGTTTTGGCGAAGAGCGGGGGTGTGGACAGAGGCGGCTGAGTGCTTTCGGGCTAGAAGTGTGTGTTCCCGGCACTCGCCATGTCCTTCTTCCTGCCCGCTCTGCCTTCCTGGGCGCCCGCCGCCCTGGCCAGTGCCGGGCAGGGGTGCCTGTGGCTTGTCGCGGTGGCTGGCGGGCGAGCGCGAGGGCGTCCGCACTCAGAATGACTGTCCACTCCCTTCCTGGCCTGCAGGCCACTCTTAGCTTATGATTAAACACATCCTCCTCGTCTCTGCCCCAGAGACCCGGGCAGGCAGCAGGGGGGACCCCCGGCCAGCGCGGAGCTAGACTGTGTCCTGAGCTGTGTGCCCATGGGAGCCGGTCAGGAGCTGGAGGCTCCTGCCCCAGGGAAGCCCACTGCAGAAAAGGAAAGGTGTGTGGAGAGGCATGAAGGCAGTGGACCTTGCGTGTGGGAAAAAAATACTTGAGGGAAATTTTGGGATGTTTCTGTGTTTGTTTTAAAATTTATTTATTTATATATTTATTTCAAAGGCAGAGTTAAGGGGGAGGAGGAGGGAGACAGAGAGAGGGATCTTCCATCTGCTGATTCACTCCCCAAATGGCTGCAACAGCTGGGGCTGGGCCAGATCAAAACCAGGAGCCAGGCACTTCATTCAGGTCTCCCACATGGGCCATCTTCTGCTGCTTTCCCAGGTGCATTAACAGGGAGCTGAGTGAGAAGTGGAGCAGCCCAGGCTTGAACTGGCGACCGTGTGGGATGCCAGCACTGCAGGCAGCAGCTTTACTGGCTGTGCCACAACGCTGGACCCCGTTTCTGTGTTGGGGTGGAGTGTGAACCAGGAGACTTAGATAAGAAACACTGCCAGGCTATAGTTAAGGAGGAGAAGGGCCAAGCTCCCTGCCCCAGGGCCTTTGCACAGGCCATTCTCCCTGCCTGGAGCTCTCTCCCATTCTTTCTCCCCTGGGGTACCTTATTCAGTGTTCCGGTTTTGACACCATTCAAGTCTGAGAAACTTGTCCTAATCCTCTTTGAAGTCCTAGAGGCTGGGCTCCTGGTGGGTCTCATAATACCTGACGGCTCCCGTGTGTCGTGGGGAGGGACCCAGAGGCTGCCCACCTCCCGTGCTGTGTGTGTGTGCAGCTCCCTGCCTCCCTCAGGACCGAGTGCGGCAGCTCCGATCAGCCCTGGCCTTGGTGTTTGCCTTTCTCTCCTCAAGTGGGCCTTTGACGTATCGATGGAGCTTCAGACGTGAAGGGTCCTCAGAGGCGTGTAGGAGAACGCTCGGGGTGCGGGGCGCCCAGCCTCTCGCTGGCTTCTGAGGCCTCTTGGCCTGGAGGCCCCATGACTCTTCTCCCAGCCGGGTACTGCTGCTCATGGAGGAGGTTGGGAGTGGGTGGGGGTCAGGGAGGCCCCGGCACTCAGCCCACATCGGAGGAAGGCAGGCAGGAAGGCAGCCGCTTCTAATTCCCTGGTCCTCGGGCTCGCCGGCCCATCCCTGCAGAGATCTTTGATTGCCGGCCCCCTGTCAGGCAGGACTGGCGATGCTATCGGGCCGTACAAGTCTGCAGTTTTTGACCTTCGCATTATCTGAGCGGACTCCCGTGTGCCGAGCCAAGGATAAGCAAGATTCCAGTGGGGGTGGCCAGGGCCTGCGGCTGCGGCTGCGGCAGGTTGGCTCTGACTGGGAGCAGCTCTTATCTGTTCTCCAGGGAGGGTCGGGCCACACCCTGCTGCAGGAGCTTGTGTGTCTCGCCCAGCCTTCCTGAGGGCCTGGAATGCCTGCCCTCCCTTTAAATGACCACTTTCTGGGAGGACAAGAGGGCATTCTGTCCAGGACGCGCCCCTGGGCGCGCGCACAGCTGCCTGCTCTTCTCAGGTGCTCACAGTCTGGTGGCTCGCTCATCCCCCCACACCGGCAGACCCTTTGCCTGAGAGCTCGTCATCACCCTTCGCCGACTGTGCCCCAGGAAGGCACAGGCACGCTGCCTGGCCTCACCTCCCCCGCGCCCCTGCCCCCGCCTCGGGGTCCGCTGTGGTTTTGGGGTCCCCTGACTCCTGGCTTCCTTCTCTGCAAAGCTGTGGTCAGTGACCCCTCTTGAAGGTCCCGGCCCGGGGGATGGCCCAGAGTGGGGCTCTGCTCCATCGTTCTGGGTGGGGTGGGGTTGGGGGGAGTTTGGACGAAGTGGTGGTCACCGTTGGAGAGCCACAGAGTGGAAGCAGACGGGGCCTGGCCAGGCTCCTGTTCTAGCGGAGTTTTTCAGAATTGGTTTATTGGAAACAAATCCACAGGCACACAAGCTAAGAGAAAGCTTAGGGTGCTCTCAGAGGCCCACGTTCTGGTAGACTTGAGGTAATTTTTTGTAGACTTCACACAGAATTCCCCCTCCCCGTGGTTGGGGGTGGGGTGCACAGCCAGGCTGCGGTTACCTCCAAGGCACAGGTGCGGGCCACAGCGGGCCCCCCTTCCGGTGAGTCAGCCGGTTTGTCCTGGAATGTCCCTCCCCGGGTGAGCGCTGGGGTCATGGGCTGGGGCCTCCTGGGCCGCAGCTTCTCAGGAAGCTGGTGCTGGCCCCGACCAGCCACACCGCCCCCTCCCCCACCCCCGGTTTTTTTTTTTTTTTTCCTGAAAATGTTCTTAACATGGAGCATGTGTCACACAGCGGGGAGACCGGTTCCATCCCAGAGCTGAGTGTGGCGTGATCCTTGGTCTCATTATTTGGCAGGCTGGTTGCCGGGGCCCTGTGCATCCAGGCTGCAAGCCAGACTCAAGCGTTTGGGCCTGGGGCTGAGGAGGAGCCGTGGGGCCGGAGGGAAGGGGCTAGGCTTGCTGAGACAGCCTGTGCCGACCAGAGTGTGTCATGCCCCTCGCTCCTCTGGGCAGCAGTGTCTGCTGCTCCGTGGGGAGGGATCTGCCTGTGACCCTCAGTAGGAGCTGAGGCCAGCACCAGCTTGGCCACCAAGGCGGGGGAGGGGCCTGGAGCAGCTTCTCTGGTTCTGTTGGCTGTGGTGAGAGCCCGCTTCCTGGGGGCTTACAGGCTGCACCTGTGATGGGACCCTCCCCACGCCTCCATTGCAGCACTGACCAGTGGTACCCCTTGCCAAGCACCCGGCCCAGCCCCGGTGCTCACCCGTGTGTGTCACACAGTGGGCAGCGGGGACTTTGTGTGTTCACATGGGACTGGGACTCAGGAGACTCGGAGGGGCTGTGCCTGGCTCGCTGTTGAGCTCAGATGTGTGGGGGCATAAAGAGGCAACAGGAGGAAGCAGGTCCTTGACATGGGCAGGGGGACGGTGGCTGCAGGCAGGGTCGTGGGCTGCCCCGGGGTGGTGACCGCCAGCTTCCCGGCCTCACCTGGGACTGACTCCCCTCCCTCTGCTTGGCTGGTTCCTGGTTGCTCAGGCCAGGTTCGCCCTGTAGATGTAAATCATGATGGGCTCCTGTCTCTCCCTTACTAAAACCAGACCAGAATCCAACAGAAATGGAGACGGATGGCCCTGAGCTGTCCCCTGCCCCGGCCCAGGAGCTGGGGCTGGCCTCCCCCACTCTCCTATGGGCACTGTCACCTTCCCACCCTCTGGAAGAGAGAGCAAGGGACTTAAGGAAAGAAGAGTGCTGAGCGTGGCCCGCCTTTCCTGGGCGGCAGGTACCCTGGCTGTCACTGGCTGACACTTGCGGGCTTTTCTTTTCTCCGAGTAAATAATTCTTTGTCTCTGTTCAGGGTGGTGGAGTGGGGCTGGAGAGGGGTGGCCGATCAAAGGCTGGGGAGAGAACCTGGACGGGCAGCAGGGGCCACTGGGAGAGCCAGGGTCCAGCTGAGGTGGCCGACGTGACACCCGAAGCCGCCTCTGAAAGCGCGTGGCGTGGTGGCGGGTTTCTTGCCAGGGATGTGCGAGTGAAACCTTAGACTGGATGGGGAGTTCCTTCCTCCTAGGAGAAAGCAGGCGCCCTTTTCCTGTCCCTTTGTCTCTTGTCCCCTTTGTCCCAGCCCTCCAGCTCTGCGGCCTCCCCTCCCCCAGCGGTTCCTTCCTTTGTGCCGCGGCCACTCAGCAGCGAAACTTAACTCACCCGAGGCCCGTCCTGGCTTCCAAGCAACAGCCGCGAGTCCAGGCGGCCGCCCCACCAGCTACAAGGAGCCGCTTGGCCACCCTGCCCCGGAGGCGGGTGAGTCCGCAGGTTAGGTGCAGCTGGGCCGAGGCCTCCATCAGGGCCTGAGTGCTCTGGCAGGGGAACAAGGAGAAACCCAGCCCAGGCTTCTGGGGAGTGGAGTGCTCAAATTCATCACAGGGAGGCCTGGCCACCTCCAGGTTCATGGCCAGGCACAGCTTACAGCTTACACAACTTCCAAAAGTCCGTAGGAAATAGAGTTGTGAGTTGATTTTGTTGCAAAACCGTTTTGAAGCCTAGGCATATGGTAGGATCTTCAAAAACTCAAAAAGATTTGTGTGTATGTGCACCCCTAAATGAGCTCACCTGTTAGCCCTGTCGTTTCGGGCGAATGCTTGGAGGCCCTGGTGGTCGGGAGCCCAGAGGACACACTCCTGGCAGAGCCCTGGGCATCTGGTACACTTCACTGTTGCCCGGAGTACCTGCCCCCCACTTCAGACGTTTCTTTTCATTAATTTAACGGTGGCTGTTTAAAATCATATATGATAGGAGCTAACATGCAGACTTGGACCTGCGATGCTCTGCCCTCCGCTCCTGCCTTCCTTCCGATAAGTGCTCCTGACGTCAGGGTCTTACGTGCCGCCGCCAGAGCCTGGTGGTTTTTCCCCCGCGGGACTCCCATCCCCATGGTTTCCATCTCAGCCATGGTCATCTGTTGTTGTTCAGCATTGTGGATGATGCTGTCACTGGAATTTGGTCCCTAGCCACAGGAACCCATTAGGACACCGTGACAGTGGCTGTAAAAATGTGGCTCGCAGGTGTCTGTCACTGGAGCTCTGGTTCTCTCGTTCTGATGCTGTGGAAGGCAGGGGCAGGGGTGTGCCAGGTGCTGGCCAGTTGCGTGACCCTGGCGTTTCTCCCAGCCTCAGTATCCTCTCTAGAAAAAGCAGGTGACAGCAGTGCCTAAGGCTCACCTCTCAGGGTTAAGTATGTGAGGAATTCAGACCAGTGCCCTGTATACAGCAAGCACTCAGCACGTTGTTCACCTGGGGAGGCCAGGCTGGTTGGAGCACTCCTGCCCTGAGGGGACATCAGGCCAGGCCTGCAGACCATCCTTGGGGAGAGCCAGGACCAAAATGGGTTTCCATTCTGGGTCTTGGCTGGAGGAGCCGGTCCGGCTTCAGACGAGGGCGCCTCGGTAATGACATAGGTGCGGCCGTGGATCGGCCGCCTTCTGAGTGCAGTGCCGGTAGCCCTCCTGGGGACCGTGTATCCAGCAGGTGAGAGAGGACTTTACCAGTCCAAAAACATTGAGGGTTCATCTCTACACGACTTCGGCCTCACAGCTAGCGAAGCCTTGACTGGAGCTGAAGCACAGGTGTCAGGTTCTGCGCGTGTTGCTCACTGTCGTCCTGGACTTTGTTGGCTGCAGGTGACAGATGACACTGGATGCCCGGTCCTTGGTGGGGAGGGTTCCTTGTGGGATGGACGGCATAGCAGTGTGCCACCAGGATGTCCACACTGGCTTGGCCGCTTTGAATATCCACCTGCGACAGCCTGGGTTGCAGGAGCTGGGATTCCCAGTTTAGATGCTTGATGTGACCTGAAGCTGAAAGGCTCAAAAGGGCACCTCAGAAGAAAGGTAGGGCGGCGACAGCGCCTGCAGGAAGCTGTCACCTGGTCGAGACTCCGTGGCCTGTGTGGGCCTTCAGAATGACCTCGTGGCACGAGGGTGTTGCTTGGACCAGGTGTTGCCCTCAGAGTCCTCCATTTCCTGATGGAAAAGAGTGAAATGGACTTGAAACAGGCCTGGTGTTTGGTTACTTAAGCAGCTGTGAGGCCTAGGCAGCCTCCTCCCACCTGGGAACCCCACCCTCGGGGAACATGCAGTGGGTTAGGAGGCCGGCTGAGCTGGCAGAGCAGAGAACCGGGTAAACTGCGTTTCCAGGTGGGATTGTGTGGACCACAGAGCTGGCTCCTAGGAAGGGATGGGGAGCAGGGAGAGAATAGGGCAGAGGCTTGCTTGGGGGAGGGGCCCCGGGAGTGGGTGGCTAAGCCTGGGGGGCGGGGTCTCTATTTGCATAACTGATTGTAGCTGGGGGAGGGGTGGGCAAGGTCTGCACAAAGACTCTGTCTTGGATTCTCCTCCCCCAGCCCTCCTCCCACTTCCCCTGCCTGCCTCCCCTCCTCTCTCTGCAGCCCACCTGCTGCCTGGCCCCTGAGCCTGGCCTGCACCGCCTTGTGGCTTCCCTGGCCAGCCGGTGGCCCTGGGCTGGCCATGCCCTTGGTCCCTGCAGGCGCCTGAGCCCCAGCGGCAGGCAGGGCTACCGCAGCCTCCTGGAGAGTCCAGATAAAGGCCGGAGGAAGACTGGCTGTGCGGCTCAGGCTCACTGGCTCACTCGCACACTGTCTGTTTCTCTGAACTGGGGCTTTATAAAAACAGTTTCTGTGTGAACTCCAAGGTGCTGGCTCCTAACAGTCCTTTCTACCTCGGTGGGTTGGAGCCCTCTGGAGGGGCCGCTGGCTGTTGGCCCTTCTGAGGGTTTCCGGGTCAGGAGCAGCAGCTGAGAACGAAAGCAGGAGGGGCTGAGGGTGTCCTGGGGCTTTCTTGGCCGGGGCGGGGAGGGCGGGGTTGGCGTGATGGAGAGAACTCAGACCCTTGGCAGCGCCATCTGCTTAGTAACAGTCCCCCACTCCGCCCCCCACCCCTGGCCTGCCAGGTGAACGGACGCAGGCGTGCAGGGAAGAGCCCAAACAGGAGTGAATGCTAAGCGACCTTCATCCACCGCTGGACTTTTCCCTCTGTTTCTCCGTTCTCCCGTCTGTGAAACAGTGGCAGTGTGCCTCCGTCAGGCTGTTCTTGATCGTGAGCACCAGTGTGCTGGGCACCTTGAGCCCCAAGGCTCTGACCAGAGGGTCCTGCCAACATCTGGGGACGGGGAACAGAAGCCAGCGCTGGACTCATCTGCGGGTTGGTGGAGAAGGGTGGGCCATGTGCAGCAGCCAGAGGCGCTGCCTGGAGCCTGCTGTGCTGTGGGGCCGGGTGAGGCGGGGCAGATGGCTCTGGTTGGTCTTCCCCAGGTGCTGTCCCTCCATTCCTGCTCCCTGGTCCCTTGTCCCTGGTCCCTGGCTGTCTCCTTCCCTGAACTGTGCTTGTTCTTAGCCCGGGGCCTCATACTCCTGGTGGGTCCTCTGGGGGGGAGCGTGACTTTGGCTTTGCCAGCTGGCTCCTGCTAGGTGGGCAGGGGTCTTAGGGAGCAGAGAGGGCGAGAGCTTTATGACTGCTTCATTGAGCCCCTGCTCTTCCCCTGCGAGATGGGCATGGCAGTAACAGCCATCAGAGAAGGTTGAGGGCGGTCTGTGAGCAAAATTCACTCTGGGAGGTATTAGGAAGTCTGTATTGATGGTCCCAGAAGGACTTGGAGTAGCGGTGGGAGCCTGGCCTTCCTGCCACGTGGCTGCCAGAGAGACAACTTCCACCTGTTGGTTCACTCCCCAAATGGCCACATAGCCAGGGCTGGGCCAGGCTGAAGCCAGAAGTTAGGAGCTTCATCCTGGTCTCCCACGTGGGTGCAGGGACCCAAGCACTTGGGCCATCTTCTGCTGCTTTCTCAGGCCATTAGCGGGGAGCTGGATCAGAAGTGGAGCAGCTGGGACTCCAGCTGGTACCTTTACTTGCTACACCACGATGCCAGCCCCAGCTTTGGTACTGTGAGACAGGCTGCCAGCACTGTGGGGGAGGGTCTGGAACAGCCCGCCTGTCCTGTGGTCAGGGTGATGGTTTAATAGGGATGATGGGAAGCACACATAGTTGTAATAGGCAGAGGCCACATCTCCAGGATCAGCTGGGACACTCGGCTCAGGCCCCACTCTACCCTGTGGCCAACCCTAGGAGTGCGTGGGGAAGGGTGGGGGTGGGGGTGGCTGCTGAGCTACGTGTTGACATCTTGGGAGACATTCCTGTGGGTTTTTTTTTATTATTATTATTTTTCATGTATGCTTAAAAGACAGAGTGTCCCCATCCCCCAACCCTTCAACGCCCCTAATATTCCATCCACTGGCTCATCCCCAAATGCCACATGGAAGCCGGGAGACCAGAGCTCCATCTGGGTCTCCCACACGGGTGGCAGGGGCCCAGGCACGTGAGCCATCACCTGTCGCCTCCCAGGGTGCGTGAGCAGGAAGCTGGATTGGAAGCAGGCCTCCAGTGTGGGTTGTGGGTGACCTGAGAGGCAGCGTCACGTGCACCACAATGCCCACCTCCAGTCCTGGGTTTGTAAAAGAGCCCTTTGCTGACTGCCGGAATCCATCCAGGGCACCCCGAGAGGCCCAGACCGGCTGGATTCCCTTCGCGCTTCTGAGCTCTGTAGGCAGCATTGCGAAGGGTGGTACCTGCTTTTTATAGAAGAGGAGACCAAGTCCCAGGCCAGGAAGAGGCCGCCCTGGCTGACGGGAAGGGGCCCCAGAGGCTGCAGAAAATTTCCCTTCGGCCCTCAGTGGCAGGCTACTAGGTCTCACCTGGCTCCCGTGGCTGTTGCCATTAGCAACCAACTTCCCCTGTAGGTTCTGGGGGCCCTGGAGGGGAAGAGGAAAGAAGGTGGAAGTGAGGCTGTCAGGTGACAGTGTGTGAGTGCTGGTGATGCTGCGAGGGCTGTCTGGGGTTCGCTGGGAATTCTTGCCAGTCACAGGGAAGTTACGTGCAGGACGGCTAACACGTGCAAAATCGTGCCCCTGCCCAGGGATGGAGAGGGAGGACAGGGAAGAGAGAATCGCAGGCAGTAAGGTCTACTGGAGTAGCCTTTGCCACCTTCCTGGCTTGGCTGGTCTCCGGCTGTGTGGCCTGGGCCTCAGTGTACCCATCAGTGAAAGAGAAGTCTGGGGCCGGTGCCATGGCTCAATAGGCTAATCCTCCGCCTGCAGCGCCAGCACACCGGGTTCTAGTCCCGGTTGGGGAGCCGGATTCTGTCCTGGTTGCTCCTCTTCCAGTCCAACTCTCTGCTGTGGCCCGGGAGTGCAGTGGAGGATGGCCCAAGTCCTTGGGCCCTGCACCCGCATGAGAGACCAGGAGAAGCACCTGGCTCCTGCCTTCGGATCAGCGTGGTGCGCCGGCCGCAGCGGCCATTGGGGGGTGAACCAATGGAAAAGGAAGACCTTTCTCTCTGTCTCTCTCTCTCACTGTCCACTCTGCCTGTCAAAAAAAAAAAAAAAAAAAAAAAAAAAGAGGTCAGGATTCAGGGGTGTGATGCTCGGCACCATGCCCGCCACTGCTGAACCCTCGGAGAAGGATGGCGGGCGGAGGAAAGTCGGGAGCCCGTAGTGGGTGGGTTTCCAGTCTCTGGAGTCGTGCCAGAGGCGCGGTCTCAAGGGGGTGCAGAGGGGAGCAGGGGTGGTGTTGACTGTTGCCTAGAAGGGCAGGTGCACTAACCGAGTGCTGGGAGGGAGCACAGGCCAAATCTGAAAGGACCCTGGAGAGGGCGCCCGCGGGCTGCTTCAGGGTCTGCAGAGGCTTCCTGCAAGGGGTACTGCCCCAGGCCACCCAGGGTGAGGAAGAGAGGCAGAGGGGAAGCAGGTGCAGATCTCTGTCTTGGAGGACTGTGGCAGTGACCGTGACGTGGCTGACGTCAGATGGGCTCTTGGTGTCTGCCAGCCCCTGTTCTGAGTGCCGATAACTGACCCTGGGAAGCAGGTATCATCCCATTTTGCGGTTGGAAAACCAAGCCACAGAGAAGTGGAGCCGTCTGTCTCTCAGCATGGTGGACCCCTCCTTGAAGCTGCAAGAGTCAGGCTCCAGAGACCACGCACAGGCGCAGCCACAGGGTCACTGCCTTGCCTGACTCTTGCTGGGAGATGATCATTAACTATTGAGTTAAGCAAATTGGTCTGTTCGCCCTGCCTCACTTCCCTGTAAAATGATTGTGACCCGCATCGTGAACCAAGGGGAGGTTTGTGGATAGCCCTTGCTCTCTGCTGTGCTTTGTGGGAGGGGAGCAGCCCCAGTCTCCCTCACCAGGTGATGGCTACAGGTGGGAACATGATTCATCTTTGTTTTTTTGTTTGTTTGAAGATGTATTTATTTATTTGAAAGAGTTACAGAGGCTGGCGCCGCGGCTCAATAGGCTAATCCTCCGCCTAGCGGCGCTGGCACATCAGGTTCTAGTCCCTGTTGGGGCACCGGATTCTGTCCCGGTTGCCCCTCTTCCAGGCCAGCTCTCTGCTGTGGCCCGGGAGTGCGGTGGAGGATGGCCCAAGTGCTTGGGCCCTGCACCCCATGGGAGACCAGGAGGAGCACCTGGTTCCTGGCTTCAGATCAGCGCGGTGCGCCGGCCGCAGCGGCCATTGGAGGGTGAACCAATGGCAAAAGGAAGACCTTTCTCTGTCTCTCTTTCTCACTGTCCACTCTGCCTGTCAAAAAAAAAAAAAAAAAAAAGTTACAGAGAAGGAGAGTGCGGTATCCTCCATCCAGTGGTTCACTCCCCAAACGGCCACAATAGCCAGGACTGGGCTAGGTCGAAGCCAGGAGCCAGGAGCCTCATCTGGGTCTCCCACGGGGGTGCAGGACCCCAAGCACTTGGGCCATCCTCTGCTACTTTCCCTGGCACATTAGCAGGGAACTGGATAGGAAGTGGAGCAGCTGGAATGTGGACTGTGCCCTTATAGGATGCTGGTGCCTCAGGCCATGGCTTTCACCCACTGTACCACAGCGCCAGCCCCACTGTTCTGTTCAGTCTTTTTTTTTTTTTTTTTTTTTTAAGAGAGATTTATTTATTTATTTGAAAGTCAGAGTTATACAGAGAGAGAGCGGTTTTCCATCCATTGGTTCACTCCCCAATCGGCCGTAATGGCCAGAGCTGCGCTGATCAGAAGCCAGGAGCCAGGAGTTTCTTCCGGGTCTCCCACACAGGTGCAGGGGCCCAAGGACCGGGCCATCTTCTACAGCTTTCCCAGGCTGTCGCAGAAAGCTGGATCGGAAGTGGAGCAGCCGGCACATAAACTGGTGCCCACATGGGATGCCGGCACTGCAGGCGGCGGCTTTACCTGCTATGCCACAGCACCCGCCTCCCTGCCTCCCCCCTGTTCAATCTTAAGGCAGTCATCATCCTCCCCACTCCCCTCCCCCCCAACCTTCCTGTCCCCTTTTGGAGGCCGGGAGGCTGTGGGGCTTGGGCAGGATTAGATAAAATGTGGGCAGAGTGCCCAGCATGGCACTGGCTCTCACTCTGCCCTTGTAAACAGTAGTCATTTTCATTATTGTGCCTTATCTGTCGATAGTAGCAATTATTACACGCGGTCCTCTCATCAGTCCTGCAGGCGACTTTAGCTTCTCTTTGTGAGCGTGGAAGTGGCGTGGAGCATGGAGCACCCGAGCCACACACGGTGGGTGTGTCACAGTGCAGCTCCCACGCTCCTGTGTCACATCCCAGGAAACTGCGCCAGGCTCTCCGGGGTGTGTCCTAAAGATAAGGCGTGCTTGAGATGGCCTTGCAGAGCACGCCAGCTGTTCAAGATGAAGCGTGCTGACGCGTGTGTCTTCCCCCCGGCCGGGCCGTGTCTGTGTCGCCGGCAGTGCAGTGGTCTCAGTGCTGTTGTGTTAACCCACTCCGCCTGTTCTTGACTCTGAATAGCTTGGTCTTGCAGGGGCATTCGACTCCTGTCCAGGGAATTCCGGCAGTGTTTGCCCGCAGGGTGACCCCTGTGGCTCTGGAAGTGATGCTGTGGAACAAGTGGCTGCAGCTCTGGGGACGCCTGGAGACCCTGCCCCGGGGCCTTCAGCCCGTCCCCTTGGGTGACCTCCTGGCGGCAGTGTCGCTGCTCTTCCCCCAGCCCACCGTCACGGGAGGGAGGCGACTGGCCCCGTGGCATTTAACGCTTGTGTGTCTGGGCCACGTGTGCCTTGGCACGATGCCAGGTGCCATTGGGAGGAGCCACTGAAGACACAGGGATCCCTTTATGCCGCATGACGGGGGACGGCGAGCGCGGCTCCGCGCCCGCCCCCAGGTTCGGTATGGAACCAACCGCGCAGCACTGAGAGCTGCCCGCATTCACAGCCGGCATGCGTGTGCATGTCCTCTGTGGATTCGGAAGCCCCTTCAGGGTCGGGTGGAGCTGCAGGGCCACTCCTGGGGAGGAGGACTGTAATCCCTTAGATAGAATGATCCCCAGCCCCGGACACTGTCGACAGTGGTCTCCCATACCCTCCAGCGGTCCTGGGGGTGTGACAGACGGGACTTATCCCGTTTTGTTGATGAAAAGGCAGGTGGCCCGAGTGACTTTGCAGAGTCACACATCCAGTGTACGATGAGGCTAAGGGTGAAAATCCTGTCTGAAGGCTGGTCATGGTGTGCGAGACAGATGGCCGACGCCTGGCGCACGCTCCCGTGTCCCTCCCTCGCTCGTGTCGGACGCGGCAAGTCGGTCACCGCGACTCCCTGCCTGCCGATGCAGGCTCAGTTGTTTGCGTTCTTGTCAGCCATTATCAGTTGAATAGCATATACGTGCAAAGATGGGCCACGGGCGTCCGTAGCACACCCCAGGCTGGAGGCTGGCCAGCAATGTTGTGTGAGTTTCCTGGTGGTTTGGATTTCCAGATAAGTGAGTGTTGGCTCCATGTCACTGGTGAAGCACATGGAAGCCATGTGCCTGTCTCTGGCAGAGCCAGCTGCTCGGGGACCTGCGTGGTGTCTGATGGAGGGAGGGCTGCTGGACGGGGATCGGGGCGTGGTGTAAGGGGGGGCAGGCAAATTGTGGGGACACCCCGCTCTTCACCCTGACTCCTCCATGCATTCGTTTCTCTTGGGCCACCCCAGGGGTGGCTTTCCACCCCGCAGGGGACCCCCATGGATTGTGGCAGTTCTGAGAGTTGGTGGACTAAACAGAGACCAAGAAGTGGCATGCCCGGGATGCTGTGTGTGTGTGTGTGTGTGTGCGCGCGCACACGCGTGTGTGCCATCGCTGGGATTCCCACTGGGGCCACAAGGACGGGGCGGAATTTGCAGACCGCGTGGCAGGTCTGAGCATCTGATCCCCTCTGGACGTCTTCCTACCCCAGGCTTGAGCTGGTGGTTGAGTTTGAAGTCCTCATTCAAGTTGAACCTTGAATTCTGCGCCTGCCCTCGTGCAGGCAGCCCGTGAGAACAGATGACTGTGGAGCTACTTCCCGAGTCTTCTCTGCGCATGCAGACAAAGAAGCCCCGTGCCGTAGTCGCCTAACTCGTGGCTTTCTCTTTTGATCACATAACTCTTCAAACGCCGGCCGATTTCTTGCTGTCAGCCTCTGCGTGGATCTTCGTGACCTTGGTTTTCAGGATGCCTTTTCATCTGTCCACCCAGCTGCACCGTCGCTCTCATCTCCCCAGCGATGGTCACCCCGGCTCCCTGCTGTCCTGCCCACAGGCAGGCCTCCCTGGTTCATCCCCGGCGCCAGTCCCATGCGACTCAAACCTTCGTCTCTTCCAGGAAGCTGGGCCTGGTCCCCCCCGACTTGAGAGGACCTTCCCCTCCACGGGAAATGCAGATTTAAAGAAAGACAGTTGTACTGGTGAGGAGGACCCACAGAGGAGGGTCTGGCTTTTTCTCTCCTTTTATGAAGGAGCCTTTCTCACGTGGGAGCCCAAATAATAAAACAGAGAAGTGGAGCCCTCTGCATGTTCAAGGGGCCTGGGGCACAGAATGCTGCCTTCCGAGCTTTCTGCCTCCGCCCCCAGGGGTTTTGCCAGTGAGGGAGCACAGCTCAGGGTACCGCCACATAGGAGGCAGGATAGGGAGATGAGTCCCTGGTCAGTGGGCTGTGAGGGTCCCCGGGAGGTCCTGCCACCCCCAGGGGGCTTTGTCGTCTGTCGGCATTTCCCAGCTCTTCAGTGAGAGGTTCAGACACGTCTCAGCCAAGGGGGCCACCGTCAGATCTTCGTGGGAAATGTGGGCCAGAGCATTGCCTTTTTTTTTTTTTTTTTTTTTTTAAATTTTTATTTATTTGAGAGGCAGAGTTACAGATAGAGGAAAAGACTGAGAGAGATAGGTCTTTCATCTGCTGGCTCACGCCCCAAATGGCCGCAACGGCTGGAGCTGTGCTGATCTGGAGCCTGGAGCCAGGAGCTTCTTCCAGGTCTCCCATACGGGTGCAGGGGCACAAGGACTTGGGCCATCTTCTGCTGTCCTCCCAGGCCATAGCAGAGAGCTGGATCAGAAGAGGAGCAGCCAGGACACGAACCGGCGCCCATATGGGATGCCGGTGCTGCAGGCAGAGGCCCAGCTCACTACACCACAGCGCCGGCCCCAGAGCGTTGTCTCTAACACAGGACAGCTCAGCTAATAGCTGTTAGCGCCCTGGGATGCGCTGCACATCTCACAAGTGGAGGGGTCGGGGCGAGGTGGCCGAACGGCGTCAAGGACACTGACTCCAGAATGACCACACTGGTTGAGAAGTGCTGGGCAGGGAGCTGCACGGGTTCCGGGTCGGTGCCCGGTTCTTCCCCGAGATGAGGGAGACCGTGGGTGCAGGCGCCAGTGCAAGAACAAGCCCCTTCTCCATCACTCGGACCTTCTCTGCGTCCCTCACCGGGCACCTGTTTTGGTGAAGGGCTCCCGCGGGTCCTGACGCATGGTTAAATGTTCTGCATCCTTTTGAGACTGGGTGCCGTGTCGCTGTTTCCAGTTTTCCCGTTGAGACGTCTCCCATTAAGGTCATTTCCAGTTCTCTCCTGCGGTAAACAGCCCTGTGATGAACATCCCCTTGGCATAGTGCACGCGCCCATGAACGTGCCGCGGTGCTCGGGTGTGGGATGCTTGGGTCCTGCGGTACACGGAGCACACTTGAGAAGCCGAAGCCCGTCAGAGTTGCCAGCACATTGCCTAGCAGTGAGCCGAGTTTTGCTTCCCAGTGTTGTCCCTGGCCAAGGTACTAACAGGCTGCACCTTCCTAGAACAGCCTCGGCCCAGGTGCCCGTACCAGGGAAGTCAGACAGGGGCCTCGTGTCGGTGGCTGTGCTGCCTCGTGTGGCCAGCCTGGCCCCCGTCCCTCTCCACTCACTGTTCGACGCTCGGCTCAAGCGGGGGGGCAGCAGCCTCTGTGGGGACTTGGGACGTATTAATTGATTTAGATTTAGAGGTTTTTGCCTGGGTAAGAGCTCAGTCATGGAGACCCATTTATCTGAATGCTTTTTCTATCCCTGAAACCTTGTGTGAGAGCGCAGATTGGACTTCAGAGACAATAGGGCATCGGGGACCTTGTTTGCAAGAAGGTTTCTGTCTCCTGTTTTATTGCCTGACTTCTGAGTGATGGCTCCGTGTTCTCAGAAGGGGGTTGCGCGAGTGGGGGTGGATGCACAACAGGGGTTGGTGGCATCTTCCCCCCCTTCTTTTGCCCAAGTAGATCGCTTTGGGGAAAGACTTTAACTCATAGATGCAGAATAGAATTAACCCTTGAACACCAGCTGAGGCTCTGGCAGCAAAGGGGGAGCCCAGCCCTCCATGTGTGATCGGTCATGCTGTGTGTGGTTCCCTTCCCAGCACCGGGACTCCGAGGCCCGGAGAGGGTTGCTGGCGGGGCCGTGCCGTTGCCCACAGAAGGGCGGCGACACTAGTGAGCCTGGAAGCCAGGTCTGCCTGAAACCAAAGCCAAGCTGAGACCCAGCTTTTGGTCCAGGAAAATGGAAAATCTCCAGAATCTCACTGGAATTAAGTCTAAGTAGTTTCCACACCTTTTGCAGAAGGTGAGTTTACCATGATTCTTCTTACTAAGCTGTTTATTTTTAATTATACAAGTGATATCCAAGTAGGTTTTGTGCTGAACATTGCCAAAATTTGGAGGTATATAAAACAGAAAAGAAAGAGAATCCTCTGTCCCTCAGTAAGTCCTCTTCCTGCCACCAGGTGCCCGCGCCCTTCCAGACCCCGTCCTGTGCTTTTATGTGCATTCGGATCTTCTTTTCCTTTCCTTTCCTTTTCTTTTTTTTCCTCTCAAGAGGCAGACACAGAGAGCTTCCGTTTGTCAGTTCACTCCCCAGTGCCCACAGTAGCTGGAGCTAGGAACCAGGGACTCCATCCGGGTTTCCTACATAGGTCGCAGGAACCCACCTGTGCGGTCAGCCTTGCCTGCCAAGGTCTGTGTGGCAGAGAGCTGGAGTAGAGAATCACAGCCAGTCACTCTGATGCCGGGCGCAGGGGTCTTGAGGGCCAGGCAGAGCGCACGCCGCACCCTCTCCGTCGGAATCCGGCCCTGACGGCGCTGTCAGTTTGCACGGGGGTGCGGCCCGTGCTTTACCTGCTGTCTTCCATCGCAGCGAGGGGTGATTCGGCGGCAGTGAGCTCTGGGCTGGTTGCCCCTGCTTGGGGCGGTGAAGCATCAGATTCGCCGCGTGTCAGGGCTTTCACCCGAGGGCGTCATGCTGAGAGGAGGGACAGGTGGCTCCGTCTCTCCAGAACAGGGGACGACTTGGGAAACGGTTTCCTGTGACTGCCCGCCGTGCAGGATACCGGAGTGGATATAGTTAGTACCTTGCCTTCACGATGATCGTGTAGGCAACAATGATATAAATAGCCTCGAGTACAAAGCAAGCTGCAAATGCCGTCAGAGGTGCCAGCAGCAGTTGGAGCTCCAGGGAGAGCAGTTAACCCTCTGAGAGAGTGAAGGAAGACTTTCTGGAGGCAGTACGCCCCCCCCCCCCCAGGGTGTCCTGGGTCCCTACTGATGCTCACATGCATAGCTCTGACTTTGTGCAGCATCCTAAGTACTCTGTTTTCTAACTCGTTTAATCCACATGAGTGACTCCCTGAGAGTAGAACTGTGGTTCGTTTCTCAGATGGGGAAACTGAGGCAGAGAGCAGTCACACAGCTAGGAAGTGCGTGAACCAGGGCCGGAGCCAGTGCTCCTACAGCCAGTTGTGCAGCCCACTGGGTTTCAAACAAGGTCTGGTCCGGAGGAGTGTGGGAGCTGGGGAGCAGGGTGGAGGGCTGGCAGCTGCTGGCAGGCCCAGGAGCTGCCTGGTGTCCAGGTGAGGGGCGATGGTTCATGCCCCAGCCGAAGGTGATAGGTGATTGCTTGCTTGCCACAGATAAGGGAGCACCCTGAGTCACTGCTGTCATGGTGGCAGGCCTCTTCCCAGCCTGTTCTGTCAGTTGAGTGGGAGAGCACCTGCCCACCCGCATACCCACCTGCTGCTTCCTCTCACGGGCCACTCAGTAGCTCCAGGCAGGCTCGTGTTGCTTGCCAGTTGTTTCCCTCCCTGAGCTTCTCAAATAGAAGTTACTATTATTGGCATTTTGGTTACTTCTTTTTAAATTAAAAATCAATTTAAATTAAAAATTTTACTTAGCGTATTTGAAAGGCAGAGATAGATAGATCTCCCATGTGCTAGTTCACTCTGCAAATGCCTGCAGCAGCTGGGGCTGGGCCAGGCTGAAGCCAGGAGCCCAGGACTCCATCCGGGTCTCCCACATGGGTGGCAGGGACCCAGTTAGCTGAGCTGTCACCTGCTGCCTCCCAGGTCAGCAGCAGCAGCAGCAGCAGCAGCAGCAAGATGCTGGAGTCAGACGTGGAGTTGGAACTGAGCCTGTGCGTCCTGATGCAGGATGTGGGTGTCTCAAGTGGTGTCTTAGGCTGAACACCGCCCGGAGCTGGATTGGAGAGCACCTGTCCCTAGGCGTGCCTTATCACCAGCATCTGCCGCACACGAGCGTGCATTCCTTCGCTTCAGGGAGCCCTGCGGCGGCACGACAGAGCACGCCCTCGCCCTCCTGTATCTGGGGCTGCCAAGACCCGTCTGACGTTGGCAGCGCTGCCCTGGCTGCGCCGGTGCCTCACGGCGGCACAATGGGGCTTCTGTCAGGGCGCCAGCTAATTAGCGCTCACCTGGCGGGGCCGCACGCCCTCCTGGTGCAAGGGAAGCTCGTGGGTGCCTTTGTCTTGTGTTAGAAGTGGAGGAAATGTGTTCCATCCTCCTTGCAGCCCCCGTCCTGCCTCCTGAATCCATGGGGGCCCGTGTCCTTCCCGTCCGCACACAGCCTCATATTCCCCGGCTCTTTTTGGGAGAGGTCTGGTGTGTTAACATTTAGCACAAACCTCACTAATTTGGACTCCTGGGGGCAGGGTTGTGTGAGAACCAGGAAAGCTGACAACTGGGAAAGAGAGGCTGCTAGGGTTTGGTCCTGCCAAGTTCGCCGTGGCTGCTGGGAGGAGGGGTGACCATCTGCCGGGCCAGGGAGAGGCGGGATTTGTCATTAGCACATGTGCTTTGGGGTGCGGGGCAGGGGTATTTGTAAAGGGCTTAAAATAGTCTGTTCTTCCAGACACGAGTTTGCGCAGACCCTCCCATGTCCTCTGCCTTCCACCCCCGTTTTTCACATTTCTGATGTTAAACCTGACCCAAGCATTGTTGTGTGTGGGACTTAATTTTGATTTTACTCCTCTCCTTTGTTGGTATTTTTGTTTTTGTTTTTGTGTTAAAGATTGATTGATTTGAACGATAGACAGGGAGAGACAGAGAGAGAGAGATCGGTCTTCCATCTGCTGGTTCACTTCCCCGAATGGCCACAATGGCTGGGGCTGTGCCAGGCCAAAGCCAGGATCCTGGAAGTCCTTCTGGGTCTCCCATGTGGGCCGCAGGGGCCCAAGCACTTGGGTCATCCTCCACTGCCTTCCCAGGAGCGTTAGCAGGGAGCTGCCTCAGAAGAGGAGCAGCTGGGACTGGCGCTCGTATGGGATGCCGGTGCTGCAGGTGGTGGCTTCAGCCCCTGGTGTTTCGTTTCAAGGAACCTCCCGCCTTGCTTTGCGTTAACTACACTGAGCGTGTTTGACTTGCGTGGCGTCCAGCAAAGGTTCTCTGTAAAGGGCCAGGTGGTAAATATTTTAGGCCTTTTATCGGCTGAGTGGTCTGTTTTTCAGCTGCTTGGCCCTGCCACTGTCGCCCAAGATGAACCGCTGATAGTACAGAAGTGAATGGTTTCGGCTGTGTCCCAATAAAGCTTTATGTAGAAATGGACGTGATGGACTGGCCCTAGAGCGTTCTCTTTGCTGCCCCAGTGTTTTCTCGTATCAGGCTTATCTGCAAGGAAGTTCTTCTGTGAATTAGGGGCCAGCCCCCAGTCTTCCTGAGCCCTGAGCTTGCCTCTGGTAGCTGGGAAGGTGGCCTGGCCATCCTCTAGGGAACAGGTGTCCCTAGCTTGATCCACACCTCCCAGCTCCTGAAGAGTTATGAAATTTTAGGTAAATTGCACTTTAGATCTAGTTAAGAAAAGTCTACCAAAAAAAAAAAAAAAAACAAACAAAAAAAAAACCTCTCCCTACATATTTTTCCTATAATATAACTTTGGGAGGGAAAAAAAAAGATACAACTTTGGATGCTTTTGTCAGTTTGAAGGTTTCTTTGTCTTTTCTTTTAATTTTTATTTGAGAGACAGTCTCCCATCCGCTTGTTCACTTCCCAGATGTCCACAATAGCCAGGGCTAAGCCAGGCCAAAGCTGGGGAGCTGGGAATTCAATCCCGGTCTCCTGGGGGTGGCAGGGACCCAGCCCGCCGCCTCCCAGAATACGCATTCCCAGGAACCTGGATTGGAAGTGCATCCAGGTCTCCAGTCAGGACTCGGGCAGGGGATGTGGATGTTCCAAATAGTTCTTAATCACTGAGCAAAGACACTAGCCTCAGTTTCTTGGTTTTTATTTCTATTTAAATATTTGTTGTTTGTTTGAAAGGCAGAATGATAGAAGAGAGAGAGAGAATCTTCCATCCACTGGTTCACTCCCCAGGTGCCCATAGCAGCTGGAGCTTGGCCAGGCCACAGCCAGGAGCCAGGAACTCCATCTGGGTCTCCCTCTGGGGTGTCAGGGACCCACATACTTGGTCCACCACCAGCTGCTTCCCAGGTGCTTCAGCAGAGAGCTGGAGCAGCCAGGACTCAACTTGGCACTCAGATATGGGATGCAACTGTCCAAAGTGGTGGCTTAATGTGCTGCGGCGCAACGTCTTGGTTTCTAAGAGGTCATTTCTTGGAGGCGGCCGAGAAGACAGTGGTTAGTGGTGGTGGTGGGGAAATGGAGTGTGAACGAAGGGAAAATCTGGGTGCCTCTCTCATCTGTATCTGGCCTTGTGGCATCAGATTGCTGATTGGGGAGCAAAGCGGTGCTACCTTTCTCTGAATTGTGCTGAGTGCTTTTCCTCCGGGGGAAGAAATGCTTGTCTGCCCCATTGCCGAAGCCTGTAAGGTCCTACCCCTTTGAGCTGGCCAGTAAGGAGAGGGACTACTTGTCCCCATTTCCTTGATCTGCAAAACAAGGCCCTGTGCAGTTAAGAGGTTTGCAGGTCTGAGTTAAAAATTTCACATGGCCATGACACATGGAAACCGAGAGATGACTCAGCAGACAGCACCCGGGCCGGGCAGGGTGCTGTGCTAGGTGGACTTTTTTTTTTTTTTTTTTTTTTTTTGACAGGCAGAGTGGACAGTGAGAGAGAGAGACAGAGAGAAAGGTCTTCCTTTGCCGTTGGTTCACCCTCCAATGGCCGCTGCGGCCGGCGCGCTGCGGCCGGTGCACCGCGCTGATCCGATGGCAGGAGCCATGAGCCAGGTGCTTTTCCTGGTCTCCCATGGGGTGCAGGGCCCAAGCACCTGGGCCATCCTCCACTGCACTCCCGGGCCATAGCAGAGGGCTGGCCTGGAAGAGGGGCAACTGGGACAGAATCCGGCGCCCCGACCGGGACTAGAACCTGGTGTGCTGGCGCCGCTAGGCGGAGGATTAGCCTAGTGAGCCGCGGCGCCGGCCTGCTAGGTGGACTTTCTAGGGCCTGGGTTCTCCTTTCTGGAAATGCCCTCCAGGTGGTGGTGTATTCAGACTCAGGAGGATGACACCCCGCTTTGCAAGACCCCTGAGTGCACACACAGTGTGAGCGAGCAGCCGCATGCTGTGCGAGCCACTGGGACCACGCTCGTCCGTCCCGCCCCCACACAGCCGTGGACGTGCACAGCAGCCCTGTGATCTGGGGGAGAGCAGAACTAACCCCCAGGGCAGCTGGCGCGTGGCAGAGACACGCGGACAAATGTTTGGACAGCTTAAGAGGATAAACTAGAACTTAAATAAATAAAACCAACTACCTGGTCTACGAAGAGTCAGGTTTGAGAGCCCTGTTTCCTGCAGCTGTCCAGGCCGGGAGTATATATGGTGGGGGATACCCCACTGGGTGCCCCTTCCCACGTGAGTGACTTCCTTCCTGGCTTAGAGGAGCCTGCCCCTGTGGAGGGCCACCTCTGGGGAGCAGGGTGCCCTTCCACCTGGTGGGGTCCTCACCAAGGGGGCTGCCACCGTTAGTGGCCCAGATGCCCCTCTCTCTCTTGTCTGCTGCGTTAGCTGTTCCCCAGAGCAACCCTGGGCGGCCCCCACCCTGCCAGGCTGTTCTGGGGGAGAAGAGAGGACTGTTGAGGCGGGGGAGACCCTGGGGGAACTGCATTGGGACCACATGTTGGGTCCGAGAAGCTTCGCTCTGCATTGAAGGCATGCTTGGGTCTGGGAAGGGCCAGGGCGGCAGCCTGGGAGCTCTCCGGGGGCTCCTGGTCTGAGTTAGGGAGCAGATGAGTGGTGAGAGCGGGAGGCTTGTTTCTTGGCTGTGTGTGTTTTCCTTCTCCTACACTTGTCCTTACCGTGGAGGTGGAGACGAGGATGAATTTTGCCTTTGCCCTGAGATACCCTTAGAAACCTTGGCCAGGTCTTGCACCCCTCTTTTCCTGAGCTCTATAAATTGTATTCCTGGTCTCCTTCTGGGAGAACTCCCTCATTGTTTTTGTTGTTTTAAAAAATATATATTTTTTTATTTATTTGAAAGACAGAGTTACAGAGAGAGGAGGAGAGACAGATCCTCCGTCTGCTGGTTCACTCCCCAGATGGCCACAACAGCCAGGTCTGGGCCAGGCCAAAGCCAGGAGCCTGGAGCTTCTTCAGAATCTGCTCATGCGTGGCAGGGACCCCAGGCTCTTGGGCCATTCTCTACTGCTTCCCAGGAGCATTAGCAGGGAGCTCCCTGTGGGCGGGAGGAGAGGGCGGCTGTGCTGCTGCCGCCTGGGAGTGCGGGTATCCACGAGGCCCTGCCTAGTCCCTGTTCAGCCTGGGAGGGCCTTGCTTGAAAGAGCACAGCGTTTCCCTCCTGGCCACACACCCGCCGTGAGAGGGGGTTGCATCGCAGCTCCGGAAGGGCCCCTGTCTCCTTTTCGGGGTGTTGACTTTTTTCAGATGTTTCCCCCTTCTCTGCTGTAGACTCGTCATCTTGAGAAGGGAGCAAAAGGCTGGAGGTGAATTGCATCATAGAAGAGTATGTGTCTCTCTGGTCAGGACAGGCCAAGCTCGGGAGTGTGGACTTTTGCGTACGGTTGTTCTGTGAACTGGTCTTGATAATCCCTCGTGCTGAATCGGCGCCGTCTGTAGAGGGCAGAAGTAATTGTAAGCAGGTCCCTCTGCTGAGGGTTTGTGGGGCTTGGTCTGCACCACCCCCTCCCACAAGGTGCTTTTGCATGCATCACCGCACAGTCCAGGTTGAACCTGGGAAGGGGGCCAGGCATGGCCTCCGACTTTGCACATGAGGACGTTGAGGCTCAGGGAGGCTCAGTGACTTCTCCAAGGTCACGTGTCCAGGCAGAGCTGGGCTCGGGAGCCTGTGTTTTCCCTGTAACACCACACTGCCTCCTAGCTTCCTCCCTTGTGGAAACACCCAGGGGTGGTGCATGGTGGCTTGAAATCATCAGAGCCATTCACTCCCTCCCAGGAGTTTACCTGGATGACTGACTTAACCTTAGAGCCAGCCGGGGAGCCCTGAGCCCCCAGCACTGTCGCGAAGGACGGCTTGCAGAGAGAAGCGACGGCCGAGACGGCTCAGTTCTGTTTGCTGGCTCCTTCGTGATTCGTGGTGAGTGCCCCCTGGTGCCAGTGTGATACCCACGTGAAGCAGGGAACCGAGCACAAAACCCCTGCCTCTGTGGGACTCAAACCGAGGCTTCTACATTCCCGTGCTGTAGCTTTTCTCCTGAGCTCCCAGACGTCTCTTTTATCCTGCTGTGGACTCAGGGAGTGCAGAATAATATTAGTGGAATATTTTGAGCCGAACGCAAGGAGATAGGTGAATGAGCTAGGGAGAAGTTATGTAATTGATTTTAACACAGAGCAAAAAGGCACCTGGTTTGCTTGTTTTTAATATCCACTCTTTCTGCAAGCGTTTTTCTTTTATTTACGATTTATTTATTTATTTGAAAGAGTTAGAGAGGGATAGAGAGAGATAGAGAAATATCTTCCATCCGCTGGTTCAGTCCCCAGGTGGCTGCAGTGGCTGAAGCCAGGAGCTGGGAGTTTCTTCCAGGTCTCCCACTTGGGTAGCAGAGGCCCAAACGCTGGGGCCATCTTCTGCCGCTTTCCCCAGGCCATTAGCAGGGAGCTGGATCAGACATGGGGCTGCTGGGACACAAACCAGCGCCCATATGAGATGCCAGCATCCCAAGGCAATGGCTTTACGTGCTACGCCAGGACGCTGGCCGCTGGAATTATTCCTTGAGTGTGTGTGGTGTGCCGAGCACTGTCCAGGTCTCAAGAGTTCAGCAAGTGAATGGAACTTTGCAGGAGCTAGCATTAGGAGGTACTCGGGGTCACACTGGCACCCAGCGGTGGCAGGTTGGACTCCCTGGTGCTCAGGGATCTGCGATCCACCCCTCCTGATGAGGTGATGCTGGTGTGGGAGCCAGGGTGGCGGCGTGTCTGCCTAAGATGACCCCGACCTGCCCTGCTTCTTGTACAGGGTCAGCTCTGTAAGACCTACCTTCCGATCCCCCGCTCCACGGAAGCACCTGGAATATTTGAGTTTTTACATAATGGAGCTTTTCTTACTTACCCAGCGTTTCAGTCGCAACTTTTGCCACAACAACACAGTGACCTCTGCAGCTAGGAGAAGGGTGGGCGGAGTCTGAGTCTGACTCGGATGGAGGATGCCAGGGCACTGGTGTGTGTGAAACGTACTCTCGGGCGTCAGGACCGGGCATGAGCTTTTCCATGTCCTCCTCCGGTGTCCCGGACTACTTTTTTTTTTTTAAAAGGTGAGGCTTTTTATGATTTTTTTTTTTGGACAGGCAGAGTGGACAGTGAGAGAGAGAGAGAGGGTGCTGTTGGTTCACCCTCCAATGGCCACCGTGGCCGGCGCACTGCGGCTGGCGCACTGCACTGATCTGATGGCAGGAGCCAGGTACTTACCCTGGTCTCCCATGGGGTGCAGGGCCCAAGCACTTGGGCCATCCTCCACTGCACTCCCTGGCCACAGCAGAGAGCTGGCCTGGAAGAGGGGCAACCGGGACAGAATCCGGCGCCCCGACCGGGACTAGAACCCGGTGTGCCGGTGTCGCAAGGCGGAGGATTAGCCTAGTGAGCCGCGGCGCCGGCTAAGGTGAGGCTATTTTAAAACACCAAGCCCTGAATGCTCCCCTTTGTATTTTTCCTCATTTGTATCCTACTCATTGGCAACCTTTAAAGTCCCTTCTGACCACGAGAGTCTCCCGGCCGCCGTGCTGTCTCCGGTGCTGGGGAGCTCGCCACCTCAGAGCAGCCCAGTTCTGTTGTGGACGTCTGCATCCCGGGTGTCACCCCCACCACCTGGGAAGGCTTCTCCCCGTGACCGCCATTGCAGCTCAGACCCCACGGCCGTGTCCTGCCTAGGATGCCCCCGCTCCAGCAGTGGCTTCTGGTGACCGGAACCCTGTTCTGTCCTGGAAGGTGCCTCTCAGGCTTCTGGCTTGCGTGTGTTTTTCTGAAATTGGGGCTTCTGCAGGTGACCCGCAGCCCCCAGTTCTTGGCCCGGCTCTTTCCAAGTGTCTGCCAGAGGGGGAAGTGTCGCTGGGGTGGAAGATGCTGGCGAGCCGGGAGCTGGGGTGATCCGCTCGGCTTTGCACCGAATAGGTATTAACTGCGTTCCCGGGCCAGTTCCTGCTCCCAGGTGCCAACATCTCTGCCTCTTAAGTGAGGTTTAGCTTAATCCCCAACCTTCCTTCAATGTGACTTCTATTATTACTCAGCGCTGTGGGCAGAACTCCGCGTGCGCGGAGTGCGTAGGTGGGGACGCATCGGGATGCCTGCCCTGCCTGCCTTCCTCCCTCTGCACCGCCTCCAGCCAGGCGGCCACCGGCCACCTAGTGACGTCCAGCCTGCTATCTTGAGAGGTCAGCAGGAGAAGCCAAGGCCGCAAGGGCAGCGGGAGGTCAGTCACCACCTCTCCCCCTGCCTCACAGCTCGAAGCCAGACTCCTTGCTTCTGTCCCTGCTGCCCGCAGCTCACCGTGCCCTGGAGTAAGGTGCATGGTCTTTGAGATTAGGGGCTGTGGAAGTGCCCATGAGGCTTTCAGTGGGTCAGGCGGTCCACAGGCTCCAGGATTTGCACAGAAACCCTGCGATTCCACCCTCTGCCAAGCTGAGACACTTAGGGAAAACCCCAGGGTCCCCTGGGCGTCCGCACTGAGGTCCCCGCCTGCAGGGCAGAGATGAGAGCTGCCAGAGTGCCGTTGCCAGGGGAGGCACTCCTTGAGGACAGCCAGGTGTGTTAGTCTTATTTTTGTGTGTACCTGGTGCCTAGTAAGTGGCCAGTGAGGATTTGTTGAATGAACCAAACGATTGGGATGGAAAGAGATCAAACAATGGCTACGCTTGGTGGCAGTCTGCCCATCCGGTGGGTTAAAATGAACCAGTGCATTCCTTTTTATACGATGTTGGAGCTACAGCCCTACACTGGACACTGGGTGGTATGTCAGGTGCCCTGGGAGCAGACGCTGGTCACCTACCTGCTATGCCTTGGAAGAGTCCTCCCCTAAGGGGCTGCTCCCACTGCCTCTGTGGGTATTTCATGGGTAATACACTGGCCAGTCCTAAAACTCCCACTGGAAGCCCCTTTCTCCCTCTCTTGCTCCTACCGCATGCCTCTCTGTAGCCCCCATTATTTAACCCAGCTGACCCTTCTGTTGGAGAAAGGGCTGGGTGATCTGCCTGTTGCAGTCCATCTGGTTAGTTACCCAGCACTGCTGGACTTAGGACTTTAATCTGCTGGACTCAGTTTCCCCCAGGTGTGCCTTCTGCATAGGGGAGGGGTGGAGGTGTCCCCACTGGCTGGGGAGCAGCAGCATGAGGTGGCAGGGACGCGCAGAGTCCGCTTGTCTCCATTTTCTGCATTAATTGTGCCAGCACCTTCTGTCTCTCCCACTGTCCTGAAAAGATGGAGGCATTGCCCGCCCAGCTTCAGGTGTCCCGAGCTTCCTGTGGGAGTGGGGCTGTGGGTCTGTGCACAGCGCAGGGGCTCCCGGCAGAGGTGGGCAGCTTCCCCAGCCCATCTCACGGCCTGCAGTCAGGGTCCTGGACAGCCCGGCTGCCTTTTGCCTTTCTTCCTTCTCTCCTACCCAGTTTGCCTTCCTCTCATCTCACATGGGGCGGGGGTGGGTGGGTCAGTCTTTCTCAGCCCCTCTCCCCTTCCCAAGGACCTTTTCTTCCTTGGGGGAAGCTGCATGGTCCTGGCTGGGCAGGAGCACCTGCTCCCCTACCAGCCCCGTTCCCTCCAGCCAGTGATGGGGAGGCTGCGGCTGGCCTCTTCTACCCAGTGGGGTTTTGTGAAGGCTTTGGTCAGGTCTGAGGTTCCTAGAAGACCCCCATGGGCTGTGGTGTCTGAACACCAAGCAGGTAGGACTGGGGGCTTCCCTCTGACCTGCACAGAGCGTGAGGCTGGCAGGTGGCGTGGACATGGCCTGCATGAGACTTGCAGGCATGGCTGGAAGTGAGAAGCGGTGCCCGCAAGCTCCCGCGCCCGCTTGGCCGGCGCCGTTCCCAAGAGCTGTGTTTGGGGCGGGAGCTGGCTGCGAGGAGGTGGGGGGGCCCGTTTGGCAGCAGGCGCCTATCAGACAACTGGAAAGTGCCAGTGCTCGCGTGGCCATCTGTCCCCTTCGCCTAGCTGCCGGCCGCCTTCTGCTTCCCGCACAAGGGCCCAGCGCATCGTGCGGCGCCTGGCCGGGAGGGCAGGCAGAGTCTGATCCTGCCTTTTGTGGAGTCCCTGGCCTTTCACTCCGGTGCCCTGCAGTCACCACAGGTGTGAAAAGTTTGGCGTGCAGTGGCCCGGGTGGCGGTTTTGTGGGCCGCTGGTGGAAGGGAGAATGGATGTGTGTGCAGCCAGTTGCCTGTCACTGTCTGCTGGCCCAACAGTGGACTGTCCCCACCCCTCCTGCCCCTCCCCCACCGTGTTTCACTTCTTTCTTGGCTTTGTTGGTAGAAGTGCAGCCAGAGCAGGCCGACTCTTCGAGATTTGGTTCATCTGCTCGCCACCCTCCCCTAGCTAGTTAAAGGGTTAAAAATTATAGGGAAGTTCAGCCGGCACTTGCGAGATATGGTTGCCGTAGCAACAGGCCTTCTAATCTGGTAGGTGACCTGAGAGACTGGGGAAGATGTAGGGGTTGGTTTGGCATTTCATTATTTCATGAGGCTGCCTCTCCAGCTGGTTTCTCTGCTGAGCTTAAAGCTTGCTGTTCCTGCCACTCGAATTACTGGCACATTCCAAAACAACAGTGTGGATGGCTCGAGTGCCGTGTTCATGGGGGCTGGCCAGGCGCGGTGGGTGCAGGAGAGGGAGCTGGGTTCCAGGAGGCTCGTGGTGTGGGCACGTCCCCTGGCACAAAGAGGGGAGGTGTGGGCAGAGGGGTGTGCCCACAGGTTCACTCTCACGCAGGCGGTAGCCACCTTCTTGAAACACCACCTCGTGCAAATGGAATCCTGTTTTGTTTTTTTTTTAAATCACCGAGAGGGACTGCTTTTTTTAGGAGGATTTTAAGAGTGAGCCAGAATCCTCCTTCAATTTGGGGGGCAGCAGCTTTAAGTAGGGCAGACCCCCATGGCAGTGTCTGTGGTTGGTGCCTGGCAGGTCCATGCTTCCATTGAGCTTGTTTGTCGTCCTGGGATCTTCCAGGCACGCAGCCCGGAGAGGAGCAGGACACAGCCTGGCCTGGCTCCTTTACCCTGTGGGCGAATGTTTGCAGGCCTCACCTGCAGAGGAAGGGCAGATCTCTCACCGTGCTGGCCGGAGAGCTTCCCACTGCACGAGGGGCAGGGGACAGGGAGGGAGGGACCCGGCCAAGCCCTCCTTCCTTCTGGAGGGACCTTGTCTCCAGGGCAGTGAGTGGTCCCTGGGCCTTGGGCAGGTGTGAGGCTGCTGTAAGTTTTCCTCCCACTGCTCTGTCTTCTCCCCTTTTCCTTGTGGGTGTGATTGCTGGGATGCCCCCAGGGCCCAGCTAGTGGCCGGCACCTGTGGATGCCATGTCCTGAACCCTGCTCCTCCCTAGGCACCAGCTGCGTGTGAGATTCTGTTAGGTCAGCCCTGGTTCAAAGGGGTTTCCAGCTGCTTGGCCTCCTGGGTTCCTTGTTTTCCTGGATTTCTTCCCTGCGGAGTCTGGTCTCCTGGGATTTGTGAGAGAGGAGGAGGAGCTGCATCCTTAATGGGATTTTATGCGGCCAGTTCCTCTCCGCAGCTCCGTTGTGAGCTCTTGGAGGAGAGGGTGTGTGTTGGCCTCGCAGGTGGTGGTGCACGTTCCTTGCTCTTGTTTCATAGATGTAAGCACTGGGGCCGAAAGGGGCAAGGGCACAGCAAGGCTGGCCGCTCGTCCCCTCCTGGGGCTCTGGATGGGCTCCACCGGGTCTGGGTTGTTGTTGGGCGACTGTCGGCTGTGTGTCTGGCAGGTGTGCGAGTGGGGTTGAGCTAGAATGAAGGTCTCTTTTTTTCTTAAGATTTATTTATTTATTTGAGAGGCAGAGCTAGAGAGAGGCAGAGGCAGAGAGAGAGAGAGAGGAATTGAAGTCTTCTATCCGCTGGTTCACTCCCCAAATGGCCACAATGGCTGGAGCTGAGCCGATCCGAAGCCAAGAGCCTCAGGAGCTTCTTCCATGTCTCCCACACAAGTGCAGGGGCCCAAGGACTTGGGCCATCTTCTGCTGCTTTCCCAGGCCATAGCAGAGAGTTGGATCAGAAGTGGAGCAGCTGGGACTCCAATCAGTGCTCATATGGGATGCTGGCACTGCAGGCGGTGGCTTTACCCGCTACGCCACAATGCAAGCCCCAAGGAGTGAAGGTCTTGATGGGTGGGAGTTCTGTAGTGCCTCACTGGTCCTGGTGAGACCAGAGAGGCCCCCAGCTACAACACTGGCTCCTGGCTCTCTAGAATCAGAGAAGATAAGGATGGGGTAGTGCATTGGGCGTCACGTCCTGTGTTGAGTAGTCTAGTACAGCCCTGGGATTTGACACTGTTCTTGGGAGGGGACCTGGGCAGCCACCTGCAGCCCAGGGTCTGAGCCCAGCCCAGCTCCTAGTCCCTGTGTGATTAGGAGAGTCCGTCCTCATCTGTGAAATGCAGGAATTGACGCGATCCTCCCAGGTGCCTCCGTCTGCATCAGGAGTTGGAAAGACAAATGGCAGCCGCATCTGCACTGCCGGACTTCGGGCCGGCTTCTCGGTGCACATGGTGGCTCCGGGCGCTCTCCAGCCTGGGTGTGACATTGCCGCATTGGTGCGGCTCCGGCTACAGCTCCAGGATAGTCTGCTGAGTGCAGCCTCCCTTGCCCTGGGCTGCAGTTGTGGGAGATGGGGTCAGAGCACACCCTGAGAGATGCGTGGGACCTTGCTCACGCTCAGCTGACCTCTACAGAACTCACAAGAGAGGGCGAGGGTGATCAGAGATGGGTCCCGGCTCTGCACAGGGTCTATTTGGCTACTCACAGCCCATATTTCCCTGGAGGGAGAGAGATTGACCTGGAGCTGGGGTGAGCATGGAGCCTGGCTGGGTACCTGTTTTTTTTTTTCTTTTTTTTTTTAATTTGAGAAGCAGAGTTACAGAGAGAGAGGAAGAGACAGAAATGTTTTCATCCTCTGGTTCACTCCCGAATTTGCTGCAACGGTTGGAGCTGCGCCAATCCAAAGCCAGGAACCACCCAAGCACTTAGGCCATCTTCTACTGCTTTCCCAGGCCATAGCAAAGAATTGGATCAGAAGTGGAGCAGCCGGGACTCAAACTGGCGCCGATGTGGGATGCCGGCGCTGCAGACTGAGGCTTGGCCCACTGTGCCACAGCACTGGCCCCACCTGGGGTGTTTAAAAGTGGAAGCATCTTGGAAGTGCAAAGGAAGAAAAATCCGTGGAGGTGGTGGTGGTCGCATGGTGCTGGGGGGCACCATGGGGGTGAGAAGGGTAGCGAGGACTGAACTAAACGCCTTCTGGGCCCTAGGGGCCGTGGACGGAGAGGTGACCGTCCTGTTTCCCCCTTTATCTTGGGTTTAGGCTTCCCCTGCCAATGGCCCTGGTTTCTGTGGAAACCTTGGGTCTGCCCTGCTCTCGTTAGGGAGCTGAGGGCTCATTGGATGCAGAATAGAGAAGGCCGTGTCTCCAGTTCTGAAGTTGGCCCAGGCGCTCTGAGAGCTGCCCTCCCGGGGCAGGCGGGCATGGGTACCAGTCATGGAGCACCTGCTGCCCGCCAGCACCCCCCTTCCATTTGAGGAGACCGAGGGTGTGGGATGACTGTCCAAGGACACAGCCGCCACCTCCCGTGTCTCCTGTAGCTCTTGGACTCAGCTGTGTGGTGCCCCTTGGAGCTGTGAGTGGTGACCGTAGCCGTGGGGACAGTGCTGGCCGTGCTAGGTTCTCGCCAGGTCAGAACAGGAGTGAGATGCAGCAGCAGTGGCCTCCCATGGGACGAGAGCCGCCGGGGTTCTGTTTGCCTTGTCGGGTCACAGTTGCCAAAATGAAGACAGGGACACAGGTACTTCCTACCTGGAGAGTGGCGTTGAGGGCAAGGGGAGATGAGATGGAGCTGCTTAGGACCGGTGGGGGGAGCCGGCGGGGCAGTGTCTGGCCACGGCATTCCAGGGTGGTCTATGGGTGATTCTGACTCCTTTCTGATGTCCCGTTCAGCCCAGCAGTGTGGACCTATCTGGATCTTGGGGAGAGGGCCCTTCCTGGGTAGCCAGGTTGATGCACTCTAGCGAGGAAGGGCTGGAATCCATTTCGACTTCTAGAGGGTGGGGTTCCTGGTCGTGCTGTGATCCCTGTGTGGCCCACCCCATGCAGGCTGAGGACACTGGCTGGGTTTTACTTTTTGGGACAGGGTAGAAGCCTGAGGCTTTGCTGGGAGTCCCCTCTGCGGAGGTGCTTGGGTAGATGGATGGCAGAAACTGCTGATGGTGGGCAGGTGGATGAGCCGGCCCGTGAGGACCCCTACAGCTGGGCATCCCGTCAGGGCCCCGCCATGCTTCCCATCATCGCCTGGGAGGCTCCTTCCGGGAGCGTGGTCTGTCGAGGAACGCTGCCTTAGGTGCCTATCCCCGATGCCGAAGGAATGGGCATGGTGAGAGAAGAGCACTTGAGAGGTTTTCGGTTAGATTGTTACTGCGTGATTCTGTGCATGTTAGCATTGGTGGCTTCAGGGCTTCTCAGGTGTGGCTGGCAGAATTAGAGTCCTTCTGCATATCACTTTGAGTCTCGGTGTGAGAGGCAGGCGGGCTCACCTGCACCACCTCGCCATTCTCCACTGGAGAGAACCAAGGAGGCTGTGTGTCCTGTGTACCTGACCTTTTCCCGAAAAGTGGAGGAGCTGAAGGGGAAGCCGCTGTTGCTTGCATCGCCAGCACAGAGCGCTCGCTACCTTTGTGCAGACTGTCTGAGGATCTCTTTCAGGCTGCCTCCCTTTCCACCAGGTTTTTGTTGCATAGTCATACACTGGTCCGATGTTCTTTTTTCTTTCTTTTTTTAAAAAGATTTATTTATTTGAAAGGTGGAATTACAGAGAGGCAGAGAGAGAGAGAGGTCTTCCATCTGCTGGTTTACTCCTAAATGCCTGTCACAGCCAGAGCTGGGTCAATCCGAAGCCAGGAGCCAGGAGTTTCTTCTGGGTCTCCCACATGGGTGCAGGGGTCCAAGGACTTGGGCCATCTTCTACTGATTTCCCAGGCCATAGCAGAGAGCTGGATCAGCAGTGGAGCAGCCGGGACTCGAACCGGCGCACATGTGGGATGCCAGCACTGTAGGCAGCTGCTTTACCCGCTACGCCACAGCGCCGGCCCCCGAGGTTCTTGTTACACATGGGCGCTGAAGCAGCAACGTAGGCATCAATTCTGTTTCCAGGTTCAGATCTTTCTGTGTTGCTGCGGAATTTGGAGGGTCTCCGTGTGGGGTGCTCTTCGCTACCGGGGCTGTGTCCTGGCTCCCGCTCTCAGACCCTTTGTGTCTACAGTAGGAGTTGATTGGAGTGCTAATGAATCAATTAGAAAATTACTTGCTGCTGAGAGCTGCAGCCAAACCAGGGCTGTGCACACATCTTAGAAAAACCGCTGCCGGGCCACACGCATGTAGACCTCTCTTGGCTGTGGCCCTTGTACCGAGCGCCACAGCCTTTCTTGGACCTGTCAGTCACTTGAGAAGAACAGAACAACTTCTGCTTTGCAGGGCGGCCTTGTGCTTGGCACGGCCTTCCAGCTCGTACCTTGGTGCATTCTTGGATTGGCGAGAGAGGAGACTGGAGTTCCTGGTAGCAGCGTTTGTACCAGACTGAAGGAGAGAAATCACGTAGGGGCTGCTGTTGTCTCCTTCCTTCCTTCCTTCCTTCCTTCCTTCCTTCCTTCCTTCCTTCCTTCCTTCCTTCCTTCCTTCCCTCCCTCCCTCCCTCCCTCCCTCCCTCCCTCCCTCCCTCCCAGGCAGATTGGACAATGAGAGACAGACAGAGAGAAAGGTCTTCTTTTTTCCGTTGGTTCGTGAACCCCAATGGCCACTGAGGCCGGCGCACCACACTGATCCGAAGACAGGAGCCAGGTGCTTCTCCTGGTCTCCCATGCGGGTGCAGGGCCCAAGCACTTGGGCCATCCTCCACTGCACTCCCTGGCCACAGCAGAGAGCTGGCCTGGAAGAGGGGCAACCAGGACAGAATCCGGCGCCCCGACCGGGACTAGAACCCGGTGTGCCGGCGCCACTAGGCGGAGGATTAGCCTACTGAGCCACGGCGCCGGCTTGTCTTCTTTCTGTTGGCAGCCGTGGTGGGAAATACCGCATCCCTCATCAAAAAATTCAAAATCTGAAATGTCCCCAAATCCAGCACTTTCTTTTTTTTTTTTTTTTTTTTTGAAGACATGTTTACTTATTTGAAAGAGTTATGGAAAGAGGGAAAGAGTCAGATTTTCATCTGCTGGTTCATTCCCCAAATGGCTGCAACAGGGCTAAGCCAGGAATTTCATCTGGGTCTCCCACACGGGTGCAGGGGCCCAAGCATTTGGGCTGTCTTCCGCTGCTTTCCCAGGTGCGTTAGCAGGGAGCTGGATTGGAAGTGGAGCAGCCAGGACATGAACCGGTACCCATTTGGAATGCTGGCATCACAGGCAGTGACATAACCCTCTACACCACGGTGCCAGTTCCAAGTCCAAAACTTTATGAGCATCGTACTGATGCAGTAAAAGTGTCAGATTTCATAGCATTTCAGATTTTCAGAGTAGGGATGCTCAACCAGTAAAGTCTATGCACGAATATCCTCAAATCCAGTCCCAAGCATTTTGGGTCAGGGATACCCAACATGCCCATTTTCGCGGCTGGCTCAGAAAGGGTTAGTGACCTGTCGTGAAGTCTCAGGTAAAGGAGCCAGTGCTGGAGCCTTCGGATTCCCCCACCTTCGCACTCCGTCTGCCGTGCTGCCTTTCTAGGTGGGCAGCTCTCAGGAATACGGCTCAGTGGGCTTTCACAGTCACAGCCCGGGGCGGAGATGGTAAAGGCCTTTCCAGCTAAATACCCCAGGTTAGGGTTTGGTGCGATTTGTCTGGGGTGGAAGGGATAGAGGGACAGCTGAGGCCGGGGAGCCCTGGATGGGAGTCCTGGGGTCTCTAGCAATTTGTGTGATGTGTACTGGAACATTCAGGTGTGTTTGAACCCAAAATGGAAGTAGAGAAGAGAGGGAAGGTGAGGAAAAAGGTTGGTGTGAATCCCGCTTGGAAGACAGCTGGGGTGGGTATGGAGCGCAGTGGTTGAGGCGCCGCGGGGGACTCTGGCGTCCCACATTGGAGTGCCTGCACTGAGTCCTGGCTCCACTTCTGATCCAGCTTCCTGCTCACGCACGCCCTTGGAGGCAGCGAGTGATGGCTCAAATACTTGGGTCCCTGCCGTGTACGTGGGAGACCTGTATTGAATTCCAAGCCCCTAGGTTCAGCCTATAGTCCAGGCCCAGCTGTTGAAGGCATCTGGGGAGTGAAACAAGTGGTTGGAAGATCTCTAACAATTAAAAAGAAAAAAAAAATTTTTTTAAGATTTATTTGTTTATTTGAAAGGCAGAGTTACATGAGGGAGGGAGGGAGGAGGAGGGAAAGAGAGAGAGAATTTCACCCACTGGTTCGTTCCCCAAATGGCCACAGTGGCCAAGGCTGGGCCAGACCAAAGCCAGGAGCTTCATCCAGGTCTCCCACATGGGTGCAGGGGCCCAAGAACTTGGGGCATCTTCCACTGCTTTCCCAGGTCATAGCAGAGAGCTGGATCGGAAGTGGAGCAGCCGAGACCCAAACTGACACCCATATGGGATGTGGTGACATTACCTGCTATGTCAGTGCCAGCCCCAAGAATACTTTTTTTTTTTTTTAAAGACGGCCTCTGTAAATCAGTGGCATAGGATTTTCTGGTCTCTCAAACCTGTTTCCTCGTTGGAGAGCCATCTTGCGTGGCTCTAGCCTTCAGTTTACAATTGGGAGTGAGCAGCTTGCCTCGTTGTTGCGTGTTGTCTCCTGGAGAAGTCATCATGTGTTTGTGATGAACCTGTGCTGATCTTTTTATTTAGTTTCGTTCTGGGGGAGCTGTTGGTCTTCTGGCCCTTTTGTTCTCTGGAAGGCTGGGGGCAAGCCCCTTGGTGCTGCAACCGCAGATTCTGCCTTGTTTGCAAGATGGCCAGTGTATCCTACGGTTTTGAAGTCTCTGCACCCACACCCAGCTGTTGATTTGCTTGCATGATAAACATCAGAGTGTGTGTGCTAGGCCCACATAGGGGGTATCCTGCATTTCCTTGGGGAGCTGAGATTCTAGCCAGCGCTTGGGTCCCAAGCTCTAAGTTGGAAGATGTGACCAGTGTCACTCAGCTTGCTCCTTCATGGTGGCCAGCGTTGCGCTGGGCATTTTCTGTCTGCCCTGTGTTCTTATTAGGGCAGGTGTCGCTGCCCTAGTTGTGTAGACTGCCGGGGCATAATAGGTGCTCAGTGAATCCTCACCGAGTGGATGAATGGCAGCAGCTTGCAGGTGGTGGAGCTGGGTTTCTCACCCAGCACAGGCTCTCAGCAGGACACCTGGTTGCCTCTGCTGCGCCTGTCACCTGGGGGCCAGCTTCACTGGGTGGGTGGGTGGGTAGGTGGGACTTGCTTTCAGTTGGGCGAGTACCAGAGCCTTGGAAGGTTGTGGTACAAGGTCCTGGTTTGGTCCGTAACCCGCCGAGTCTGTGCAGATCGTCATTGCCACTGCTTGGAATCTCCTTGTTTCTCAAGACTGTTGGAGGGGAGCGGAGATTAAGCCACCACTCACTTCCATGGCCCTGCAGGTGTCCTGGACACACAGGTGCTGCCATCTGAGCTGTGAGTGTGGTAGGGGAGGGCGGATGGGATCCTGGGTGACCTCACGCCATCACACGTGAGGCTGTGAGTGGAAGCTCGCACGCCATCTGCCCAGCCAGCTTCTTGGCTTTCTGATGTTGACTTGGCCCCACCAAGGTCCAGGTATTGAAAATCCAAAACAAATAAAGCCCAGCCCGTGGACAGAAGTGCAGCAGCTGTGTGGGTAGAGGGCTTGCTGGGTGTGAACCTGTTGGGCAGGCCTGTGGAGTGAAGACCTAGGCAGGCTGCAGGTGTGTGGCAGAGGGGGTCAGAGGCACGGGACTGGCCACGAGGGGCCTCGCGTCTGCTCCTCCACCTTCAGTGTCCTTTCTGAGCCGTCTCCCTGTCTCACTCCTCTTTCTGCCAGCCCTCTCCGGATCGCTGCCTGCTCACGTCTTCCACTCTTCCTCATCCCTCACTCTCCTTAGCTGCAGTCTGTTGGCAGGCAAGGGGCAGAGTCCGACACCCAGTAGAGAGATGACTGTGTCACCGTGACCTGGACAGCAGTGGGGACTCTGACCTGTCCCAGACGGTGTCCGTGAAGGCTCAGGGTTGGTTGCACTCATTTTGGCCACATCACCCTGCAGTGGGAGCGGTGCAGAGGGAAGGGGGTGGGGTGAGAGTGTTGAGAGGTTGGCAGGAACTCAAGGGCCTGTTAGTTCCCGGGGCTGCAGTCACCAAGGTCCACAGCCTGGGTGGCCTTCCACGGCACAAGTCTGTCCTCCCACAGTTCTGGAGCCTGGAAGCCTAAGACCAGGACGCCAGCAGAGTTCTGCTCTAGAGGGAAGCCTGCTGCATGCCTTTTTCTTGGCTTTGTGTGTCGCTGGCGTTCCTCAGTGCCTGTCCCCCCGTCCCCACCCCTATGGGCACGTGGCATCCTCCTTGTGTGTCTCTGTAGCCAGATCTCCCTCCTGAAACAAGGACACACCAGCCAAGTTAGGTGCAGGAGTGGGGAACCTTTTTTTCTGCCAAGGGCTTGTGACATCATTCGAGAGCCATGCAAAATCATCAGCTTTAAAGTTAGCCTGTTCCAGCGGTGCAGTGCAGCAGGTGGCCTGTGACGCTTTCTTCCCATATGAGCTCCAGGTTTGAATCCCGGCTGCTCCACTCCTGATCCAGCTCCTTGCAGATGCACCTGGAATGCAGTAGAAGATGGCCCAAGTCCTTGGGCCCTTGCATCCACATGGGAGACCCAGATGAAGCTCCTGGCTTCTGACTTCTGCTTGGCCCAGCCAAGCAGTTGTTGCAGCCATCTGAGGAGTAAACCAGTGGATGGGAGATTGTGTGTGTGTGTGCATGTGTGTATGTGTATCTGTCTGTCTCCCCCCCAACCCCATTCTGCCTTTCAAAGAAATAAAATAAATCTGTGAAAAAAATATTAGCCAGCTGTAGATTTATTGAATTTTGAGTTGTGGTTGCCTTGGCAGGGCCAGACGAAATGATCACCCAGGCCCTATACGGCCCACGGACTGGATGTTCCCAGCTCCTCGTAGGGGTAGCCTCATCCCTTAAGACTTTGTTTTAGCTTGATCCTGTCTGCAAAGGACCTGTGTCCTAGCGTGGCCACAGTCACAGGCACCTGGGGTTAGAACCTGAACGTGGCTTTTGAGGGGATACAATGTAGGGTACCAATGCCAGGCACCAAATCCAAAGTTTGTGTTTAAATTCCTGTTACAGGAGACCTTAAAGATCCTACTGAGCCACTCTGTCCCCCAGTAAATCCAGTGAGGAGCCAGCCATGGGCCAGGGGTCGGGGCCAGGCCACTTTGATGGAAACCAGAGTGCTTTGGAGAAAGCTTAGGGGAGATGTTCATGCGAGCACTTAAGGGGTGGCCTTAGGAACAGGGACAGCAGCTGGCTGAAGCCAGGGTTTACTGTCCTGTGTGTCTGAAGGACAGTGGTCGGGGGTGGCCTGCCGTGCCCTACACCTGAAAGTCCTCGCTGACAGCACTGTGCCCTGAGTGTCGTCTGTCCCGGGCAGCCCTGGGAGCTGACAGCTGCTGTACTGGAAGGCCACACACTGTGTCGTGCCAGTAAGGGTGTTTCTTTAGGGACTGTATGTGGTTTTGCCATGGGTAACTGTGGAGAAGCCAAGTGCGGGTTAGTGTCAGCATCTGGCGGCTGGGGCCGGCTCCCCTCTGGGCAAAAAGGAGCAGCTGGAGGGCCCCCCACCTCGCGCCATGCGGGAGGGTGCTCCCCGCCACTGCTCCCCGCCACTTCACGGCCTCCCTGCCTCTGAGAAGGCTTCCACGTGGGTGACAGCAGTGGATGGAGCAGAGAGCGTTCGCAGCTATTGTGTGGGTGAAAACCAGTGTAATGTAAATAGGAAGTCTGGATTACACGTCTCCCCTCAGCGCTGCCGCCAAAAACCACACCAGCCAAGCAAAAGTCACAGCTGTGTGCGCACAGAGTACAGGGCCCCGCCTGCAGGCCACAGGCATGGCAGGGCGAAGCCTTGTGCCCTGTCTCCGTCCCCATCGCCTCCTCTCACCCCCCCCCCCCGCCCCGCCCCAGCAACGGCATCAATTGGGCATCCCTCCCCCGCCTTTCCCTGTTGGTAAGGCTGTGAAGTTAACCAGCATAAGAGCCAGGGGGTGGGGGTGGGACACTGCTTGGGATGCCCACATCCCATATCCAAGTGTCTGGATTTGAGTCCAGCATTCTTTGCAGTGCGTGTCCGGGGAGGTGGTGGATGATGGCTCTAGCAGTTGAGTCCCTGCTACCCACGTGGGAGACCTGGATTGAGTTCTGCGTCACAGCTTCAGTCTGGCCAAGCTGTGGTTGTTGTGGTCATTCTGGGAGTGAACCGACCTCTGGATGGCAGACCTTTCTGTGTTGTGTTGCAGCTGACGAGCCCCTGTTTGGAATGCATGGCCTAGTGCCTGCATGGCAGTCTGGCCTCCACTTCCGATCCAGCTTCCTGCCTGTGTCCAAGGTGGGAGGCAGCAGATGAAGGCTTTGCTAGTTGGGTCCCTGCTGCCCATGTGGGAGACTTGAGAGAAATTTGTGACTCCGGGCTTTGGCCTGGCCGAGGCTGGCTGTTGTGGGCATTTGGGAGAGTGAACCAGTGGATGGAAGATCTTTGTCTCTGTCTCTCTCTCTGTCACTCTGACTTTTAAATAAACACACACTAGAAAAAACAACAACCTTCAAAGAGTCAACTGCGTTAGCCAACCTTTCTAGTGGTCACCACTAGGAAAAAAAAGGCAGAGCACTTTTTTTTTTTTTAATTTAAATAGATTTATTTATTTATTTGAAAGGCAGAGTTACAGAGAGAAAGAGAGGAGAGAGATTGATCTTCCATCTGCTGGTTCACTCCCCAGATGGCCTCAATGGCCAGAGCTGGGCTGATCCCAAGCCATGAGCCTCTTCCAGGTCTCCCACATGGGTGCAGGGGCCCAAGGATTTGGGCCATCTTCCACTGCTTTCCCAGGCCATGGCAGGGAGCTGGATCGGAAGTGGAGCAGCCAGCACCCAAACTGGAGCTCCAATATGGGATCCTGCATTACAGGCAGTGGCTTAGCCAGCTGTGTCACAGCGCCAGCCCATACAAGGAGGAATCTTGAACATACTTTACTTATTTTAAAGATTCATTTATTTGAGAGGCAGAGTTAGAGACAGAGGCAGGGGGTGCAGTCTTCACTGTGCTGGTTCACTCCCCAAATGACCTCAGTGGCCGGAGCTGGGCCGATTAGAAACCAGGAGCCAGGAGTTTATTTTGGGTCTCCTATGTGCGCGGGTGCAGGATGTGGGGGTCCCAACTGGCCTCTTAACCACTGTGCTTCACGCCTGCCCCTTAAACATCCTTTAATCTCCTCACTGTCCCCAGTATGACACCTTGCTGGGAGTGGCTGGGATCAGCCATTCCCGGAAGGGCTCTGCAGGCGCGTGCTTTGTCTGAGGTCGTGTTTGCAGAGTACGTGTGCGTATATGTTCATTTGAAGGAAATCAGGTCATGAAAGTAACCAGAACTCCAGCAAGTCCAGTACTCAAAGACTGATATTGTTCAGGTCCTGCTTTATATACCATGTTGGCCTGGGTGGGTCAAGTCTAGTGGAGTGATGCCAAGCCACTTGCCCGCCGGAGCCCGGTGTCTGGTCCCAGGTACTTCTTGGCCTTTCTGCCCTCCCCGCACCACGTGCGTCCTCTGTTGCCAGGGGCCTGGCTTCCTGCCCGCATCTCTGTCCCCTCCCCTCCTTGTCTTCTGTAGCCTGTGGAGGTACAGACCACCCTTCCTCAGTGAGGCGAGCTGCCTGTCCTCTTCCAGAATCCTGGAACCTGCGTTAGTGCGCCGTTCCCTTCCGGGGGCCTGTCCTGGAGCTGCTGCCGTGGGCTCTCCTGGGCCCTTCCTCCAGCCCGAAGCTCTTTGTGATTGATGTTGCCCAGAACCCATTTCCTGCTCTGGAGGTGAGGGGCGGAGCATAATGCTTGCTGTAAATCCTAGAGCCCAGGTCTGCCGTGCCTTGCACCCTGTGGTGTGTGGTGCAGACAAGGCCCCGTGGAGCCTGCTGGGACTGTGTGTACCTGAGACTGATGAAATTCCTAGCCCCCTCTCCAAACACTGCACCTTCATCCAAATGAGGCCCTGTGGGCTTGGGTCTGCAGACCCTTTCAAGCCCACCCTGAGACCCTGCAGGGGCAGGTATGGGGTGGCCCAGGTGAGCGGTGTGGTCCTCGTGTGCATTTTGCCTTCCCAACGAGCTGCTCATGTCTGCTGAGTCCAGCTCTTGTCCATCCAGTCCTCACTGTGACCCAGTGTGAGGGATGGGTACTACAAGCCCATTTCACAGATGGCCAGACTGAAGCACAGAGAGGTAAAGTAACCCAGGGTCATACAGCAAGAGCCGGGATTGGAGTCTAAGCAGTGTGGCTTCAGAGTGTGCATCAAGCACCCGACATACACCGAGAACCATGGTAGTGGCGTTACAAGTAGCAGAGAGCGTCCGGGCGCAGCTGCCCCTCTGCCTCAGGTCCACACCTGGCCTAGGAACCCCCTTGGTGCAGGATCTGGCTCTGGGGGAGCTCCCAGGAGCTCGCAGGTGGTAGAGGCAGGCGCAGCTCTCCACTGCTGGGAGATGTGCAAATTCCTCTTCCGAGAGCAGGCTGGGTTCTCCGAGTGTCCCGGCTGCTGTGTTTTGCTAGTCACGAAACATGATCCATGCGCTGTATTTTAGGACTCCCCATCTGTCAGCGGCGGGCTCGTGGTGTGCCAGCTCAGCGGGAGGGGCGCTGGCCCCTGGGGGGCCGGGCGTGGGAGGGGTCCTTCCCAGGCTGGGCCTCGTCCCTTTCCCATGACTTCATTGCATTTCTAGACCCCTGCTTGGTTGCAGAGGAAGCGGGACGGGGAGGCAAGTTTCTCTCCCTTCAGGGTCTCCAGGCAGCTGAGAGGCCAAGCCGCCATGGCTTTAGAGTGTGCATTGTTCAACCCTGGCCAGGCACCTGCCCTGTGGCGAAGGGGCAGGGCACAGGGACAGGAGGGGCGAGCCTTGCACTCAGCGTGCCCCGGTGGCCGGCTGCTGGTAGGGAAGAGAAAGGCCCAGGGTGCTGTGGGTCAGCCTGCTCCTCCCAGGCAGGGGATACCACAGCACAGCCACCCCTGGCTTTTTAATAATGTGCTAATCTGACCGTAAGCAGGCCCCCGTTCAAAAATATAAAAATGAGACAGCAAACCAAGTGAGGAGGCAGCTTTGCGATTCCAGTCTGGGTGCCTCATCTGGACCCCAGGGCCTGTAACTTCTCTGCCCTCTGTGCCCTGGGCCGTCTGTTATGTGCTGGCACCATCTGGGCATGGAAGCATTCCCCAGATTCAGAGGGCCCAGGAAGCCCCTCGGGGGTGCCATGGAGACCCCGGTTTGAAAGCCGGGTAGGCCAGTCGTCCTTTCCACTCCCAGTCGTGCCAGCCTCCGCTAGGTTTTGGCAGCGCCCCTGCCGTCCAGGTTAGCACCTGCTCCTCTTGCAGGCCTCATCCTAGGGCACACGTCACCGGTCCCGAGCCTAGGCTGGCTCAGGCCTCCTGACTCATACACCCAGTGGCTCCCAGGGCTTCTGTTCTGTGGCTGTCAGTGCAGTCCTGCTGAAAGGATTAACTTCCACTTACAGCGTGCACAGCGAAGCTCTGGGAAGGCAGAGACTGGTCCTTGCTCCTGGCTGTGCTGTGCCAGCCCAGCGCCTTCCATGGGGCTCTCGCTGAGTCCTGTGGGCCGCCGGCATGACGGGTCAGGGTCTGTGCCGTTTGGCCCGTGGGTGCAGTTTGGTGAAGGTTGAGAGAATAAACACTCTGATCCAAACACCCCCCTCCCCGAGGTGTCCTACTATTTTCTGAGATGTGGGCTTGTGTGAGGTCAGGATATGGCTTCAGAGTGGGCCCTCTCCCCACGGAAGGGGAGGACTTCTACCCAGAGCTCAAAGGTTGCTGCTGCCAGGCTATGTGTTTCCTTTATGAGTGAAAAGACACGGAGACCCGGGAACAGAAGAGACATAGCCATGACCACACAGCCACGCGGCAGAGCCTTGGGAGGCCTGCGTTTGGTTTAACTGTGAGGAGGTAATTACCAGGCTCGGGTTCCGGGTCCTGGCCTGCTCCTGCTCCACAGGCATTGTCGCTGGCGTGGCCCGGCCCGGCCCGGGGGTGCAGCCCTGAGCTGTGCACTGGGCCTGGGGAGCTGGGCCCCATGTTTCAGGACACAGCAGAGGTAGACCTGGGACTCAGGGATTTCTGAGCCTGTGGCCAGGCTCTGGACGCTCTCGCTCCCTCCCAGCAGGGTGAGGGGTGAGGTGACGTGACAGCTGTGCTGGGGTCCCTGTCCCTCCTGTGGACCCAACCTGTAGGAGCCTCCCTCGCCCCTAGCTGTCAGCCTGGGCCCCACGGAGGCGGAGACCACCTTGTCTCCCCACCCTGGTTTCTCCTCCTTTCTCTGGCTCTTCCCTCTCCACCTTCGGGAGGGCCTCAGAAATTCCTTCCGTCCTCCTGGCCACTGCCCTGGGGAGGCTGTGGGAATCCTGGAAAGGCATTAGGGGTGATGGAGCAGAGCTCGCACCATTGCCAGAGTCACTGCATCACGGCGGCTAACAAGAAAGTGCGACCTTACGTCTTCACGCCGCCTGTGGGTTTTCTCTCGAGATTCCATGGGAGCCCCTCGGCCCTCTGTCCCTCGTCCCCACTTCCCATCGGCAGTGGCAAGGGTGGGGTGGGGGTGGGTCCCAGGACCTGCTAATGTGGGTGGACTGAGAGCCAAGCCCCCCGGGTCTCTGGTTCTCTGTGGCAGCACGCAGCTGCACCCGTGGCTCTGCCCTTGGCCCACGTGGGGACGCTGGCTCCCTTTGCAGGTAGGACGGCAGCCGGGAAGAGACGAGCCACCTTCAGAGAGGACTTCTTTTGTGCAGCCTGTTCCTTTCTGATATCTGGAGTGCGCAGAGGCAAGGGAGACGCGAGAAAATTAATTTGTTCAATTAATTTTGTAAATATTGACTGAGCAGAAGTTTTATGCCAAGTCACATGTCAGGGACCTGAGAGCTTACCGAAAAGCAGTGCGATACAGTCCCCTCCTGGAAGGCGCTTATGCACCAGCTAGGGAGGAGGACTGGGTGCCTCGGGACCGAGGGAGGGACGCTGCGCCCTGGGGTCCCTCGCCCCGCTGCTTCCCTCTGGCATCAGCCAGTGATGCTCAGTTCTAGGTGTTGCCTGTCCTCTTTCAGTGTCTTCACTTCCCTGTCTCGCCCAGTTGTGTATTTCTCCCTGCGGAGTGCCTACCGGTGCGAGGGCTGGGCGAGTCTTTTATTTGCATGCATTCTGTGCGCTCCACGTGAGCCCGTGAAGTAGCCGCTGTCATTCCTGTTTTCCAGTTGCTGGAACTGAGGCCCAGAAAGGTTCATTAACTTGCCGAGAGCTCCACAGCTAAAATGCTCCAGTCTGGGTTCAGATCTGTGCAGGCTGATTCCAGAGCCTGTGTACCCAGCTTCATGCTGTGCAGACACGTCTGCACCAAGAATGCATCTCTCACGATCCACTCTGAGCCCAGCAAGGGTGATCCCAGAGTGGCACGTTCTCTTTAAAAATCTTCTCTGTGCCTGCTGGTTACTCTTTAATATTCCTGGCAACCCTGGGGGGTGAGAAGCCCCTTCTTTTCCCCTTCCCCATCCTTGTGTTTTGCAGATGGCACCGGATGGTGCCGGGGGAAGTGGCTTGCCCTGGGTCTCTGGAGAGGCTGGAATTGGACCACACCGTCGTGATCACAGTCTGTGACCAGGGACAGCACTGTGCAAACTGTAGAGTGCTGCGGGGAACGAGAGGCTGTGAGGGAAGGTGTGTGTTGAAAAGCTGAGCTTGTGACCCGCAGCTCGTGCGCCCTGTTTGGGGATTTCTTGCACCGATCGTCACGATCTGGTTTCAGGTACCTGTGAAAAATTATGGTAATTAAAATGTAATTTGGAATCCCCTGTTGGCTCAAGCAGCTGGTCCAGATGTAGGCGGCTGGGGCTGTCCGTGCAGCAACAAGCTGAGGCTTGTTAGGGGTGTCATTTTGTCCTGCCCTTTGTGTTGCTGGGAGAAGGGTGGGGGCAAAGAGACAGGCGCTATTTTTACATTGTTCACGTCATGTTCAGAATTGCTGGAGGCTTGCGGTCGGGTCCTTGTTTAGCCTCGGCCGGGGAGAGATAACTCCCTTTGCTGCCTGGGTCTGCTCAGAATCTCAAGCTCACCCCCCTTGGGTGCTGTGAAGGCAGAGGGGGCCCCCAGCCACCGTGCCGTCACCCTGCAGAGTTCCGTCTTGCTGTTGGGGCTTCTGGATTCCAGGGGTCTTGGGGAATCTTCCCAGAGGTGGGCAGCAGCATGCCTGTGGGAGTGTCTGTGGGGCAAGCCCGAGGCTATGTGCTCGTCCGTTCCTTTGTTTATTCCACAGTTGGTTTTGGGGTTTGAGAGCCTGGCTATGTCTTTTGCCAGGTATTTGCAAAGTGAAGTCAAATAAAGAATCATCCCTCAAAAGCTTTTGCATATGGCTAGAGAGTAGAAAAGTCCACCTTCAAGTCAGCATGTATGAGCTGGGCTGTGTCACAGGTGCTAGCCGTGCTGTGCTGTCATGGTAGTTGCAGGGACCAAGGGAATGCAGAAGAGGTTCCTGGATCAGACGGGGTTGGTCAGAGGAGGCTTCCTGGAGGAGGTGGCTGAGTGGCAGGAGCTGGCTTAATGAGTTGAGGGGTAAGGGGATTCAGGTATGTACTTTTGGCTTGTTTAGTGTTGAGCATTACAATATATACATGATATTTGAGTGGGTGTAGTATTTTTTTTTTTTTTTTTTTGACAGGCGGAGTGGACAGTGAGAGAGAGAGAGAGAGAGAGAAAGGTCTTCCTTTGCCGTTGGTTCACCCTCCAATGGCCACCGCGGCCGGTGCACCGCGCTGATCCGATGGCAGGAGCCAGGAGCCAGGTGCTTTTCCTGGTCTCCCATGGGGTGCAGGGCCCAAGCACCTGGGCCATCCTCCACTGCACTCCCTGGCCACAGCAGAGGGCTGGCCTGGAAGAGGGGCCACCAGGACAGAATCCGGCGCCCCGACCGGGACTAGAACCCGGTGTGCCGGCGCCGCTAGGCGGAGGATTAGCCTAGTGAGCCACGGCGCCAGCCCGTGGGTGTAGTATTTATAGTCTATTATTGTTGGTGTCCTAGGATTTTGTTTTTATACCCAAAGAGCGCAGTGTCTTTGCAGAGTTTGAGAAATGCCTTGTGCCAGCCAAGCCTTCACTGTTTCAGCGGTCAGAGCTTGGCCGCACATAGCCTGCCCTTGAAATCTCTGTGCCTCTTCCCTTTTGAGAGAGCAGGCCTGAGTAGAATGCTACAAAGTAGGGGTGCCAGCAGCCAGCACCCCGCTCCCCAGACCCTCATGTGGTCGTGCACTGCCTGTGTGTGGGACTGGGACGGGCCCGGGGCCTGCCTGTGTGCCCTGCTAGTTGTCTGTGCCAGCGGAGGGATGTGACCTGGGGTAAGGGGGTGGCTGGCACATCCCGTGGTTAAGACCAGCGGGGGGATGGGCCTTTCGTCCAGCAGTTAAGGTGCTGTTTGGGACCCAGTCCCAGCCCCACTTCTGATTCCCAATTCCAGCTTCTTGCTGATGCATACCTGGGGAGGCAGCACTGATGACTCAAGCATGTGGGTCCCTGCCGCCCGTAGGAGAGACCCAACCTGAGTTCCTGGCTCCTGGCCTTTCAGCCTGGCCCAGCCCCAGCTGTCTTGGGCGTTTGGGAAGTGAATCAGCAGATGGGAGATCTCTTTGTCTCCCTGCCTTTCTGGTGAGGATGAGGTGGGGGCGGAGAAGAACCAGTGGCAGACTCAGGGAGGAGGCAGCACACCCCACCCCAGGGATGGGGGTACAAGGGACCTCTCCTTGGCTGTACCTGGGGCAAGGCGTTGAGGAAGTCAGTGAATGAGGTGCAGCCTTGCCCTTGGAGGGTAGCCGGCCCTTCAGAGTGGTCACTGCAGGGGGGTGGCAGAGGGGGTTGGAGGGGCCAGCCCCTGCCTCTGGTGTCAGCATATAGCTGCCCTGTCCCCTCCCCCCTGCCGCTCTCCAGGCCCTGTCTTTGGCCTGGGATTATTTGCAGTTAGTGTTCCAAATGTCAAGTTCCCCTTGACTTGAGTGGAGCAGACGAAACAAAATGGCAGCGGATTTAGAAGGGGCTCAGAAGCCTTTTAGGATTTGAAAACCTGACTTGGTTGGCGTTGAGAAGCTGCTGAACCGGGCCCATCTGCGGAGAGGTGGTGGTGGGCGTCATCTATTTGTTGCTCATTGGCTCCACGGCTTGGGGCCTTGCAGCCTGGAGGAGTTCGGGAGCTGGGTGGCCTGCTGGGAGGGATGGGGCTGGGGCTTCAAGAGGGATTTGGGTGGGTCCCCCAGAGCAGGGGCCAAGCTAGTTGGTGTGTGTTGGACCAGAGACTCTGTCGGTTAGATTAAAAAGTTAGGACTCACAAAGGCACAGAAGCCCCTCACTAAGAACCTGGGTGTTGGTCCAGGGTAGCCTTGGAGCTGGTCCTGTTTTATCCCCCTCTTTCTGCAGATAGAGTAGCTGAAGCACAGAGAGGCGAAGTCATCTGTCTGAAGCCACACAGGAAATGGGGGAACTGGGATTTGAGCCCGGCTCTCTGGCTTCAGTGACCATACTTGTCCCATGACATCACGTTGGCTCCTGCTGTTGGCCCACCCTTCTTAAGAGACTCATTTCTCCTGCCCTTCCCCCAACCACTTCCCTTTCCTGCCTGGATTCCCCTGGAAGCCCTGTGTCCCTGCTGCCTCATCCCGCCTGGGAACACCGGAGCAAGGCCCAGCCCCTCCCTGCCCGTCTCATGGCGTCCAGGGAGAGAAGCCTGTCTTACAGGATAGCGCACGCGAGGCCCTCTCCTGCGAACCTGCAGAGAAGAGCCTCACACCTTGCTGGGCCTCCGTGCAATGGCGTGTCCGGGCATGGGGGAGAAGGGCTGTAAGCGGTGTGGGACTCGGAGCTGGTGGCAGGCAGGTTGTGAGTCTTCAGCCCCAGCCCTAAATGCACCTGCCTCCTCTTCTCCCCGGCTGCTTGGTGAAGGCGCTGAGCGTGGACCACAGGTGCTGGAGCCCAGACTCAGGAATGTGGTTTTTACCTTTCCTGTCTCTCTGATGTGTGCACTTGTGAGGCACAAGGGGTTCTCGTCCCCAGAAAACGCTGCTTTCCCGGTGCCCGTCCTAGAGACATCGGACGCATCTGATTGTGTTTACGTGGACGCAACACGTGGCCGTGCGAGCAGGAATGCGGGGCTGCGTTTGTGACAGCAGTTTGCACGCGTGGCTTTATCTGCCCTCGGTAGGACTCTGGTAACAAGAGCTGGCTCTCGTGCCCGGGTGTTGGGCAGACAAAGGGCGAAGCTGGCTGAGGCCCTTACAGCTGTGGCTGCCGCTTCCCCAGTCGCGGCCCCCATCACTTCTTAGATCTGCAGCCCTTCCAGGACAGTGCCTCTGTGCCGGTTGAGTCAGAGCTGATTAGCGGATCCTCCTGTTCCCGTTTCCAGGGCCAGAACAACAGGATGAAATTTAATCGGCATAAATGCACAGCCCCGAGTGTGGGTTCAGAAAATCAACTTCACAGCCACAGGATGCGCAAGAGTCACTGTCACAGTGAGCGCGAGAGCCGCGCACGTCCGGTCCGCGGGAGAGGGATGATGTCACTGTGCATCATTAATGACGAGAGCTGGGCGCTGTGCAGATCAGTGAGCCTCCCACCTTAACACCACCTGGGAGGCAGGGCATGGGACCCTCCTGTTTCAGAAGAAGAGACCCAGGCTCTGAGAACTTAAGTTGCTTACCCTGTGGTGGCTGAACTGCCTACGGTCCAGGTCCCATGCAGAGCCTGGGCCGTGTGGGAGGAGCTGGAGGGCTGTGGATGGTGGGGATTCTGAATGAAGAAACAGCAAGGGAGAGGACAGTGCTTAGCTTGACAACAGCTGTGATAGTATCTGGCTCGCTGTGGCTCTCACTGTGTACCAGGCCCCCTTCTAGGCAGTTTCTGTCTCCCAAGGCTGTTACCATTCCCATTTTACAGATGATGAAACTGAGGCAGAGAGTGACTGAGTTGCCCAGGAAGGATTGCTTGTACGTGATGTAGTTGGGCTTCAGACCTGGATGGTGTGGCTTGAAGTTCTCGATGACCAGGATGTGCAGCCTGAGAGAGAGCAGACTGCTGGGGTGGAGGGAGCCGCGGCTGTGTCCTCTGGCAGGGCCGCAACTGTCCTGTTGGCTTCCCACGAAGCACAGGCTGGGCCTGGACACGTGGAGGGGACAGGTTATGGCTCTGCTTGGGGGAAGTAGTGACCTCTGCCCCCAGGCAGGCGTGTCCATAGAGGCAGGAGGGTGGAGACCGCCTTCTCCCCGAAGAGTCCGTGCTGGCAACAGCCTCTGTGTGCCTTGTGTGGGGCTGAGAGGCCTTCAGGCCCCACCCGCAGAGCTGGCTGCCCCCCAGTGCGGCTGGAGGACAAGCCCAGCTTCTCTGGCCATCCCCCACCCCCAGGCCATGGCATGTTTAGCAGTGATGTCCCTGTGGACCCCTGGAAGGGAAGTGACCGGGTGTCTGCCAGGTCCAGCCTGGCCCTATTAGGAAGCTCTCTGGCTGTCAGACCCGGCAGAACTGCTGACGAAGGCGCGGGCGAACAATGCCGCGTGGGAGGAGTGTGTGTGTGTGTGTGTGTGTGTGTGTGCGCGCTCACCTCCTGACCCAAGTGCCAGCAGTGATGCACTTCATTTGTCCCTCTGCTCCTCCATGGGTGCTCAGCCGGACTGTGCGTGCATTGGACTCTGGCTGCAAGCTGCAGTATCAGCTGCAGAGCATGGCGACGTGGGGTCCCCTCTGGGCTTCTCAGGGCTGTCACGTCCTTGTCCCAGGTCAGGGAATGGACACACAGAGAGGTGAAGTGGCTTATTCAAGGCCACGTAACTGGCAGGGACAGACTGAAGCTATAATGGGACCCTGGTGACTTGGAATAGGGGCAGGGGAGTCTTTGAGATGATCATGTGCATCCCTTTGATTTTGCACAAGGACACGAGGCTTTGATTGGACATCTCAGGGCGTCAGCAGCCGAACTGGAACCTCCTGGTCTCCTGGCTTTGGATCCCCTGTCCTCCCCTCCCCAGCCGGCACCGGCACTTTGGTTTCTTTGTGTCTCATTTCTGTTGCTGCTGCTGCTCCCGCAGGACTGACGCGAGTGACTGTGACTCCGGGCAGGTGTCCATTCACCTGCTGCTCCCGCCGCCTCCTGTGCTTGCCAGTATCTGATTATCCCAGTTGTCACTTCCTTGGCCTCCCAGGAGCTGGGAGCAGCAGCCGGAGCTGAGCACAAGGAGTGAGCGCATAGCCAGGCGTGCAGCTGTGGGCTCCAGTCCTGGCTGTCGCTCTTGGGAGCTGTGCAACTTCAGGCTGGTCCTTTAACCCTCCTGAGCCCTGGGTTCTCAATTGGGAGACAAGACGATGCAGACCCGATAACTCCGTGGACTCTTGGGAGTCCACGACGAGGGGTTTTCAGGAAAGCGTGCGTGATTGGAGGCATCCAGAGGGAAGAGACGCGTTGAGGGGTGCAGATGTGCGAGGAAAGCCCTGGCTTCCCTGGAACACAGCTGCCGCCGGGGCTCTGGGTGCCAGTGGGCGACTGGGACAGGGGCCTCACCGTCCTTGATCCCTTCTCTGGCACTTCTGGCTCTGCACTGGTGCTGTGGGCACAGACAGTGGTCTTCCTGGGGGTGCGTGCTCAGGGCAGAGAGGTGGCCGGTGGGTGTGTGAGCAGATATGCTTGGCCAGCTGTTGGACCTGGCCCGGGCCAGGGCCCGGCTGACAGCTGGGCATAGGTAGGTGCCAACTCCTGCGTCATCTCGGGTTTTGTCGTGAGAGGGACCCCAGCCCCCGTTATCAAGCCCAGGGGACCCTCCCCACTCCCACCCCCCAATCAGATCACAGGAATGGGATGGAGCAAGGGGGTGTCGGAGCAAAACCAGGAGCCCTGGCCTTTGGTCAGTGTCTTCAGCCTCGCCGTTGTGTTGGCTGTGGACAGGGCTTTCCTCCTTTGGTTTTTGCCTTGGCTATGAGGGTTTTTTTTCAACTAATCCCGTTTCACGTAACCTGAACCCAAGTTTCTGGACTTGAGGGCTGAGCTTTTTTTCTCCTCTTCCTTTGTTAAGGCCTGGACGGTGGCATCTGGAAGTGATTGGGCATCGGGTCTGAGAGTGTGGCTGTGCATGTGCCCCTGTGATACGCACAGCGTGCCTGCCTCCAGATAAAGCGCCTTTGTCTCCCCAGCCCGGCCCACACCTGTGCGTGTCTGCGTAGGTGACTCGTCACGTGCAGGTCATTCTGCTGGGACGTGGGCGTATGCAGCGTCCACACTCGCTTCTGCCCAGACTCAGGACGTCTTCAAGGGTTTTATGTGCAGAAAAGCATTTGCGGTGATCGATGTTGATGTATTTTTCTTTATGAAGTTTAATAAAGCATTTAACAGTGTCTTCAGTGGCTGTAATTAGCATCTCCTCATTATTCCCCGGCTCTGCCGTAACACCCCAGGCGTGGCAGCCCCCGCCCGCGTGAGGAGTGCCGCAGAGGCAGCACGGTGGAGGGTGGCCTGTGCCGGCCTTCTCTTGGCTGTGTCTCCTTGCTGCCCGGTTTTGGTGTGGGCGGCAGCCTGTCTCCAGGGAATTCTGGACCGGCTCCAACCCTGAGAGCGCGGCTCAGAGAGGCGATTTTTTTTTTTTTGACCGCACAAGGTTGGGAGAGCTGCTGGTTGTGTTGAGCTTTGGGTTGTGCCAGCAGGGGGAACCTGTGCCCTCACCTTGGGGGCGGCGGACAGGGAGTGACCGGGAAGGCGATGACCGATGTGGTGGAGAAGGGATCGCTGTGAACAGAGCCGTTGCCCTTGCTCCTGTGCGCCCCAAGGACTGCTGCTCTGCTGATGGCTGGGGCGTTTTAGACTCAGTGCCGGGAAGGATATGGCCGCAAGGGTGGGTGAGATGGGAATGGGTGGACAGCCTCGCAGAGGGGCGCCTGCAGGCGAGGCTCAGGCTGGACAACCCCGCGGGCATGTTGTTTGCCCCTGTGTCACCCTCTCCTCTCGTCACCACCCTTGGGGAGCGGTCCCTGCACGGAGTGGCAGTTAGGTTTATCAGTTCTTGCTGTTTGCTGTTGACAATGGTGTTTGCTGCAGCCTTCCCGGTGTGTGTTGGGGGGGGGGGGCAGGGTGGTGAGCAGGACTGTTTGTTTTCCTGGGCTCAGTGCTCTAGTGTGAGGATTAGGACTCCGTATACCATCTCAACTGGGGTACAGGGGTGCTGGGGCAGCAGGTGTCAAGTGGGTTGTCTGGGATGTGTGGCCCCCTGAAGTAGAGGCTCTCTCTCCAGCTATGGACCTCGGGCTAAAGTCTACCCGAAGGGCTGCCCTAATGTGAATTGTGGGGTGAGGAAGACAAACCCGCCCCAACCCCTCATGCAGTTCTCCATGGGGTAGCGTGCTGTTGCCCTGGCTCCACATGGCTGAGAAGCCAGGGGCTCCCTGCCTAGGGTCACGTACCTACCTTGGAGCAGTTGACAGGGAGCTGGATGCGTGAATCAGCTTGGGGAAATGTCCTCTGCTGGTGACCCCTTGCAGAGTCTGTGGCCTCCTTGAGTCTGATTGAACATCCTGGAGCCTGGAGCCCAGGCCCTGGCCATGGGCCGCGTCCCCGTGGGCCATCCCACCACCTCCCAACACACAGCTCAGTATGGATCGAGCAGGAGGCCGCAACTGTCACAGGCGGTAAGCCTCGCTCCGAGACAGACACACTCCTTAAAGGAAGAAAGGAAGCGGTTTTGTCCCTGATCTAACATCCCTTTAAAAATGCACCTTGATTTAAGATTCAGCTTTTTGCAGCATATTTTAAAATGTCAGAAAGATAAATATGCAGCCGTCTTAATGTGTCTGCCTTGAACAGCCCTTTAAAAAAGTCCATCATTCATCTTCAGGGCCGCGGGCTGCTCGGCTCCCTCCCGCTGCCCTGCCTTTGGTCTGTCCACTCTCCTCCGCCAGCAGAGTTTTGGTGGGGACTGGAGAGCAGATTCAAAAACACGCCTCCTTCCGGAAGTCCGTGGTTTTGAGGCTGGCCAGGAAGTACCAAGCGTTTCTAGAGCTTTGCCGCTGGGCCTGTGAAAGCTGTTAGTTGCCCCCATAAGGATGCCCCTCTCGTTTCCCGTGAAGCCCACCCGCCAGAGGCTCAAAAGAAAGAACACGCGCCCTGTCTTCCAGTAGAACAGGGAGGAAGCTGGGCTGGCGCCAGGGGAGCCTGCACTCCTGCTGTGTTGACCTTGGCCGGCACTGCACGTCCAAGGCTGAGGACGATGGCCCCTTCTACACTGGGGCCCTGGACAGGGGCGGCCTGTGGGCTCGACAGCTCACCGTCACTAGTAGTGGCTTTTGTAAAGATGCCTGGCAACCTGGATGTTGAATTTTCTCCCAGAGGGATTCGGCAGACCCTTAGGGTTTGCCAGGATGCAGGTGATGATATCAAAACATGGATTCAGCGGAAGAGGATGCTGGTGGACGGGGCAGCCTCCTGCCTTGAAAGCAGAGGTGTTGGGGGGCACGTGGGTTAGGCTTGGGCCAGCCTGTGAGCTAGCTGCACTGAAGACACGGAGGCCCAAACAAGCGGCCACTGGGCCAGGGTCACACAGAGATCAGCAGTAAAACTGGACCTTTCCCCTCTGACCTCTCCCTGCTACCCCCGGGCGGGCTGTGCTGGCGACTCAGGGGTCCTGAAGTTAGCGCAGGAACAGGGCTCTGCCAGACACCTGTGCTGCTCTGATCAGGCAGTGGGGTGGGGTGGGGCTCTGTCCCCTTGGTGTTTTGAACACACTGGACAAACAGGGTCCTTGCGTGGGCCCTTTCCTCCTCTGCTGGACCCCCTTGGCCTGCAAGGTGCAGGGAGAGGTGACAGGTGGTGGACACCGCCTTGGACGTGAGCCCCCTGGGTAGGGGTCAAGCCAACCCCCCCCCCCCCTTGTCGGTTGTCTCTCCTGCTCCTTCTGGTTGCCCTGCCTCTTCCCCTAAAAACCATTTTGAGGATCATAACATTTATCATGAGCTTTATTATGGGAGACTCTTCCTCGTGGTTAAAAATAAGCGCTGGCTTACAGAACTATATTTGGAGTATGGAAGTCGTTTGCATGTAAATGTGCTTAAAGGACAACTGGCTTTATTTAAGATGCAGAGTGAGCCCCAGCTAGAGGGGCGTGGGGGAGGGGAGCACTCCCGGGGGGCTGCCGTGCCCTGGACAGTGGAGTTGTGCCTCCAGTCTGGACTCTGTCCTGCTTTTCCCCAGGGACAATTGCAAAACAGGAGGACTGGTACTTAAAAATTCATAGAAAATGCTTCTTATCGCAACGTCATAATTGTTATGACTCAGAAGAGTAGAATTGCCATTCCACTCTGCCTGTCTGCTCTCACTTTTGTTGCCTACTGCCGAGTCCCCAGCAGCAGCTGCAGAATCATTAAAAAAAAAAAAAGGGAGAAAGCCAGAGAGAGAGAGAGAGAGAGAGGGAGAGAGGGAGAGAGAGAGAGAGAGAGAGAGAGAGAGAGAAATCCAGGGCAATGCTTTATTTATGTTAATGGCTACATTTGACTTGAAAATTCTGTCCCCTGAGCCTTGAGGTCAGCACATTCCGGAGTGATTGATGGCTGTCAGGAGCGGCCAGGCGGCAGATTGCAGTGGGGGAAGTGGACAGATGATGCTGCGGCTTCCAGGGGCTTAGCAGACCCCAGGCCTTGAAGGGAACATGGTGGAAAACAAAAGCAGATGGAGAGCTCCGCCCCAGCCCCCTGCCTGTTCCTTTTTCCTTTCCTTCTCCCTCCCTCTTCTGTTGACCATTAGGAGGCTGGGGGGGTGGTGGTGGTGGCGGGCACCCTAGGATGTGTCACTTTGGGGTGTGACACAGAGGTCAGGACCTAGCTAGCGAGACACCAGGCGGCTCGGCTCTTCGCCCGGTCGCCTGTTCTTGAAAACCCCAGACACACCTCAGGGCCCTTTTCCTGGGTCTGCAGACCAGGCTGGGAGTTCTGGCTTCGGGGTTCTTCTCACTGGTCGTTCCTGCCTCTTGGTCTGGGCTACTTAGGGTTATGTTTCCAAAGCGCTTTCTGGCTAATCCTTGTGTATTTCCAATGGTGGAAACAAGTGGAATTGGGCCCACAGGCCTGCTTACAGATGGAGAGACACAGAGATGACGGGAGAGCTTAGAATTTTCAATGTTATGAAGTTACAGAGGAGGGCAGCCATGGACGGGCCTTACACAGGCAGCACGCAGAGCAGGGTCGGGGGCAAGAAGGGCAAGCCCAGGGCACACGTGTGCTCCCCTTCCTGGTGCCCGGGGCTACTCACAGTGAGAACTGTGTGCTTTGCCCAGCGTGTCCTGGCCCAGAAAAGCAAGAGTAGACACAGGATCAGAGGGGCTATGATCAGGGGCCTGTGTGGGCAGAGGGATGGCGCCCTAGAACCCGAATGAGGAGAGGGAGGGCCGGGCTGGTGCCTACAGAGCCGGCTCCGAAGGAAAAGGAAGCTGCCCGTTGAGGGCAGCTGCCAGGCATGAGGGTGCTGGGAAAGCAGGAGGTGACACTGCGGCCGCCTGGTCCCTCGAATGGGCAGGACCACCAGGGCTGGGATTTGTCATTTCCCCGGCCTCTGCCTCCCCCTCTAGTTGCCATGCCACGTGCAGTTGTGTCAAAGATGGGACTGGCTGTTCATTCATCTGCTAATTGTTTTGATAAGAGACTCTAATTATCCACTGTGATCATCAGATTACCCTGAGCTCCAGGAGGGAGATTGGAGAGTTGGAGCCACCGCCGCCGCCACCAGCACTACCACCCCTGCTGCAAGGGGCCCACTCGTGGCGTGGCCCACCGTGTGCCTGGCTCTGGTGCACAATCACTCGCTGGTTTGCCAGGCCATCGCGGGAAGGTGTCCCAGGCCGCCAGGGGGGCCGGGGCGGAGGTGGGGGCTGCCTGTGAAATCCACCCAAGAGGCGATCCCTGGTGCAGGCAGGATTTTCCCTTTGATTATCTTTGCCGCTGTGCTAAGTCCACAGATAAGAGGTTTGGTTCTAGGGATTTCAAAATGGGGTGGGGGGGGACCAGAGAAAAAACAGCCATGCCTCTAATGAATTGACGTCAGCCGTCAGGACGGATTCACATGCCTTTTGGGGCTGTTCAACTTCTACTTACATGTGATTTTAGTGTAAAGAGAGCAATAGGCAAAAAACAACCAGGAAGGCAGATTATAGATTAATCCAATAACCGAGTCTCCCAACAAAGGTAATGGGGAGTGATGGCGTCCTAATTGATCTGATACGGATTCTTACATCAGCAGGAGCCGCAAGGGAGGGTGCACCGTTGGGATCTGATGTGTGTGTCTGTGGCCTTGGCCTTGGCCTTGGCCCTGGCAAGCTTTGGGGTTCAGGGCTGACCTTTCACATGGGGTGTTGGGGGTGGGGAGCCCCCCGCCCCCCACCATTTTCACTTGTTCAGGCAGCGCTGGTGGCTCCTGGACACTGATGAGTCCCCAGAGACCTTCCCGCCTCCTCCCTGCAAGCTCAGAGGCTGTGAGCGTCTATCTGGTTGGTTAGCATGGCTCTCAGGGAACAGGACCGCCCTCAGCCGTGGGTCTGATTGGGGTCTGGAGGAGTGGGCAGGGTTAAAAATATCGAAGGCTTGGGTGCGGGAGTGACCCTCCTGCTGGCGCCCTGGTCCCAGACCTGTCCCCTGTAGCACCCAGCTCCGTGTCCTCAATTAACACCGAGGTGCAATGGGTGCTACGGAGGTTCCTTCGGGTTTCTTTTCTCCTCAGTTTTCCGTTCTTGGGCCCCACCCTCCTCTCAGAGCAGAAAGCTGAGGATCCCAAGGCCAGCTCTCCGTGGTCCCGGCACCGGCTGCTTCCAGATGGGGACGAGCAGGGCCAGCTTTCTGCCGGGCACACTCCCATTGTCTTCGCATCTGGGGCCTGGCTAGCCGGCGAGTTTGGCCACGCGTCAGGCCGTGTTTCTTGAAAACCACCCTCCAGAAACCACCTCGTTGAGCAGATTTACCGACGTCTTGGACCTGCCTGTTCCCGGGGACCGGCGTACTAAATCACAACTGGGCGGCGGGACTCGGCCGCACAGCTTTTCAAAAAATCTCAGGCAGGATATATCACTGCCCCATTAACTCCCTGCCATTAATCCGCTCCTCCTACAAATCCTGGAGTTCTCCCAAAAGGACTGGAACATGGTGAAAAATGGACCCATTTGGTAAATTCTGTAAATCAGGCCGGCCCTCTCCTCCTCTTTCTCCCCAGTGGCTCTGCTGCCGTGGCCTTGGTGATGGAAGGCCACGTGGGCTGCTGGAGCTGTGGCCTTGGAGGCTTTCGAGGGAGCATCCCAGGGATGGACATCAGTCTCCGGGCGGCCAGTCTTTATCCTGCTCCGCCCTGTGGGATCCCTGGGCGAATGCTGTTCTGCAGGTGGGGGGTTGGGGCTGTCATTGGAGGGGCTTTGGAAACTCTGGGGAGGAGCCTCTTGATAAGCACCAAGACTGGGCCAGGGACTACACAGAAGGATCTGGAACCTGACTCAATTATTCCAACTGTTGCAAAGGGGGATCTTGTCCATAGCCCTAGAGGCTGTGGAAGGAGTCGGTCTCCACGTCTGGTTTCCTTGATCTGAAACCTTCCCGCTCTGGGAAGAAGGCTTGAAACCTCAGCTTTCTTGGTCACCAACCTTGGGAGCCTGGGCAGCAGACTCCTAACCTGCTCCTCTGTGCTGCCTCCTACACAGCGTGGTAAAACACACCGTCCAGTGACGCACAGGAATTCCGTGAGATGATTCTTTTTTTTTTTTTTTTTTTTTTGAAAGGCAGAGTGGACAGTGAGAGAGAGAGACAGAGAGAGAAAGGTCTTCCTTTGCCGCTGGTTCACCCTCCAATGGCCGCCGCTGCAGCCGGCGCACCGCGCTGATCCTGGCAGGAGCCAGGAGCCAGGTGCTTTTCCTGGTCTCCCATGGGGTGCAGGGCCCAAGCACCTGGGCCATCCTCCACTGCACTCCCTGGCCATAGCAGAGAGCTGGCCTGGAAGAGGGGCAACCGGGACAGAATCCGGCGCCCCAACCGGGACTAGAACCCGGTGTGCCGGCGCCGCAAGGTGGAGGATTAGCCTATTGAGCCACGGCGCCGGCTCGTGAGATGATTCTTGTCGAGTGCTTCCGATGCCTGGCTCGATGTGGGCTTTCTGTACACAGCAGTCAGTCTCGTGGTGGGGAGTGCACACAGGATACCTGCAGCACCCCAGTGAGCGGCCTGCGGAGGCCGGCCCGTGCTGGTCTTCGCTGGTCCCCTGGCTCCCTCCCTGTTCAGCCGCACCTGATGGGTAGGACAGTGTCTGTGGGTCAGAGCCGCCTCTGCTCCTTCCAGGGTTGTTCCTTTTCACCTCCGGAACAGATGGGAATTCAGCTGCTGTTGGAATCTAGACTTTTGCAATCTTCAGGCGAGCCCCCCTCCCCATCTCCCATCCTCCCATTACCTACTGCCTCCATGGGCCTTTTCCTGCCCTTAGCTTGCCTGAGGGCAGGTAGCATGGGAGGTGCGGCCAGGAGCCTGCCTGTTGGGACAGGGTCTGGCAAGCAGGCCGGGACAAGAGGCTTGGGGCAGCACCTCCTCCCGGGATGATGGAGCCTGCTTCCAGCAGGAAGCCCTGGCATGCTGTCTTGCTGGAGGAACTGGTTTCCAGGGCCTGACTCCCAGCCCCACCTGCTGCAGGGGGCCGGGGAGCTGGGGCTGGGGGCATGGATCTTGGCTGTGTTTGCCAGAGTAGTTTACTTTCCCCTGCCTTTTGGCAAAAGTGCCTGTTATCTGTGTATCTCCTGGATTTTTTTTTTTTTAAACCAAGCTAATTAAGCCCTTGAGGTAGACTTTTGGGGCCTAGGCTCTTTTCTTTCCTGACTGAAGAACAGTTGTGGGCACTCTGGGATTTTGATTTGCTCAAGGGCCAACCATTGGCCCTTTCTGTTTATTTGAAAGATTTATTTATTCAAAATGCAGAATGAGACAGAGATATCTTCCAAACACTGGTTTACTCCCCAAATGACTACGATAGCCAGGACTGGACTGGAGCAGGCCAGAGCCAGAAGCCAGGAAACCGGTCTCCCACGTGGGTGTCAGGGACCCAAGCACTTTGGGCCATCGTCTGCTTTCCCAGTCATGTTGGCAGGGACCTGGTTAGGAAGCAGAGCCACCAGAACCTGAACCAGCGCGCCTGTGTGGGATGCCGTGTCCCAAGAAGTGGCTTAACCCACTGTGCCGTTGATTCTTGGAGCTGGGAGCGGGAGGGGAAAGAGCTTCTGTGAGTGCCCGCCACAAGAAAGTCTTAGTAATTAAAGATATCCCTTGCTTCCCTGGCCTGGAGCCGGGCATCGCAGGCGGGGAGTTCCGTGACCAGACCCATGGAGTGTCCCTCATTGCTGGTCAGTGGGTTATCCCCAGCCCCCCACCAGTGTGGGGAGCCAGCAGTTGCGTGGGTGCCTGCTTTATGTCAGGTGCTGCGCTGGATTTTCCAGAGTCCCCTGGGAACGCCAGCTGACGTGTTAACACCTGAGGCGTAAGTGGGTTAAGGTTTTGCCGGAAGCCGGCTTAGCCGACGGGGGGCGGGGGCTGCAGGGAGAGGCAGCTGACTCGTTTCCTGAAGAACATAGCTGGTGCTTCTTTTTCTCGCTTCTGCTCCTGCTCGGGGGAAGCCCTTGCCTTCCTGGGTGCTGCAGTGCACGCCCTGTGTTCCCGCCTGCCTTGGCCTGGCTGCTGGCACATGCTTGGTAGGTCTTGTCTTGAGGTTACATGCCAGACGGCGACAGCTAGAAGAGCCGTCGTGGGTCCTGGACTAGGTGCAGAGGCTTCCTGCTGGGCAGAGATCAGAGGAAACTGACCGTCATCCACACTGGTGGCTGCTGGCTGTGGCTGTTGACCTCACACACACTTCGTCCACCACAGCCTTCCACCTCCCCAGGCCGTGCACTTGGACTTGTCTGGCTGTGCTGTGTGGACCGCTCATTCCGGGTTCTTTCGGTCCTGAAACTCCATTACTCTCACTTCCCTGGCCTGCTTGTCCCGGTAACCAGGCAGGCATGAAAGGGACAGCAGAGACTTGAGATTAAACCCAACCCCGTAGGCCCGTGGCCTCAGACCCCAGCGCCTGACGTGGAGGGTTGGGCTGGGGGTTGTATGCATCTTGGGCTGGTGAGCTTCAGTTCCCTCTTCGTCATCCTGCCCGTGGTAACCAGAACGGTACATAGTTGGCACTGGTGTGAGTGGGCGGTGACGCTGGCCTGCCAGTCAGCGTGCTGTGGTTGTGTGCATGTCTTTCATCAGATTTGCACAACTTGCACAGCACTCCCTGGGTGTCACGTCCATTCCCCCATTTTCTGCCCGAGTGTTGCACGGCTTGCTGGTGCGCATTCACCCAGGGAAGCATCAGGGCATTTGTGGGGTGTTGAGGCATGCGGTGAGGGTTCCAGGACAGGACAGTAACGGGATGTGCTTAAAGCAGCCATGGGACGGAAACCATGCAGCCCCCTGACCTCTGGCAGGTGCCAGCCCCGCTCAGCCCTGGAATACTGGGAGCGCTGAGGCAAACCTGCCACCTGCCAGAGGTCTCTGAAGTGCAGCTCTGGCCTTGCTGCACCGGGTCTGCATTCCCCAGGGGTCGCTCTCCTCTCCCTCAGGATGAAGCCCGCACTCCTGCCTTGGACCACCAAGATGCCATGGGGTCAGCACCTTTGGCCACAGCATCTTCTGTCTCTGTGGCATGAACAGAGGGCCCTTGGCTGTGCCACGTGCCCTCAGGCCACTGTGCCTTCGCATATGCAGTTCCCTCATGCCCCTGGCTCCTTTGGCTTGGAGGGCAAGTTTCCCTTTGCAGCTGGGCTCCCAGCCTCCTGCGTGGAACAGGCTGCTCCCCTTTCTGCACTGCTGTTGGTTCATTCCACAGGTGCATTAGTTGGATGCCTGCTGGAGGCCAGGCAGTATGCTAGTTGCAGGAGTTACTGAGGCAGCCTCGGAGCTTAACCTCTGTGGTGGAAGTCAGCTGTGTGTTCTCCTTCCCCCGGAAGCCAGGGCCTGTCTCTGTGTGCTGCAGGTTCTTAGCACCTGACCAGGGGCCGACCAGCTGCCCGCCTCTCAGGGCCCAGGAATTCCCTATTGGCCACGACCTCTGTTTTTGAAGCCAGACGGCTCCCCTTCTTGCCCTTTGTTTTTGGCCTCTGCAGTCTGCGGCTTTTTCTTTCGTGTGTGTGACTTTGACCTGGTGCTTTGCCACCCCTGGAGGTCACTGGCATTGGTGTCCAGTCTCTCCCACTGGACTGGAAGCTCCTGGAAGACAGGGATACCCACGACCTGCTATAGGAAGCAGGTGCCTGTTGCTGAGCGGTTGTGAGGGGAACCCAAGGGAGGGTGCGGGCGAGTCGCCCCCATCACTGGGCTTTGCGGTTGGCTTATTCTTCAGGCCCTCCCAGGCCACCTGCCTCCTTCAAAGAGAGGAGACCAACAAAAGAACAATAAAAATACTGGAAGCACCCGCCTCAGCTGCTGGTTTTCCTTTCTTTCTTCAGGACCCTTCTTTTACAACCCACTAATTTGATACCCAAACTGCTTCTGGCCATTTTTCCTGGAGGTGGTCATTGTCTCCTTGGAAGGCTGGCGCCTGCCTGGACAGTTAACCATTAACAAATTCAGGGAGGGTCCCCGGGCAAAGCAGTGACTTCTGAAAAGGGGACTGGCTTGGGGTGAGGGTGGGGTGGGGGCAATGCTGCGCAGCTTGCAGGCGCCTTCCTGGAAGCTGTGTGGTCCACCCCCACCCCTACCCAACTAGCAGGCATTTTCTGACACTTGACCCTACCCAACTAGCAGGCATTCTCTGACACTTGACCCTGTGTCTGCCACCTTTCTCTGCAAGCTGAACAGCATCCTGAATACCTCCAGTGCCCGCTGTAACCTGGCTGGGAGCTGCAGAGGTGCCTCACAGCCCTGTTCCTGGACGACCTGTCGTTGAACAGTGGGAGCAGGGAGAAGGCAAGTCAGTGGACACACAGGGCCAGGGTGCAAATCTGGCTCAGAAGCAGCTCATCTGTGAGCCTCCGTTTTCTCAGCTGGAGGTTGGGAGTGGGAAGGTAGTCCCTCCTTCTCTCGATGGTTGCAAGGACCAGGAAGAGTAAACGTAGAAACACCTGGCACCTACTCCGTGCTCAGTAGGAATCGTTTCCTCAGAGGGGTCTGCGGGGCTCAGTGTGTCGCCGAGAGCCTGGAGCGAACACGCAGGATTCAGCCACAGAACTGCAGTGTTCCCAGGCCACAGTGTGCTGCTCTGCAGGATGCGAGTACCCACTCACTGGGTTGCTGGGGGGAGAAAATGGATTCCTGGGCAGAAGGGGTCTGGGACAGGACAGCCTTTCTGTAAGGATGCTCTGCCTCCCACCCACCCAGGGGAGGGGAGGGGCCGATTCCCGGAGGCTCCTGGGAGGGGGCCCTGTCTCTCTAAGCCTGAGCCACCAGGAGGTGAGACTCCGCCAAGGGTTGCTTGGAAAGCTCATTCTCCCCCAGCCCCCAGCGCTGCGGGTGTGAAGACGAACCGGTGTAACTATAGCTTGGTGTTTTGGTGTCTGTGAGAAAAGCAGAATTGGCTCAGGCTGCTTTCTCAGTTAAGGGGATTTAAGAAGAAAAAAAAATTTAATCCTACCCTGGTGATCAATCTGACACCTTCCCTTTGAGCCCCAGATGGCTGCTTGGGGTAGAAAGTTGGCCAGTGCCGCCGTCAGGGAACGGAACGGAGCGGTGGATCCGTCTCTCTGCCTTGGAAAGCGTGGCGCTCGGGTACCCGCGTGCATGGTACACGCCTGGAGCCCGCCTGGCTGGTTTGGATTGTTGGAGAGTATTTAAATAGTCGCAGAAGGTGCCTGCCTGTTGATGAAATGTCATTGTTGGAGGTGTCCCGTGGTCACCGCCTGCAGCCCCGTGCATTGGTCTTGGTTCAGAGCCTCCCCCTCCCCCCGACAGGGGAGTCACAGGCGCTGCCGTCCCCCAGCTCCAGGGCGATGGTGCCCCTGTTCCTTACAGACCTCTGAGTGGAAGCGAAAGGAAAACCCTAGCCCTGCCGTGACCCTCTCCACGGCTTCTAGCCTCGGACGGAACGCGTCAGGGGCCGTGCAGGTGTTTGTGGGCCACTGCCTTGGCTGAGCTTCCGGTTGCTCGTGACTCCACTTTCACAGCGGCAGGGGCCTGCCTTTCCTCTGGCCCTGGCAGCTCCTCCCCGGCTTCTGCCTGCCCCCGCCACGGCGCCCGACATGGCAGTGAGCATCTTCGCGTTGCATTTGGATGATTTCCCTGAATAGCTTCCAGAAAGTATGGGCCCCTCCTCGCATGACCCTTGAAGAAAGGCGTTCCCTTGGTGGGTACCGGCGCTAACAGTGGGTAAATGGGCTTTCCAGCTACGTGTTTACTTTTTTGAGTAACCCTGGCTTTTCTACGTTTGTACCACTCACCCACTTCAAGACCTGCATGCTCTTGGTAGTGCTGAGTGGTTATGCGGCCGGTTCTCTATGTTCCCCGGGTGGCCCGAGGGAAAGGAAGGGTGGGCAGGTGTGATTCCTGCGTTGGGTCTGGGAGGAGCTCCCTATGCTCTCGGTGGTTAAGGAAGCGAGTGGCCCATGCGGCCTTGGCCTTGAGGAATGGGTCCAACCTGTGCTCGCTGTGTGCCCCAAGGCTCTGGCGGTCACCCTGATGGGCATTGTTTTGTTTGGTGGCGTTTCTGGGGGCCTCCTGGGCGCCGGGCTCAGCGGAGATGGAGAGATGGCTGAGAGCCAGCAGTCTCCACAGGCAGACAGAGTCGCACACAGGGAATTTCTGTGTGATGTGACAGATGGCTGGATGGGGTGCCGTGGATGATCAGGGCCGGAGGGACAGCTCCGCCGTTCTTTTGTTCATGGGATTTTCGACTCCCTGCCCCCTCCTCTGCTCTTGGAGGGAGGACGGGCAGATCAACAGGTATTCCCTCCGTGAGCAATGCTTGTACCGCGCCCGTCCTGACCCAGCGCCCGGGGGTGGTGGGTGCCTACAGTGCTGGTGGGAGGCAGCTCCAGGGCCCCTCCAGTCTTGTGCATGATCTTGGGACTTGATCCAGGGTACTTGACCGTCAATGTCACAGGCACGCAGCTGGCTTTGGGGTGCCCCCTCTTCCTGGCTGGGAGCAGGAAAGCCCTGAGGCAGAAGAGCAAGCAGGACCCCTAGACTGTGTCCAATGTGGGGGAGGATCCCAGGACCCTGCTCCCAGCTGTCTCTCATTGTCTGGTGCGGCAGAACTGCAGCCCCTCCCCCGGCCCTCCTTTTGAGGGTAAGCCTATCAACAGGATTGATTACCCGGACTGGTCCCTGGGCAGCTGGCCCTGGCCTGCATCTGGAGCAGATTCTCTGCCCGCGTGCACCCACTGTCTCAGACCGTGCACTCCCACAAATCAGAGGTCAGCTCCACCGCCCTAACCCTACCACGACCCCAGATGCTTGTTTGTCGGTCGAATGAACACTTCCTGCTCAGTGAAGAAAAAAAAAAAAAAGCGTGACGCCCACGTGGGCAGCGGGAGCCACCTCCCCTGCTCTGATGCAGACAGGATGTTCCTTCCTGTCCCAGCCCCTCCCGGCCTCCGTCTCTGAAGTGCACTCAAAGTGGAGGAGACTTTCCCAGGAAGCTGGGGGCCTGAACAGGACATCTCTCCCCGAGGTGGGACCCACGGGGCATTGAGGCCCAGACCTGGGCACGACTCAGGGGGTCTGATCTGAACACTGGGCTCAGTACCTGTGCCCTTGGGATTGGGATAGCCTCTTCCTTTGGTCCCAGAGTAGGGGCTGTGAAGACCTAGACAGGAGGGTGTGTCTCTGCTCCCCTGTGACATCCTGAACAGCTCCCGAGACCCAGGGCAAGCCACACACACCCTCCTTGAGATGGGAAGCCCTCTTTGATTGACCATGCGCCCCAAACCTCCGTCCTTTGAGATCCTACAGCGCTCAGAGCCAGTGCTGGGTGCTGGAGCCCTTTTCCCGGTGAGGGTGTTTGGTTCGTATGTTGGCTGATGGCCTTGCAGCTTGGGTGCTCCGCTCTGTGCAGAGCCAGGGGGTGGGAGAGAGGGGCTGTTTGTTCATTTCCTCGCAGAGTGGAGGTGACACAGCAACCAGGCCTGCTCACTGGCTCCTGATGAGGTCGGCGGGACTGACTTGGTCTTGCGCATCTTGGTGAGATCCTTTAATAGTTTTTCCAGTGGTTTTACTTTGGCTGTCCATGGGAGCCCCTCCACCAGGCAGGCGTCTGCCCAGAAGGTTCCGGTCAGCCAGGTTGTCCTGGGGGGCTGGGCCCAGCTCTGACTTCACAGGCTCTTCACACTGCCCTGTCCTCCCATATGGTATCTTCAGCCACAGTCCTCAGGCACGCGAGGACCCCGGCCCTTGCTCAGGGCTGTGGGTGGGTTTCTACCCTGAGCTCAGAGGCTGCCCACTGCCTGGCCTTCACTCTGCTGCCCCCTTCTGGGATGGTCAGTTCTCTCCCCGTGCATTGTCTTTCTGCCAAAGAATCAATCGGCTGTGTCCCGAGCAGAGGCAGGAATCTGTCCTCGCTGGTGTCAACGGAGCAGGGTCGAGAGCATGTGGCTTGGAAAACCTTAGGCCACGGCCTCCCCACTGCCTCAGCACCCCAGAGAGAGGTGCAGGTGGGTGCCCGTGGTCCCCACTGTGACCGGATCCCACAGCGGCAGGCAGCCTTGTCGCCGCTGCGTCGTCGGTGGCTGTGCCCCACAGAGCAGAGGCGGATCCCCTCCCTGCCGTGCACAGGGCCCAGGCTTTGCAGTTGTCAGAGTTGTCTGGCAGCCCAGCAAGTGAACGCGCTGTGATGTGCAGAGTCGTGCGGGAGGAGAGGGCAGAGCCAGAACTCCAGGCCCATCTGTGGTTCTGCCCGCCCGGCCCCGCTTTCTCGCCTGGCTCTTGCTCTGCCTGAGTACTTTGCAGGTTGCATCAGGGAGCCACTTACCCCAATTAAAACTGGGAGGGGAGGGGAGGCGGAGATGCGCCGGAGTGGGCCAGGAATGTCGCTGCTAATGTACCGGTGCTTTTTAGAGAGGCAGGTGGAAAACTTTTTTCTCTTTATAGATCAATTAAATACCCTTCTTAAAATTAGCCCCTGGGCCTCTGTGTTTGCCCCTGGGTGACCGACTCTGCAGCCCGCCAGTAGGAAACATGCACTCCCTGGGCCGTTAGAAATTCCCGTGCAAGGTGACCCAGGGTTTCCACTAAGAGCCCTCCCTCTGCGATAAATGCCAGGTAGTGGCTGAGCCCATGGCCTCCTGGAGAGAGAAGAAAACCTGGCTGAGAGCGAGCGGCTGCAGAAACGTCCCAGAGAGGGCGAGGAGGCCGCCTGTGCCGCCCGCACCGCCCGCGGTCCCCACGGCCTGCTGGCAGCAGCAGGCACGAAGTCGGGCGTCTTCGTCAGAGCCAGGCAGATGGCGCTCACCTGCTCGGGACGTGCTCCCTGGCGCTGGAGCCCGCGGAGCTGTTGGGATAATAACAGACAGCTGCCAGCCCCGGACTGAGAGCGTGCGGGAGCAGGAGCCGGCGCGGGGCCTCCCCACCCGCCACGTCCCGCCTTTTGTTTGGGGCTGTGCGCCTCCCTCTTGTCCGCACCAACACCCGAGCAACAAGAGCGTGTTAATGGAGGACAGTTCTGTTTTGGAGCCGACAAGAAAGCACTCAGCGACTGTGACCCGGCCGCTCCTTTGTCCTGCCTCCCTGCTTTGTGTGTGTGCCCGCACTGGGTTTTGTTCTAAGGGGCAGGGGAGTCGGACATGGATTTGGTGTGTCCCTGGGGCTTCCTTTCTTTCTCCTTTGTGTGTGTGTGTGTGTGTGTGTGTGTGTGTGTGTGTGTGTGTAGGAGGCAGTGGTTAAAGCCTTTGGTTATTTCTGAGTGCAGGGCTATTGGGGAGTTAGAGATTTGGGGGGCGCTCCACGGTCTTTGAATTACTGAGTGGGGGTCTTTGAATTATGAGTGGCAGGGAAGTCCACTCTGCCCGTGGAACGTGTGTGAAGGACAAATAATTCCTGGTAGCCAGGCCACCTCCCCCCAAGCAGCACAAGGCAAGACTGGCTGTTGCGGATGGAGCTTCACTCCCCTCCTTTGCTGCATGGAGAAGGGGTGCTGGTGCTGCCGGGGTTTGTTGTGTTACTGCATGGTGACTGGAGTCTGTGCTGGCCGGGGTCAGCTTGAACTGGCTGGTCTCGGCATCATCAGCTCTCATTTGGCTACTGGGGAGGATTGGGGGATGGCTCCCCTTGTTGGGGCCTGATAGAAATTGGTAACCAGGGCTCCTGCCTCACTCATTCAGGCCAACCCCAGAAAGCAGATGTTTGCCAATCAGACAAGTAGTGGGGACAGTTATGAAGCTTGCTGGATGATTTTTTTTTTTAAGATTTATTTTATTTGTTTGAAAGGCAGAGTTGGGGGAGTGATACAAAGAAAGATCTTCCATCTACTGGTCCCCTCCCCAAATGCCTGCCACAGCCGGGGCTGGGCCAGGCCAAAGCCAGGAGCCAGGAGCTCCTTCTGGGTCTCCCACGTGGATGCGGGGACCAAGCACTTGGACCATCTTCCACTGCTTTCCCAGGTGCATTAGCAGGGAGCTGGATTGGAAGTGGAGCAGCCAGAAAATAAACCAGCACCCATTTGGGATGCCAGTGCTGCAGGCAGCAGCTTCACCTGCTATGCCACGATGCCAGCCCCCGGATGATTTTAAACTGCTCCACAGGCCTGTGTTCTGACTGCCAACCTACCAACCAGCAGTGACAGGTGACCCCTGTTTAGTCACCAAAGCTGTGTTCTCTGTGTGCCCCGTACAGGGGATCAAAAGAGCATTTTAGTGTTGTCATAGTGATGAGTTGGACTGCTTGTTGTCTTCTATCCCTGATTATCACACACCAGTAAGATTTTTCTTGCGTGCACCCACAGCAGAGATGGCCTCTCTCTTAGGTATTCTTAACAAGTTTCAAGTTTTCACAGTTGACCTTGGCAGAAATCCCTGCTTTCTCAGTGCTCAGTGACCCGGCCTACCTCTGTGTTGTCTTAATTGTTGGGGAACATCTTGATGAGAGGGATTGGGATGTGCTTGGATCCATGACTTAGTGTGTTCTGCACACCTTAGGGATACAGAGCCAGACAAAGCACTGAGCACGGAAGCTGGGGTTGCTCCTCTGCAGGCCTCGAGCCAGCACAGCCCTGGGGCTGGGTGTCAAGGTGGGAGAAGGTGAGCCTTTAGGGTCCAGAGTGTCAAAGTTGTCAAAGTTGGTGGGCCCCAGTGGAAAGCACCCCGTGGCAGGTGGCTGCCTCCTCTGGAGAAGCCCTAGCAGTCGAAGCCTTAGTTTCCTGCCCTGTGGAATCCAGAGTTGGTATGGCCGTTGGACCACAGGAGGCGTCCACACGGAAGTGCCCGGATAAATGCTTACTATAAGTCGACTTGCTTTCCTCAGCCGGCCGCTTTCCCACTCACGGCGGGGGTAGCGCAGGCAGGAGGTGAGGACCGTTTCAGGTGAGGCTGAGCTGTGGCAGTGGCTTTTTGTTTCTCTTACACACTCTGGTTTCAGATAACCTGGCGTTTGCCAATCGTGAGCCTGGTGCCCTGGCCTGAAATTCTATGCCTGTTTGGACTCGCGGCTTCCCCGTCTTCTAGTGGATGGGTTCTCTGACACACGGCTGACACCAGCCTGGGCTTATCGCCCCGAGGTGTGTGTTACCATATTCTTCCCACTCCTTGGGCGGGAGCCTGTGGTTTCGATGCTAGCAAGACTTGGGCTCAGCCTGGAGGGGCTGCCAACGCAGGGGGAGGAATAAAATCCAAACCCAGGAGGGTGCCAGGAGGCGGAGCTCCTTTGGTTCAGGGAAGTGTGGGATGGGCTTTTGAGGAAGCAGGTGTGTCCAGGGAGCTGGAAGGGTGGGAGTGTTGGCATTAGTGAGGATGGTGGAAGGGTCTCACTGTGGGCTCAGTGGCTCAGCCTGAGAGAGACAGACAGCAGGCGAGGAGAGGCTGCTGGCCAGAGAACCAGGAGGCAGTGCCCAGCGAGAGTTCCTTTGCCCCTCTGATACATCCTTTATTGCAGTGTCCCCCTTGAAGTCCTGTGCGGCTGACGTCACAGTACCTGGTGTGACAAAGGAAGCCAGGGGATTCCTACCTAAAGCTTTCTGGAGCCAGCACAGCCCTGGGGCTTAATAAGTTCCTTTGCCAGGTAGAGGGAGAGACAAAGACCCACCTGCTGGTTCCCTCCCCAGATGCTTACAGAGTGGCTGGGGCACTGAAACTAGGAGCTAAGAACTCAGTCCAGGTCTCCCACATAGGTGGCCGGAACCCAGCCCCTGAGCTGCCTCCCCGGGTCTGCGTTAGCAGGAAGTGGGCGCCGGGAGCAGAGCTGGGTACTGAACGCGAAACTCCCACCCCGCTTCCTCCCGTGTTAAGGCTGCTGCTCGCCCGTGGCTGCTCAGTAAGGTAGCTCTGCTCCCCTCCGTTCCACCTGCAGCCAAAGATGGGACTGAGTAGCTGTTTGCTCAGCTGTGACACCTGACTGAGAATAGGAAATTTGCCATACCCTGACCGCCTCCCGGGTGCTGCCTGCTGTTCCAGGCAGGTGCTGCGTTCCACTGGTGACACTGGGAAGGGACGTGCCTGGGTCTCTGCTGTGGAATTCAGGACTACTGAGTCTGTTCCTCACGGGGCCCTGGGGTTAGGGCAAGGAAAGTGAGCCCCCTTTTACTCACTTGAGAAGCAGCCTGGAGTTGCTCAGCCAGCAATGCCAAAGATGAGGTTTGTCAGCCCTGGCTATGCCACACCTCCTCCCAGGAACGCTCAGCCCGGCCTTTGGACAGTGGAGAATGACCTGTGTGCAGGGAGAGCAGCGTCAGCCCCTTGCCCCTTCATGGTGGTGGCCATGGTTTTATGGCTGTTGCTGATAAACTTATCTGTGATTGTTCCCAGGGATGGCAGCCATGCCCAGCCTCACCTCAGAGGACAGCTGGGGGCCTTTGTGCCGGGTCCAGGGGCCTTTGTGCCAGGGGTGAGGACGTGTCCGTTCTCTGTGCCCAAACCTAACACCCAGTCTTGCTCCAATAGCATTCCCTCTCGGCGTGAGGTCTCTTCTGTCCTGTGTGCCTGTTCCCTGGGCATACTCCACACCTCCCGCCTGGAGCAGCCTCTTGTTCAGAGTCCATCTCTGTTTGCATCATTTCACCCCTGTTCCCTAACCTGTTGAGCCTCACCTGGCCAGCGCCTCTTATTCTGAGGAGCCTTCTGCCCCGACCTGCAGTAACCCTGGCCCCATGCAGTCTTCTGGTCAGTGCCTGGTTGGAACCAGTGTGTGCTGGCCCTCAAGGAGGACCCCATCCAGAAGAAGGGAGCCAGGGGAGTGACGAGTTCTAGCTGCCCGTCTCACTCAGAGTCATCCCCCTGCCCCTGTGCCCTCCTCCACCAGGTGGACAGCCCAGCTGCTGCTCTCCTTACGCCATGTCCTGGCCTGGAGCCCTGCCCTGCTCCCTTGCCTCTGCCACCTGGTGCCGCAGGAGCTGACCAAGTGCTGCCTGGCTGTGGTCATCGCCACACCTGTGTCCTGCACAGGCTCGGGGCTGCCCTGGCCTCAGTGCCGCTTGTCCACCCTGTCTTCATGCCTGCGTCCTGCCCACTCCACGGCCCATCTGGCAGCCACATGGAGGCACCACCCCGTGGAGCAGCGCGGCTGGAGGACCTGAGCCACACGGGTTTATGTCGGATCGTCATGCCAAAGTAGAGAGGGACAGGTGAGGGTGGCTACCGGGCCTAGAGGTTAGGCCATCAGCTGGGGCGTCTGTACCCCATACCAGAGTGCCTGTTTCGAGTCCCAGCCCTGGTCCCCACTTAGCATCCCTGAAGGCAGCAGGTGATGGCTCTGGAGGCTGAACCCCTGGTGCTGGATTGAGTTCCCAGTTTCTGGCTTTGGTCCCAGCCAGGGGCTAGTTTCAGGTATTTGAGAGTGAGCCTTTCAGATAAATAAATTTTTAAGAAATTGATAAATATGTCATCAATACGCCGCTGTTAGTGAGATCTTCTACATTCTTTTTCCGTACTGAATCTTCAGAATCCCATGTGTGCCTGTTAGAATGGCCCCTGTTTCATGTCCTCGGTAGCCACTTGTGGCTGGGGCCTCCTAAGCAGGGCCATCTGGGCACAGAGACCGAGAGCAGGGGGTTCGTGATGTGATGGGCCTGCTGGCACTGTCTCCCGGCTCTGCCGCTTATCGGCCTCGCCGCCCGGGGCAGGTGACTTGCCCTCTCTGAGCTGGGTGGTCATAGGATTGGATGAGTGCACAGGGGGCGCTACTCTGCCCCTGCCCTCTGCCCCCTGAGATGACTGTCAAGGTGTTCAGTATCAGGCCTCCTAAACAAAGGCAGCTAAGGGGTAGGGGGTGGCAGGAGCACCAAGACAGGAGTGGTGGTCAGGAGAGGCTTCAAGGTGGAGGCGCCCCCACCCCACCCCAAGCTCACCTCCGGGCTCGGCCTGCAGAGTCTTCCACGCCGGCACCAGCGCCCCACGGCTCCGTTAGCTAACTCTTTGTCCTGTGTAATTAGTGTGGTGCGCCTCACTCTTGTCTCTCATTGTGTGGTACAGCGTGTACTTTATTATATCGGGGTATAATACCGACAGCCTGGCACTTATCTTGTTCACTAATTGTTTCACGTGTCTGTCTCATCTGCCCCTCCAGAATACCGGCTCCTTCTGAGCAGCAGGCGCTGTCTTCTGTCTCTCCCCGGTGGGCCCAGCGCCTGGCCAGGCATCAGAAGCCTGGCATGGGAGTGCAGGTTCGAGTCTCGTGTCCACTCCTTGGCTTGGTCTGTGGCTGCAAATGTGTCCCTCTCCTCATTACAGACAAGCAGGGGGCCAGCAACGGTTTCGCTGTAACGCTGTCTCCTGCAGTGGGCACTGCCCCATGCAGCGATCACCAGGGCTCTCTAAGGGGCCAGGCGCCACCTCTCTGCATACTGAGTGCGCGGGGTTGGGGACGCAGTGATGAATGAGATGCCGAGGGCTTCTGCCCATCGGGTGCTCCAGGGCTGGAGAAGGAAGCGACACTGGTGTCAGTGTCAGGCTGCGAGCCGTGCATGCCGCCGTGCGGCAGGTGTTGGAGCCCGGTTGCACAGCCTCAACCGTGCCGAGCCGACCACAGAGCACAGACCCGCGTGGGAGGGTGCGCTGTGGTGAGAGTAGCAGGCTTCTGCTGCTGGCAGAAGAAGGTCTGGAGAGGATGCCCAGAGTTGGCTGCTGCCGCCACCTCCTCCTTTCCCCTCCCCCAGGCAGCAGCACGGCTGGAGGGCTGGAGGGCAGCACTGCTGCCTTTGCGACTGTGATTTGGGGGAGGCCGAGAGAGGATTCTAAACCCAGACCAGATGAAGGTGGTGCCTGGGAGCAAGGGGGTGGCCCTGAGAGGCTGTGGCTGGGGGACCCCTTATAATTACACCCTGTCGTGAAGGCCCCGGGGTGCCTGGCTTCCCATCTGCTCAGCCCCGCCTGGCTCCCAGTGGATTGGCCCTGCCCGGCTGGGAGCTGCCTGTGCTTTTAGCCTCTCCTGTGCTGGTTCTTTCCCTGGCCTGGCGCCTGCTCCTGCTCAGGGTCGAGGGCCTTGGGAGTAGCCAGGGTCCCGGCGTGGGAGGGAGCACTGTGTAGCCATGGTCGTCCAGACGAATTACATTCTGCTGGGCCTCTGAAAACCAGAACGTGGCTGGCGGGGTTGCTGAGGCTTCGTGAAAGTGGGAAGGTGGGGTGCAGGCTGCAGAAACTGGGGGTACAGTGTGCCCCTCGTTAGTTGCTGAACTGGGGTGGGGTGTCACCAGCACTTTGTTGCAGGTGGGATTTCTGAATGGGCACTGAAGCCTTCCTGCCAGACCGTCCCGGCGAGGTTGGCTGGCAGAGCTAACATCGCAGGCGGTGGGGTGCGGGTCTGTGCCCAGCCTTGCCAGGTGACCTCTCCGAGCCTGTCTGTCAAGTGGGGGTACTGGGGGTGGGGATGGATGAGGTGTATGGGAGACAACTGCAGGTGTTCTGTGGGATCCAGGAGTGCCCAGGGCTGTAGGGCATGTGGGGTGTCGGACGGGCCTGTGGGTTTCCTGATGGAGTTCTGAGAGCCTCTGCAGGGCCAAGCAGGCCAGTGCACACCTCCTTGAAAACCAAAGGCACTGTCCATCACTCTCCTTGGGGTACCCTCCGTGTCTCCAGGAGCCCTGCTGGGGAAGGCACATTTTGGAGAGCGGGGCTGGGGGAAGGCGGGGAGAGCAGTCACGATCTTGGCCATCTCAGAGTCTGCATTCTCGCTTGAGAATCAAAATTTCACACATGTGGAACAATTAGAGAAAAGGAACAGATGGCGTCTGATCAGATGTCGCCGCCCCCCCCGCCTGCAGGAGCGACCCCCTCCTTTCCCTGTGTCCTGGAGCCGAGTCCAGGCCGTGCAGTGCTCAGCCCTGTGCCGGTTTGCAGTCGGCCGTTTGTGCCGCCCTATCAGGTGCCAGTCGAGGCCTCGGCGTGCCAGGTACCACCACCCTCAGCCCTGCCCCGCGTCCTGGCCATAGCGGAGCCGATGGATTCTCCTCCTCGGGGCTCGGGAGCCTGCGGCCAGCTCGTGCTATGCCACCTCCACACCTCTCTAGGGGCCTCTTTCTTGGCTTTTGGTCCTCTCCTGGGTTTTCTCTTTTCTGTAGGGCTGCTGAGTTGGGGTGGCCACTGGGAGCCCGTCAGTTAGGACTGCAGCTGCTGCCAGCCCAGCGCTACCCAGCAGCTCCCTTACCCACTCCGGGCCTTGGTTTTCTTGACTTTGGAGCACTGGGATTGGCCTCAACGTTGTCCCTGGTGTTGGACCTGCAACCTGACGTCCCTTTTAGAGTGTGTGAGCCCAGCAACGCCTTGGCTGTGCCAAACCCCCAGCCCCTGGGCCAGCTCCAGAGATGGGGGAGCCGCCAGCTGCCTGCTGGGGCCTGCGTGTGGGAAACACGGATGTGAGCACGTGATGAAGGCGGACCAGGGGTCTGGTCACCGGGGGTCCTACAGGAAGACCTTGATGGGCCCTCCCCAGAGGGCAGAGAAAGGAAGCAGGGACTGGGGGGAAGCGTGGGATGAGGCATCCCAGGGTGAGGAAGGAGTCTGCATTCAGGCCAGCAGCTTGAAAAGGCTTGCTTGCTTGTGCAGGGAGGAGGATGGGTGTGGGTGCAGCTGGAGCTGGGGGTTGGCTCAGGCCAGGTTGGGAAGAGCCCAGCCAAACCGTGCTGCGGCAGAGAGCAGAGACTCCCGCGAGGCCATGAGCCTGGCTGCCCGTGGCCCGGATGGGTTAGGGCCGTCTGGAGGAAGGAGCCAGGCATGAGGAAGGGCTGAGGCAGGTGAACCAGGAGGTCCAGGTCCAGGTGGCCGACAGGGAGGACAGGCCCTGGGCTGGTTGTGTGGGACCTGGGAGCCTGGGTCAGCCCCCTGGGAGCTGTTCCCAGCTCCTGCCCTCCTCTGACGTTTTCCTAATAGTTTCCTAATAGTGTGGCATCCCTGAGCCCAGCACAGCAGCCTGTATTTGCTGGTCACAGTGAGAACACCAAGCCCGTTTCTCCAAGTTGTCCCTGGATTTCCCCCCAGGGGACAGCCTGTCCATGTAGGAGGCATCCTAGCGGGGGTCTGGGCGTCTGTCTCCTGCTGTGGGCCTTGGTTTCCCCTTTGGTGAAAAAGCTGGGGGCAGGGCGGCAGCGCACACGTGCCTGAGGAGTGCTCGCAGGCCCCCGTGACTGCCGCCTTTGTTTCCAGGGGTTGAGGCTTGAGCACGCAGGGCAGGGTGGCTCCATTCTTGGCAAGTGGAGTGGAAAATGCCAGTGTCTTGCAGTGAGTCCCAGAGGGCGTGGGGATGGGTGTGTGTGTGTACTTGGCTGGGTGTGCCCCATAACATCGTCCTTGGACAGGGCATGTGTGCTAGCCTGGCTTGGAACCCGCTCAGGTCTCTTCCCTCCTAAAAGACTGTCTTCTCTGTTCAATAGTGAGTAATGACCGGGCACAAACCCTGGGCGGACGCAGCCCCCACGCATCCCGGGTGGTTGTCGCCTGTGGATGTTTGTGTCTCCATGCCTGTCCGTGGCCCCTCGTGGCCCCCGTGTGCGTGTGTGTGTGTTTTGTTTTGTTTTTGTTACTTTGGAGCCGCTGCAAATTTCTCACGGCTGCCAAGTTATTTCCTTGGGATATATTTAGATAAAGCGAGATGATGGAGAAGTGGGCGATGTGTTTGCACAGGGATGTTTGCACACGTTGACCAGGGTGTTCTCGGAGATGGCATCCAGGATCCGGATCCTTCCTCGGCCCTCCTGATAGCCGGCTGGAGGAGGGGCTGCAGTGTCTCCTCTCAGAGAGGGTGGTAGGGGTCCGAGAGAATCTTCTCTCCAGAAAGCAGCTGTCGGGCCCCCCGCCACACCCCTGCGCCACCACCGCGTCCCTATCTACATGAAGTTGGGGCCTATAGCCACACACAGAAGGCGAGAGGTAGCCAGGAGTCCCACCCAGAAGGGCAGCTGTCTGCTGGGCAGGGTCCCTCTGGTGTTGCACCTGATAAGATACCAGCACAGGTTGTCCCCTGCCCCCTCGGCCCTCCTGGGTGTGCTCCCCTCCTGCCTGCGCCCTCATCAGCATCCCTTTCTCATTGACTCGGGATTTGTGCCATCCGTGTGACAGCCTAGTGTGCTAGGGCAGAGGGGTCCAATTCAGGCCTCCCCAGACCTAATCAGCTTACAGTGGGGCAGGGCAGTGCGCTTCTTTTATTAAATTCAGAGCCTCGGTCCGCATGAGGGAGGCAGCTTTAATGAGATTAGAAAGCTTAACTGAGAGGCCAATTAAATCTGGGCCCGTACCTGTTCGGTGGCTGTCTCAGTCCTGGCCTGCACCCGGAGGCGTCCTGCAGGCCTCCCGGACGCCTGGCTGGGGCAGGTGAGGAGGACAGAAGGAACCTGCCCATCTGGCCCCACTCTGCTGGCCACCAGCATGTCTCCCTGGTGGGTCAGGGCCGCGGTAGAAGCCAGAAGGAATCCGATGGGACTTCTGTTGTGGGAGCTCCCAGGGCTGCTTCCCTGCCACGGAGGTCAGGGGGAGGTGGACAGGGACAGGCAGCTGCAGTCCCAGAGCCCCCTAGGTGGCTTGGGTGTGTAGCCAGGCTTGGATGTTGGGAAGGGGTCCACGCCTTTTGTTTGCTAGATGAGGGCAGGGCTTCATGGGGGCTGCCGGCCAGGCCCAGTCACTGCAGCAGACCCTGCTCTTCTGATTGCCTGGGTGATGGGGTGGCCATGTCGTCCTCTGTTTACCATTTTTGTGCTTATTTCTTCCTTTCCTGCTGTTTGAGGTCCAGCTGGGTGAGGAGTGAGGACTTCCCCTCCCCACCCTGTTTTTTTTTTTTTTTTTTTTAAGATTTCATTTATTTATTTGAAAGGCAGAGTTACAGAGAAAGAGAGGGAGGGAGGGAGGGAGGGAGGGAGGGAGGGAGGGAGGGAGGGAGGGAGGGAGGGAGGGAGGGAGGGATCGTCCACTTGCTGCCAAATAGCAGCAACAGCCAGTGCTGGGCCAGTCCAAATCCAGGAGCCACGAGCTTCCTCCTGGTCTCCCACGTGTGTGCAAGGGCCCACGCACTTGAGCCATCTTCTGTGGCTTTCCCAGGCACATTAATAGGGAGCCGAACCGGAAGCTGAGCAGCCGGGGGTCTCAAACCAGTGCCCATTTGCATCACAGGCGGCGGCTTTACCCGCTACACCGCAGCGCCAGCCCCATGACTTCCCTTTTTACAGATGGGTAAGTTAAGGAGGAAGAGACCTGCCCCAAGTTGGTGACAAAACCCCAAATCCTGATTGTCAGGGTGAGGTGTTTTCTTTCGATGACTTAAGTCTTCCTTCTGGTACCCACTGGAGGTGGGCTGGGTGGTGTGTGGGTGTTTGGCCCCAGCCAGAAGGAAAACCCTAGCACCTGTTAACCGTGACCTTACACAGGACACTCAGCCTTTCCGATGGTCACCGGCCAGAGAGGTGGTTGTGAAATGAAGGTGTGGATCCCCCGACCTGGGCAGGCCGTTGGGAGGACCAGGCGAGATCAGCCTCCCCTGGTGCCTGCACAGAGGACGTCTCAGGATGAGGAACTTAATGCTGTTAGTGGTGGGCAGAGCTGGAAGCTTCGGGGGCAGCAGTGCCTGGTGCCCCCCCCAGGGGGGGCGGGGGGCTGGGCCTGCCTTGTTGGAGAGCCGGTGGAGGAGAGGGTTTAGTGTGTATGGACCCTCCCCACCGGGTGTTCTGGGGGCTGAAGCATCAGCTTCACCCTTGCAGATCCTGTGAGGCAGGCAGGGTTTAGAAGCTGGTTTCTAGGTGAGACAGCTGAGGCACAGACGTCTGGGGAGCCCAGCTTCTGGATCTTCCCTGCCTGTGAGGCTGACCTGTGGGCAGCAGCCCTCCTTCCTGTTCTGAGGTTCTAGATTGAGAGTTTTCAAAGGCCGTGTCTTATCCATATTTGATTTAAACTTCCTGCCTTGGGTGGAGAAGGCCCAGGCCATGGCCTTCATTGAATGGCATTAAGACAGAAAACCAGAAGAACATTTTGTCTGCATTCAGACAGATTGGCAGCAGAGCGGGCGGCTTGGTCATCTGTCCAGACCAGTTCTGCTGTCTCCACCTGACTCCCAGGCTCCAGAAACAGAACCAGGATTCGAACTCAG